>NC_140074.1:135594243-136267934 GCF_964194135.1 Talpa europaea | reverse complement strand
TGCCGCGCCGCGGGGAGCCAAGCCCGCGGTGGGGTCGAGCCTCCGGGCGCACCCCGACTCGGGGCGCAGCGCAGCCGCGGGCCGGGCGGTTTCGGGGGGCAGCCGGTCTCCCCGCCCCG
Source organism: Talpa europaea (assembly GCF_964194135.1). Lineage (NCBI taxonomy): Eukaryota > Metazoa > Chordata > Mammalia > Eulipotyphla > Talpidae > Talpa > Talpa europaea. The sequence goes on along the minus strand of NC_140074.1, from coordinate 136,267,815 downwards.
CGGCGCGCGGCCGTCCGAGGCGGGGCCGCGCCGGCCCCGCCACTCGAGTCCCGGCGACCCCGGGGTTCGCGGCCGCTCGGAGCGCGCGGGCGCGGGGGCGGCGCGGGCGGGGCCGTTGGGGGCGGCGCGGGCGGGGGGCGGGGCCGGGCGCGGGGCCCCACGTGCCCCGGCCGGGCGGGCCAATGGGCGCCCGGCATTCGGAAAGATCGCCATATATGGGCAAGTTCTGGGGCCGCGCGCGCCGCCGGGCCGCGCGCGCCCCCCGCTCTCGCTTAAATAGTGGCGGGGGAGGCCGCGGTCGCCCTCACTCGCCGCCGCCGGCCCGCGCTCCGCGTCTCCCGCCGCCCTCGCCGCCGCCGCCTCCGCCCGCTCCCGCGGCCGCCGCCTCCGCCGGTAAGGGCCCCGCGCCCCGCGCCCCCCGCCCCGCGCCCCCCCGCCCGCCGCTCCCCGGGCGCCCCGGGACCAGGGACCAGGGGCGGGGGGCCCCGGGGGCGGCGCCGGGGCCGCGGCCGGCCCGGCCGCGCCCGCCCCTGACCCGCGCCGGCCCCTGCCCGCGCCCGCAGCCCGCCGCCCGCCATGGAAGAGGAGATCGCCGCGCTCGTCATCGACAACGGCTCCGGCATGTGCAAGGCGGGCTTCGCCGGCGACGACGCGCCGCGCGCCGTGTTCCCGTCCATCGTGGGGCGCCCGCGGCACCAGGGCGTCATGGTGGGCATGGGCCAGAAGGACTCGTACGTGGGCGACGAGGCGCAGAGCAAGCGCGGCATCCTGACGCTCAAGTACCCCATCGAGCACGGCATCGTCACCAACTGGGACGACATGGAGAAGATCTGGCACCACACCTTCTACAACGAGCTGCGCGTGGCGCCCGAGGAGCACCCCGTGCTGCTGACCGAGGCGCCGCTGAACCCCAAGGCCAACCGCGAGAAGATGACCCAGGTGAGCGCGCGCCGCCCCCCCGGCCCGGCCCGGCCCGGCCCGGCCCGGCCCGCCGCGCCCCGCCCCGCCCCCCCACGTGCCGCGTCCGCGCGGGCCCCGCGCGTCCCCCGCGTCCCCCGCGGCTCAGGCGCGCCCGTCTCCGCAGATCATGTTCGAGACCTTCAACACGCCGGCCATGTACGTGGCCATCCAGGCCGTGCTGTCCCTGTACGCCTCGGGCCGCACCACGGGCATCGTCATGGACTCGGGCGACGGCGTCACGCACACGGTGCCCATCTACGAGGGCTACGCGCTGCCGCACGCCATCCTGCGCCTGGACCTGGCGGGCCGCGACCTGACCGACTACCTCATGAAGATCCTCACGGAGCGCGGCTACAGCTTCACCACCACGGCCGAGCGCGAGATCGTGCGCGACATCAAGGAGAAGCTGTGCTACGTGGCGCTGGACTTCGAGCAGGAGATGGCCACGGCCGCGTCGTCCTCGTCGCTGGAGAAGAGCTACGAGCTGCCCGACGGCCAGGTCATCACCATCGGCAACGAGCGCTTCCGCTGCCCCGAGGCGCTCTTCCAGCCGTCCTTCCTGGGTAGGCGGGGCGGGGCGGGGCGCGGCGCCAAGGGCGGGCGGGCGGGCGGGGGGCGCCGGGGGCGCCGGGCCCGGCCCCCCTGACCCTGACCGCCGGCGCCCGCAGGCATGGAGTCCTGCGGCATCCACGAGACCACCTTCAACTCCATCATGAAGTGTGACGTGGACATCCGCAAGGACCTGTACGCCAACACGGTGCTGTCGGGGGGCACCACCATGTACCCCGGCATCGCCGACCGCATGCAGAAGGAGATCACGGCGCTGGCGCCCAGCACCATGAAGATCAAGGTGCGCGGGGGGGCGCGCGGGGGGGCGCGCGGGGGGCGGGGCCGGGCGCGCCTGGGGGGGGGGCGGCCGCGCCTCACCCCGCCCTGTCTCCGCAGATCATCGCGCCCCCGGAGCGCAAGTACTCGGTGTGGATCGGCGGCTCCATCCTGGCCTCGCTGTCCACCTTCCAGCAGATGTGGATCAGCAAGCAGGAGTACGACGAGTCGGGCCCGTCCATCGTGCACCGCAAGTGCTTCTGAGCCCCCGCCGCGGAAGAAACGTCCTCGCAGCTCGTCCCGACGCCGGCGCGGGGTTGTGGGACTCGTTGCTGACCCGACCTTGTTTTCGGTTTCTGCCCCTCGCCTGCCAGCGCCCCGCGCCCGCCCTGAGGCCGGGGAGGCGGCCGGGTGGTGGCGGCGGGCCGGGCCGGGCCGGCTGACCGCGGGGGCCCGGCCTGCGGCCACTTTTCTTTCTTTCCTGATGTTTTCCCGCCGAGCGCCTCGGCTCGTTACTTGCCTCGAGGTGGGACCAGTTCGCATTTACACCTGTAAATTTATTCCTCCTTTTAATTTATGTAAGGTTTTTGTACGCGACTCTCTGGGAGAGAGAACAACGACTTTTGGTTTTCTACTGTTATGTGAGAACATTAGGCCCCGGCAACACGTTTGTGAGGAGAATAAAGTGCTGCAGTAAAGGGGCCGCCTCCTGCTTGGGCCGGGGCGGGGCGGGGCGCGCGGGGGAGACCTTGCCGGCTGCTGCACCGCCGGGCTGGGCCGGGCTTCAGGCTGCAGCAGCCCCGCGGAGGGGGTGAGTCCCGAGGTGGTCCTGGAGGACGCCGGGGGTTCTTGGTGCGGACGCGCGGGCATGTGCCCGTGGCCAGGCTCCCTGCCTGCCTGCCTGCCTGCCTGCGGGGCGAGCGAGGCGGTGCTGGGAGGCAGAGGCCACCTGGGCTTGGAGGCGGGACAGGGAGCCCGGCTTTTCTCCAGCTGATGAGCTCTCCGGGTAGGGCTGGCACTGCCCCAGCTTCTGGGGAAGGGGCTCTGGGCCAGGAGGGGGGGGGGAGACACTGGCACTGCCCCTGCAGGGGAGAACGCACCCTGCTGCTCCCAGGGCTCCTGTGTCCTGCCCGCAGCAATCACTGGCTGGAGACTGCAGCTGCCCAAGGGGCGTGGCCCGGTGCGCAGGCCTGAACCCCTGCGAAGGAGCCAGGGAGAGCTCCGACCCCCTCTGCCCTTCCTGGCCTTGGGGCCGGTCCCTCCCTCCTGTGCTCCTGCCCCTCTGCCCCGGCAGAGCTGTCCATAGGGTTGGGAAGCACCTGCAGGCTCACCAGCCCTCCCTGCCATGGGGGCGTGGTTTCTGCAGCGTTGGGGGTATGGCCTTCCTCTCTGGTGCCTGGACAGTCACTAGAGCGGAGCCCACTCAGAAAGGGGTCAGTGTAGTCTCCAGAGAGCCATGGGGCGTGGAATTCACTACAGGCAAGAAGAGAGGCCTGGGCATTGCTGGTCCGAGCCTGCAGGAGGTGCCCAGGTGACTGCGGCTCCAGGCTGAGAACAAAGAGCTATAGAGAGCTCAGCACCCCTGAGATAGTCCTGGAGGCAGGGGCCTGTGGGATGCGGGTAGAAGCAAGGTGGAGGTTCACCCAGAGGCACCTGGAGCTCCCCAGCACTGTGGGGAAGGGGGCATGCCAGGGACAGCTGTGCTTAAATGTGCCAAAGTGAGCATCTGATCAGGGTCCGGTATCCTGAATATATAAAGAGTTTCTAGAAGTCAACAACAAAAGCAACCCGACCAAAAAATGGGCCAAGGATTTAAACACGCATTTTCCCCAAAATGTACATCAAATGATGAAGGAATGAGGGGCCTGTCTACCATGGGATATGATTCAGCCGTTAAAGGAACAAAGTTTGAACAGTGAAATACGGATGACCCTTGACAATATGCTGAGTGACGCAGCGGGCGCAGAGGCTGTACCCAGGACAGGCGCTGGGCAGGCAAACCCTGGGTCATCAACGGCCAAGGGAGGGGGAGCAGGGGCGGAGTCATGGGCAGGGTGTTGCTGGGCAGGGTGTTGCGTGGGGCCGCAAGGACGTTCTGGAACTTGCTGCAGGTGGTGGCTGCGCCATGTGGATGTACTAAGTGCCGCTGACTTGTGCCTTTGCCGATAATGGCCAACATGAACCTTGCATGTCTGTTACCACAGTGAAACAGCTACACAGCACAGGGGCCACCTGCCTGGCACAGACACCTGTGCCCTGGGCAAGGTGAGCACATCTGAGCAGTCTCCAGGGCCAACCTCTCGCTTATCCCCAGGCCTGGACACTCAGGGCCTGGGCCCTGCCCACACCTCCTGGGCCCTGGGGGAGACATCCAGGCCTGGGTCCCCTCCTCTGGGAAGGCCTCCCTGACACCCCCCATTACAGACTCCCCATGAGCCCCCGGACCTCTCAGAACCAGTGCCACACTCGGCCGCTCTGAATGGGCGCAGCTCACCGATCCCCAAATACCACAGCCAGAGGACCCGCCAGGACCTGCCCGCGGCACCCCGGACAGGCCAGCGCCCAGCGTGATTACAGCCCTTGGGGCACCCGCGTGGGGTTCCTTATTCCGTTTAGCAGGAGCGAGGGGACCTCGGAGGCAGGCTTGAGCCACAGGAAGGGGCGGTTGGGCTCCCTGCGTCCAGGCCCCCCGACGAGGACCGTAGGCCAGCTCGCCCAGCCCGCCGCCGGCTCTCCCCTCCAAGGGTTACAAGGACAGTTCTCGAAGAGTGACGCGTACCTGCCACGTGGCTCTCACGCCTCCTAAAAATATTTTATTTGGCAATTCTTGTTTCTTGACATTTGAAAATTATTAATGAAAGCAGAGGCTGTGGGCAGCTTCGCATCCCACTGCTCAACCGTTGTGCCACCAGGGGAGACCCTTCTTTTTTGTTTTTTAAGATTTATTTATTTATACATACAAGAAGTGGGGTACGGGCCAGAGTTTTGGGGGGATGAGAGGATTCACCAGAGACAGAGTGGGGAACAGAACAGGCGGGTCCACTGAAACACACTGCTGGGGGGAGCAGCAGGTGAGTCAGGAGAGGTCTACTGCGCCCTGTGGGTCACCTCCCTGGCCGAGGAATTGAACTTGTGCTGTAGCGGCTGCGGTGAGCTTCGTAGGTTGCGTCTTAACCCCTTGCGCCACCAGGGAGGTCCTTCTTCTCTCTCTCTCTCTTTTTTTAAAGATTTATTTCATTTATTTTTGTGTAGAAGAGCTGGGGTTCGGGCCAGAGGTGCACATCTACTCTTTCTCTGGGGAGTCCTCTCACCCCCCCACACCTTTAGCCTGCACCCCAGCTCTTCTATGCAAAAATAAATGAAATAAATCTTAAAAAATAAGTTGCTCTTTTATTGTCTAAGTTTTAGGATAAAACCATAGATAACTGGGCTTGAAATTTTCGTCTTCTTAAATACATGTATTTAAGATAACCTATACCCTCTAAGCACTGTTTTAGCTCCATCTCCAAATTTGGATGTATTGTGTGTGTGTGTTTTTACCATTTGGTTCAAAATATGTTCTAATATGGTGATTTCTTTTATACTCCATGGGTTGATTATATATTTCCCCTCTAGTCATGCCCTCTGTGGGTTATTTAGGAATGTATTGTTTACTTCCAAATGCTATTTAGAAATTCCAGAATCTTTTTTTTTGGTTGATTTTTACTTTAATGCTATTGTGGTCAGAAAAGTTATTCTATTTGATTTCACTCCTTTTCAACCTACTGAAACTTGTTTCATGCCCCAGAATTATTTGGTAAATTTTAGTAAATTTTCCGCACTTGAAAAGGCTGTGCACTCCATCGTGCTGAATGCAAAACCTAGAAATGTCAGTGAGGTCAAGTTTTGATAGGGTTGAGTGCAGTTCAAATCTTCTATGTCCCTACCAACTTTTTTCTTTGATTGTTCTTTCAGTTTCTCAGAGAAGGCTGCTGAAATCTCCACCTCTACTTGTGAATTTTCTGTGAGTTTTTGTCTCATATATTTTGTTTTTGTTTTAAAAAATAATTTATTGGGCCTCCCCGGTGGTGCAGTGGTTGAGCGCTGGGTTGCGAAGCTGCCCGTGGCCTCTGCGGCGCCGGTTCGATCCCCGGCTGCTCCTGGCCACCGGAGGAGGGTCCCACATGGCGCGCAGACCTCTCCTGCCGCCCGCTGCTCCCCTCAGCAGTGGACTTCGGTCCTTCTGCCTGCTCTGCTCCCCGCTCTGGCTCTGGTGGATTCTCTCACCCTCCCGCGCTTCTGACTGTGCCCAGTGCTTGTATAAACAAACAAACAAACAAACAAATAAACAAATAAAAACATGCCTCTATTAAAAAAAATAAATAAAAAATAAAAAATAATTTATTTATTTATGCATACAAGAGCTGGGGTGTAGGCCAGAGGTGCAGGAGGGTGAGGGGACTCACCAGAGACAGAGTGGGGAGCAGAACAGGTGGATTGACTGAAATACACTACTGAGGGGAGCAGCAGGCAAGACAGGAGAGGTCTGCTGTGCCATGTGGGTCAGTTCCCTGGCTGGGGATCGAACTCGTGCTGCAGTAGCTATGGATTGCTTCAGAGTGCTGACGCGTAGCTCCTTGTACCATCAGGGAGGCCCCTGTCTCATATATTTTGAAGTCTTGTTGTTAGGGGAATACCTCCCTTTAGGATGTTATGTCTTTATTGCTGGACTCTTGTCCTCAAGGTTACGTTGATAGTGATCAACTCCTCTTTCTTATGATTAGTGCTTGCATGACAAACACATTCCATTCTTTAACTTTGAGCCGAGTTATAATTGAAGTGTGTTTCTTGCAGACATCAGCTATTTCACTCTTGTGTTTTAATCCAGCATGTCAATCTCTGACTTTTACTTGGAGTATGTAGACCATTTATATTTAATGCAATCGGTGATGTGGTTGAGATTAAGTATTCCATCTTGTTCTTGAGTGGGTTTAGCATTCCATGTTATTTCCTCTATTGACTTATTTAGTAAGTCTATTTCGTTCCTTCTCTCTCTATTGCTCTTGTTCCTGCTCTAGGGTTTACAGTATACATTTTAAACACTTCACAGTTACCTCAAATATTATTTGATCAGTCTACATATAAGCAAGGACCTTATAAGAGTGTACTTCTGTTTCCTTCCTCTCATCTCTGTACTACCTCTGCCGTACAGTACTTCTAAATGTATTAAAACTTGACAATGAGGGCCTCCCCGGTGACGCAGCGGTTGAGCGCTGGGTTGCGAAGCTGCCCGCAGCCTCTGCAGCGCCGGTTCAATCCCCGGCTGCTCCCCGGTCACCGGAGGAGGGTCCCGCATGGCGCGCAGACTCTCCTGCCGCCCGCTGCTCCCCTCAGCAGTGTCCTTCGGTCCTTCTGCCTGCTCTGCTCCCTGCTCTGGCTCTGGTGAATTCTCTCACCCTCCCGCGCTTCTGACTGTACCCAGTGCTTCTATAAAACAAACAAACAAACAAATAAATAAATAAATGCCTCTATAAAAAAAATAATAAAATAAAATAAAACTTGACAATGAATTGCTATTACTTTTGCTTTAATGTTAATGATATTTAAAAGCAATTAAAAACAAAAAAATTTTACCCATAAATTTCCGATTTCTGGAAGTCTTTATTTCTACTTGGTATCAATTTCCTTCAGTTTGTAGCTCTTTCTTTAACATTTCTTATACTGAAGATCTGAATCTCAGTGTGCTTGTTTGGAAAAGTTTCATTTTACTCATATTCAAAGAGTATTTTCTCAGGAATTAAGAATTCTAAATTGGGGCCTCCCCTGGTGGTGCAGCGGTTGAGCGCTGGTCTGGGAAGCTGCCCGCAGCCTCTGCAGCTCTGCTTCGCTCCCCGGCCACCGGGGAGGGTCCCACATGGCACAACAGACCTCTCCTGCCGCCCGCTGCTCCCCTCAGCAGTGTGTTTCGTCAGCCTGCCTGTTCTGTTCCCTGCTCTGGCTATGGTGAATTCTCTCACCCTCCCGCCCTTCAGACTGTACCCAGTGCTTGTACAAATAAATAAATATAAATCTTAAAAAAAAAAAAAAAGAATTCTAAATTGTCAGATCCTGCCCCCCCTTCAGCAATTTAAATGTCTTCATTGTCTTTTTGTTTGCAGTTTCTTACAGTAAGTCAGTAGTTACTGTTGTCTTTGCTTCTCTAAATAAAGCATGTCTCCCCCACCTAACCAGCTGCTTTATGCAGTTCTCATTATCACTGTTTTCAAATTTTTATTTCGGTGTGTCCTGACATGATTTTCTTGATCTTTATCTTGCTTGAGATCTGTCAATTTTTGGCTCTGGAAATCATACTTTGCAACAAATGAGGAAAATTTTCAGTCATTAGCTATACTTTTTTTAAAAAAGTTTTATTATTTATTTATGCATACAAGAGCTGGGGTGCAGGCCAGAGGTGGGGGCAGGGGTGAGAGGAGTCCACCAGAGACAGAGTGGGGAGCACTTTGTCAGGCAGATCTACTGAAATGCACTGCTGAGGGGAGCAGTAGGTGAGTCAGGAGAGGTCTGCTGTGCCATGTGGGTAGCTCCCTGGCCGGGGATGGAACTTGTGCTGCAGAGGCTGTGGAGAGCTTCATTGGTTGCATCTTAACCCCTTGTGCCACCAGGGAGGCCCCACCAATTTTATTTTTAAAGATCTATTTTTACTTATTTATGCATATAAGAGCTGGGGTGCAGGCCAGAGGTGTGTGGGGGGGTGGATGAGAGGAGTCCCTAGAGACAGAGTGGGGAGCAGAACAGTCGGATCCACTGAAACTCACTGCTGAGGGGAGCAGCGGGGAGACAGGAGAGGTCTGCTGCGCCGTGTGGGTGGCTCCCTGGCCGGGGATGGAACTTGTGCTGCAGTGGCTGCCGATAGCTTCACAGTGCACCACCAGGGAGGCCCAATTTTCAGTCATGAGCTATAATTTTTTCCTGTCATTCCTCCCTGCCATCCTGGAGTTCTAATTCCATGTATATCCGAGTATTCGCCACTGTCCCTAGGTCACTGCGTTTCAGTTCAAATTTTATGGTTTTGTTTCTCTCTGTGATTTAATTAGAGTTTCCAGGGTGTCTTTGAAACTCAAGTATTACATCTTCTTGCCTTAGAAGTTCCATTTGGTTTCTCACTTCATTAGATTCATGTTTTATTTAAAATTCATGAACACAATTATATATGCATTTTAAAGCAGATATTACATACCTATCTATATTTATAATCCTTGTCTGCTAATTCCACCATCTCTTGCATATATTGATCAGCTTCTATTGACTGATTTTTCTTCTACACGGACCTGTTTCTACACATTGTGGGCTACACTGTCCTGTTTCCACACATCTAGTAATTTTTCATTGACTGCTAGACATTTTGAGTGTTATATTGTTGAGTCTCTGGATTTTTCTTGTTCTTTTTTTGGTGTTAAAGTTTGTTTTGACAGGAAGTCAACTTGCAAAGCAGTTATCTTTCTGATGCTATTTTAAAGCTTTATTAGGGTGAGTCTAGATTAGTCTTTCATCCTGGGATTGTCTGCTTCTAGAGAGCTTCTAGAGAACTCTGCTTCTAGAGAGCTTCTGATGGAATCTGCACTGAACACCCTCCACAACAAAGTGAGAAAAGACAGTTTGAGAGAAGATGTCAGTTTGTCCACCAAAGTCACAGGGAGACTGAGAGCCATTTTCTGCAGATGGGAAAGAACCCAACCCGAGTGTGCCAGGGTAGTCTGGTTGTAGGGTCTCTGGGGGTTGCACCCTCTGCTGTGGGGTCTGAAACTCTCAGTGCAGGGGCTGCTGATCCAAAGACTCTGGTTACTACGTCCAGGTAGAAAATCTCAATGGAAACATCTGACCTGCCAGCCAGCAGGGCTGCAGGCATGAGAGGGGGGTCATCAAGCTTCAGGAAGTAAGGAAGGCTTCAGGCACAGATTGATGAGTGTTGCAGACTGGGTTCTCAGTTATGGCCGTCCCAGGTGGCCACTCTGAGCACTTGCTGCCCTCCCTCAAGATGGCAAAGTGACAGCTGTGTCCCCATATCTGCGCGTCTGCTCTGCACGGCGGATGCCCGGGCCAGACCTGACACCCAGCTCCCGAGGGGTGAGGCCTGCTTGTCTGACCAATCACCTGGAGGAGAGGCTGCGCTGATCAGACTGACTTGTGGGGAGCAGGGGCACCCCAGCATGTGCTGGCTAATGTGGGGGGCCTGGGTGATGGGAGGCCACCCCAACAGGCGGGAAGCAGGAAAGCAGGGCCAGAGGCACGACAGCTGTGTCATCTTTGTCGAATCACGCAGCCTCTCTGCGCCGCAGTGTCCTCACTGCAGCCCCGGGGTGACGCGGGCAGCCCCCGCCCACGAGCAAGCGCTACATGGCCCCTCAGCCCCCGCGCGGCGCTGCAGGCCCGGCCGGCATTTCCGGGCAGGGCTGCGCTGACCTTCGGGGCGGCGCGGCGGGCGCGGGGAACGCCGGGAGGGCCGGCCCGAGGCCCAGCTGCCCGGGCCGGGAGGCGGCTACGGGCCCCTGAGGCCGGACTCCGACCCCATCCCGGCTCCCCGCGGCCCTTTATCAGGAGGGAAACCGCAGGCTCCTTCCTGCGCCCGGCGGGCGCGGCTTCCTCCATTGCAGCTTCTCCTCTGACCTCTGACCTCTGCCCTCCGACCCCGCGCCGGGGTGCGGACCCCTCCCGCGCAGGCAGCCGCCAGCGCCCCCAAGGACAGCGCGGCGCGAGCCCCTGGGCCCGACCACCCCGCGCCCCCGAATAATCCCCGAGGCCCAGCGCGGGACTGGGAGGGCGTCGGCCGGTCGGAGGTGGTGGGGAGCCCGGGGGCCCCTGACCCCGACCCCTCCAGGCTCGGGGCCGCCCGCCGGCGCGGGGAGAGCGGGCGGAAAGGCGGGCGCGGGCGTCTGGGCGCGGGAGGCGGAGGGAAGAGGCGCCGCAGCCCAGGGAGAGCCCGGGGTCCCCCCCAGGAGGACGACAGTGCCCAGCCCCGCAGGCCTGGGGTGCCCGGGCGGCTGCCCGCTCGGCGGGGGACGCTTTGTGCCGCGGCCGCGGGCCAGGACGGGCGCCGCGGGGCGGGCCGAGGCCGGCCCGGCTCCTGCCCAGGCCCCGGCGGCCCCGCAGTCCCCGCGGCCCACGCTGGTGCCGGTTCTGGGGCTCACCGACCCAGAGTCCGGGATGGGGTGGCACAGGGCGGCCCCACTGGCTGCCTGTCCACCAGCCAGCTGCCGCCAAGTCAGCCACTTGGGTTAGCAAGATGGGCCAGTGGCCGGTTCTTCCGTGGGTTCTCCCCGAATCCACGAGAACCGGCCGGGCGGAGGTGGGGTGTGGGGGCGCTGGCTGCCTCCCCCCCCACTGCCCGTGGGCCCCGCGCTCCGGTGGGAGGCAGAGCCACCCACCCACCCCGCCGGGCACCCTCCCCTGCATCCCACCAACGCCGGGCACGGCCACCCTGCCTGCTGGCCCCTGGGAAGTGGCCCTCGCTGGTTGGGGCGCACATGTGGGTTTGGGAGCCGGGACGTTGCTGTCCCTTAGGGGTCTCCGGGAGGCCTCGCGACTGGGCCCGTTTCACTGAACCCAGCCCGCACCCTGGCCGGCTGGGCGGGCGGCCCGCGGGGACTGTGCTGTCCCGGGGTGGCTGGCGCGAGGGCCGGGGCAGGCCACCTGCCCTCACGCAGGCGGACACTCGGCGCACGCCGGACACGGTGGCGGGGCTCGACCCAGGAGAGACACTTTCTAAACCGAGAGAACTGCCCTGGAGGGGCTGGGAGCGGGAGGTGGGCCAGGCAGCCCGGGGAGTGGGCTCCAGAATTCAGAAGAGCCGGCGGCCTTCAGCGGGAGACTGCCGGTTGGGGCACCCAGCCGGCCGACCCAGGGCCAGGGCCCTGGGGTGAGCGCGGGCCTGCGGGCATTCCAGGAATGGTGAGAGGGTGGGCGGTGGCGGGTCCTCGCCAGGCTTGCAGGGCCCTCAACGGTAGGAGGCCCAGGCCATGGACAGCACCAGGGCTGGGAGCCAGCTAGAGGCAGAGGCCCCCCAGCCCTGGGGCCCCCCCTGGTGCGACCCCCAGGGACTCGGGCTTCTCTTTCATGCCCCAGCAGCCCTGGGGGAGCAGAGAGCAGCTCCCGGATCGGATCGTCCCTGCAGGCCGCGCTGCTTCAGGAAAGGGGAGCTGGGGTGGCAGGAAAGGGGAGGGAGACGCCACCCCACGGAGCCCTGGGGCTGGGGCTGCGCGGGCGGCACCTGCAGAGGCCCCGCCCGGTCCAGCCGCCCTTTGTGCAGGCGCGGCCGCGGGGAGGATGCGGTGCCCCCGGGCCCCGCAAGTCTCCCGGGCCGAAGGGGGGTCGGGCCGCCCCCGAAGTTATCAGCTATCCCCGGAGCCGCGGCCCCTCCCGAGCCCGGCCGCGGGGCGGGGGACGCCGCGGCCAGATGGCGCCGGGCGGGCTCCGGGGGGGTTGCCCCCGACACTCTGCGTCCCCCCTTTCGTACGAGACGTCTGCTCTCCTGTGGTGAGAGCCCCGCGGCAGAGCGCAGGCCCGGCCCGGCTCAGGGTTCGAGGGGGGGGGCCCCGGCTCCGCGGGGCGCAGGGCGGGCGACGCCCCCAGGGGACCAGCGACCCGCCGCCCCCGCGCCAGCCCCGGACGCCGCGCCCACTGCGCACGCGCCTGCCGCCGCCCCGCCCCGCGCTGCCATTGGGCGTCGGCCCGTCGCCCGTGATTGGTCCGAGCGTCCGCGCTCTCGGCCAATGGGCGCGGCGGGGGCGGGGCTGGGCCGGCGAGCGGAGCGGGCGGCGCGGGGGTCCCGGGTCTCCTGCCCGACGCCGCCCCGCGCCCTCCGGCGCCCCCACGCCCCGGCCGGGCTGCCCCCGCGGCGCGCCGCTGCGCAGAGCCGAGGGCCCAACGCCGGAGCCCCCTCGCCGCCGGCGCCCGCTCCCCGCCCTGCGGCCCCGCCGAGCGACGCCCCCGCGTGTCCGCCCCGACGCCCAGGCCAGCGGGGCCGCGCGGACGGGGGTCGCGGCCAGGCCCCCGAGGGGCCGCGGGGCCGGGGCGGGCAGGAGGGCGCGGCGCAGGGTCGGGCGTGCCGTGAGGGCTGCTCCCGGCGCGGGCAGGGCGGGCGGGGGCGCCCCAGAGACGGCGGGACCTCCGCGCCGTGTGGGTCGCTCCCGGGCGGGCTCGAGCTCGCGCCGGCCCGGGGGCCGAGGCTGACCCGTCCAGGCCTGGGGGGCGGGTCCGGCCAACGACGGCCCCTGTAGGGGTCCACTTGCGCCCCCCATCAGTGGGCACCTTCCGAGGCCGGTCCTGCGGCGGGAGCGGTGCGAGGGCCACGAGGGCCTGTGTGGGGCGGTGGAAAGTTCTGGAAGCGGCCAGGGGCGGCCCGGCTGCGGGTGGTCACCGCCTCCGCAGCCAGGGCAGGCGCACCCCACGGCCGCGCCCCCCGGCAGAGCCCGGCCGCGGCGCCTCCCGAGCGCCGGCGGCGCCGCTTTCCTGCTCGCCACGTCGCCCGCAGCCGCGAGGGCGGGTGCCCGCCGCGGGCACCGGGCAGAGGCTGCTGATTGGGGGGGCGCAGGGTGGGGAGCCCCCGGGGGGCAGCAGCTCCCTGCGCGGGCACCGCGCACCCCCCGGGCCGGGAGCAGAGGACTCCCCCAAGGGGCTTCTTGCTTCCTGCGCTCCCCAGGGGCAGCTCTTCTCGCCTCCCAGGGTACCTGCCGCCGGCGGGGAGCGCGCGGGGGGGGGGGGGGGCGTTCTTCGCGGGGCGTCCCCAGCGGCGCGGGCCCCGGGGCGGCCTTCCCGGCCGCGGCCGCTGGAGGGCGCCCCTGCTCCGCGCCGACCGCGTTGATCTCCTGGTCCACGCCGCGGGCGAGGGGGGCGGCGGCCGCGCGGCCGCTTCAGACCCCGTCCCCGCGCGCCGGCGGCGACCCGCCCCCACGCGCGCTGCGCCCCGGGGCGAGGCCGGCCAGCCCCACCCCCGAGCGCCCCCGGCCTCGGCGCGGCCAGTCCCCCAGCGCCAGCCCGGGGCTCCCCCGGCCACCCTGGGGGCGGGTTTGGCGCCCCCGCGGGGGGCGCGCAGGGCGCGCCTGGACGCCGCTGGCGGCCTCTCCCTGCAGCCCTGGCGCTGCCAGCCGCGGGCCTGGGGTGAAGGTGGCCCCAAGGTGGCCGGGCGTGGAGGACACCTCCGCGGGAGGCCCCAGGGGGCTCAGCGCCTGGGCAGCGGCACCCTGGCCCCCCACCTCCCGGCCGCCCTCTCCGGCTCTGCCCGCGGCGGCCGGCCCGGCGCGCAGTGCCCCCTGCGGCCCGCTGCGCCCCAGGGCAGCTCGCTGGTGAGGTGCCCACCTGCCTGGGGCGGAGAAAGTCACGTGACCTCAAGGGGCGGCCGCGGCCGGCTGTCCAGGTGGCAGCGACATCCTCACCCGGCGGGACACCCAAGGGCGCTGGGGGGGGGTGGCTGGGCGGGGGCTGCCCCAACCCCAGCCCGGGTCTCAGGGAGGCCGTCGGAGGAGGTGACCTGGTGCCACGCTGGGTGGGGCAGCGGCCCTGGGTGGGCCCTCGCCGGCCTGGGGGGCTTCCCGGCAGGTGGGTGACCGCAGCCCCCGCTCCCCTCCGCGTCTGTCCTAGCCTCAGCGTTGCAGCCTCCGGGCGGCCTCCCCCTCCGCTGGGGCGTGTCCGCCTCCCAAGACCCTCTGGAGTGCCACGCAGTGCCGTGGCCGGGGCGGTCCCGCGTGGGGGCTGCCGCGGGGTGGCCGAGGGCGCGGGGAAGCCCAGGGTGCCTGCCGCGGGGTGGCGGTGGGGCCGGGGCCGCATCAGCTCCGTCAGGTTCCCCCATGCCGGCCGGACGCTCTCGCTGCGCCGGCTGCCTTGACCTGTGCCCTCTGGCCAGCCGGACCCTTGTCCGCAGGCGGCAGGGGACACGGGCGCCTCCCGCTCTGGGCGGCACCCCGTCCTCCCTGGGGAGAGCCCCTGGCGCTGGCAGGCTGCCCCTCCGCTCTGCTCTTCCGGCCCGCTGGCCGCTCCGGCCGGGGCCTGGGTCACTGCCTCGGTCTGTCCCGCAGTGGACGCCGGCCGGGGCCGCGGGATCGCTGCGAGAGGCCCCCGCAGGCCTGGGCGCTGGTGCCGCCAGCGGGCAGTGGGCACCCTGAGTGGCACCGGAGCGGGATCAGAGCCCACCCGGACCCTTGGGGCAGGTGTCGGACTCCCAGGCCTGGCGGCTTCCCGGGCCCGCCTGGTCCAGCTGCCATTCCCGGCCTCGGGGCTGCGTCCCCTGCACCTCCCGGCGCCAGGGCTTCCCCAGGTCAGGCGCATCGGAGCACGAGGAGACCCTGGGCCTTTCCCCCTGTCGGGCCCCTGACTCTGGTCCCCGCGGTCCCCGCTGGTGGACGGGAAGGACGAGGCCCTGGTCAGGGGCGGCTTCCAGGTCCCCAGCGAGCCCGCAGCCTCCCGGGTGTGTGTGGCTCCAGGCATCTGGGCACCGGCTGGAGGCGAGGCCGCTCCAGGGCTCCGGGGACTCCAGGGCTCCGGGGCTCCAGGGACTCCAGGGCTCAGGGGCTCCGGGGCTCCAGGGGTTCAGGGCTCCGGGGCTCCAGGGCTCCAGGGACTCCAGGGGCCCAGGGCTCCGGGGTTCCAGGGCTCCGGGGACTCCAGGGCTCCGGGGCTCCAGGGCTCCAGGGCTCCGGGGACTCCAGGGCTCCGGGGCTCCAGGGACTCCAGGGCTCGGGGGCTCCGGGGCTCCAGGGGTTCAGGGTTCAGGGCTCCGGGGCTCCAGGGGTTCAGGGCTCCGGGGCTCCTGGGCTCCAGGGGTTCAGGGCTCCGGGGCTCCAGGGCTCCAGGGACTCCAGGGGCCCAGGGCTCCGGGGTTCCAGGGGCTCAGGGCTCCGGGGCTCCAGGGCCCGGCTCCGGGCCGGCGCTGCCCACGCGGAGGGCGCCCGCGGGGTGAGCGAGCGCGCCGGGCGCACGCGGGCTCCGGGGGCCGGCGGGGCGGGGCGGGGCGCGGGGGAGCCCGCGGCGGGGGGCGGAACCCGGGCCGGGCCGCCCCTCCGCGCCGCGCCCACGTGCTCGGGGAGCCGGGCCGCGCTCCACAGCCGCGCTTCCCCGGCGGCCGGCGACGGGCGGGGCCGAGGCCGGGCTGCGCTGGCGGCGGGGGCCGGGGCGCGCGAGCGGGGGGCGGGCGCGCGGCGGCGGGGCCGGGGGGGCGGGGGGGGGGCCGCCGGGCCAGAACAAAAGGGCGCCCCGCCCCCTCCCGGCCGCGGCCAATCGCCGCCGTCGCCGCCGACAGCGGCCTCTGATTGGTCGCGCGCCGGCCAATCGGGCGCGTGGGCGGCGGGCCCGGGTGACCCCACGTGGGGCGGCGCGGTCCTCTCGCCCGGGCGGGGCTCGGGGTCGGCAGCGCCCCGGGAACAGCGCGGCGCCCCCGCCCCCCGCCCTCCACGGGACCCCCGCGCCGCGCCAGCTGTCCCCGCGCCCCGGGGGGCCGCCCCCGGCCGCCTGCGGCGCCGGCCACCGCGGTCCCCCCGCACGCGCCGGAACCCAAGGGCCGCCGCGACCTTGAGCGGCCGGAGACCCGCAGGGGGTGGGGCGCGTCCGCGCCTTCTCCCCGCCCGCCGCGTGCGGGTCCCCCTGGGCCGAGGCTGGGTGGCGGGTGCCCAGCGCCCTGCGGGTCAGCCCGGGCCGGGGCGAGCAGGCCCGTCCCGAAGGAAGCGTGGCTGGAAGCCCCTCAGGCGCGCTGTCGTGTTCGGCGGGCGGTCGCCTCGCAGGCCCCGGGCCTGCCCTGGCAGCGCCCTCAGGAGCCCCCAGTAGGGAGACCCCTCCCCCAAAAGGTGCCCTGCCAGGTGGGGGCAGAGGGCGCACCTGCCGGTGCTGCGGGCCGCAGGGTGGGGCCCTTCCGAGAGGCTGTTGCCGCGGAGCTGGACGGCCTCCTCCGCCTCGCCCGCTGGAGGGTGACCGCGCGCTTTGGGGGCGCAGTCAGAGGTGGGACTTTCCTCTGGGGCCAAGGGTGTTATTCCCCCAGCAAACCCTTGCGAGGGTGCCCTTCGCTGCTGGACCGCGGCCCGGGCCCCAGGGAGGAAGAATGTGCTGCAGGTTTGAAGTGCCTGGTCCAGCAGCGGCCCGGGAGGCCCGGCGTGGCCGGCAGAGTGGGGGCGAGGGCGGGAGGGGCTCTTGGGGCAGCGCTGCAGGCCAGGTGGGAGCTGCGGCCGCGAAGGAGGTGAAGGAAGGCCGGGTCAGGAGGTGAAACTGGGGGCTCTGGCCGTGGGCTTTCCTCGTCTCTGCTACTTGGGGGTCGGGGCTTTTGTCAGGCCCCCACCTCCGCTCCGACCCGTCATAGGGTGGTGATAACGGGGCCATCAGGCAGCTTGAGAGAGGGGATGGGAGGGCGGTGCCGAGCGCAGCCTGGCACCCCTGGCACCCGCGGTCACGGCCCGTAAACGCGCGCTGTGTGCTGAGCAGCCGTGGCGTCGGGGGCTGGCGGCGGGCTGGTGGGTGCAAGGGAACCGTGGGGCAGGAGGGGCTGCAGTGAGGCGCCCCTCGATAAACCAGGCCGCGCGGCCTCCCTCGCTTTGTGCCGCGGTCGCCGAGGTAGGCTGGCGGCGGCTTGTCCTGTCTCTGGGCCCCCTACGCCCGGGGTGCGGGGGGTGGGGGGGAGGCGGGGGCTGTGAGGCGCTGCGGACCTGGCCCTGGAGGCAGGCGCGGGCACCTGGGGCCTCCGCCTCTCCGCTGGCCCTGCCGGTCACCTGGTGTGGTGGCGTCGGGGATCTGTGGGCGACCAGCTCGCTGTGGGTGCCGCGGAACTGACCGAGGAGGGGACCCCAGCACCGTCTGCGCCTCCTGCAGTCTGATGGGGCGCCCGGGCCAGCTTAGGCGCTGGAACTGGACACGTGAGCGCTCCCCACCACCCCTTCTGGAGCGGAGGCCTGCCCCCCGCCCCGTTTGCGGCAGGGATCCCCTTGCCAGCCCCGCTCTGCCTCAGTCTACCTCCAGTTGTCCCGGGGCCTGCGCCGGGGGTCCCACACTCCCGCCGTCCTCGGGTTCGGGCGAGGGTTCCGGGGACTCCATTGTCCAGGTGGACCTCTGGGGCTCAGGCTCATGTGGAGGGAGGACGGGGTGTCCCGTGGCTGGGGTCCTGCCAGGCTCCGCAGCAGGAGCAGCTGGTGGGTGCTCCCCTGCCAACCCGCGCCTCCCAGCACTCGGCTGGAGGGAGGCAGCGGCCCTGGGGGCGCCCCTCTGGAAGCCTCCGTCAGTCGTCAGCCCAGCCCCGGTGCCGTGGGGGGCCCTCGGTGGCCTTGCTCCGGGGCAGTCCCCTGTGCCCCAAAGATTGTCAGGCAGGAAAGCTGGACCCGGACCCAGTGGGCGAAGGGCAGGGTCCACAGCATGGCGCCGGGCCTGCACGGCCGGGAGGGTGCTGAGCTCGGGCAGGAGAGACGCCTCCCCGCGGGGCTGGGTGGGGCTGCTGGCGCTGCGTGACCCCCACGGTGGGCAGGAGCCCGGAGCCAGGCCTTCCTCCCAGGAGCCTCTCCCAGGGGCACGGGACCCTCTCCTTCAGGCCCGATGCCCCCATGTGGGCCTGGGTCCGGCCGCTCGTGGCCTGCGCACGGCACTTGCAGCCCGGTGCCCGGTAGGTCGTGGAATCGGAAGCGCCGCCAGCGCCGTCCGGCCCCGGGGAAAGCGTCCCGAGGGCCGCGTGTGTCTCGCCCCAGCCTGTCACGTGATGGCTCGTTTGCCTTGGTCACCAGGGCCCCGCGCTGCCCCCGGGGGCTGCCCCAGCAGCCTCAGGGCCGCGCCCTCATGCCCGGCGCTGCCGAGGGGCGGGGGGTCCTGGAAGGCAGGCGGCCCTGAGTTGAGATGGGAGGAGAGGGGCAGGGAGGCCCTGGGGGAGGGGGCAGGAGAGAGACGGGGCTGCGGGGAACGGGCCCTTGGGGGCTCGCCAAGCCTGCTCTGGGGTGCCGTGCCCGCCCCAGGCCCTCAGGGCCTTTCTCTGGCCCCACTGACCCGTGGGCGCGAGGGGGCATCCCCCTGCCTAGAGCCAGCGATGCGTCCAGGCCCGCGCCCGCAGCTCCGGGCCCACCTGCCCGCTGCCCACCCCGTGTGCCCTCAGGGCCGGTTCCCGCGCCGGAGGCCCCGGCCCTGTCCTGCGGGGCTCCACCCGGCCATGGAGGACTTGGCTCCCCCCGGCCCCTCCCCCCCCACGTGGCCTCCAGCCCTTGTCCAGCTGCTCCCTCCGCCGGAGTCCCCGCTCCTGGCCCAGTGACCCAAGCAGCCTGGGCACCCCTCCCTCTCCCGCCGCAGCTGGGCGCGCCTGGAGCGGCTGGGGCTCTGGGCAGGGGGCTGGAGCCAGACCACCTCCGCGGAGGGGGGCTGCTGAGCCCGCGGGGCCGGGATCCGGGCCATCTGCCAGACACGCGGCCCCGCGCCTGACCCCCACCCTGTCCCGGTCGCTGTGCTCCGGGCTCCGGCCGGTGGCCTTGGGCTCCCCCGGCCCAGCGGAGGACATGCGCGAAGGCGTGGGGCGGGCGGCGCGGGTGCCCGTGCGCAGACCCAGCCGTCGGCCACGGCGCCTCACTCGCGGGGGCGTCTGCTGACCGCGCGCCTCCGGCCAACCCTGGCCGGGCCTGGCGCCCAGGCCCTTCCTCGGCCGCTCAGGGGTGGAGAGGGTGTCAGGCGCCCCCTCCCTGCTGTTAGGTTTCCCCGAAAGCCCTCGGGGGCCCGCAGCCTCAATGTGTACCGGGGATGGGGGCGGCTTCCAGCCCCCCGATCTGCCACCCCACGTCATGGTCAGGACCGCCCCGGCTTGCTCCCCTGCTCGGCTGTGGTCTGCTTCTGGGGCCCAGGCCCCGCGCCTGTTCCCAACCTCCCGGGCGCCCCTCAGCCCCGGGGGCCTCCTGGGCCCCAGCACTCGCCGCCGAGAGCAGAGCGGGGACAGCGGAGACCTGCGCGAGTCCATAGATTTATTCTTAAGCAAGTTGTCCATAAAAAATTTAATACTAAAATGCTTTACATAGAGTTCGCTGTTCATAAAACCTTTGTTTTTTTGTTTGTTTGTTTTTAGTGTTTACATTGAAAAAAAATCCAACCATCCTCTTAGTTTACACATTTACAATAGTCACGCTGTGGCCGCGTGGGCCGCGGTCAGAGGGGACCCCATTCACACACACACAGGCAGGAGAAGGGGGGCGAGACCAGAGACGGGGTCGTCGGGAAGGCCGGAGGGTGCCTGCCCACGTGCCCCCGCCTGGAGCCGGCTCCGGGGCGTCTTCTCCACAGCACGCTGCTTCCCGGCCACCGTCTCCAGGACGACCACCAGGGATGAATATTGCACTCGAGCGGGGGACAAAGGGGAGCGTTGGGTGGGCGTGGGGTGCGGGGCCTCCCTGTCCCTGCACTTACTGCGGAGCTGCCGGGAGGGCAGGCGGGCCCTGCGGGCAGGGTGGGGGGTTTCCTGGGTGGAAAGGGGGCCGAGAGGGCTGGGGTAGGGTGCTGGGCACCTACGACATCCCCTTATTTCCTGGGGACCGGGGCTGTGTCTGTGGCTCACAGGAGCTCGCCCTAAGGAGCAGTGCTAACTTGGGGGGCTCTCCTCCCTCCCGGGGGGCTCGGGATCCTCTGTGCAGTGAGATGTGGGGGCACGTGCCCCTCAGTGCGTTTCAGAAACAAGGCTGCTGGGCCTGCCTCTCTGTCCCTCTTGGCCGAGGGAGGAGGTGCTGGGTGCTGGGGCTCTGAGTCCCCCGCCCCCCCACAGATGGGGCGGAGGGGTGAGCGGCTCCTGGGGGCCCTGCATGCAGGGCAGGCCCGCGCTCTGCTCCAGCACCAGCCCCCACCCGGCTGGCTGCCCTGCAGGAGGCCCAGAAGCCTCTGGCCATGCTGGGGCCTGACAAACTGGCCGTGGGAGCGGAAATCACAACTCGGAATATTCGGGAAACAAAACAAAACGTCACTTCCTTGTAGCAACACCTTAAACACTTGGTTCGTTTTCGTTTTGTTCTAAACAGAGGTAAGGGACGCGGGGCTGGCCCGGGCGAGGCCACGGGCCCCAGTGTTCACTGCAGCTGCTGGAATGCCTTCTCTCCCGAGGGAGCCTCATGGTCCAGCCCCCCAATACTTTTTCCTAGGAGATGAAGTGAAAGGAAATCCACTTGGGTGTGATTTCCTCCTCGCACAGCCCCCCGGGGCCGAGCAGGTGGCCGAGGGGCCTGTGGACGCCCGCCTGGGGCCCTGCCCGGCGGCCTGTCCTCGCAGACGCCACAGTCAGAACTCAGCTCGGCTGAGGAAAACAGTGCATTTTCAAAGAACCCCCCCAAAACAAAAATCCTCACACACACACACACACACGCACGCACGCACAGCCTCGCCACGCATGTGGGGAAATCCTCTCCACTCTTTCAGAACTTCCCCGTGGAAATACAGTATTTACAGAGAGAAATAAATAGACGACACACCTGATTCCGCGATCCCTGGTGGGAGACGGTCGGAGGTACTAGGGGATATGGCTTGGATTCTAATCTCGGGCCCCCCGGGGCCCGGGCCCAGGGCGACAGTGGGAGCCCGGCTGCGGGCCGCGAGTCTGCTCAGACGCGCCCCTGGGGCGCCGGCCCGCGGCTCAGCACACGACGGGCACGCCGTCGGCGGTCACCAGGCGGCCGGTGGTGGGGTCGTAGGTGCCCGCCAGGTAGTACAGGTCCTGCCGGCCCTGGTGCTGGCGGCTGCGCGCCATCTGCTCGTACTGCTCGCGCCCCACCACCTGGCACTTGTGGGAGATGGTCTGCACGTCGTTCTCGTCCTCGTGGCAGGACTGGTACAGCGCGTTCTGGGGGAGGGGCACGGTCAGCCCCGCCGGCGCCCGGTCCTGGGGGGCCCTGCCCAGGCTGGCAGCAGGAGCCGGGGCGCCCCTTGGGCCCGGGGCGGGGCCACGCGGCCTGCCCGTGCTGAGCGCCACCCGCACCCCGCCCCTCACCAGGACCCGCAGGCACAGGGCCGGGGGCTCCGTGGGTGCCGGGAGCGGGGAGGGTGTTCCTGAAGCCCCCCCCCCCCCCCCGCTCTTGCTCGGCCCCGCCCGCTGCTGGCCACTGGGCCCCACGGCCTCCCACCCGCCTCACCTTCCCGTCGCTCTGCCGCTTCCCCAGCTTGGTCTCCTCCGGGTGGTAGAACCACTTGACCTTCACCACCATGTTGCTGCCCCACGACTCCCACATGCTCTCGATGCGGCCGATGTAGGGCAGGTTGGGCCGCCCGGCCGACAGGAAGACGGCGCAGTCGCCGACACGCAGCGTCTCCTTGCCCCTGACGATGGCCTTGTAGAACAGCTTCCTGGCCTTCCCCTTCATGCCCCGCCTCTGCAGGGGACAGCGCCGGGGGAGGGGTGGGCAGGGGCCCGGGCGGGGCCGCTGGGGGAGGGTCCCCCGAGCTGCTGCTGCTTGGGCTGGGCCTGCCTGCCTGGACATCATGGCCGTGACGTCACCCGAGTGTGACGTCACCCAAGTGTGATGTCACATGCAGCAACTGGCTCGAAAGGAACAGGGACCTGAGGGCAGGGAGGGCTCCCCGGCCTCGGTGGAGACGCCTTCCCATGCCGGTGGATTGCATCTCGCCCAACGGGGCTGAGCCACGTGAGGGTGGAGCCCAGGACTGCTCTGGGGCGGGGTGCTGCACAGACCTGCCCCGCTGCCCTGGGGGCGCTCGGGAATCCCCCCCCCCAGCTGAAACTGAATCAAAACAGCCAGAAGGGGGGCCTCCCTGGGGGCGCAAGGGGATAAGCACCGCACTATGAAGCTGTCCGCCGCCTCTGCAGCACAAGTTCGATCCCCGGCTGGCCAGGTTGCTACCCACAGGGCGCAACAGACCTCTCCTGTCTCCCCGCTGCTCCCCTCAGCTGTGGGTTTCAGTCAGGCTGCCTGTTCTGCTCCCCGCTCTGTCTCTGGGGAATCCTCTCACCCCCCGCACCTCTGGTCTGTGCCCCAGCCCTTGTGTGCATAAATAAATAAATCTCTGGAAAAAAACTAAACAGCCAGAAGGGAGAGAGAGGGGCGCCCTGCTGCGGGGAGACGCCGCCTACCTGCGTGGGGCTCCCCGACCACTTCCAGAGCTGCCGGGCGGGCAGGAAGGCGGAGATCTTTGGCCGGTTTTCCACGGAGGGCAGCCGCTGCCTCCGGGAGAGCTCTTTGGCTTTGGAGAAGCTCGGGGGCTCCTTGCACTTGAGCTTGGACCTGCCGCCGCTGGGGCCGGCGCCCGCGCCCCCGCTGGCCCCCGCGGCCCGGGGCAGGCAGCAGCGCTGGGCGTGCGCGTGGGGGCCGCCCCCCTTGGCGCGCAGGGCCTCGGGCTGGGCCAGCAGGGCGGGCACCGGGTGGGTGAGGCAGGTCTGCAGCAGCAGCGCCGGGTCCTCGTCGTCCGAGCTGCAGGAGGAGCCCTCGTCGTCCGAGGAGCAGAGGCTGGAGGTGGACAGCGAGCCCGAGGAGGACGACGAGCAGGAGCCCGAGGAGGAGGAGGAGACGGGCAGGCGGGCGAGGAAGCGGGGGGGCACGCCGGGCGCCAGCCCGGGCCCGTCCTCCTCCTCGTCCGAGTAGGAGCTGTGGCAGTCGCTGTCGCAGGGCAGCGGGTACTCGGCCTGGCCGGCGAACTTGCGCAGCGCCAGCCCCACGGGCAGCGGGTGCGCGGGCGCCCGCCCCCTCCTGTCCCTGCCCGCCAGGGCCGGGTGCGTGTAGCTGGGGCTGGGCAGGGGCCGCCCCAGCTTGGGCCCGAAGTCCTTGTCCCCCACGAGCAGCGCCTTGCAGTTCTTGTTCTTGGGGGAGGTGACGCCCTCGTGGTCCAGCTTGACCAAGAACTCGCCACCGGCCCGCCGCCGCCCGGCCCTGTCGGCCTCCGCCCGCTCGGCCCTCTTGGCCCGCAGCAGCTTGTGGGCCGCCCCGCCGCCGCCGAAGGGCGCGTAGGAGCCGGCCAGGCTGCCGAAGGAGCCGGCCTCGAAGCCGTTGCCGAACACGGGGGCGGCCAGGCCGTGCACGGGGAACAGGGCCTCGCGGGCCCGCAGCTTCCTGGCGCCGCCGCCGAGCTGGAAGAGGTTCTGCAGCACGGCCGGCCCCTTGCTGCCCGCCGCGGCCGCCGCCTTCCGCCGGGCCTGCGCCACCGCCGACCAGCTCAGCAGGGGGCCGCCGCGCCGGCCCAGGAGGGGGTCCCCGGGCCCCGGGGCGGGCTTGGCACCGCTGGGGAGGAGCTCCGCTTTGCCTGGGGGGAGGCCGGGACGAGTCAGGACCTGCCCCCGCAGGCCGCGTCCCCTGCCCCCGCCCCGGCCCCGGGTTCTCAGCCCCCCAGTACCAGCTTTGTCTTTGCCGATGGATTTCTTGGCTGGGGTCTTGGAGGCTTCAGGGCCGTCGTGGGGCTTGGGGGACGGGCTGGGAGCAGCGGCCTCGCCAGCGGTGGGCTCGCGGGGTGTCTTCTTGGTCCTCCGGCAGCCACTGGACACCAGCAGGGCGGGCGAGGGCTCTGTGCCTGCGGGCGGGAGTGGCCTCAGGGCAGTGCTGCGGGGACCCTCGCCCTGGGGGCCCGTTGGGACCCAGGGAGGCCCTGCTCCGCCCCCACCCCGGGGCTACGGGCGGAACAGGACAATGCTCACACTGGATCTTGAAATCGGGGGGCAGCAGCCTGATGTTGGAGACGGCGATGTGGCCCGTGTCCCCGTCGTCAAACTCCACCACCACGGAGTCCAGGTCTTCCTCTTCGTCGCTGGAGGTGCCTGGGGACGGGCCGCCTCAGCACGCGGCCCTCGCTCGGGCCCACGCGGGCGGCCAGGACGGGGAGGGTCCCGGGAGGGGCTCTGGGCCCGCACAGACAGGCCGGGGGACCCACTCCCCGATCCCATCTGACCTAGGAGCTGCCACGGCGTGTGGGGAGGACCCGCCGGCCTCCACCAAGTCCGTTACCCCTCCGGGGCCCGGCCCCACCGCCCGTACCAGAGCGCAGAGTGCAGGTTACACCCGGCCAGGGCCTGTCCCCCGCTTCTGGAGCCCAGGAGTGGGGCGCTGGGGCCCCTTCCCACCAGCCAGAGCCTCCCAGCCCCTCCCCGGGCTGCTGGGGCGTCCTCTCTCCTCTGGCCCCGGCCGCAGCCCGGAAGCAGGGCCCCGCGCACTGAGCCGTGCCTGGCTGGCCCTGAGGCTCACCTCGGACCACGTTGCCGGGGTACAGGCAGCGGGACTTCTGGCTCCAGTAGGCGCAGACCCTTGTGCCGGGCGGGAGGTACCGACTGGACTGCGGCCGGACGTCGAGGACCTGGGGGCAGCGGTGCCGTGAGCAGGCGGGGCGGGCCGGGGTCAGGGCGCTGCCAGGCCCCCCGGGCGCCCCTCACCGCTTCCTGCAGCAGCTGCTCCAGGGAGTAGATCCTCTGCCGGTTGCCCCTCTCGCCCTCGATGACGATGCTGTAGCTGAGGGGCGTCCGGGAGCGTGAGGGTCTCGGTCCCCACAACGCCCGGCCGCCCCGCCCGCGCCGGCCACTCACATGTCAGGGGGCTGCAGGGTCCTGACGCTGCCCGCGTACAGCAGGCTGTCCTCCTTGGGGATGAGCACGGGCAGCCCGTCCTGCAGGTCCTCCTTGTGGATGGTGCAGGAGCGCGCTGCGGGCGGGTCAGCGGGGTCAGATGGCCGCCCACGGCTGCCCACGGCCACCCGCCCCGCCTGGCCCGTGCTCACCGAGGGCGGCGCTCTGCTCCATGCTCAGGGGGCCGCCGGCCGCCGCCTCCTCCTCCGAGAAGCTGCTGTTGTCGTCGAAGGCAAAGTCGTCCTCCACCGCGAAGCTGTCCAGCAGCCGGCTCACCGCCCGGCCCTGACCCTGGAGGGCAGGAGGGTCAGCTCCGGGCCAGGCTGGGGAGGCCTGGGACCCTTTGTGGGGACACGGGGCACTACCTGCTTGCCAGCGGCCTTGCCCTTCGCCTTGCCCAGCTTCCTGCTCCCCAGGATGGCCTTGGCGTTGCGGGGTGACAGGGCGATGGACAGGGCCCCGTTCTTGCGCTGCGGGGTGGGTGGGCAGTCACCGCACCAGCCCCAGCCGTGCCAGCTGCGGCCACTCAGGCCGAAGCTGGCGGGGGCTCCCTGCCTGGTCCCCACCCCCGGGGCACACCGGCGCCAGGCTCACCCGCAGGCCGGGCTGCAGCAGGGTGCCCTTGCGGGTGGCTCTCTTGAGGCGCTCACTGGCCAGCTTGCTGCCCTCCTCGCGGCAGAAGGCCCGGGCGGGGCTGAAGAGGGCGTCCCTGCTGGGGGCGGCCCCCGGCTCTGTCCGCAGGCTGCCTTTGGCCTGGCCCTTGGCCTTCTTCTTGCCCGGCGCCCCTGGGGGCCGGCGTCCCGGGGGCCGCTCTAGCTTGGCGCTCACCTTGGTCTTCGCCGTCCGCCTCTTGATCTTGACCTCGCTCTCTGGGCTGGACAGGCGGCAGGCCCCTGTGGAGGGAGGGCGTGGGAAGCGTGCCTGCGTCCGGGGCCCTGCCGGCCGGCCCACGCGCCCTCGCCTCCCGGTTACCTAGCAAGCCCTGCCTCTCCTTCTTCTTCTTGGCCTTCTGGTTGGCCTCCATCTTGACCACGGAGGAGGGCGAAGGCCCCAGCGCAGCAGGGTGCAGAGCCAGCCCCGGCTCCTTGGGTGGGGCCTCCGTCCCCAGCAGACCCTCGCAGCCCTCGCTGTCATAGCCGCTGCCTGGGGGCCGCAGAGACGGGTGACTCGGTTGGAGAAGCACCACTTTGGGGTGGAACAGGCTGTTTCCTTGTGTGGACATGCTGGGGTCTGAGTGGAGCCCACACCACCATCCTCTGGCTGCTGGGGGGCGGTGGGACCCAGTCTTTCCCGCCTACAAGCCCCTGTGTCTCAGGCCCGGGCAGCGCGCCCCCCTGCTGACCCTGCTTCCTCTGCCCCTGGCCCCCGCAGGCCCCTTTGTTGTCTCTGGAGCGGGACCGCCCGGTGGAGGGCCGGGAAGTGTCTAGTTCCGCGGCTCCTGCTTCTGCACAGGGGTGTGTTTGCTGGGGCCAGATAAGCCCAGGTCAGCCCGGCGGGCGGCCGTGGGAAGGCAGGCGTGTGGCTATTTTTACCCTCTTCCAGGATGCATGCGGGGCCTCTTCCTCCCCTGGCCCTGCGGGGGGCAGGGCCCAGCCCAGCCTCTGTCGGGGCCTGGCTCTGGGGACCAGCTGTCTCTGCCTGCCCCCGCCCCGAGGGCCGCTGTGGTGCTCCGGCCACCCACTTGCCTGTCTCTCGGGCCACGGCCGGCCGGCCCGGGAACCTGGGCGTCTCCCTGCCGCCGCCGCTGCCGTCGGGCTGTGGGAGCCGGGCCCCCCCGGCTGCCTTCGCGCTCTTGGCTCGGGAGAGCTTCTTCCGGATGCGCCCACCTGCGGCAGCCTCCTTCCGCCGGAAAGGGCTGAGGCCGGCGGGCAGTCCCTTGCTCTTGACCTTCGGCTTCAGCTGGGCCGCCTTGTGGGCCACCGCGGATGCCAGCTCCTGCGCGCCGCCCTTCCTGTACCGCGCCCTCTCCTGCAAAGGGGCGCGCTGCACTCACGGCCCGCAGTGCCTGCCGGGCCTGGCCCTCCAAAGCGGGCACAGGGCCTGCCTGCTGGAGTCCTGCCCCGCCGCCGCGCTCCTGACACCCCTGCGAGGCTGGTTCTGGGCGGCTGGTTGTGTCCTGGGCATGGGGACAGACTCCTGCACTGGGAAGGAGCCGCCTCTCACCTGTCCCCTGCGCCCTGCATGGGGGGCAGTTGCCGTGCAGAGAGGGAAAGGGGTGCTGGTACCCTTGGGGGAGCCACTTCCACCCAGGGTGCACCTGACACATGATCCTCACCCGACTCGGGACCCCCGTCCTGAGCAAGGAGGCCGCCCCACCAATGGCCTCTGCCGCCGGGACAGGTCAGCTCCTCCAGGCAAGGCTGGGCGGTGGGGCCCCTGCTCCCAACCTGCCTGCCCGAGTGGGGCACTCACCGCGGAGGTGGCCTGCAAGCCCGCGCACATGCCTCTCTGCAGCTTGCTCCGCTTCTTTGGGGGCTCGTCACCGCCCCGCAGCTCAGCACACAGCAGGCTCAGGCTGGACCGCACCGCCCTGGGGGCAGGCATGCAAGGGGTGTGGGCTGGCCCCGCACCTGGGCACCCTGGCCCATCCCCCCAAGCCCATCTGCCTGGTGGCGGCCTGGGTGCCTGGTGGGCTGCAGGGGGCAGCTGCATGTCCAGGCCCCCATGCTGTGCCTTCATGCTGGGCTCCGGGGACAGAGGACTGCAGGGGACCAGGAGGGCTGCTGCCATGCTGAAGTGGGGTGTCGCCTTCACTGCCCCCTCCTCTCACCCGGCTGGGAAGGGAGCTCTTGGACGAGTGTGACAGGATGGGCAGACCCGGAGGCCGCAGGCGGGGCTGGGGCTGGCCCTGTGCTCGGGCGTCAGGGCTCTAGCCACAGCTCGAGCTCCGGGCCATGCCCGGCCTCCCTGTGGCCAGACAGGACGGTGCCGGCTGTGTCTGCAGTGCTCGGTAGGGCCTGCAGGTCCCGCCCGACCCTCAGCAGGCAGTGGGCAGCTGGGAACATGGGCAGGAGCAGAGAAGACCTGGGGAGGTGCCTTGATGTGCGTCTACCCGGCTTCTGCTGCTGCCAGGGAGAGGAGGGGCGGCGTCCAGAGAAGCTGCTGCCCGAGCTCTGCTCCTAGTACAGGGGCTCCCCCAAGCTGGGTGTAGTCCCTGGGGCTCCGTCCTCAGACCCCAGCCTGTGGGAGGCCCCTGCACGCCCGCCCATCTCCCAGACGCCTGCTGACGCCCAGTGCTGGTCCGGGGCCCTCTGGGTGCTGTCTGCTTGGGCCAGTAGCTGTCCCCAGACACCCCAAGGCCGCTGCCCTGATCTCAGATGCACCCCTCCCTGCACCTGCACCCGGGCTGGGGTCCTATACCCTGGCGCACCCAGCTGCACGGCTTCACCTCGCTCTAGTGGGGACGAGCAGGGAGCTCGGCCCCTGTCCTGGGCCACACAGGGCTGGACTCTCCTCTTGCAGCACCCTAGTGCTGGGGCTGCCCCATGCATCCTTTCACCTTCCAGCCCCACAGGAGGCTGGAGGGGGTGGGGCAGCCCCGATCCTCAGGAAGAAAGGACCCTGGACAGGGTTTCCTTCTCTTTCTGGAGGCTGCTGCCCTTGCTCGGTGCCTGACGACCAGCAGGGAAGGCCCCGGGCCACCTCCCAGGGCTGGGGCCAGGCCTCCAGCGCAGCCTGGGGCTGCCCTCCCCCGCTCCCTGGCAGGCCCCCACCCCCGCGCCGGCTGGTCCTCCGGGGGAGCCCCGGGGAGCCTGGCCAGGACAACTGGGCAGGGCGGCGGGGCAGGGCTGAGCCCGGCCATATGGCACCGCCTGCCGCCGCCTGCGCCGTGCGCGCTCCCCTCCCGTAACCTTCCCTGCACTCGCTAATGTTTTGTGACATAAAGCCCTGAGATTAATTTTTTGCCTCTGTCTTAATTGAAGGAACCATTTAGTGCCGATTTAACTATTATTACCAAATCATCAGGATTGATGCAGTGCGCACACGCGCGCGCCAATCGTGTCTGGAGGAGCTCGGAGGATTTATGCAAATGGGCCTGCCGGGAGAGGCAATTTGTAGCGAGAAGGACAATTATACCAGGCCCGGGAGTGTGCCAACGAGGCGCCGGGCGGGTAATGGATAATAACACCGCGCAGCAGCCACGAGCAGCACCGCAGCGTGACCAACGGCTTTACACAGCGAGATGAAGAGCTGTCACGCCACGCGGCCGCGCGGGGGGCCGGGCGGGGCGGGCGGCCCGGCCGGGGGGCTGGGGGGAGCCGGCCGTGGAGGGCGCTGCTTCCAGGGACGCGGGCCCCGTTCCGGGAGGGGGATGCTGGACCTTCGGGGGGCATGGCCACGCTGGCCTCTGGGACCAGCCCGCCCACAGCGCCTGTGCCCGACTCACTTGACTCTCTTGCTGTCCCCCCTGGGCAGCGGGGCGCCGGGGCGCAGGGCAGGCAGCAGGCTGGTGTACTTGCGCTTCCGGGGCCGGCCGGGCCCCCGCCGGGCAGGGCTTCTGCAGCTCTCGTCTCTCCTGGGGCCGCGGGAGGGGCGGTCTGAGGCACCGGCCAGCCGAGGGCACTGCCCACGGGGGTGGTGGGGTAGGCGGCAGGCCCTGCAGAGCTTGGCATGGGGAGCCTGGCGCCGGAGGGCGGGACAGGGAACGAGCCCCGCTGCCGCCCGCCCCCAGCCTCACTGAGGCTGCGCCCCTCCCTTAGTGGCCGGGTGGCCTCTGCCCTGCGTGGCGCTGCCTGGTGGTCTCCGCTGGACCGACGCGTCACCCCTCCACAGCCTCGGGACAGGCTCAGCCCCAGCCCCACGGGTCCCCAGCTCCCCGGACACGGGGCTGCCCCTCACTGGCCCGAGCCCCGCGACTTACTCGTGGTCACGTCTGCGCTGCAGGCGCGCCAGCTCCCGCTGCTTCTCCTTGTAGCGCCGCTGGAGCTCTGCCAGCTGCACCCGCATCGCCACCTCCTGCGTGTCCAGCTGGTCGATGGCCGCCTTCAGTGGGCATACCTGTCAGGCAGGGACACGGGCCTGAGTCCAGCCCAGGCCCTGGGGCGGGAGGCAGCAGGCCGGGGCGCGCAGAGGCCCACTCACGGGCTTGGTCTTGGGCGTCCAGGTGTCCTTGCGCCGCAGGATCTGCATGCGGGGCGTGAGCGCGGCAGTCCCGCCAGGGGCCACGGTGGGGGGCCGGGCCGAGCAGGTAGGACCGTCCAGGCCGGCTGCCTCCACCAGGGACCAGGCCGAGGCCAGCGTGGCCAGGCGCTGCAGGTTGAAGGCCAGCACATCCGCCGCCTCTGTGAGGGACACCAGGATCATCGAGGGCGGGCGGTCAGACATGGCCCCTCAGAGAGGCCCTTGACGTTAGCCTGCCGAGCGGTGCGGCCAGACTCCCCCACCCGCTGCCCATGTCAGAGCGCCAGGACAGCCGAGCCTGGGGCGGGGCGGCTGGTTCTGCACAGGCCAGTAAGCACCCAGCCCCTGGCAGGACTGGCCTGCATCGGCCCATTCCCACGGTGCACGTGCCAGTCCGCAGACACGCGGGAAGTGCCACGCGCTGCCCAGACACCCTGGATCCTCGCTCCAACAGAAGACGTGGGGTCGGCGCGAGCCCAGTTCCGAGTGGCCGGGCAGGCAACTGCCTACCCCACGTGTGGCTGTGGCGGGGCCGTGGCCTGTGCCTCCACTTCCCTGCAGGCTGACGCGAGGGGTTGGACAGGGCCACTGTCAAGTGCAAGTGTCAGGTTCTGGGAAACAGGCTGCTTGGACCCGTGCAGACTTCACTCCAGGTTCACCCTTCTCTGAGGGGCACCTCCTTCCTCCACTCTCACACGGAGGCCTGGGGGCTCCCTCTCAGGCCCCAGAGGGCATTCCTGGCCCCTACCCACCCTGCATTCAGGCAGGGAACGTTCTGGCGTCCTCTGGTCCAGGTCAGGCAGGGACGGAAGGGTGCGGGGAGGCGCGAGATCCTGAGTTGTGTTCCACCCCACCCAGGGTTGGCCCTTCGGGGTGCCGCTTGGGGTCACAGCCCCAGTGGGGTGTGGAAGGACACCCTGTGCGGGGTCTACTGAGGTTGTGGACATGTCTGGGGGGGAGGCCTGGAGGGGCCTGGGGATTCCCAGTGCAGCCTCGGGGGGAGAGAATGTGGCGGGGACAGGCTGCAATGCAAGGGCAGGCTGCTCCCACCGGGACACACTGGGGCGGGGAGCCCCGAGCCGGGGTGGGGTCCTGTGCCTCCACTGACAGCAATGAGAGCACCTAGCACCCCACTCCTGGCCGCCGTTCTGTCCCGGGAGAATAGCCGGGCAGGTAGGAGTGCCCATGGGGAAGCCTGGCGCTGAGGCGGCTGGCAGAGAGGCCGGGAGAGCCAGGCCCCGTCACATGGGTGTGGGTTCAGGCGGGAGAGCCCCTCCCCTCCCCACAAACACGCGTCAGCTGCAAATGGGAAGGGGTCTGGGGGGCCCCCCTTGGGGCCAGACACCTAAGCACAGACCTCGGGAGGCAAGTGCCGGGCCCAGCTGCCATCGCCCACCAAGGCCCGCGCTGCAGGGGCTACTCCTTGGAGCCCCAGGACCACTCAGAGCCCCCCGCACATTCCCCAGGCTCAGCCTGCTGAGACGCAGCCTCGCTGGTCTGGGGCAGTGGTGCGGGCGATGTGGGCGGGGGCCATGGGGTACCCCTGTCTCAGGATCTCTGGTTCCTGTCCTTGGAAGGCAGGGGCTGCTGCCGAGGCCGTGGTGGCGTCTCGCTGCCCCCAGCCCCGCCGGGCCAGTGGGGGCTGACAGGCAGGGAAAGGCCAGGGCTGGAGGTCGGCTGGATACGGGGGGTCTGGGCGGGGCGGCACTAGGTTCAGGCTCATCTTGGAACAAAGAGGCGTCTGTGCCCCGGGAAGGCCTGCGTTTCCCCAAATCCCAGGGTGGACGGAGCCCAGGGGCACATCTCCCCCCCCCCCCCACCGCGCCAGGGGCGGAGCGGAGCTCCAGGCGTTTCCGGGAGCAGGCCTCTGCCTGGCACCCACCGCCGGGGGGCCGAGTCCCCGCCCCCACGCTCCCTGGACGTGAGCCCGGTGCGGGCAAGCCGGGCCCCGCGGCTGAGGCCTGCTGGAGGGGCTCTGGCTGCCCTGGCTGCCCACGGAGGTGCTGCACCTGGGGACTCGTGCCCCCCCATTCCTCCATCCACCTTTCACCAATCGCGCTGCCCTGACTGGGGAGACGCGGGGAGGAGGGCCCCTTGGATCGCTCCCCTTGCCCCAGCGCCCCCTCCTCCACGAGGCCACGTCCTGGGGCAGGTGATTGCAGGCGACGCGCCCCCGCCCTGCCTGGCCAGCGGCCACACCGCCCGCATGGTCTCCAGCTCATGCAGAGCAGCCCGTCCGCAGCCTCCGCGTGCAGCCCAGT
The DNA here is from genome assembly GCF_964194135.1 of Talpa europaea. Lineage (NCBI taxonomy): Eukaryota > Metazoa > Chordata > Mammalia > Eulipotyphla > Talpidae > Talpa > Talpa europaea. The sequence goes on along the minus strand of NC_140074.1, from coordinate 136,235,148 downwards.
GGCTGTGCCCTGGCGAGCCCCACGCCCCGCTGGCGGTGGTGGGCACCAGGGGCACAGAGGCCTCCTGGGAGGCCCCTCCCGAAGCAGCGCTCACCTGGGCAGGCCCCGCAGACAGCAAGGCCTGCACCGGCTGCTGGGGAGTGGCTTCCTGGGGTCCCTTGATGTTGGGCTGGGCCGGGGTGACTGGGGGCCCGACCCCAGAGCCCGGTGGGGGGCTGGCGATGGGCCAGGTTGCGTCCCTGGGCCCTGCCCCTGCACCCTGGGGCCTGGAGCCCCGGGAGGCTGTGGGTTGTGGGGCCGTCCTGGGCCACGGCCTCCATGCCTGGGAGGGGGCCGGAAGCCCACAGAGAGCAGCCCCTCTCCTGGCCCAGCATCCTCAGTGACGGCGGGCTGGCCCGCTGGGGTGTCCTCAACTGCCTGGGGCGCAGTGCCTCCCTGGGCCTGGCCTGGCGCCGAGGGTGGGGCTCACCTTGCAGGGCGGGTGGGCTCCTCTGCTGCTGGGGCTCGAGGTCGGCCAGCTCGCTGAGCAGGGCGATTCCAGGGGTCCCTGAGCAACGGGGCAGGGGGGCGGTGCTGGGCAGCCCCGGGACGGCGGGGGGCTGCAGGTCCCGTGAGTCGACTCCAGGCAGGTCCCCCAGGTTGACGGTGGCTGCCACCAGAGCGTCCAGGCCTGGTAGGGCCCTGGGCAGGCAGCCGCTGTGGGGAGCGGCCCTCCGGGCCCCCTCCTCCAGCCCCTCGTCCCGGCGCTCATCCTCCGGCTCAGGCTCGGCCTCCTCGGGAGCCTGGCGCTCTACCCGCTCGGCCTCCTCAGCGCCCAGGCCCCCCTCTGGCTGCTCCGGGGCCTGGAGGCTGGCCCCGTGCAAGGGCCCCGGCTCCCCGTCTCCCGCCGTGGTCCTTTCCTCCCGGGCCCCTCCCTGAGTAGAGTTAGTCCGGCCAGTGGCCTCAGGGTCCTCCCCCTTGAGGAGGGTCCCACACTGCAGTTCTCGCAGCCCCTCCAGCAGGCTGAGGTCCACTGCCTTCCCTGGGGGTCCCCGCTCGGCAGGGTGGGGGGTGGCGGTGAGGTCCTGGGTGGCCTCCCTGGCCCCCGAGGGTAGCCTGGGTGGCTCCAGACTCTTGGGGCTGCAGGGTGGTGGCTCCCCGGATGGGAACGTCCTTCCCAGCTCGGGCTGGGCCCTGGGGGTGGCGGTTTGCATAGTTTCAGGGTCCGAGAGGTCAGAAGCGGCGGCCAGGGAGAAGCCCGAGCTGGTGGCAGAGCACGAGTACCCGGGAGGCAGGTCTGCAGAGGAGCAGCCGCGTCAGGGAGCCGGCACCTGCCGGGACCCACGGGACCCACGGCCGGGAGGGCCCCGAGCCCCCCTCCCGTCCCGCTGCAACGTTGGGGGTCCTGGGGGCCACCTCCAGCACCATGTGGTCTGGCTAACCAGAAAAGGGGGTTGAAAACAAGACACTCGAGCCAAGGTTTCCCCTGAACCAGAGCGAGCGGCAGCCTGCGGAGGCATCACGCCCCATTAACTGCAATAAAAAAAATTAGAAAAACCAAAAAAACCCCCGCAGCTCCTGCCGCCGGCCTCCTTCGTGTGGAGCTGGGGCGGGTCTCCGCGCGCCCCTCGCTGCCGGCGCAAACACCGTGTGAACCCGCCTCCCCGGGAGAACCGGACAGCGCGGGCGGGTGCCAGGGCGGGACGGGACCCCAGGCACCTCTTCTTGCCTCAGGGGAGCAGGTGGTGGCTCCGGCTCGGCGACCGGCCTGCTGCCTCGCCCGTCCCTGCGCCTGCCAGCTGCCTCCCCCTTGCGGGGATGGCCTGGTCGGGGCTCCAGCGCTGGGAAGGAGCTACTGGGGACCCCGGGTGCCTCCCCTTGGGTCACTCTGAGGGGCATGGAAAGGCAGGCAGAGGCGGGGAGAGGGCGCCCACGGGCGCTGGGACGCAGGGAAGGTGCTCTCACCTGGTTCCAAGGAGCTGAGGTTGGCGCTGGGCCGCCGGCCCTCCCCACCCTTCTCCTTGGCGCTGGGCACCCTGGGGCCAGGCCCGGAGCCGGCAGCAGGGCAGACGGAGAAAGTACAGGAGGCGCCGGGGTGGGGCGGCGGTGTGGGGCAGCTGGCGGGGGGCTTCCGGGGGGGCGAGTGGCAGCAGGGCGACAGCTTGGTAGGGCCCGTGATGTCGGGCGAGGGGGCGCCCTTGGCCGAGGCGGGTAAGGCAACTGGTTTGTGAGTGGACTTCAGGGCTTTCTCCTGGGTGGCCTCCTCCGGCTCCTGGTGGTGGTCCTCGGGCTTCCGCTGTGGGTGGGGCCGGGCTCAGTGTCTCTGCCCTCTCAGGGCACCACAGGTGTGTGTGTGGGGGGGTGGGCGGGCGGGTACCTGGAAGGGGGCGGCCCGCTGCGGCTCCAGGGCCTGGGCTGGCCGCTGTGGCTGTGGCTGTGGCTGCGGCTGCTGCAGGGCATACAGCTCGGGCTGCCGCAGAAACTGGGGTCGCGCGTACACGGGAAGCTGGCCCGGGTGCTGCATGTGGGGGGCGGGGCCCCGGGCCCCATACATCGGGGGCCACAGAGAGGCCTGGTCCATGACGTCGGCTGCGGGCAGGGGCAAGGAGATGTCAGCCCAGCCCCCGGGGCCTCCCCACCCTGCCCCCTCCCTGCCCCTCCAGGCCTTGGCTGGGGGCCCTCCACAGCCCCACCCTGCACTGCTCCTCAGACCCACGGGCATCCCCGGTGCCCACAGCCCAGCCCGGGAGGCCCCTACCCAGTGCGTGGGGGGCGGCGTGGGCCGTGGGCTCCGAGGGCAGGATGACGAGCTGCGTGGGGGTGTCCTGGGACAGGGGGAAGACGGGGGGCATGGAGCTCGGCACAGAGGTGGGGAAGCCGGGAGGCAGGTTCTGATGCAGGGCCGGGTGCCCGAGGCCTGGGGACAAGGCACAGTGAGGGCAGGCCCGCCGTGCCCGCGGCCACCTGCCACCCCGCTGCCCTGGCAGCACTGACCGTAGGAGTGTCCCCCCATCCACAGGGAGGGGCTGCGGGTGCGGGGCAGCCAGGGTGGGTGGGGAGGGTGCGGGTGGGGGGCCGGCTCCCCACCCAGCTGGCCGCTCTGCAGGGAGGAGCTGCCGGCAATCATGAGGTGGGGGGCCAGGTCTCCAGGGCAGCTGCCTGACGGGTGGATCCGGGCGAATTCCACGAGGTCCTTGTTGTCCCTGCAGGTCACGGGGTGGGGCTCAGCACAGCCCCCCACCCTTACCCCCCCCAGTAGGAGGCGTTGGCTCACGGCCACCTCCCGCAGAGACCCTGACACCCAAGGGAGTCGGCAGAGCCCTAGCACAGGCAGGAGCGCAAGAGAACACGGGCCCTACACCGCTCCTAGGCACCAGCCGTGGGCTGGGGGTGCCCCAGACTGCACCCCCCCTTACTGTAGCAGCAGCTCGCGGCCGGCCAGCCCCAGGCGGTCCTCACACAGGCGCGTCCGGTCCTCTTCCGGCTCGAGGTCCAGCGCGTGGGGGGCTCGGGGCGCAGCACCAGCTGCTCGGGTCAGAGGGAAGGACAGGCTGAGGCGGGGGCCGTGGCCAAAGCTGTCGCTGTCCCCAGTGGGGTCCCGCCTGACCGGCCGGTGTGGGAATACCGGGGCCGCGCTGGGAGGGACGCTCGGGGCCAGGGGCAGCTTGGTGGGCCCCTCCCCTACCTTTGAAGGCAGGGGCTGCCCGGCCTGGCCGCCCGCTGTGGGTGCCATAGGCTGCGTCGGGCCGGCTCGTGGTGTCCTTCTGCCGGGCCAAGGCCACGGCGATGCCCACAGGCGGCTGCCGCACCTCACCATCGCCGGGCAGGGTGTCGTGCTCGCGGCTGCGGGCGCAATCGGGCCGCACCACCTCCCCGGAGGCCGGGCCCTTGGTGGCTGGGAACTTCACCTGCTGCTGGGCACAGCTGGCCCTGAGGCCACCCAGGCCCACAAGGGGCGCTTCGCGCCCGCCGACCAGCGCTTGGTTGCTGTACTGCAGCAGGCTCTTCATGGCCGAGACCTCGTCAGGCGGTGCGGGCAGCTCCTGGGGCAGCAAGGCCGCCTGCTGCAGGCTGCCCCCGAAAGGGTCAAGGTAGGGCCCACCCTTGCGCTCCTCGCCGATGGCTGCAGGGGCGCCCTGGCCCGACTGGACACCCCATGGCGGCAGGGGAGGCCCGCCATAGCCCAGAGACGCCAGCTCCAGGGCCTTGCGTGTGGCCTCTGCCCCACCGCCCCCCTGCTCCCCCTCAGGGGCCACCACGTGCTGCTGGTGCCGGATCCGGGCCACCTTCTGGGCCGCTGGGGGACACGGGGCTGCCTCCTTGCTGGCAGCCTTGTCTAAAGTGCAGCAAGTCTGGGGGACCTTCCCGCCCAGCGGGTCCTGGTGACTCGGCCGAGCACAGTCCTGGGAGGGGGCGGGCAACTCGAAGTAGCCGCCCTTGTCCAGCCCGCCCTTGGACAGCCCAGGGAAGGGGGCCTCGGGGCCGGCGCTGTGGAGGTACTCCAGGCCCTTGAGCCGGGGGTTAAGGGCCACTTCGAAGCCCCCTGGCCGGCGCTCACCCTTGGCCTCAGCCTTCAGGCGGGCATAGGGGGCGCAGTAGGGCGCGGCGTGCTCAGAGGCCGTGGTGCCATCCAGGTGCAGCTCCTTGGCCTCGCCTGCCACAGCGCAGGCCTCGGCCGCTGTGAAGGGGCGGCTTTTTTCGGTCAGGTGTCCCACGGAAGGCACGAAGGTGGGCCCGCTGGCCTTCAGGTCCCGGGGGGCTTTGTCCTGCAGCGGGCATAGCCCGTCTGGGCCCCCATGCAGCTGCAGGCAGGGGAAGGAGGTGGCGGGTGTGCTGAGGGACGGCGGGGGCCCCGCAGGCAGGCCGGACGGCACCGTGTAGGACACGGCGTGGTGCAGCATCTGCCGCCGCTCCAGGCACTCGCTGAAGGCCGGCCCGGACTCCGGGGGGCCCACCACCTCCTTGGTGCAGCGCGCAGCGGCCGCCACGCCCGCCCCAGGCCGCCCCAGCATCCCCCCCGTGCAGCTGGCCGGCGCGGCCTTGCCCAGCTCGCCGTTGAGCGCCTTGGTGCTGAGGAGGCAGGGGGCCAGGAGCTTGGGGCGGCCCTCACAGGCGCCCCGGGACACCCCGCTCTCCTTGCAGAGCCCGCCAGCCGGCTCGGCCAGCACCACTCGGTGCCGCTCCTTGCCGCCGTCCTCGTCCGCCGCCGGCCGCTCCTTGCCCTCGGCCACCTTGCCGGCCTTGTCCTTGCCCAGGTCTTTGCCCATGAGGAAGCGGTCCAGCTCCTTGGCACCCTTAGGCAAGGGGCTGGCCTCGCCCCGCTCGCGGCCGCAGGAGCTGATGGAGGGGCCGGGGGCGGCGCGGGCCACGCCAGGGAAGCCGTGGTTGGTGGGCAGCAGTGCGGGCTGGGGGGGCAGGTTGCGCAGGTAGAAGTTATCTGTGGGCCCAAGCAGTGAAGGTCGGCGGGGAGCCGGCACCGGAGGCTCAGACGCCCGCCAGCCGGAGCCCCAGGCCCGCACCCCCGGGCTAACCCCAGGCCCGCCTGGCAAAGCATGTGTGCTTGGCAGACATGCCTGCCCACTCCGAGCTCTGTCCAGGGCCCGGGGGCGGTGGGGGGGGGCGGGGCGTGTCCTCGGGGTGGCAAGGTCCTGGGTCGCCAGCACTGCCCCGCTCCCCGGGTGTCTAGGAACCGCCATCAGAACCTTAAAGTGGAAGGACCCGGCCCCAGCGGGTGCCTGAGAGGCCAGCGGGTGTGTTGTGCCGCCACTGCCCACCCTGTGTCAGGGTGACGTGCAGCAGCCAGCGCCGGCTGGCTCCCATGAGCTAAGACCCCCTGAGGAAGTGGAGTTGCACGTCTGGGAGTGGGCTGAGTCTGAAACCCCCAACTCCTCCCTCCCCACACCTGAACTGGGCGTCTCAGGCCAGGTTGGGGGGCTTGGGTAGCCCTTGAAAGATGGAGGAGAGGATGCGGCCCGACTGGCCAGCCCCCTCCTCTCGCTCTTGGCTTCCGACCCCTGTAGCCCTGGACCCACCCTGCACTGGACTCTGCTCAGCACGTGGTGCCAGCCACCCGGGATACCCCTGCTCCCTGGGTCAGGGCCAGGTTACCAGCTGGGGACCAGCGGGGTCCAGCTGAGGCTGGACAAGCAGGGTGGAAGGCCTGGAGCCGGGAGAGCAGGCTGGGGGACAGGGAAACATTTGGGACTCGTAATGCTGTCCTCGGCTGTGTGATTCCCGCCAATTTCCTGCTAATTAAAACAAGGGGCAGGGAGTAGCCTGGGAGAACCCTAATTAATTGGCTCCATTTCCAAAACCAAAGTGTCTGGGACGCGTGAAAAGCCGAGGCCACGGGCCCTGCTGCACCCCGGGGTGGACATGGGGGCCAGGAGACGGCCCGCAGCTGGGGCTCCCCTGGACAGTGTGCCGGCCCCACCCCGGCCGACCAGGTTTCTAGGGACTCGAGTCTGTCCCCTGGAGGGACGGGATCTGCACAGTCCCAGCGGGCAGCCTCCCTGGGCGGCCCCTCCGCAGCCCATGGGCTCTGCCAGGGCAGATGTAGGCCCAGATCTGCTGGAGGTGCTGGGGGGATGGCAGGGCAGGGCCCCAAAACTGCCTTAATAGGGTCCGTTTCCTTCCCTGAGACCCCTGCTGGGCCCTCCCAGGCTTAACCACTTCCTCCTGAGGCCCTGCTGGGTCTCTGTCTCCACCCCCTCTGCACCCAGCTCAGGGCAGCCCACCCCCCCCACTCCCCCTCCCCAGCTCCTGGAGCTGCGCCTGACCACTGCTGGCCCCACCACGTGTCCTCCTGGGAACCCTGGGAGACCCCAGCCCCTCTCCAGGGAGTGCCCCTGGAGGCGCCTCCTGCAGTGGCTGCACCCGCCCAGCCTCCTCCTGGGGACCCCGAACTGCTGGGGTGGTGGGCAGGGCCCTCCCAGCTGCTGTCACCTGAGCCCTAGAGGCCAGGGCTGCCAGGCTGTGTCCTGAGCACGAGTTCAACTCCTCAGCCCCCCTCTCCTGCAGCTCTCCCACCCCCAAGTGGCCCGAGACCTGGAGACCCAGGAGCGCCCAGCCCCCGCCACCCTGCCCTGGGTTGCCCTGCACCTCAGTCCCTGCAGCCCCACTCAGCACTTGCCTTTCTGGGTTCCATAGAAACGATGCTGCCCGTAGAGAACGTTGCTGTTTCTATGGTGATCCAGGTGGCTCATGGGTAGGAAGGTGGATGCCAGGCTCCCTGAAAATCTGGGGTACCCTGGAGCTAGAGAAACAAGAAGGCCAGCTGCAGAGACAGCCCCAGCCCTGGCCCACGCCTGCGCCGAAACCCCGGAGGCACAGAGCCTGGGGTGGCCCCCAGCGCCCCACAGAGCCAGGCCTGCCGGCCGCGCTGACAACACGCTGGTGCCTCCCCCTGCGGCGGCCGTGCTGACAGCTGGGAGGAGGCTGCAGGCAAGAGGGCGCCTCGATGCCTCTCCCGCCAGCTCGCAGCAGTGGCACAGCAGCAAAGGGCCACCGAGGTGCCTGGGGGGCGGCCGAGGGCGCTGGCCTCCTGCTGGGCAGCCAGGGCTGGCATGGGCTTCCACCTCGCCGGGGCAGACCGCTCCTGCCTTGGGAGATCTGCTCCCCGAGGCGGCAGCTCCGCCCCCAGGAAGGCCTGCATTGGTCCCGAGCCCAAGACCCCGGGGGCGTCAGTCATGCGGGCAGACCCCTGTGTCCCTCTAAGGCAGCCCCAGGCCTCAGGGGATCCGCCACCACGGAGAACCAGCCACGCCCTGGAGCTGCCCATCCACTGGGGGAGCCGGGGGAGCCTGGGGGAGCCGGGCACCTGGGCACTCCCCTGTCCCCAGAGGAATGAGAATTAGACAAAAGTGACCACAGGCCCAGAGGCCTGTCCTGGCACGGCACCCAGTGCTCCCATGGCTGGCCCTGCCCCGGCGGGTCCAGCAGGGATGGGGGCCAGGCCAGGGCTCAGACCACAGGTGCCTCCCCAGCCCTCCCGCCCCCGCCTGCTCCCTGACATGGGCCCGGGTGTCCTTCCCTCCCAGGCCCCCACCCCAGGGCAGGGCTTCAGCCTTTCCCTGGATGGTGTTTGTGAAATGGGGAGGGGGTGCCCCGAGATGGGACTGGGCCGAGGTGAAGTCTGTCCTAGTCAGGGCGAGCATTCACATGGGGTTGGAGGTGACCGGCTGACCCCGCATTCGTCACAGTGAATAGATGAAGCCTGGACAGAGGTGTGGGCAGCTATGGGGGCAAAGGGGGAGGCACGGGGCAGGCCCCTTGAGGGACTCTCTGCGAGGCTGCCCTCCACCCGCAGAGGAAAAGGCCCCTGGGCCTGAGTCCCCTGGGGCTGGGGTGGCAGGACGCGCTCTGACCCTGAAATCCCTGAACGCTTCCCCGTGGACAACACCCCCCATGGGGCTCCTCTGGTCCGTTCTGAGGGCTCCTGGCCTCTGGGAGCAGCCTCTGCGTTGTGGGGCCCTGGAGGGACCAGGGAGCTGGAGCCCCACACTTCCAGGCTGTGCCTATCTGCGATGCCTGTAGAGGGGCTGGGAGCACCGTGGGCCAGCACCCGGCGGCCCGGCCCATCCTGCGGCCACAGCTCCTCCTCCACGCCGCTCCCGGCGCCCTTCAGTGGCGGGGCTGTCATGGCTCCCCTTTTGCTGGGCCTCTGGGAGGGCCAGCTGGGGCGCACGGACTGGCCCGGGCCGAGGCTGTGTAGACAGCGCGGTGGCCGGCACGGCCCGGACACTCGGGGAGCCTCTGCGGACCCCGGGCAGGCGGGCGGGAGGCCTAGCTCGGGTGACGGACAAGGAGCTGCAGAGTGTGAAAGAGAGTGAGCCGGGATCCTCAGAACAGGCCCCAGCGGTGTCCCAGCACCCCAATCCTGCAGGCCTCAGGCCGCAGCTAGCAACCATCCAGCCCCTAAGCGTGCATTTTGACGTCCTCTGGCCCAGCAGGCCGGAGCCAGTGGTGCTGTGCAGACCCCACAAACCCTCCCCAGCCCCTTGGGGGGGGACTGGCGCGTGCACCACAGGCCTGGTGCCACCAGCCGGCCACGCTCGCGCCCGGTGCCTGGTGGTGCCCCTCCTGCTGAGGGGGAAGCCTGGCTGGCCGCCTGCTTTGTGTGCAGGGACACATCTGGAGCAGATGTGTCCTAGATTAATCACAGCTCCTGGGAGACTTGACAAGAGCCAAGAGCGGCCGGGCGGGGGCAGAGCCTGTGGATGTCGTATGGGGGTGGCTAAGCCCCCACAGCTGTCCCCCTTTAATTGGCTGCTGTTAAATGTTTTACGGGGCCTCGTTTTGGTAAACAGAAGTCTGTAAATTCCTCCTTCCCAGACGCCTTTCCCAGGCACGGACCCCTGTGACCTCTCGGTCGGGCCTCCCGCCCACCGCCCTCTGGGGGAGCAGAGCTCCTTCCTGCCGGCACCCTCGGGGCCAAGCCCTCGCTTCTGAAACTGAGCTGCCGTGGGCCAGGCCGGGGAGCGGGGGCAGAACTCTCCTGGGGCTCGTCCCCTCCAGGCTGCCCTTGGAAACCCCGGCGGGGAGTCAGGGCAGGGGAGGGGACGAGGGGCCGGGGGCGGAGACACGGCAGGAGGGGCACGGCCACGGGGCCAGGGCGGGCAGCCAAGGGTGAGGCTGGGGGTCCCGGGGGCAGAGAGATGGGGAGATGAGGATGCCCAGTGTGGCACAGAAGGGGCCTTTCCCTTTCCGGGGGCCAGGCTGTGGGAAGCGAAGAAGAAAACCCCCAAAGGCCCGTGAATCAGCGCGGCCACCCCAGGAGCGGTGGCCGGGCTGGCCGGGGGTCGTCGTGAGGGCCCGGGTGGGCACAAGCAGCAGGCTGGCCCGACACACCCTGGCCGCGCCCCCTGCCGAGCAGCCAGAGGGCAGACCCGTCCCGAGGACCAGGGACGACAGGGCCAGCGTGGAGCCACACACCCGCCGGGACGCGGGCCAGAGGGGCGCTGGGCGGCCAGCCCTGGAGGGTCTGAAGGACAGACGGGAGGCTGGGCCCTGGCATGTACAGAGGAGGGGTGCTGGGAGAGGGATGGGGTCCTTCGGCCCAGCCAGGGGGAGTAGCCCTCCCCCTTTCCCGCCCTCTCGGGGGAGACGGGCTGCACCCGAGGCCTGGGGACCGGTGGGGTGTCAGGCCAGGTCGCTGGGGTTGGCCGGTCGACCAGAGGGCCAGGTTCCCGCCTCAAGGCTGCCGACCCACGGAGCTCAGGCAGACCCTGCGGCATGGCCGACTCTTCTGGGGCTCCAGCGCCTCCACCCGCAGGGCAGGGCAGAGCCCCCACTCCCTGGGCCTCTCTGATGAACGACTGTGCCACGTCGGCGGCACCCGCTCAAACTGCTCCGAAGTTCTCCCCACTGTCTGAGCTGACCGCTGGGGGCCATCCGCCGGGTCCTGCCTCGGGGCCCCCCGCAGCTGCCAGGACCAGCGATGCCCTCCATGACCCCAGGCCCGAGCAGGTCTTGCCGGGGCACCCGTTGCGGGTCAGGAGGCCCTGACAAGCGCTGTGACTGGCCAATGGCTTGTGCCAGGCCCGCTCCCCGGACACCCCTAGTCCGTCTGGCCAGGCCCACCCTGGGTGGCCAGAGGGCCTGGGGGCCAGACTGTGCTCCTACCCGGGGCTCTCTGCACTGGGCGCACCCTTCAGGGCCTGGGTTCTGGGTTCGGCTCTTGTCTTGCCCCATCCACTCAGAGTTGGCCTGAGGGGCCTGGACCGGACGCTCCCCCACACATGGCCCCGGCCACCTGGCATGGGCCTGGCCATGGGAGAGGAGGTGTCGGGGCCCGGGCCGCCTGCCCAGGCTGGCAGTGCGCAGTCCCAGGCTCGGTGTGCGCTGTGGGTGGGCAGGGGGCAGGGGCAGGGGTGCCTGGGCCCCTCAGTCGGGGGTTGGGGAGCCACGGACAGCGATGGAGCAGATCGAGAGGCCACTTTCCCCGCTGGGCAAAGGAGTTGGCAGTGGGAGGGGAGCTGAGGGTGCCCGGGACCCCTCAGGAGGAGGGGGCCCCTCTGCTTGGGGAGATGGAGCTGCCAGGGCCTCCAAGGGCACACAGAGGTGGCGGCCTGGGCTCTTGGGGCGCTAGAGTGGTAGCGGGCAGCAGGCTGGTCCAGCCTAGGTAGAGACAGGCCCATGCAGGTGTGGCCCCAACCAGCCACTGGCACGTGCGCCTGCCACGCCCAGTGTCCCCCGAGACCCGGCTGCCACGCCGCAGGCCGGCCTCCCAGGAGCCCCCAGGAACAGAGCTGCCTTTCATCAGCCGTGGGTGGTCCCCGCCGGCAGCGGGGGAGGGTCCGGCTGCCGACACAGAGCCAGCTGTGGGGCCCGCCCGCTGGGCAGGGTGGCTGGACACAGACTCGGCCTGCTGGGAAGTTCCACCACCCACCCTGGCCCTGAGTCCCCGAGGGGGCGTCCGGCAGCTGATGGGAGTCCTGGGGGCGAGGCCCAGACAGGCAGACCCTGCCCCAGCCAGATGTCCTGGGTGGCCCCGCACCCCTGCTGCCCTACCAGGGAAGCAGGAAGCTGCGCGCCTGTGCCGACGGCTGCCCCCCAGATGACGGGCTGGGTCCAGCACAGGGCGGAGGGGCCTGCCTGGGGCGGGGCCTCCCAGGCCCCCTCCCTGCTCGAGCCCACAATTGCCACGCTGTCCTGACCCTGGCACTGACCGGGCACCAGCCCCCGCCCACCTGGGGTAGCGGACGGAAGCGGGAGGGCGTGCTCTGGACCTCCGAGCAGCCCGCCCAGGCGGCCGGGTGCCCGCGGCCCGGCTCTCCGCCGAGTCGCGTGCCCCCGCCCGCCTCGCCCCCCTTCCCGAGCACACACGGCCGAGAAACAGGCCCCGGCACGCGGGAGCCAGCTGGCGCCCAGTCAAGTAGCAGCCGGGCACACTGCCAGGGCCGCCCGCCAGCCAGCCAGCCAGCGCCGCCACTCGCCGCCCCGCCCGCCCGCCCGCCCGCCAGGGACCCGCCAGGCAGTACCACGCGGCCGGCCGGCCGGGAGAGGCGGAGGGCGGGGAACCCCGTCGGTGGGGATCCCGGAGAGGGCGGTCATTTGAAGGCAGAGAGGGGAGATGTCATGGTCAACCGAGGCGGGGACCTGCAGGTGCACGTGGCGGCCAGGTCGCTGCGGGCCTGGCAGGTGGCACGGGTGTTCTCACCGGCCGCCCCGTGCCTGTGCTCAGTCCCGGGGGGGACGGGCAGGCTCCGGCCTCTGCTGTCCCACATCCACTTGCGCCTGTCCACAGAGCCGAGGCCAAACGTGGACCCTGAGGACTTTGGGCACGTCCAGCCCGGGAGGCCAGCGGCTCAGGGCAAGGTAGACAGGTGAGCGCCAGCGCTCGGGCAGGGGGTGCGGGAGGATGCATCACGGGGGCCCCGCCTCACCCCCCTCAAGTCCCCCCAGGACACCCCTCCCAGCCGGGTGGGCGCCGGCGGCAGGAGCTGTGGGCGCAGGTGCCCGCAGGCTGTGAGCACCCCCACAGCAGCCGTTGGCTTGGAGGGAAGTGGGTGGCTGGAGGCCGTTGAGGTCTCCGTCTGCCCCCCCACCCCCGTCAGCCCCCAAAGGGTGGGAAGGGGGCGCCTTCTCCCACGCCCAGCCAGGTGGTGCTGCCCACAAACGGCCCTCCTGGCCGCGAGATCCCCGAGGGCGGGACGGGGAGCCGGGCGCCCTGCACCTCGGGCAGGCCCCGCGCCGGCCCAGTGGGCGCCGCTGCAGGGGCCGGCGGGCGGAGCACCTGTGGCAGGCAGGCGTTCCTTCGGTTGAGAGGGCCCCACGTGCAACTGCAGGCTCCCCGCCAGCCCCCGCACTTGGCCACCTCCTCCCGCCTGCAGACCTGCTGGGGGCCGGACGCCCCGCCAGGCCGAGGGCCGGCTCTGCCCACCTGGGCCCTTGCCCCACGGCCGCCCGACATGTGCGCTCCGCACGGCGCGCGAGGCCAGATTACTGTAACAACCGTCCCTCACTCGTCACCTGTCCTGTTTGGAAAACAGCCCTTTTCTTTGTCGCACAAAGAGAGGTTTCTCCGGCTCCCCGGCGGCGCGGGGCGCTAATCTCCCGCCTGGACGCCAGCGCGGGCGGCGTGTGGGTCCGCGCTCTGCAAACACAGGGCCGCCGGCAGCAGCCACTGAGCCGCGGCGGGGCCGGTGCCAGGAGCGGGGAGCCCTCTGTGCCCGCTGCCAACTGCAATTACCTCTCGGCGTGCCAGCCCCGCCGGCTTAACCCTTCGCTCACCGCAGGGACGGCAGCCCGGCAGACACAGGCTGTGGGGAGCCGGTGGGGCACCCAGCCCCGGGATGGCCAGGGGAGCTCCGGGGCCCGAGAGATGGTGGGGGCCCCTCCTGCCAGCCATGCCACCTGAGGGCCACTCATATCCATGGCATGGCTGGCGCAGGGCAGCACCCCCAGGGCAGTGGGCGCTGGAGGGGCTCCGTGCCCGGCCAGGCCCCATGGTGGCCACCGGGTCCACAGACGCCTCCACTCCCTGCCGGCTGGCACATCTGGAGCCCATGCCTCCGGAATCTGGGGGGCGGGCTCAGCCTCTGCCAGAGGATGCAGGCCGCACGCCCGTCCAGCTGCGCTCCACATTTCCCCGCTCCCCAGAGCCCTGCGCCCCACCCCTCTCCCGCTCAGCCCAGCTGCCTGCACATCTGGCCAAGGCCACTGCCGAGGGGGCCCGCCCCCGCCTCCAACCAATTACCACCTCCCTGGGGCTTCCTGGGCAGGGGCAGCCCCTCACCAGCGCCCGGGTGCGACCCTTCCCCAGCCCTGGGTTGGCCCCTGGTAGCAGCAAGCCGGGCCCTTACCTTCGTGGGAGTGGGAGAACCAGAGCTGGGAGGCGGTGGGGTGGGAGCCACGGTAGGCCTGCTCCGTGGGGGCAGGGGCCGGGCCGCTGGGGTGCGCGGAGGCTGCGGAGCCCAGGCTGCTGCTGAGGAAGCTGCCCATGAAGGCGGCGGCGGGCGCGTTCGCCATCAGACGGCTGCCGGCTGTGGACACAGGGAAGGGGGTGACCGGGGGCAGGTGCCGGCCAGGACGTGCCCCGCCAGAGCCACCTCCCAGGGTGATGCTCAGGACACTTCCTGGGCTTTGTCCTCACACGTCCCTGATACTCTCCTGCCATGGCTGGACCCCCAAGAGAGGAGCTAGGGGAGCCAGGGCTGTGCGCGCAAGCGCCCCGGATGTGGCCCCTCCAGCGGCAGAGCCCCACCCCCAGCTGAGGCCTCCCTGCCAGAGGGCTCTGCCGCACCCCCCAGAAAGGGCCGGGGCCCAGCCGGCAGTAGTCTGCCTGCCCGAGGTGGCGGAGGTAGCCTCGCCCGGCTGCGGACAGACATGCGCCCCAGAGCCATTCAGGGTCAGGCCTGGTGTAGAGGTGCCAGCGGTCGGGGACAAGAGGCGCTGCTCGCCACCCGCACAGCCTGCCCACCTGCACCCTCGACTGCGGCCTCTCTGCCCAAGTCCAGTGGCCGAGGCCAGGCCAAAAGTCTCCGTGGCGACCTGCACGCGCACAGGAAGGCGCGCACCATGCAGGCTGCGCACAGAGCACCCCGTCCCCCCGGCAGTGGCCGCTGAGCCCCCAACTCAAGGCTGCCCTGGCACCATGTCCCTCTGTCCCCCGGACAGCGAGTCAGGCTCGGGGCCATCTCGGAGGGCAGAAGAGGGACTGGGGGCGCCGTGCCCAGTCCGGCAGTGCACAGAGCCTGGGGGGCCCGCAGCCCCGGCACAGGGGCCGTCTCCTGCCAGGAGGTGGGGCTGCGAGTCTGCGGTGCCCCATGCAGCCGGCCTGGCCCGGTGCTTCCCAGAGCCGTGACTCAGCGGAGCGGCGGCCAGACCCGGAGCGGGGGCGGGAGGGGCTGCCCCGCTGGGACCCCCGCGTGTGTGTGTGAACAGGATGTGTGTGGCTTCCGCCGAGGGGCTCCCGCCGAGGGGCTCCCGCCGAGGGGTCCCCGCTGGGCACAGGCCACACGGAAGGGCCTGCGAGCGCTGGCCAGGGGCACGTGTCAGGAGATGCTGGTCCCGGGAGCGGGGGTGAAGGTGCCCGGGAGCCAGGGACTTCCCGGACCCTGGGCTGGGATGGCCACAGGCCTTGGCCAGACCGCAGGCGCCCAGCCAGGGGAGGGGACCGTGGGCTGGGAGGGAAGAGCGGCCCCAGCTCTAGGGGGAGAGCAGCCCCGCCAGTCCCGGGGAGCCGGGGGCCAGGCCGCTTCCGCCGCCCCCACCCTCCTGGGGAAGTCCCCGGCCTGCTCCTCCCGGGACAGTGGGAAGCAGAGCCAGCGCCGGGGCTGGATGAAGGCAGGAGCCCGGCCTGGGAACCCCGCACCGTGGGCTCTCCCACACCCCGCGAGCGGGGCGGCCGGCCAGGCCTGCTGGCGGGAAAGGCAGCTGGGCGTCCCAGAGGGAAACCGAGGCTCGCAGGAGGCGCCCTCCCCTGCTCTCCCGCGCGGGCCTGCGGGCGCAGCCGGCCGCCACCGGAGCCCCGCCAGGCCCCCAAGCTCAGCCTGGGCCCGGGCCTGCTCTGGCTCCGTTGTGACATCGCCCACTAGGGGGTCAGCTCTGGGGGCAGCTCCCCTGCCTCTGACCCCTGGGGGGCTCTTGGGGGCTCCCTCACAGCTGCCCGCTCTGAGTCTACTGAAGTGGGTTCGGATACGGAAAGTGGGGAGTGGGGCCACTCCAGGTCTCCTCGCTGGGGCCGCTGGGGCCCAGGCCTGTCCCTCTTCCTCCGCCCCACCTCAGCGACAG
The DNA here is from genome assembly GCF_964194135.1 of Talpa europaea. NCBI lineage: Eukaryota > Metazoa > Chordata > Mammalia > Eulipotyphla > Talpidae > Talpa > Talpa europaea. The sequence continues at coordinate 136,219,434 of NC_140074.1, read as the reverse complement.
AAGAGCAAGTGGCCACGCCTGTCCGCGGACGGCCGGTCTCTACAGCTCCCTCACAAGCTCAGTGGCAAGGGCGGCAGGCTCGGGTCCTGCCGGCTGGGCCCGGTGGGCCTGCTTGGGACTGCAGTGCCAGAGCCTCCCGGCCACCTCCCCTGCCCAGGAGCCTGGGGCTGCCCCACACCCAGCCAGCGGAGCAGTGGGCAGACCCGCTGCCCCACTCCCTGGCCCCTGCCCGCCGCCCAGTAGCCAGCCCCAGACAGGGCTGTGCAGAGGCTGCTGGGCCGCGGCCAGGCCGGAGCAAGCCGCCAAGTCTGGCCGGGAACTGGGCCGGAGGCTCCTTCCTCCTGGCAAGGCCCTCGTCCAGAGCACGGCAGGGCCGGTGGGGCCTGAGCGGCGGGGCGGGACCTCCGGGCGAGCGGCCCCTCGCACTGACTCCACACACACGTCCTCGCGGCCAACGCTGCCACCCCGTCCGGGCCCCCGTGGGCGGCGGGGTGGCCCTCAGTGTCCGTCCGGCCGTGGCTACACAAGGCACTGGGGCACGTCCCTGACCCAGGGACACGGCGCCCAGGGCTCTCTGGGGAAGAGGCCAGCCCCGCCGCCGGCTAGGTGCCCGCCCAGGTGTCCACTCGGGCGTGACTCGGGTCCAGCTCCAGGCGGCGCCGAGGCCAGGCTGGGCGCACGACTGGCCAAGAGAGCGGAGCACGGGCCAGCACGCCCGGGAGGGCTGTCGACACCCTGGTGGCCTGCCCGCCCCCCCCCCCCCCCCCCCCGCCGACCATGGCTGCGGCGACTGCTTTTCTCCCCAGCCCGGCCCCCCACCCACAGGGCCGCTGTGCGGGCGGGAAGCCACCGGCCTCGGGAGAGGCCACCCTGTGTGGCCAGGAGAGCCCGGGGAGCGCGGCCTTCCTCCCCCATCCTGCCCCCTAGGCCCACCTGTCGGGAGCAAGCTGGTCAACGGATGCCGGGCAGCCCCGGGGCACCTGGGCGGGAGCCCAGTCTCTGAGCCCCGGGGAGTCAACCGCAGCTGTCCTGGCCCCTGTCCGGCACCCAGGGCCATCCGGCGCCCTCCACTCCCCCCCGCCGGGCTGCTGGGGGCTCCCCCCTGGGGTACCGGGAAGGGCAGAGGGGTGGGGCGGGGGGGGGCAGGCTGGAGCGGGGGCAGGGCCGGCACCGCCTCTTCTGGAAACTGTGAAATGGGTTGTAAAAAAAGGTCTCCCTGAGAGGGCGGGGCCCGGGGAGCAGCCCCTCCAGGCTCCCAGCTTCCACAGCCGCCGACGGGTGCTGGCACGGCTCCTGCGGCCACCCCCCACCCCTGCCCCGCGGGGCCCCGGCCGCCCACGCCCCCAAGGACGCCAGGGGTGTGGGAGACCCCAGCCTCCAGCCGAGCCTCAGGGAGCTGGGCCGGCGGAGGCGGCAGGAAGGATAAACAGCCACCAAGGCTCTGGCCCATATTCTCATTCCGGGAGCGGGTGGGAGTGGCCAGAAGGTCCACGCTGGTTCCTGCGTGGACAGGGGCCTGGAGGCCAGCAAGCAGTCGCTCGCCTCCGGGAGCAGGGGGGCAGGGACGGGAGACACGGCTGGGCGGGAGCTTCCGGCCAAGGCCACTGCCCCTGGGGTGCTCCCTGCTGGCCAGGCCCTTGGGTGGCCGCAGGCCATGCTGTGGGGTGCAGGGGACGTGTGGACAGTGGGTGCGCCTGCGGGCAGGAGAGGCGGGTGTGGGTGCCCTCGCCGTCCCGACCCTGATAGGCTCCTGGCCTCTGCTCTGTGAGCCCTGAGGTAGCATGGGGGGCAGCAGGGCCTGGACTGGGCGTGTCCAGCCCCTCGAGGTAGGAGGGAACCCAGCGCTGCTCCCAGCCCCACCCTAGGGCGGCCCCAGGGAGCCCTGCCGCCCCGCGGTGGGGAGCACATCAGACGCAGCATCCACGCCAAGCTGGGCCAGCCGAGGGGCCCAGAACCACCCCACGGCGGCCGGCCACACACACTCACTCCGTGGACGCAGGCTCCACCCGCTCCCAGACACCCCTCTACTCCCGACACCCTAGGGTCTGAGGGTCCCCACCACCAGGAGAAGGTGCTGGATGCAGACAGGAGGCCCCGGGAGGGAGGCCGGGGGCTCGGTGGCTCTGCGGGGGCAGCTGAGAAGGCAGCTTAGCCCAGAGACATGGCACCTCGGGTGGCGGAAAGCCCTCTTGGCAGCCGGGAGAACCTTCCAGGAGCCCTGGTTGGGCAAAGGTGGATTCCCTCGGGCTGTAGTAGGAGAGCTGTGGTGGCCGAGCCCACAGCGTCGAGGCGAGGGTGGCGGGACGGTGCTGCCGGCAGCCCAGAGCTAACAAAAGAGGGGCAAGATGGGACACGGCCTGTCCTCGCTACAAGGGTAAATTTAGCCCTTGGGCCGGGGCCGGGGTGACGCTCTGCCGGCGCGGCCGTCTCCTGGATGCGGAGCCCTGACTCAGGGCCTTCAGGCTCCGGCCCCTCCTGCCCATCGGCCCCGCTCAGCCAGCACCTCCGCCCCCAGCACCTGGGTGGTGGGGCAGGGCCGGTCAGTGCCACACCCCAGCCCCCAGCTGGAGGGGCACCTCGGCCAGCATGGGCCCCTCTTCCTGCCACGGTGAAATGATTGTGCCGGACGGGCTGGCTAGGCCTGGTGGGCGCCCGCTGCAGCCTGCCCTGGCGCTCGGAGGCCGGGGTTAGCCTAGCAAGGAGGCCCACCGCGGGCTGGGCTGGGCTGGCCACGTAGGCCAGGGTGGCCCTCAGTGGAGCCAGGTCCATGGGAAGGGGTGTGCTCGCTGGCCAGCCCTTCCCCACACGTGGTGGACTCCCGCTGGTGTCCCCCAGGGCCGGGCCTGGACCCAGTGGGCTCTTCCTCCTGGCCCAGCCCAGCAGGACTAGAAGGGCGCAGGCTGGCCATCCTCCACTGCTCATGCACCCGCTGCCCAGCCCCCTGACTTCCGTCAGTCCACTGTTCCCCGCTCCCCACCCTCCCCCGTCTGTCCCCCCGCGCGTGTGGTACTGTGGGTGTCGGCCCCCAGACAGGGTGGACGGCAGCACCTCTGCTGCCCACTCCCCTTTGTGGAGGCCCCCCTGGGGGCAGGGGCTCTTGGACAGCAGTGTGGGGGGGGTTCTGCCTCCTCACAGCAAGCGTCGTCTCAGGAGGCCACCCCCCACTTCCCGAGGACGGTGAGGAGCCACCAGGCGGGGAGCTGGGCCTCCAAGATGGAGTCCAGGGCTCCTGGGGACTCCTATGGTGAGCAGGGAGCCGCACCCCACGGTCCGGGGCTCCAGGCAGGAGTCAGAGGCAGCCCCCCAGGATCAGCAGGCCCAGCAGCCAGCGCTGGCCGCCCCCTCCATGCCCACGCGGCCGCAGGCAGGCACTGGCCAGCCCAGCGTGGGGCAGCAGGGCCCGGTTTAACTCAGTGCCCAGCAGGCGGCGTGTGCAGGACAGGATCTGTCACTAAACTTGGGGAGCGCGGGTTACCACGAGCGCCCCCAGCCTCAGGGGTTCCAGAGACCCCAAGATGACCTAATGGCCTGGCTGGAGCCACCACCTGACAGCCAAGGGGACCAGGCCCAGTGTGGCTGCCCGTGGCTGTTGGGACCCGCCTGGCCAGGCGGCAGGGACACCCCGGTCAGCCCAGCATCTGCTGCCCCTGGCTGGGGACAGCAGGAGACTGTGCTGCCAGCGCCGGAGCAGGGACGGAGTGGGCCCCTCCCAGGCTTGCCCGACTCTGGTCCAGCAGAGCCTGGGGTAGCCGCAGCGTGGGCCCTGGAGGCCCTGGGCCGCCAGCACTGGCCTCATGGCTGTTGTGGGCTTGCTGGGGGGCGCGACTCAGCCCCGCGCTATGTCGTGCGGATGGCGGTGCGGGCAAGGGTGGTAGGTCCACCCGAGTCTGGGGGTCCCTCCGCTGAGTGGGGCTCTGGCCTGGGAGGGGACAGACTGGCGAGGGTGACTGGCGCAGATGTGGTCGCACAGTTCCGGGCGGGGGGGACGTGGCTGGACCCAGAGGGGACTGAACGGAGGGGCCCGGTGAGCCTCTCGCAAGGAGGCTGGGGTGCAAGCTGAGCTAGGCGGTCGGCAGGAACCCCAGCCCCGGCGGCAACTGGCATGGCCAGGGGGCAGGCCCGGCCTCAGGAGGGGTCGGGGTGGCCCTGCCTGCTGGGTCAGCAGGAGCTGGGCCCCAGCGACCCGGCCCTGGATTCACGCCTTGGGTCACTCCCACCCCGACGTGCCTCTGGGAAGGGAAATGGACAAAGCGGCGGCCCTCCCTCCCGGACGTGGCCACGAGGGCCGCGGCAGCTGGGCAGGGTACCGCGCCGGCCGACCCCGCCGACTGAAGGCATGTGTGTGCTCTGGGGTGCGTCCCTGGCCCCCGGCACGTGGAGCAGCAGGGGGACCGTGTGGGGTGGAGGCCAGAGCCGCCAGACGAGCCTTCAGGAGGGCGGGTGGGGGAGGCGGCGCCTGCAGCTGCAGAAAGGCCGGTCAGCGCAGGTGAAGGCCCCACCCGCCCCCCAGCAGTTCCTGCCCCCCGTTCTGCAGGCAGCCTGAGCCCGACACCTGCCTGCCCGCCCGGCCACCCTCCCACAGCCCGGCCAGGACACTTTGGCCCCCACCCTATGGGCGGTGCCTGGGTGGGCTGGGCAAGGCGTGCCCCCTCCCTCCCCTGCTGGGCACCCGGCCACGGCCTGTCCTCCCCTGTCCTCCCCTCCGCCCGGCCCTGGACTCACTACCCGTCTCTGCTGCGCGCCAGCCGCCTGGGCTTGCTTTGCGCCCGCACGCCGGGCCTTGCTAGGGTTCGCCTAAAGATGCGTTACGGTTTAATTTAGGTTTAATTTTAATATTAATTTAAAATAAATTAAAAGCTTATTTTTAGGAGACCCAGAGGAACGTAAACGCCTCCAAAGGGGGCTGGCTTCAGGCGCACTGCCCAGCGGTGACCCTGGGCCAGGGTGGCCACAGCGTGGGGGGCTGCCGGGCACGCTGCGGGGCACGCCCCGGGGCCCTCGGGTGCATCCTCCCGTTCCAGTCAGCAGGGCCCGGGACCAGGACACAGGACGCGCCGCAGCCCGAGATGCTCAAGGCAGGAGGGTGGGAGCCCCCACCTGGGTGTGCTGGGGCGCAGGAGCAGGGCCCCCACTCACCAAGAGCCGCGCCCCAGCCTGCACGTGCGGGGCCGCCGAGGCCAGGGTGGGCAGGGGCTGGCTGGGAGGCGTAGGGCCCGGGGGGCAGGGCGGGTGGCGAGGGGGCAGGGGTGGCCCAGCATGGAAGGGCCTCAGGGTCAGAGAGCCCTGGGGGACTCGGCCCCAGGCCCCGCCCCGGGGACCCACAGCCTAGGGGCCCCTTGGCCCTCGAGCTGGGCGGGGCGAGCAGGGGCCAGACTGCCCTCCCGGTCCTGGGACACCCCAGCCACCAGCGAAGACCCCAGCGCTGGCCCCGCCGGCCTCCCTGGGGTCCTCCCACTCCCCCAGCCTCGCTCCTCAGGCTGGACTGACCGCAGGGTGGGCACTACCGCCCGTCTGCGCAGGGCCTGGGTGTAGAGCAGGGGCAAGGGGAGGTGGCCGGTCGGGCACACACCTGCTGGGGGCCTCAGGACCAGGCGGGGGGGGGCCCCCGGAACGCTGGCTGGGGAGACCTGGGGCTGCCCCACGTGTGGGGGGCACACTCAGCTCAAAGTGGGGCCCTGCCCCCTCAAATACTTTAAAAACCCAAGACAGCCCAGAAGGGCTTCTCTCAGGCGCCACCAGGTGCTCCTCCAACCCCCAGTCACTGCCCGCAGCCCAGGGCGGGTGGACCAGGGCGGCCGCCGCCCATCAGAAGCCCCCAGCCAGTGTGCAGGGCAGCCTCGGCCCCGAGTCCTGGAGGAGGTCGCCTGCAGGACGACCCCGAGCCGCCCAGCCCGAGCCGGGCAGTGCCCTCCGCCCCGCCCAGCGCTGTGACCGCCGGCTCTCCTGCCGGGCCGACCGGAGCCTCAGCGCAGGCGAGTCCTGCCCCAACCCCATCTGGAGCTGCCCGGCCCAGGTCAGCTCAGCCCTGCCACGGGCCCCAGGGCCCCGCTTTGAGCTGTCAGGGTATCGGGGTGCCCTGGGGCTGGGGGTCTCCTCCCCACCCACCATCCAGGCTTAGACCCCAAGGCACACACCACGATGCCTCCTGCTTGTCCTCCAGGAAGCTGCAGCCCCTGGCCCTTTGGTCTGTGGGAGGCCGGCCACGGCAGCCAACGGCCACCCCAGGCTGGACCCCGCAGTCCCGGGCAATAGGCATAGACCCCAGAGGTTGGCCGGGACAGGACCTCGAGGTCGGGGCCCCGGTCAGGGCCTGGCCTGCCGTTCTCTGCCTGGGCAGCACCTGAGAAGAGGCCAGGACCCTCTGGGTGACTGAAGACCAGCCTGGCGCGCGGGCAGCAGTCGGTGTGGGCGGGGGGGGGTCCAGGGGTCCAGGAGCCGAGCGTGGAGCACAGGTGGGGTGGGGCGGGGCGCACGTGCGGGTGGACATGGCCCGGCTGGTGCTGGCAGAAGTGGGAGCCCCAGAGCCGCGGCAAAGGAAGGCGGGGGCTGGGGCCAGGCTGCGGGGCCAGGGGTGGGGGCGACGCAGGCCACGGGGCACAGCTGTCCCAGCGGGAGAATGTCACTCCTGAGGCCACCGTGAGCGAGCATGAGGGCCATGGCCTGCCCGCGGGGCACGCTGAGGGGGACATGGGGCGCCCCGGGCACAGGCGCCGCCACACAGCACAGCCTGCTGCCGCGGGGACAGACAGCGGGTCCTCCGGGATCGGGGCCTGGGGCTTGTGCTCGCCTCGGCTGTCCCACACCAAAGGCTCGGTGCCCGGGTGAGCGGATGGGGAACCCGAAACCCCTGCCGCCTCGTCACCACGCCCCAAGACGGCGGCGCGTCCCCTTGACCCCACCGGGCCTCGCAGGGCAGCGGCCGGCGTGGGCCCTGGACAGTCCCCGCGGCCCCCCCCAGGCAGTGCCGGGGCCACAGCGAGGCCGTCTATCACCGCAGGCGGGGCGGCCACTGACAAATAGGCCTGGTGAGCTAAACGCTATATTATCCCATAAAAACGTCAGCAGGGCCTCGCCGCGGGAGAAAGGCGGCCCCAGAGCTCACGGCCGGGCACCGCCTGCAGCAGACAGGGCGCTGCTCTGCCCCTCGCTGCCCAGCAGGCGCTGACCCACCCAAGGCCAGAGGACCCAGGCACTTGCCCAGGGCGCGGAGGCTGCGGCCAGCTGAGCCGAGGTCCTTCTGTCAGCAGGGCCATGGCACCTGTCCTGGGTGGCCCCTTCAGGAGCCGCCAGGGTGGGAGCAGGGAGCACCCCAAAGACTGAACCCCATCCAGTGTGCAACTGGGACCCTCTGGAAGGGGCACTGCACCAGCTCGCGGGGCCTCTACTCAGGCATTCATGGTGGGGAGGGACCCGAGGCCCTGCCAAGAGAGGGGGCAAGGGGTGAAGGGGCGCTGGGGGGCACGGCCCAGCCACAAGAAAGCCCTCGCTCTGGGCCGAGCTGTCCTCCGGGAATTCCCATCTCAGGGCTGATCCGGGCTCAGACCCTGGCGCGGGACTGGGCTTTGTGGGAAGTGGAGTCCTCTGGGGGTGAGGAGGGCCTGCCGGGATTTCCAGGGGCATTTTGTAAGGAACAACCCCAGAAGAGGAGAGAGCAAAGGGGGCTACCCTGACCCTCAGAGTATACTTCCAGAGTGGAAGTTCACAGTGTCTGGGGAGCAGCTGAACCGCAGACATCTGCTGCCTGAAAAGACACTTAGGCCTCGCTGCGATTCCAGCCCGGGGCGGGGCCTCGCTGGTTTCTCCAAGTGGGTGTCTCCGCTTTTATTTTGGCGGGGGACCACAGTGGTCTCTCTGGTTAGTCTGCCTGGTACTCTTATTTTGGTGGGGAAACCTGGGAACTCCCTAGAGAGGAAGGATCCCCACCAAAGTACCCAGGTTGAAAGAAGCACCCCGTGCCCCCCACTCCTGCAGTCCTCTCTGCTCGCTGCCCGCAGACACCGAGACGGCTGGCGGGGGGCTCTCCCTGCCCGGCTCGGGGAGGCTGCCGCGCAGCCCCTGCTCCCGCACATCAGCTCCGCTCGCAGCCCGCCCCGATGACATATGTAAGTTGACAGCGAACATCCTATCAACTTGCTGGAGTGTATCTCGATTGTTGAAACACACTCTTAAAGGTGCACCATCATTCATCAAATTAAAACAGGCGCGGCTGCCTGCCTTCCCTTCCTGCTCCCGCGACCTCCCCGCGGCCCGCGGGCCTCCGGCCCACACCGGGGCCTGCTCCTGCAGGGCCGCGCCGCGCCCCGCCCCGCGCAGAGCCTGCTCCTGCTCACGCCGAGAAGTGACAAACGCCGAAAGCCCCACCAATTAAATTTAAACTCATGCAAAGCTCAGTGGCCAGTAAATTATTATTTTTATTAGCTTGAACCAAGTTCCCGTAAGAGAGAAAGTCAACTTGCTCCCATGAATGGCTCTTGTATAATTTATTTAACTCCGCGCTCTTTGCCAAAGCCTGGAATATTTTTAGCTCGTTCTGTTGTTGGATTTGGCTTTTTTATGTGTGTTTCTGAGGAGTATTTTTAGCCGCATCCATGTTATTCTAACAGCCTCCTATGCGTTTTGTCCTGTCTGTGCGGGCTGTTGAACCCCGTCTCGCGGCGAGGGGAGGAAGGTTTCTAAGAATAACCGGAGCGCGGGGGGCGCCGCTTTCTGGGGGATGTGCCATCGCGTGCAGGGCGCTCCCGCCGCGCCCGCTCATTCGCCCGCGCCGCCCACGTGACCCGGACACGCCCGTGGGGACACCCGCGAGGAGCAACCCGGAGCAACCCGGGGCGAGGAGCGACCTGGGGGCGGCACCAGCCCCAGTGGGGAAACCCACATTCCAGAACCGCAGGGGGGGGGGCCAGGCCGGCTGCGGGCTTTGATGTCCCCACCGGTGGCTCCTCGCAAAGTCACTCTTTTCACACCCACTTAGCGTTGGTAACTGTTGCAGAAACACTCACTCACCGAGTTAAAGAGATATTTACGAAAATGCATTTTTTCTTGACAAAAAATATTACACGAGGAGGGGGGGAACCTTGGACGGGGTCTTTGCACACTAGGAAATTCTCTCCCTCCTCCCCGGGATTTTCTACCTTTCTGGAGACCGGTGCGGGGCGCTGGGGCGGGGGCTGGCTTGGCCGGGGGGCTCACGTGTCCCCGCCGGGCCCGCACACCCCACGTGGCCTTGGGCAGAGAGGGGGGCAGAGAGGAGAGGGGGCCGCAGAGCGGCTGGACCTGGAGGCCGGGCCTGGGGCCTGGGGCCTGGGGGGCCGACGGGGCCGGGCTGCCCGGGGAAGGGGGCGGGCAGGCTTCTCCCCAGGCGGGGCTCCCGGCGCGGCAGGACTAGGGGAAATCTGGGGTGGCTGTGCTGATTCTTCTTGCCCCCTCCCAGATTTCACAGCTTTGCCTCCGGACCATCTGCATTGGAGGCAAAACCTAACGCTGCACTAAAAATAATGATTCCAAACATTTTAATTGCACCTTTTGGTGACAAGGTTACTGGAGCAGCTCCGCACGCAGCCCCTGCCGCTCCCAACGCTGTGGCACTTTCATTTTTAGAAAACAATGGAGGCAGGTCCGGAGGGACACAGGGCAGAGCACAGCGGGGGCAGCGGGGGGCGGCACGTGGGTGGGGAGGCCGGGGAGGCCGGGGAGCCCTTCGCGCGCCGCTGTCGGGGGAGTGGAGACTTAATCCCCGGCTCTCTCCGGACCAGAGGCGCGTCCCCACGGGCAGCGCGGCCTCGGGATAATTCCTCTCTAAAAATCGGACACTGGAGCATTTTAAGAGCCCGTGCAACCTCTGGCTTTGGGTCACCTGCAGAGGCTCCAGGCCGTTGTTTCTCGCTGGCCTGGCTCCCCCTCACCAAGGCAGAGCACCCCAAGCACAGCGAGGCTCTCTGGTCCCCCGGGAAGGGGCGGTCAGGGAGCAGGGGACACGTGGCCCTACAGCGCCCTCTGGAGCCCCCTGCCCCTGGGGAAGGGCCTGGGTCAAGGGCACAGCCGGCCGGGAGCCCAGCCCCAGTCTCCAACCCAGGGGGCCTCCGCTCCCAGAGCCGCGTGCTCAGACTTGGACCAGGGAGACAATGGTGGGTCACCCCACTGCGTTCCCCAGATCTGGAAACAGTGGCAGGAAGGTGGCGGCGGCCTACCAGGCCCAGCGGGGCTGTGGGCAGTGAATGGGGACTGGGAGGCGGCATCTGGGGGGCGGAGGGGGGCAGCTGGCCTGGCACAGCGGGGAGAGCCTCCGTGCAGGGGCCCATGGCAAGCCCTCTGTGGGGCTGTTACCTGCGGGCTGCAGGCCCCGGCCAGGGCGTGAGCGCTGGCGCCCCCGCTGCACCCCGCTCCGCTCGCCTGGGCCTGGCCGGAGGCAGGAGCGGGCGGGTGGACAGCTGCGGGCCCCACCTGCAGCCCCGCGTGGGCCGAGCTGGGTGGGCGGGACAGGAAGACACGGCAGGGACGGCCAGGACAGCGCGTTCATCGCCAATTGCCCAGGCAAGTGCTTTTCCTCCTGCGGGTTATAAATCTAGGCGAGGGCCAGAGCGGGAGAGCCGAGCTGGGGCCCTGGGGTGGGGGGCAGCAGGGCTGGGGGCCGGGCCGGGAGCAGCCCACCCCATCAGGCGGGTTCTCATGTTTTTTTCTTTTGAGGAAATTTACGTTTCCTTCCCGGCTGCCCCCACCGCGCCGAGCCCTGCTCCGCCATCCGTTTTCATCCACGCGCTAATTGTGATCCCATTAAAGCAGATATAATTTTATTAGTATTCACAGTTCATCACGCGCGCCATAATAACTGTTACTGCCAAATTAACAAACAAAAAAAAAAAAGCGGCAAACAAGGTTTCTGCTGCTGGGACGAGCGTAAACAAAAGGGCCCCGCCTAGGGCGGCGCTCACCGCGGCCGACCTGACCCCAGGCCCCGGCCCGGCCCGCACACTCGCGGCCACTCGCGCGCCGAAGGCGCCCGCGGAGCCCCGGCGTCCCCGCCGCCCCGGGGCTTTGTACAGAAGCGGGGTTCGCTGGTCCCACGCGCCCCGCGGCACCGCCCCGCGCCCGGCCGCGCCTCCCCGCCCGCCCGCCCGCCCGGCGCTGCCCGCGGAGGCCGGGGCGGAGGCGCTGGGGCGGGCGCGGGGCTGCGGCGGATGCCCGGCCGGGCCGCGGACCCGAGAGCGGAGCCCCCCGCCCCCCCCCCCCCCCCCCGCCACTGACCTGCGTGCGGCGCCACGGGCAGCGGCGGCGGCGCGAAGAACTTTCCGGGCGGGAAGGGCGCGGGGGGCGGCGCGGCGGGCCCGGCCGGGGCGAGGCGCGCGGCGGCACCGCGGTGGCCCAGGCCCGCGCGCTCCGGCAGCAGATGCGGCGGCGGCGGCGCGAAGTCGCGGCCATCCATGCCGGGCGCCGGCCCCGGGCCCCCGCCGCCGCCCCCGGGGAGCAGCAGGGCCGGGGCCCGGGGGCGGCGGGGCGCGCGCGGCGCGGGGCGGGCGGCGGGCGGCGGGGCGGTCAGCACGCGGGCGGGCGGGGCTCCTGGGCGGGCGGCCGAGCGCGGGGCCGGCGGCCGCCGGGCGCGTCCATGGTCTGCGGAGGCAAGCACAGGACATGGTGACTGCGGCCGCCGCGCCCGGCCCCCGCGTGTCCCCTCGGCCCGCGCCGGAGCCCGCGCCCCGCCGCCGCCCGGCCCCGGCCCCGGCCCGCCCGCGCCCAGGCTGCCCACTACGCGGGCAGTTTCGCCGCCGGAGACTCCGGAGGTTTCCAGACCCGCCCCTGCCGCCCCCCAGCCGCCCCGCGCCCCCCCAGCACCCAGCCAGGCCCGGCCGCCCCGCGCCCCGCCCCGCGCCCCCCAAATCCGCCAGGCTCCCCCGGGCGGGGCGGCGCGGGGTGCGTTCCGGGCAGAAATCGCGGCCTCCCCGCGCCCCGGTCGGCCCCGATGCCCCCCGCCCCCCCGGCCGCGGACCCGGAGCCGGCTGGGCATCCGTCGCGAGAACCGAGCAGCACCGCGGGGCGCCGGCCGCCGCAGGACCCGGGTTCCCGGCCGCCGGGACGGAGCCGCGGCGGAGCCGACTGGGCCGCGGCCCGGGCGCAGGCGCCTTGCGCGCGGGGCCCGCGGGGCAGCGCGGGGCGCGGTGGCCGCGGGTCCGGGTCCGCCCGGGGGACCAGCGTCGCCCACGTTCCCGCCCCCGTGAAACCCGGTCCGCGCGGCCCGTCCTTTGTCTCCGCCTTCACGCCAGAGGGGCCGCGCGGCTCTCCCGGGTCCTGCAAACGCGCCCGCTCGGGCCTGCGGGGCGGGGACGGGGGGGACGGGGCGGCCGGGGCGCGGGGCGGCGGGGGGGGGGGGGGGGCGCGGGGGGAGGGCGGGGGGCGCGGCCGGGGGGGGGGGGGCGGGCGCGGGGCGCGGGGCGCGGGACAAAGGGGAAGCGGGCGCGGAGGTCGCAGCCCCGGCTTCGGGGGCGCGGCGGGCCGGCCGGGGAGCGGGGTGCGGGGCCCGCGGCCGGGAAGTCGAGGGGCTCCGCGCTTGTTCCGAGCGCGTCCTCCCGGCGCCCCGCGAGCTGCTCGGTTCTCGCGACGCGGGCCCGGGCGCCGGCGGCTCCCCCGTCTCGCGCGGCCCGGGCTCCGGCCTCGCCCGCCGGCCCGCGGCGCTCGCTCTGGGCTCTGGCCGGGCCACGGCCGTCCCGGCGCGGGCGGTGTCGCGGCGACGCCCGCCGGCCCGGAGGGGCCCCTTTGTGTTCTCGGCTCCCGGGGAGAGGCCGCGCCGGGGCCCGCGGGAGCCGAGCCGGACGGGGGTGCGCGCGGTCGCCGCGGCCGGGCCCCGAGCCCGGGCTCCGCCAGCCGCCAGCCGCGGGGCTCCGCGCCCCCCCCGCCCCAGGAGGCGCCGCCGAGGACCGCGCCGCGGCCCGCGTGGGGCAGAGCCGAGCGAGGAACAAGCGCCGCGGGCGTCAGGGCCTCGCAGGGCCGGAGAGGCGCCGACAAAGGCGCCTCGGAAGGAGCCGACCCCGGCGGCGGCGCCCCCGGGCCCAGGGCCGCCGCGCGCCCGTCGCGTGGCGCGAGCTCCGGGAGGCGGGGCCCCTCCCGCGGCTTCGCTTTTGTTTCCCTCGGGCAGGAGCCCCCGGCGCGCCCGCGCCCGCCTCCCCGCACGGGCTCCGCGGGGCCCGCGGGCCGAACCGGGCCGGGCGCACACGCGGCGCGCGCTGCTCCGGCGCCGCCGCGGAACCCGCTCCCGGCGAAACGGCCGCGCCCGCCACCCCCGCCGCGAGGCCCGGCCCGCGACTCGCGGCCTCCCGCGCCCCGGCGCCCCGGCCCGGCCCGCCCGGGAGCCGTGGCCCGCGCCGCGCGCCGCCCGAGAGCGCCCAGGCCCGGCGCCCCCGGCGCCCCCGGCCCGGAGCGAGCTCGAGCGCCGCGAAGCGAACGAGGCTTCGCAGAGCGAAACCCGAAAAACCAGCCACCGCCTCCCCCGCTCGGGGCCCGCGCCCCGCCGGCCCCAAAGTCCCTCGGCGCGCGCGGCCTGCCCGGGCGGCCCGGTTCCCTGCGCCGCGGCGCCCCGGCGAGGCCGGCCCGGCAGCCGGGAGGGGCGCACGAGCCGGGGCGGGGAGCGCCAGAGCCGGGCGCGCCGCTGCCCGCCGGCCCCGGCCCCGGCCCCGGCCCGGTGCGGCCGGTTTACCCCGCGGTGCCGGCGGCCGCGCGGCGGGCGGGGAGGGACGCGCCGCGGGGGCCCGGCCGGTCGGCACCGGCCTTCGAGGGCAGCACCCGCTCCCCGCCCGCGCGGCCGCCGCCTCCCGGCCTCCCGGCCTCCCCGCCTCCCGGCCGCCCCGTCTCCCGGTCTCCCCGGCTCCCGGCCGCCCCGCCTCCCGGTCTCCCCGGCTCCCGGCCGCCCCGTCGCCCCGGGCTCGGCCGCAGACGCGCGCGGCGGGCCGGGGCGCGAGGCGAGCGGCCGCGGGCGGAGGCCGGGCTCGTACTCACCGGGGGCTGCGGCCCGGACACAAAGGGGCGCGGCGCGGCGGGCCCCGACGGCGTGACCTTGCGCGGGGCCGCTGGCGGGGCGCGCGGGGCGCCGGCCGGGGCGCGGTGCAGGCGGCGCTCGCGCGGCGGCGGCTCGGGCGAGCCCATCCGGAGCGGCTACAGCCCCGCAGCCGGCGCGGCGCGCGCGGGCCCTGCATACTAATAAGCGCGTGCGGGCGGCCCGGGCAGGCGGCGCGCTGATTGGCCGCGCGGCGCGCCGCGGCCGGGCGCTCGTGCCACTCGCTCGGCGTAAACAGGCCTCCCCATAGGCTGGCGCCGCGCCAGGGAGCTGCCAATCAGGCGGCCGCGGGGCTACTACGGCGCGCGGTGGCGCCGAATTCAAGCCCGGCCACTGCGCAGCCGCTCTGCGCAGGTCGCGCCGCTGAATGGGAGAGCGCGCGGGGGGGCGCGGGCGGGGGCGCGGGGGGCGGCCGGGCGGGGGCGCGGGCGGGGGCGCGGGCGCGGGGGGCGGCCGGGGCGCGGGGGGCGGCGCGGGCGTATACAATCCCCGGCGGGTCCGCCGTCCTGCGCAGAAGCCGCGGCGGAGCCCCCGACGCCCCCGGGCAGCCTTCCCGGCTCCCGGGCACCTACCTGGCAGGTGACGCCGCCCGCGCGCGGGGCGGCCAGCGGGGGCCCCCGGGGGCTCCGGGCGGTGCGCGCCCCGCCGGCCGGCCCGGGCTCAGGGGCGCGCGCCCCGGCCTCCCGCCGCCCGCTCCGCCAGCCCCGCGCGGGGCCCGGGCCGGGCCCGGCCGCTCTCCCCCTGCGGCCGGCCGTGGGCGCCGCCTGGACGTGCGCGACGTGAGAGCCGCGCCGCGCCCCGGAGCCGCCGGGGCCCGCCGAGCCCGCGCGGGTGCAGAAGGGCCGGCGCCGCCGTCGCGCGCAGGTGGAGCCTTCCGGGCCGGCCCCCGCTGTCGGCGGCCGCGGGACCCAGCGCGGCGCTCCTGCCCGGGCGTCCGGGGCGGCCCGGTGGCGGCGGCCGCGCGATCCCGCCGCCCCGGGCCGGCGCGCCCCGGAGCCCCGGCCGCCCTCCGCGCCGCGGCGGGGAAGGGGTTAACCCGGCGGCCGCCCCGCCCCGCCCCTCAGGGCCGCCCGGATTGGTGGGCGCCGCGCCCGCGGGCTGTCAGTCACCGAGTGTAAACAAGGCGCTGATTGGCTGCGGGCCAGTCCGCACCGGCCTCCTGGAAAAAAGCAATTACGGGCCCGGCGGTTTCCAGGCGCCCGCGCCGCGGATGAAAGGCGCCGGGCGGGGCCGTTTCCAGGACCCCCGCGGCCGGCCGGGCGCCCGGGGCCGAGGCGCCGCGGCGAGCGCGCGGATCAAAGGGATCGCGGCGCGGGGGAGCGGGCGCGCGCGGGCGGCGGGGGGCTCCGGAGGGCCGGGCGGGCGCAGGTAAGGGGGCTCGGCGCGCCGGCCCGGGAGCGGGGTGGGACACCCCTGGGCGCGGCTCCCCCCGGCCGGCCGGGCGGGCGGGCGAGGCCGGGCGCGGGGCCGCGGGGGGCGCCCGCTTCCCACGCGCGCGCGGCCCCCGGGGGACCCCGGCCTGCGCCCCCGCCCCGCGCGCCGCCCGCCGCCGGGGTCTGGGCGCGGAGCCCCCGCCTTCCTCGGGGAGCTGGTTTCCCGGCCGGGAGCCTCTTTTTAAGATTCACTTTTAAAAACTCCATTTGGAATAAAGAGACGGAGCCGCAGGCGCGAGATCGCCCCGGCCCCCGCCCCGCCCCGGCCGCGCCCCCCGCCCAGCCCCGCTCCCCTGCGCGCGCGGAGGGGGCCGCCGGGGGCTCCCCAGGCCCCACGCTGCCCCGCCCCGGCAGGAGAGTCGCGGGCCCCGCAGCCTGGCCCTGCCCCTGCCCCTGCCCCTGCCCCTGCCCCTGCCCCTGCCCCTGCCCCTGCCCCTGCCCCTGCCCCTGCCCCTGCCCCTGCCCCTGCCCCTGCCCCGGGGGGAGAACTCGGGGCCCGTCCCCGGGCAGCCGCGGCCAGAGCCGGGCTGAGACGCGCCCACGGCCCAGCTCGGGGGTCCGGGGGCCGCCTCGGCCGCCGCGCAGCCCCCGCCCCGCCTCCCGCCTCCCCCACGTGCCTCCTTCCCTCCGGCGTCACTTAGAACAAGCCAGCGGCCCTGTCTCCACTCTGCTTCAAAACAGTTGTTCCAGCAAATAGCTGCGGCCGGGCTGCTGGATGCGGCGGGGGCTGGCAGCTGCCCAGCCTCGGCCTCGCGGCTCCCGAGTCCCAAAATAAGCTCCCCGGCCCTCGCGAGGCCTGCGGCAGAGGCTCCTGCGGGCCGGGCGCTCGGCTCCGAGGGAACCTCCCGTTTCCTTTTTTACTCTCCCTGCTGTCCAGAGCTAACAAACGCTTTTAATTTTGGAGGGGCAGGGAGTAGGCCCTGCAGACTCCCGCCCAGGGCGGGCTGGGACTGCCGGAGAGGGGCAGCGAGGAGGTCAGGGGTGACCGGAGGGTCCCGCCTGGGCCAGGCCTACAGTTTCCAAGCCGGTGGACTCCCCGCGGGCTGGGCCCACACACCCAGCTGGAGGCGCGCCAGGGCAGCCGGAGCCGAGCGCTACAAGCCCCAGGCGCTGCTGCCAGTGCTGCCCTGGCCTGGGAGAAGGGCACCCCCACAGCCAGCTGGCCCTGGCACCTGGGCATGCACGGGTTCTCTGTGCACGCACACACCCACGCCCCGGCACCCACCAGCACCGCACGCGTGGCCCGAGCACAGGCACCGCCACCGCACGCACTAGGGATGCGTCCAGGCACAGTGCACGCACTTGGAGCCCCACCGCCGCCGGACATTGCTCCCCAGAGTGGCACAGATCTGGGGCTCCTGCTCCCCAAGACCGTGATCCCGCGCTCAGAGTCATGACAAACTGTCCTTTCACACGGTGGGGGGTCAGGTGAGTTACATAGAATGGGGCCTCAGCCACTGCCTGGGTGAGCGCCTGCTTGGGCCCGGCCGGCGGCCGTCTCCATTGTTCCCAGGCCGGCAGTCAAAAGGCAAATTAGAAACAATTTCTTGACAAAAACTGACTTAATTCTTCTGAAGGGGCCGGGGACAAGCCCACAGAACGCGGCCCCTGCACCTGGGGACCCGCGCCACGCCGGCCACCGGGCTTGCAGGACACATGCAGGCCAGGCCGCAGGGGAGCTGAGGTGCCACACCCCACGGCCTCCAGTAGGAGGGAGCATCATGCGCCCCTCCTGTCTGGCTGCCCAGCACTTCCAAAGGAAACGGAGCGGGGCGTGGGGGCTTCACATCCTTCCTGGGCTGGTGAGAGGGCCAGCCTCCCCCTTGGCCTCTGGGCCAGCTGTGGGGCGCTCTCTGGGGTCAGCAGCCACCACCCCAGCCAGCCTGCGTCCAAGGAGCCCCCATCCCAGGCTCCCAGTCACCACCTGCCTGGGCCCTTAGCTTCCCAGGGGCCCTGCCCTGCTGTGGGCATCAGATCAGGAGGCCAGCCCCCCGGGCACCCCCAGATGCTGCAGGGCTGGCGCCTAGGCCTGGTGGCTGCTCCTCGCCGTGCTGTCTCCCCAGGTGACGCTTACGGGGCAGACCTGTTGTGAGGGGTGAAGGCAATTGCCAGGACCCCAGCGCAAAGGGGGCCGCCCCAGGACAGCGAAGCCCCAGTCTCAGCCGTGCAGCTGGCCCAGAGGCCAGGGGTCACGTGCCCCCCGGGGGCCTCCCTTTGGCTCGTCTGGGCCCTGCACCCCAGGCCTGGTCCTTCCCAAGAAGGCCGGGGCTCAGGCTCCTCGGAGGCACAGCTGCACCTGCTGGCCATATGCTCTGAGACAGATTTGGGGGTGCCGGAGTTCAAAGATGCAGCAAGAGCGGCGGGGGCGGCTTGGATGCAGCCGGCAGGGCCTGCCCCCTCATGAGTGGTGCTGTGCCGGCTGGACCCCTCCCGACCTGGAAGGTGTTTGTTGAGCGCGGTGTAATTTGTGCCTAAATATAACCCGGTGTGTTCACACAGAAGGTTTAATTCAGGTGCTGGAGCGCAGCGTAGAGGCGACCGTGGGGTTCCCACGGCCGGGCAAGAGCGGGCCCCTCACCAGGCTCCCCTTTTTATGAACAATAATATGATTGTTTTTACTGTCAAAGCATTGAACTAAAGGAGGGGGCACAGGGACCCCAGGGAGGAGCTTCCCCACAGGCCCCCCTTCCTCCTGGCTGCCCAGCCTCCTGGTCACTCTCAGGAAAGCTGGAGAAAGGCAGGGGCGCCTCAGAGAAATTGCACCAGGCCCCCCAAGACCATCGTGCTTCCCCACAGGAAGCCTGTTCTGCTCTGCCTGGGGTGTATGTGTGAGGGCAGAGGGAGAGGAAGCAGGTTCCCTGGGGATCTAGGCTCAAACAAGGGGGATGTGATTTAGGGGTTCGCCTTGTAGGAGACTGACTCCAAAACTGAGTCCTCAGACTTCCAGCCTCGTGAAGAGGGCCCTGCTAAGACCTCAGCCTGAGCAGCTGCGGCAATGGGTAACAGCCTCCAGGCCAGAGCCGCTCTCCTGGGGGGGCCAGGGATGGGTGGGAGTAGTGAGGGGGGTGCAGATGGAGCCTGGCAGCCCCCCAGGCACCTGCCTTCGGCCCCATAGCCCAGCCGAGAAGTGCTGACTCAGCAGACCCCCCCCCCCTTGTCCTCCCGGGGTGTGTTTACACATGCTGCCTTCAGGGATTGTCTGCCCACCCCCCTCATGGTAGGCGGCCCTGAGGGGTGCGGGCTGGTGTCAGGCCTCCCCCGACCCCACCCAGCTCTGCGGAGCTGCAGTGGGCAGGTCTGGGGCAGCGACCAGAGGCAGGGGCTGGCACCCAGGCCCAGTCTAAGCGCCAATTCCAGAGCTGGGGGCCGCGTGGCATCCACCCCCACTCCATCCAGGGGGCGTCTGGGGTCTCAAAGCCGATTCCCTGCTGACTGTCCTCCCCTCTCCAGACCTGGAGCCCCAGCGCCTGCCAGACCCTCCCTCGTTGGCCCACCCCGCCGGGCCTGGCTGCCCTGCGCCCGCTTCGAGAGCTTCCCGGTGCCCCACGCCTGGCTCCTGGGGGCGGGTGGCCCACCGGTTCCCCCTCCTGTCCCGCAGCCCCCACATCTCTGCTGGGGGGAGGTGAGAGGGCTGGCTCCCAGGCTTCCTTTGGGAAAGGCGCAGGGCAGGGAAGGCAGGCAGGCCGGGGAGCTCCCTGCGTCCGGGGGAGCTGGCGTCCTCACCTGTTACCTGCACATCTGTAGACCAGAAATCACGGTGGCATCAAAGTCCAGACAGCACAGAGGCCTGTGCCCCCAGCCCCCAGAGGCTCGGGCCGCCGGCTGCCCACACCCCCAGCGCCAGCCGGGGCTGGCCACGGCCTCTTTTGTTGAGGACAGTCCATTCAGCGAGCAGCCATCCCAGCCCCTTCTCTTCCCTGACCGCACGCGCTGCGCCCAGCCCCAGAGGCCGGCCCTGCAGGCGCCGAGGACGCAGTCCTGGGAGCGCGGCTCAAAAGGCGACTCTTCAGAAAAGTCCCTCTTCCAGCGACGGGCCAGGGTGGCAGAGCAGCCTGAGGGTGGGCCTGGGCCACGGCTCCCTCCCGCCTTTGGAGGCCTCCCGGCCTCCCGGCCCCCCACACCGTGTGCGCCCCGCAGGGCCCCTTTCTCGGGCGGGCGCCTGTGCCGGTGCCCGGGGAGGCGGTTGTCTCCAGAAGCGGGCGCGGCTCGGTGTGTCTCTCGCATCCCGCGCCGGGGAGCAAAGCGCCGGCCCAGCCGAGACAAAGCCCGCCGGGAGGCCCCGCGCCGGGGAAGGCGCAGCCCCTGCCGGCAGCTCCGCGGCCCGGGCAGCGGCCCCTGGAACCGGGAGGCGGCCGAGGCGCCACCGCCGCAGATGTCTGGCCGGGGCGGCGCTCCCCTCCCACAATGGGCCGCGACAGGAAGGAGAGAACTGCTGGTCGGAGAGGACGCCCCTCTGGCCGCGCGGCTGCCCTCGCCCTCGGGAGGGGCTGGGCCGGCAGGTCGCGGGAGGGGGTGCCCGCGCCCTCCGCCTGCTCCCCAGCTCGTGCGCGCGGCCCGGCCCGCCGACCCGCAGCACCTGGGCCCTCGCTGAGCACCCCAGTTCCGCCGGCTGCACGGCCCCGGGGACAGCCGAGCCTGCGAGGCGTCCTGGTACTTGCTCGGCGCCCCAACTCCGCGGAGCCCACCTTCTGATGCGGAGCTGCCCTTGGGGTCGGGGAGAGGGGGTTTGCCACCCAGGCCACCCCCACCGCGGCCGCCCTCCCTCCAGCAAGTGGGGCCAGAGCGCCTGGTGTGGCTGACACTGGGTGCTCCACTGGCCCCCAGTGCCTGCTCTCTCCACGTGATGAACCCCTGGGGCGCACCCGCGCCTCCTGGCAGCGGAACCTGCCGTGCTGAGTCCTTAAAGGCGCCGCCTGCCCTGCTGGCCTTTGTCCGCGCAGCTCAGAAGTTCACGCCAGGGGGAGGGGGCAGTGGGGGGGGGCGCAGAGGGCGCCTCTTTCACCCCTCTACCCCCACCCCCCACCCCAGCAAAATCCCGCCTGGCCTCCCCCAGTCTGCTGGCCTGGAGGCAGCCTGGCTCCAGCAGACCCCTCCACAAGTGCATGTGGCCCCTCAAGCTTTGTCCTGCTGGGGTGCACAGCTGGGCCGAAGGCCATGTCCGCCAGTGGGACTGGGGAGAGCATGAATGGGAGCACCCTGTGGTGGGGGAGGACACCCAGACACGCACCCACCCCACCCACCACCCTGGCAGGCGGCCCCAGCTCAGGGGTCAGGGGCAGCTGCTGGGCCAGACGGGCCCCAGGGCCAGGCCAGGGATTGCAGCGTGGGCGTCTGCCTGCCAGATGCCATCCAGATGCCCAGGGCCCCGGGCAGGGCATGATGTCCTGGGGGGCAGGCCTTGTCACAGGTGAGCTGTGGGGATGGGCCCAGTGTACCCCACTCTTCTGCACAACCAGGACGGTGTGTGGGGCCCACAGCCCTGAGGCTGGACGCACTTGCAGCAGCCCGATTCCCACAAGCCCTTGTCCCGGCAGACCCAGAGCCCATGGGCCCCCAAGGACGCGGGGCCCCTCCTGGGAGGCCCCTCCGAGGCCCAGCTGCTGCCCTGTCCCGGAGGCAGGCAGGGTGTCTGGGGAGAGACCAAGATGGCGGAGCCAGAGCCAGGCGCTGAGCGGGCACATTGGGCTGACCCCATCACCAGCGAAGCACCTTCACCGCTGGCTGTGAACGCCCACTTCTAGGTTCAAAACCAGCTGTGGCCGCGCAGGCGCCTCGCCCACGGGCCCGGGCAGCACAGCTGTCCGCACCTCCAGGCAGAAGCGCAGCAAAGGCCCCTTGTGCATTTGCAGGAGCCCCAGCAGCTGAGCCTGCGCCCTCGGGCCTCCCGGGACCTCTGGGGGAGGGGACACAGCTGGGGACAGCAGAGAATGGGGTCCTTGTGCGGCTCTCATCGGGCCGAAGCTGATGAACGCAGCCTTGTGTGCACCCACACTCGGTGCCGCCGGGGCCGAGGACAGAGGCTGCCTCTGGCCTCCGTGAGCCCTTCAGTGGGCCTCGGGCCAGTCTCTCCCGGCTGCTGTCTCTGGGGCCCAGGGCATGCTGGAGAAGCATACAAGTCAGTGTTAGGTCCCAAGGTCTGAACAGCTTCACTAGACCCCATTTTTTTCTGTCAAATGGCTGCAGTGTTGGGGTGGTGCCAGTGGGGCTCCGGTGGCCCCGGCAGGGAACTCCCACACACACTGGGCCTTCCCACGCTCAGCCCGGCGGGGACAGCAGCCATCCCTGCACCTGCAGCTGGGGAGTCCTCCAGAGCAGGGCCCTTACTGGGCATGGATTGGCCCCCACGGGGAGGCCCGAGGACCTCACACAGAGAGGGGGCACCTGTGGGGCTCCTCAAGCCAGACTCGCAGTGACTTCCGAGCAAGCTGGGTCAGTCTGGGAGTGCTTCCTGGAGGAGGTGGAGGAGAGGGGGGCTGCAGACCTGGTCGTGTGAGCTGCCTCTAGGAAGCAGAGGCCTCCCTTTGAGTCGGCGGCCCCTCTCAGTCACTGGGGGGTACAGAGGGTCCCGGACTGTGCCCTGCTGTGGCCAATAGACAGGTGGCCTTGGAGGCTGGGAGGCCACCCAGGTGGCGGCATGAGCTTTTCTTTATACTTTTCTGTATTTTCCCGTTTTCCTTATTGAAAAGGATTCAACATGTAATCAGAGAAAACAAAACCAGTGAGCACCCCCAAACTCTCCAGGCCCAGAGGCCCCCATCCAGCCATGCCGTGGGGAGCCCAGGGCCCTGCTGTGCTGTGAATTCACCTGTTCCAGAGCCCTCTCCACTCCACCCCAGCCACGGACCCCCGGAGGAGCCCCAGCCTCCCCAGGCTTCACAAGGCCACCAGCTTATGTCTGCGTGCCCCCAAGCTGCGTGGCAGCCTCCTGTGGCCTCCCTGAGGCGAGCACTATGGCCAGGCCCTGTCCTGAGAGGCCTGCAGGGCACCCTGGGGTGGGGGGCGTTGGGGCTCAGTCTTTGGGTTGACACCAACCTCCCCACAGGCAGGGTGAGTGGACTCTGAGGACGGGGTGGCCAGCATGGGCGCTGGTGGGCTCCTCCCATGAGGCTGGGCTGTTCCCGGCCCCTCCTGGCCTGAGTACCCAGAGCCACAGGGTTGGGGACCCTGCGGGTGAGGGGATGCGGACCGAGAGTCCTGGGTGGTATGGCCTGAACAGGCCCAAGCCCCTGTGCACCCAGGGAGTGCCAGAAGATGGCCCCCCAAGAGTCAGAGGAAGTGAGGGTCTAGAGCTCAGCCTGGGGTCCACCCTGCAGCCTCCCGCTGGGCACCACAGACTGACCCTTCAAAGACACCTGAGCCCCAACACACCTGAGGGCCCAGCTCAGCTCTGGCTGCCGCCCTCACCGTAACCTGTGCAGTATTTCTGGGGCGCTGAGTCTTGCACCCCTCCCTGTGGCCCTGAAGCGCCTCAGGCCTGGGGACAGGGATGGGTGGGAGGTGCTTCAGGGCTTGCACCTGGCCCAGGTGAGGCTATGCTCTTGCCGCCCACACTGTCCTCACCTGGGGACTCGCCTCCACCTAGTGGGGCCCAGCCCCAGGGGGCGGATGGGGGCATAGCACTGGGGAGCAGGCTGCCCCTCCCTGCTGCTCCTCCTGTCTGGTGATTCACATCATCGATAAACCACGTTGAGGGCGAAGGTCCGAGCAGGTATCGGCCATGGGCAGGGCCTGTATGCTCCCTCCACCCACCCGCGGGGAGCTGCTCAGGCCTGAACCAGCCCCCCACAATCTCGGCCCATGGGTGTTTGTCCCTCAGCACCCACTCCCCCCAGCGACCCCCTCCCCGCTGGCCCAAGCGTGGCCAGCTCCCCCTTGACAGTCCGAGCATGGCCAGCAGCCAAGGGCTCCGCCTGGGCCAGACCCGAACCCCCACGGGGCATCTGTGGGCCACGGCTCCTGACCAGGTGCTCTGGGTCCTGAGAGCTGGTGGGAGATCCCCAGAGGTGGGGCGGTCCCAAGTACTGGGGCAGGTGGTCGGGCCCCCCCGCCTTACCCCCCCGCCCCACCAGGCCAGTGTCAGTGCGGAGCCAGGGCTTCTCAGGCTCTCGGCCCCACCCCAGCTGTGACCCCGGGACCAGCGGCAGCTCTGGCCCAGCTGTGGCCCCTCAAAATACATGTCCGCCTGGGCCCTCTTTACTGGGAGTGTCTTTGCAGGTGGAACCGAGGTCAGGATCTCAAGATGGAGCCATCCTGGGCCAGCCAGGGCACCCCAAACCCCATACATAGCACCTGTCCTTAGCCAAGGGGGAGGCAGGACGCCGGCAGTGGGGGCATTGGCCGGGGACGTCCCAGAGCACCAGTCTGAGGGCCGGGCAGACTGTGTGGAGCCTTGGGGTTGAGGGCTGTTTCAGTGCCAGGCGTGTGGCCCTGGGCAGCTCCTGGGCCCCGAGCTGGCCCTGGCCAGGGAGCAGCTCCGCCTGAGAGCATGCAGGGCCCCCCTCTGGAGGGAAGGGGTGGCCAGCGGGTGACAGGGCTGAGGTGGGAGGGACCTGGGTCGGGGTCCTGGCCAGTTTGATGTGTCTCTGGCAGGGCTGAGGGAGGCGGGCCAACCTGTGGGGCATCTGGGTGCAGGCCCAGGAGCCCCGTCCTTTCTCCTACTGTCCACGCCTGAGGGTGGGGCAGGCACTGCCTCCCTCTGGGGCCACAGCCCACCTGGCCGTGCCAGACCCTGGGGCCTCCTGCCAGCTGCAGCCACAGGCAGAGCAGTGTCAGAGGCCAGGGCTGGGGGCTCGCCGGGCAACGGGGTCACCCTGGCCTGCCATGGCCCTACACGGCCTCCCTGACTGACCGGTGTTCTATGCAGCGCCCTCCTTGGACGTTCAGGGCAGATGCTGGGCAGGCCGGGGCGGTGGTGGGTCAGTGTGACCCACACCCAGTGTCCCTGCTGGTTCAGGCCTGTCTGTGCCCACAGGGGTCCTGACGGGCCCTTCCGCCCCCACTCTTCTGGGGTGCTTGGGGCTTCCCAGAGCTGCCATCTGACCGGACTCCTGCCACCCTCAGGGTGAAGAGACCGCCCCTGAGGAGGACGTGGCGTCCAGGCCGGAGGCGGGTGACGGGCCACACAGCAGGCGGGGGTGGGGCAGGGCTTCCCCGACTGCTCTGGGGCCTCCGATCCCAGCGGTCAGTCCTAAGAGTGTCCCCTGGGCGATGGGCTCCAGAGGAGTGTCTGGTCCCTCCATCCTCCCGGGCAGAGGCCACACACCGGCCGGTTACCCATCTGCCACTCTCCTGCCCCAGCCAGAAGCTGGTGGGGTGCGGCCGTGGGAGGGACAGTGCCTGCTAGGGCCGGGGAGGCAGAGGCCAGTGGGGCGCTCCTGGCTCCCCCCAGCCACGCCCGGGCCCCGCAGACCCCAAATGACGTCTCCGGAAAACAAAAGCCCAATGAGGAAAGGCCGAGAGCACTGAGGTCTGGGAAGGGGCGTCCACGGAGCTGGCCGGGGTCCCCCAGCTGAGGCCACCACCCCGCACCAGAGCCCCGCGCCGCCCGCCCGCCACGCCCTGGCCAGTAGGCAGCGCCAGGACAGCGGCTCCTGGGGCAGGGCGGCCTGCAATGGGGCGAGCGCAGAACATGCCCTCGCGGGCCCCGGGCACTGGGCCCTCCCCCCAGGCCCCGTGGAGGGCCCCCCACTCGCCAGTGCCCCCAGGCTGGCAACTCTAACAGCCTGGGGCAGGGCCAGAGGTGGACGCAGGGACCCCTCCCGGTCACCCCTCCGCCTGTGGCCCATGGCCGTGCGTGCCCGCGGACCTGTGAAGTGCCCGTCCTTTGTAAGAAAAGGTATTTGTCCTTTTTTATTGACTTTCGGGTGTTCGCTCGCCGTGGGGGTGACACTCGGCCGAGAGCTGCAGACACGGGTGGGTGTGAGGCCGCTGGCCCCGCTGGTCTCTGGGGCAGTCGCACCGGGCCTCTCCCATGCCCGCTGCCTGTGCCTCCGGTGGCTGCCCGGTCAGCCCGCCCGGGGGACAGAGGGCCCTGATGAGGCTGCGCCGGAGGGAAGCCCTGGGCCTCCGACCCACCAGCATCCCGAGGCCTCTCGACCAAACGAACCGCAGAGCAGAGCAGCCCGAGCTGGCTCGGCAGGGCCCGGACCCGCGGCAGCAGCGGCCAGGCCAGGGGCCTTGCGGCAGCTCCCGGACAGGCCCAGCTAGTCGTCTCCGGGCCGAGCCCCTTGGTGGAGGGGCTGCTCCAGAGAAGGGGCCCTGGGGGGCTGGACTGGGATTTTCTTTTTTTAAGGATTTATTTATTCATGCACACAAGAGCTGGGGTACAGACGAGATGTGCCGGTGAGAGGACTCCCCAGAGACAGAGCGGGGAGCAGAACAGGCGGATCCACTGAGATCCACTGCTGAGGGGAGCAGCGGGGAGACAAGAGGTCTGCTGCGCCCTGTGGGTATCTCTTTGACCGGCCGGGATCGAACCCACACTGCAGCGGCTGTGGACAGCTTCACAGCACTGTGCTCAACTGCCCGTGCACCCCAGGGAGGCCCTAGACTGGGGTTTTCTTATTTTTTCTTTTCTTTTTTTTTTTTTTGTGGGACCCTCGCTGGTGGCTGGGGGTCGAACTGGCACTGCAGAGGCTGCGGGCAGCCTCGCAACCCAGCGCTCAACCGCTGCGCCACCAGGAGAGGCCCCCCTAGATTGGAATTTTCTATGAAACTTTGCTTGGGCATGAGGAGCAGGGTCAGGCAGGGACCCCGACTCGGGGAGTCTCCTGCCGTGGTGGGTGCCAGGGCTGGCAGGTCTCAGGGAGGCTCAGCACTGGGCAGGGGTGCCAAGCAGCCAAGCCAGTCTGTAGTGTGCGGGGGCCACCCCAGCTGTAGGCCGGGACCTGGGCAGGAAGCAGAGGGTGGCTGAGGTCAGCACGGGAGGGGGACAGAGGCCAGAGCGTGGCCAGGCAGTGCAGCCTGGGAGCCCAGAGGACGATCCCCACTTGGCCCAGAGCAGGACTGGGCACTGACCCCAGGACTGCGGTCAGGGAGGCCCCCCGCGCCTGGACAAGCCCTGTCCCCCGCCCCTTGGGCTAAGGCCTGTGCACGAGGCCGGCCCCTCCCCCTCTGGTTCAGGGCCGGCCCTCCCTGACCTGCCTCCTGGCCCTGGGGGCCCAGCCTGGGGAGTGTCCTCTCCACCCTGCAAGCCGCTGTCCCCTGGGTGACCAGGCGTCTCCTTGGTTACGGCCCGGACCCGGCCAGGCAGGCTCTTCCCCGAGGCCCTTCTGACGGATGTGCCGGTCGCGGGCGTCCTGGCCCTGGTGGCCGCGGCCCCCGCCTGGCCCACCTGGGCTCTGCGGTCACGTGACCGTCCTCTTCTGCGTCATCGCCACGCTCCCTTTTATTCTCTTTCCACAGTGCCTGCTTGGCTGTGTTCTGCCACGGGGCACACGTCCCAGGCCGCCCCGAAGACCGCGGGCCTCCTGGTCACTCCCATGCCCCACGCCAGGCCACGGCCTGGGGACTCAGCATGCAGCTCGGGGGCACACAGCCCTGCCTGGCGAGCAGCCCAGCTGGGACAGCGTGGCTGGAGACGGGTGGCACCCACGGGGGCGTCCACGGGTTCTTCACAGGGAGGCTTGTGAAGCAGGGCCCCTTGGGATGCTGCTGGCAGCCACGTCAGGCACAGCTCTGGGGCGCTGCACCCACTGGGGCTGGGCCTTTCCAGTCCTGACAGATTTGTCAGACAGCCCAGGAGGGGCTGCAGGCCGCCTCCCCAGGACCTGGGGCTCCAGGCCCTCACCCAGGGCTGACGGAGCTGCCGGGTGGGGTCCCGGGCACGCCGCAAGCACGTCGTGCTCCCCAGGGCCTCAGTTTCCCCATCTCTCCGGCAACTGCCCCTCCGAGCCTGGCTCAGCAGCCTCCACTTCCCCCTCTCGAATCCAGAGGCAGACTTGGCCCGAGGCTGAGGCCTAGAAGGACGCCTGGCCAGCTGCATGCGAGAGCAGCCTCCAGAACCCCCGTCCTCCAGGCCCTCTGGGGAGCGCCCCGACTGGCCTCCCGACATGCCCCAGGCCCCACGGCCCAAGCAGCAGGCAGCTCTGTGCTCAGCTGTCCTGGCGTCACAGCCCAGCAGCCGGGGAAGGCCCTGGCGCCGTGGCCAAGCCCGACCAGCCGCCTGAGGCGGGCAGCCCCGGCTAGACGGGACTCGGGGCCTCTGACCACCCCAGGGCCAGATGGTCTCCCCCTGGGGGGCGGGGGCTCAAGGCCCAGCTCAAGGGTCCCCGGGAATACACCCAGAGGCAACTTTGACCACAGATGGGCCTCCCCACTCTGCTCACAGCTGCCCTCGCCCCCACCTGCGGGGAGCACTGGTCTCCCTGGCCACAGGCCGCACTGCCCTGCACGGCTCCTGTGGGGTGTGGACGCCAGGCCCAGGGGCCCTCGAGACTGCGCCGAGGCATCCCCGTGCCTGCTTCTGCCGCTTCTTCCCACCCTGGGTGGGCTGTGTCCCCAGAGGGCAGCCAGCCCTGACCCAGGACCTGGGGACATGTCCTGGGCCTTTGAAGATGACCCGCCTGCCGTGGCTGCCCACGTGGACGTGGCCACTGGGCTAGAAGGGACGCCGGAAAGCTGCACAGGGCGGTGGGGGGCAAGGGACCTGCACATAGACCAGGGGCTGGGGGCCGGGCCGGGCCAGGCAGCCACGTGCCAGAGATGCCTGAAGCCCCAGGAGAGGGCGACACGGAGAGCGGACAGGCGGACAGACCTGCCCGGCGCCTCGAGGAGGAGCCGTGCCCAGGACCTGCCAGGGGGTCAGGCCCAGGCTCTCCCCTGGAGAAGGGGGTTCAGATGTGGGAAGGTCCGCCGAGCCGGCGCTCAGGGACGGGGGGCAGGGGAGGCCACGTGGACAGCGCCGGCTGCGGGGTGAGGAAGCTGAGTGTGGGCGTCTGAGTGTGAGTGTGTGTCTGGGCGTGTGGGTGTGTCTGGGCATAAGGGTGTATCTGGGTGTATCTGGGTGTGTGTCTGGGTATGTGGGTGTGAGTGTGTGTCTGGGCGTGTGGGTGTGTCTGGGCATAAGGGTGTATCTGGGTGTATCTGGGTGTGTGTCTGGGTATGTGGGTGTGAGTGTGTGTCTGGGCGTGTGGGTGTGAGTGTGCGCGGTCCTGTGCAGCTGGCACACTGGCCCACATCTTGGCTCCCAGCTCGGGGCTCTGCCAGGACGGGGCAGGGCTTGCGAATGGCACAGAGGGACGTGTCCAGGGCTGCGGCCGCATGGGGAGCGGCGAGCAGGGTCTCCCACAGGGGCCCAGGGACAGGCTGAGCGGCCAAGGACAGGCGTGGGGGTGGCCGTCTCTGCCAGAGGGACGTGTGGGTGCAAGAGCCTGCGGGGCAGCTGCCTGGACCACCGTGGAGGACAGAAGCCACGAGACACGCCACGGGAACGGGTCCTTTGTTTATATATTTATCCTTCTTTGTAAAGATTTATTTTTTATTTACTTACGCATGCAAGAACTGGGGTACAGGCCAGAGGTGCAGGGCTGAGGGGACTCCACAGAGACAGAGTGGGGAGCAGAACAGGCAGATGGACTGAAAGGGGAGCAGCGGGCGAGACGGGAGGGGTCTGCCACGCCACGCAGGAATCTCCCTGGCCGGCCGGGGATCGAACCCGCCCTCCAGAGGCTGCGGACAGCTTCACGGCCCTGCGCTCAACCGCCTGCGCCACCGGGGAGGCCCCACGACCAGCATTTGAATAATCGGTTCAGGGAAGACTCGGCCGTAGGTGCCCGCGGGGACCGGCAACGGGTCAGGCGTTGGCGCCAGCGTCTCGGGCAACATCCAACGAACCCAGCGGGGGCTGCGGCGTCGCTGCACGCAAACCCCGGTGAACTCAAATGTTCCCAAACACTTTAGACTTTTTTTTTTTAATTTTTTATTAATTTTTTTTAATAGAGGCATGTTTTATTTATTTGTTTGTTTTGTTTATACAAGCACTGGGTACAGTCAGAAGCGCGGGAGGGTGAGAGAATCCACCAGAGCCAGAGCGGGGAGCAGAGCAGGCAGAAGGACCGAAGGACACTGCTGAGGGGAGCAGTGGGCGGCAGGAGAGGTCCGTGCGCCATGCGGGACCCTCCTCCGGTGGCCGGGGAGCAGCCGGGGATCGAACCGGCGCCGCAGAGGCCACGGGCAGCTTCGCAACCCAGCGCTCAACCGCTGCACCACCGGGGAGGCCCCACTTTAGACTTTTAAGAGACTGTTGGGCTGCCTGACTCTCTGGGGGCCTCACAAGTGGACAGTTGACAGCAGGGGCCAGTCCAGCGTCTACGGGTCTTGGGGCGGGGCTGGTGTGCCGAGAGCTCCTGGGGGGGCCATCCGAGCAACCCCCCCTCTGCTCCGTGTGCCGCCTCTGGGCAGGCTCCAGCGGCAGGGCCTTCCTCCCTGGACTCCAGGCCCAGCGTGGCCAGCAGAGCAGAGACGGGAAAGGCCACTCAGGCAGGGGGCAGAGCTGCTGGGCTGAGGGGGATGCAGGCAGCACCCCGGCGCCTCGTGGGCCCTGGCCCACAGGGGCGAGCTGGAACTCCGGGCTGAGGTACAGGTCCCCCCACGGCCTGCCCTGGCGGGGATCCTGCATCCCCAACGGTCCACAGCGTCTCACCCTGTATACTCTTTATGATGGTGGACGGGGGCCCCGGGTTAGGGCCAGGCCCAAACCCAACAGCCAGACGGGGCAGAGCCCCGTCGGCCACGGCGGGGTCCCCGGGGGAGTCTGTGCTGCCCGTCAGTCGTCACCCGGCCTCCCTGTCCGTGCTGGGCTCAGGCCGGCTTCACTTCCCACAGCCCCTCAGCTTCCTTCCATTTGGTGCGCGTGGCAAGATCCCCTCTGTCCTGGGGGCTCTTGGGGCGGGGGGTGCACACACCCAGAGTCTTCCTCCAGGCACTGGAAAGGGCGAGCGTCGGTCGCGGGGGCCTGGTGGGCGCCGTCTGGAGGCTCTTTGCACCGACTCTGACAACTTCTCTGTAAAGTGGAAATTGTTCGGAAGTACAACGTTCAAGACAGAAACAACAGCCCCGCCCCGGCCGGGGGAGAAGAGACGGAGCCGGGTGGGGCGTGACTGCCGCGGGAAGCGGCGATGCACCGAGGGCACGTAGGTGACGCGGTGCCGGCAGGGGGCAGATCCAGCTGGCGCGGCCTCTCTGGGAGTCGCCTCGGGCTCCGCTCAACCCCATGGGAGCCTGGCCGGCCTCACCCAGACACCATCCCAGGCCTGAGTGCAGGGCACCCAGCTGGGCCACCCGAGGACCTTCAACCTGAGGGCCAGACCCGCGGCTGTCCAGACCGTCCAAACCCGAGAGACAGGGCTGGTCCAGGACCCGCGGGAGAGGGCGGAGGGGAGGCTGGTGACGGGAAGGAGCTGGGGGTCCCCCAGGTGCCCCAGGCCAGCCCCCAAGCAGCGAGCTCGAGGGCCAGCAGCTTCGGGGAATGACGCAGAGATTTGTGTCTGTCCACTCTGATCATCGAAACCAGGGGGCTGCGCGCTGCGTGTCCCCGGGGTCGGTGTCACGGTGCCAGCAGTCCATTTTATTCTGTCACGAGTCCCCATCCATGACGGGCGGGCACGGCTCACAAGCAGGGTCCCCGCTGGGCAGCGAGGGGGGACCGGCCGCGGGCAGACATGCACGGGAAGGGCAGGCCCACGTTCCCAGCGAGGAGCGCACTCGGCGCAGCTGGCGACAGCGTCCGGCGCAGGTCGCTCTCTGGGGAAACCGCGGGTCGGCCCCCAAGATGCAGAGCCCACGGTGGCTGCTGGGAGGTGACCAAGGGTCGCGGGCGTGAGGCCTCCAGGCGTGTAGATGGTGTCCAGCAGGAGCCAGTGCCCAGTCTCCCAGCGAGCCTGCTGCCCCTGCGTGCGTGCGAAGCTCTCACGTCCCTCAGCGTCCCACCTCCCGGAGTGGACGTGGGGCGTGCACACCCCGTTTCCGAAGCACCCCGTGAGTTTGAGAGGTGGGGCTCCCACGCTCGTCTTTTCTGGCTCCCAGTCAGAAGGCGCGGCCCTCTCTCCCAGGCTGTGGCCGCGGCCGGCCTGCACCTCTCTGCCAGACGGACGCGCCGGCACAGCGGCGAGGGGTTTGGGTTTGCGGACAGCCTCTCTGGCCGTCTGCTCCCACAGTCGAGGCCTTCACTGCGCCTCCCCGCTTTCCGCCTACGCATGCGGCTGTGTTGACACGTGGGAGTCATGTGGGGGCGCACGAACCCGCGGAGGGGGGGGCAGCTCCCCAGCCTTCTCGCCCCTCCCCCACGGAAAGGACCCGCCCAGACGCAGTGCCCCCTCAGGACAGGGCGTCCGGGTTCTGGCCAGGGCAGTGCAGTGGACACCCGTGGACTCCTCCCAGCCACAGGGGCGCTCTGGGGAGAAGGTGCACCCCCTCCTGGACACAGGCTGCAGGTGGAGAGCAGCCCGGCGGCCTGAGGACAGGAGGGGGCCGCCTGCAGCTGTGGCTTTCCTGGGCTGTGCTCAGCTGGGGCTGGGCCTCGCCTGGGGGGCACCGGAGCAGCGGCCGTGGGCCCCCAGCCAGCACTGCGAGTGGACTGCAGGCCCGTGAGTGCTCTGTGTCTTACCCTTGTGGCTCCACTCACCCCTCTTGCTGGTGCCCGTAGAGCAGGGTGACGGCCGGGGCTGGCGGCAGCTGTGTCAGGACCAAACGGCCGGATTCAGCGTGGCCACCCGCCGGGCCAGGCTCTTCAGACCCGGTGCGCGCTGCCCCGGCCAGCCGCCTCCTGCCTCCACTCCGCGTCTGCGAGTGCTTGAGGGAGGCGCAGAACCGCCTGTCCGCCCACGTTGCCCGACGACCCTCACGTGGGCAAGGAGGGCCGGGTCCGGTGGCGGACGGGGACGGCCTCCCCTGGAGCCTCACCAGGGCGGAGCCCAGCCACGCCCGCCGGCCCACGGGGCCTTGGCCCGGACCCCCAGCCATCCAGGCCGGCCCGGCCCGGGCTCTAGAGACTCCGGCCGCGCTGGGCCCCCGGGGAGCCTGTCCCCGCAGTTTCCGCCACAGAACCCAGGAGATGTGGGGCTTGGGCCTCCTGGCGAACACGGGAAGCAGCCGGCAGCCTTCAAGCGCCTGGAACAGAAATGGTGCTTCAAGAAATCTGACTTGAAAACCACTGTCACCGTGGCCGAGTCACAAGCTCGCGGCCCAAGGAAATGCCCGGCGCCTGCACGAGAGCAGCGAGGAGAAAGCCTTGGCCCAGGGCCAGGCGCGGACCCCGAGCTGCCCACCGGGGGCCTTTCCGGGGGTCTTCCTGGGCCCGGCCGGCCACCTGCGGGCTCAGCCTCGCTGACCACCGCGCGGCAGCCTCTGAGCGCCCGCCTCCACGCAGTGCCGTGCCCCCCCGCTCGGGCCTGCGCCTGGACCCCTCCCGGGCCCGGGGCTGGCCTGCAGGCTTCCCGCTGGCCTCCCGTCCTGTCCCCGCCGAACTTCCTGCCTTTGTCCGAGGCGCTGGCTGGTTTCGCGCCCCCATCCCTTCCGCCTGCCGGCTTGACATCGCGGATCTATCGCCGCTGGCGTCTTTCACTCGCACACTCGGCCTCACCTCTCCTGCCCGCGGTGAGGACCGGTCAGCATCTAGACGGTCCCGCGGGCCCCTCCATCATCCCGGTTCCCCCGCAGGCCGCCGCTGGAAAGCCCCACTTATCT
This sequence comes from Talpa europaea, assembly GCF_964194135.1. Lineage (NCBI taxonomy): Eukaryota > Metazoa > Chordata > Mammalia > Eulipotyphla > Talpidae > Talpa > Talpa europaea. The sequence goes on along the minus strand of NC_140074.1, from coordinate 136,186,281 downwards.
CTTGCCTCGGCTGAGGGTCCCAGCCAGCGGTCCCCCGGGGGGCTTGTGGGCTCCCCGGACTCAGACGGGACGCCAGCTGCAGGCACCCCGCTTCCCCGCCAGTAGCGGCGGGGGCTTCCCTGTGCGCCGGGCAGCGCTGCTGGACCTGCTCTTCCAGGCCAGCCCCCGGCCAGGCCCTCTGCCCCGGAGACCTCCAGGCTCACTTCCAGTTTCTGTCCTTCACGACGAGCACGGTTCTCCGGCTTCTTTTCTCTGGACACATAAGACGGTTCTGGTAAAAATGAGGCCACCGTGACCCGCCAGGAAAACAGCCCCAGCTCCCAGGGCTCGCCCCAGGCCACTGGGGGTGGCGCCAGCCTGCCCTCTGCGTTGCTCCCCGTGCCGGCCCCACAGAGCACCCCGAGAAGCCGGCCTCCCCGCGCCTGCAGGCTCTGTGGCGCCCTGGGGCCCCTCACGTGGCGTGCTCATCTCACCTGCCAGGGCACACGCTCCCCGAGGGGCGCCCGTGGAAACTCGTGCCTCCGGGGCCACGCCAGCTGCCCGCTCTGGCAGGGACGGGACCCAGAGGGAGGCTCCCGGGCGGGCCGTGGCTGAGGGGGCAGGTCTCACCCTGCCTGTGCTGCCGGGAGGGGGCGACGGCACCGGGAGGGTGACTCCAAGGTGTCACTGCGTGGGTGGCGGCAGGACCTTTGCCCGTCTGCCTGCTGCCTCCAGACGGCCAGGAGTACAGCCTCGGGCCCACGCGCAGGAAGGGTCACCCTGTCTGGAGGGAGAGACCCCACCAGAGCCCACACCTCTCAGCCACCCGCTGCCCTTGTGCGCGCCTCCTCGCGCCGGAGCCACCGTCACCCGGCCCCAGCTCCCCACTGGGCCCCACCGCCCGGGGCCAGCTGTCCTCAGGGGAGGCCCGAGCCAGGGTCCTCTCCCCCCGCGCGAGGCGGCGCGCCTGGGATCTCCCGGCAGCGTGGCCCTGGCCCCGGCACGTCTCCCGCCCGTCCGGGTGTTTTGGCACCTGGCGAGGGAGGCCGCCCGGGGCCCGGGCTCACCGCCGCTGTGCCCCCGCCGCCCGCCAGCCGCCCGCTAAGCCAGTGTCACATATTTTTGGGTTTTGTCACCCCAGCTCCCAGGGGGGGTGGATTAGTCAGCGGTCGCCATAGCGACGCGGGTAACAAGCTCTCCAGCGGGCTCGGACAGCAGTGCTGGTGCCCTTGCGCCCAGTCGCCAGGCCCGCCCTGGGCCACGGCCCCAGCCCGGCTCCCCCGGCAGAGCCTGCCCCAGGGCAAGGCTGCCGGTGCCAGCACAGCTGAGCCTGTCATCTTGCACGGCCGCCAGCCCACGGGCCCCCTGCCCAGCCTAGTCCGGGGAGTATGGGTCCTCTGAGCGGAGGCCAGGCTCTCCCCACCCTCCTGGCCCACAGGGCCAGGATCCCTTCCGTGGCCTCAGCTCCTGCGGCCATCAGGGCCCAGGGGAGGGGCCCACAGGAAGGAGGAGTGGGGAGGGGTCTGGCCAGGCCAGCAAGGGCCCAGCCACGCCTGCTCATGCTCCCCCGAGAGGGGCTGGGCACGTGGCCATGCCCACACGCAGGCCCAGGAGGAGGGGGTGGTGGTGGTGGGCGGCCACCTGCTCCAAGCCCAGGTCCTCGTGTGTGGGCAGTGCCCTCCTGTCTCGGCCACCCCAGCCCTGTCCCTGACGACGTGAGGTCCCCGCCTGCCCATCAGTGCGTGGTCAGCATCCCGCCAAGACGTGAGCAGAATCCAGCAGACTGCCCTGGGAACACCGGACGCTGCTCCTTCCAGGCTGTCCACTGCCCACGGCCAGCACAGCCAGGGCAGGCCGGCCCGAGGACCCCCTTTGGTTACCCAAGGGCGCCTAGGACGGCCATCACCGTCCAGTCTGCCCCCCGACTCTCTTCTGGGGCTCTCTGGTGCAGAGGGCCCACTTCCCTGGGTGGCTTCCAGGGCTATCAGGAAGTAAATGGATCGCACCTTGATTCGGTCCCTTCCCAGCACCTCAGCCTGCTGGACGCTCGAGCCATGGGAGCCAAGTGCCCAAGGCCTTTGAAAGCTTTGGGGGCTGCCCCCAGGCCTGGCACAGGCCGTGCTCCAAGTGGCCCTTCACTGCAGGTCGCCTGAGATGCCCAGGGAGCTGCCCCCCCAGGTGTCCTGTCCGTGCTGCTGCCCAGCAGTTTCGCAGAGGGGCCGGCTGATGACCGTGCCAGGTGGCGCCAGACCCATGTCTGGGGCTCCAGGTACCTCTGGGTGCGGGACCCACCCCACAGGGCAACCCTGCTCTGCCCGGCCATTCCAGGTGGAGCCGTCCCCCACCACCACCTTGTGCGGGCTTCCGCTCTGGTCTGTGATCTTGTTCTGAGCTTGGCTTGGAAAAGATGGCAAGTCTGGGTGCCGCTGTGCCTGGGAGTGCCCCCCGCCGCCCTCACCCCACTCTCAGGAGGCCTTGTGCCCTCGCCCCAGAGGGTCCCTGCTGGAGGGGGCAGGAAGCCAGCCCCGGTCAGAGCCCAGCGCGGCCCACGCCCCAGGGCACAGGCCCACCTGGCCCCCCGTCCCTCCACCCCTCCGAGAGCTGGAGGAGCTCTGCCTCCCAGGCGCACCAGGAGCAGGGGGCTCAGCCCTGGCCATGCGGACCCCGAGTCTAAGAGCCCCGAGGCCCCAGACCCGAGAGCCCCTGGCCAGCAGCTCCTGACAGTCACCCTGGGCCCTAAATTCCTCACCCTGGGCCCTAAATTCCGCGGCCACCCAGGGATCCTTGAAGCAGCACCTGCCTCGGGGGAGCCCCATGAGGCTCCGCGTGTGGTTCGGGGCGCCCCGCTTGCCTTTCTGCATCTCGAGAAGCGCGCGGGGCGGCCCAGCAGGTCGGGGCTGGACACGAGTTGCTGGTCTGGACCAAGCCCCGGGGGGCCTCGGGCTGACCCGCCCGGCTGCGGGCCCGAGGATGCCACCCCCACCTCCCTCCGGATTCTGGGGTGCTTTTCTGGACGTGCGGGGGGAGGCCGTATTCAGAAACGCAGTCCCCGCGGTGGCTGCCGCTCAGGGCGCGCTCGACGCCGGGGAAGAACGCGGGGGGCTGGGGCGGGTGAGTCCCCCGGCTCCGGGCCTCCGGCGCGGGCGCCCGACTGCCCCGCGCCCCGCGCCCCGGCCCCGCCCCCGCGCCCCGGCCCCGCCCCCGGCCCCGCCCCCGCGCCCCCGCCCGCCATTGGCCGCGGCGCCGTCTCCGCGCGAGCCCATTGGCCGGCGCCCGCGGCCCAGACAAAGGGAGCGGCGGGGGCGCGCGCCGGCGGGGCGGGGGCGCGCGGGGCGGGGGCGCGCGGGGCGGGGGCGCGGCGAGCTTGGGGGCGGGGAGGCGCCGGGCGCGGGGCGGGGGGAGGCGTGGGGGGCGCGGGGGAGGCCTGCGGGGTGCGGGCGGCGCGGGCGCCTCCGCGTGGGCGGGGCGGGCACCCCCGGAGGGCGGCGGCCGCGGGGCGCGGGGCGCGGGGCGCCCGCCCCTCCCGCCCCGGGGCTCCTGCCCCGGCCGCCGCCCGGTCTCCCCGCGGGTCCGCGTCCGTGTGCGCCGCGCGGCGGGGCCGGGGGAGCCGGGGGAGCCGGGGGAGCCGGGGGAGCCGGGGGACGCGGGGGGCGCGGGGGGCGCCGCGGCCGGCCGGAGGGTGGACCCGGCCCTCGCCCGGGACTCCGCGGCCCCAGCGCCGTCCCGGCGGGGCGCCCCGGGGGCGGCCGCGGGCGGGTGGGGGGCGGTCGCGGGCGGGTGGGGGGCGGGTGGGGGGCGGGCGGGGCGCCCCGCCGCGGAGGGGCCGGCGCCGGGGCCGGGCGCGTCTCTGCTCCCGCGCGCCCGGCGGGGAGAGCCCGGCTGGAGCGAAGCGCCGTCGCCGCAGCGGGGTCCCCGGCCCTTCCCGGCCCGGACGCCGGGGTTGGGGCGCTCAGGACGCGCGGACGGGAGCCCCGACTTCGGGGCGCGGTGGGGCCGGCGGCTCCCCGGCCGGGGCGAACCCGGACTTGCACGGTAATTGGGGCCCGGGCTTTGTTTCGGGGGTCTGGGAGGCGTAGCGGCCGGCGTGGGCGCCTCTTTCCCCTTCCCCGGGCCCTTCAGACAAAAGGAGCCCCGGGGAGCCGCGGGGGCTTCGCGGAGCGGGAGCCCGGCGGGTCCCCCTTCCCGGGCTCCGGACGGGGCTGGGCGTCGGCAGCCGCGCGGGCCGGGGAGACCGGGGGCGCGCGCTCCCCACCCGGGCCCCCCGCCCCCCGCCCGCCGGCTCGGCGCGGCCCCCCCCGCGCCTCGGGGGCGACTTCGTGTGCGCCCGGGGGAGCCCGGCCGGGGCAGCCGGGAAGCCGCCGCCCCCGGGGGGCCGTGGGGTGACGGGTCCTCCGCGCCGCTCTGCGGGGACCTGGAAATTCCCGGGGGGTTCTCGGAGCCCCCGTAAGTCAGAACAAAGGCGCCCGGGCGGGCCGGGCCGGGGCTGCGGGCGCTTCGGGGGCCGCCGCGCGGGAGTCGTGGGGCGCGGCCGCGGGGAGCGGCGTCCCGGGCCGCCCGCCTGCGCCGAAGCGCGGCCTCCCGGCTGCAGCGAAGCGCGGCGCCGCGCGGTCCCGGGTCCGGAGCAGCCCCGCGCGCGCCGCCCCGGCCGGCGGCCGCCGGGGCCATTTTTGCTTCTTGGAATTTTCTTCACCCGAACCTCGCAAGCCGGCTGGCTCGCTGCGCCCGCGGGCGGCCCCGTCCCCGGCGGCCAGGCCGCCGCCCTCGCCGCCCGGAGCCGCGCGGAGCCCCTTCCGCGCCGGAGCTGCGGGCGGAATCGGGGCGCGGGGCTTGCGCCGGCGCTGGGGCGGCCGGGGCTCCTGCCGGGGCCCGGGCGCTGCGCCTGCCGCGGCCAGCGCGGACCTGGGGCTCCAGGCCCCGGGGGTCGCGGCTCCCACCGGGCCGGCGGCCGCGGCGAGCCCCGCGCCGGGAGGGCCCCGCCGTCCCCGGCCGACCGGCTCCCCCTCGCCCGCGGGCGCCGGCGCGGCCTGGAGGGGCCCGGCCGACCGGGGACCCGCCGGCCCCGCGCGCCGCCCGCGCCCCACCCCCACGCCTTTGTTCGCCGCCCGCGCCCCGAGCCGAGGGCGGCCGGGAACAGCCCGGCGGGCCCGGCCCGGCCCGGCCCGGCCGCCGCCCCGCGGCCCCGCGCCCCGAGCGCGGCGCGGCGCGGCCCGGCCCGGCCCCGGGGCTCCGGCGCCTCCCGCGCGCCCCTCGGCCAGGGCGGCCGCCGGCGACCGCGGCGTCCTCACCGGCCACGGGGCGGCGGGCCTGTCCCTCCGGGGACCCGGCCCGAGACCCCCGTCCGGGGGCGGCGGACCCCCCGCGGCCGCGCTTTGTCTCCGGACAGGTGGGCGCGCGGGCGGCGAGCGCCGGACCCGGGTCGGGCCACGTGCGCTGCAGCCGGGACCGCGCGGCCGCCGAGGCCGAGGCGACGGCCCGGCCCTTCCCAGGGCGGCGGCTGGGCAGAGCGGGGCTCGGGGAAGCCGCCCCGCGCGGCCTCGTCCCACCCTGGAGGAGGCGCCGCCGCCGCGCGGCTGGAGCGGGAGCCCGTCCCGGAGCGGCCGGGGGAGCCCCGGGGCGGCCGGGCGGGCGGGCGGGCGGGCGCGGGCGGCCAGGTGGAGCCGCTTTATAACCTGGATTTACAGCGGACGCGTCTCCTTTACGGGTGGGATAGATTAGATTTCACAACTTAATTCGCCGGAATGGCTCCGTTTAGGGGCGCTCCGGCTGATTTTATTACGCCAAGCCAAATTGGATGTTTGTGGTCTTAACGAAAAGCGATTGTGACATAAAATATATAATTTTTAAAGTAAAAATCCGGCGGGTTCGACCCTGTCCCCTCCTCCCCCGTCCTTCCTCGGGTGCCCTGTTCCCCAGTTTGGGAAATACCGAGATTTGCGTGTTGGCTTCGGCGGAGAGGCCGGTCCGGCCCTGGGGGGGCGGGGGAGGGGGGCGCCCCCCCTGCAGGCCCCGCGGAAGGCGCCCAGGCGGTGCCGCCCTGTGCAGCTCGGGCCTGGCCGGCCTTTGAGCCCGAAATGCCCCTCGGTGGCCGGTGTTGTCGGGGAGCGCGGCCTCTCGCAAGCCCCACGGGACCCCCGGGCCCAGCAGGCCCCCCCTCCCTGTGCTGCTCCAGCGGGCAGCGCTGCGCCCAGACCCCCAGCCGGCGGCGCGTGGAGCACGCACGGAACCTTCCAGGCCACCTCGGCGCGTGAGGACGGCGCTCGGGGACGGGTGGCCGCCGGCCGGAGCAGGGGACAGGGGTGGGATGGTCCGGCCCTTCCCCTGGCCTTTCCAGCTAGGGTCGGGCTGGCCTCCCCCCACTGCATGCGCTCGGCCCTTCCAGGTGGGTCTTGGGCCTGGTCCCAGCGACGGCCAGGCGGGCAGGGCCTCGGCCACCACCTGCACGACGCGGGCTCCGGGCGCTGGGCCCCAACACCGGCCAGCCAGGGCCGCGTGCGGGTGGGCGCGGGGCCGGGTGCGCCTCAAATTAAATCTCCACAGAGCCTGACCTTGTTTTTCCTGAGCCCCGATAGCAGCAGCAGCTGTTTGTTCCAGAATTCCTGCTGCTGGGGGAGGGGCGGTATTATTATTATTTTTTGGTTGTCACAGCCTCCTGGAATATTTCCCCGGTGTCCGCCGGCCTCGGAAAGGGTAACAATAGCCCGGGCTCTGGAGGAAGCGCCCCCTCCCCTGCGCTCTCGGGGCCGCCCCGGCTGCAGCGGGGGACCTCACCCGCCTGTGCCCCGGCCTCCAGCCCCGCCTCCCAGCCCCCCTGCGCCCCTCCTGCCCGCCTGCCCGCCAGGTCGGGGGTCACTGCCCTCTCACTGGGGAGCAACCGTGGGGATGTGGTCCGCCAGGGCCCCCACCCTCAGCGTTGGGGAGTCCCTCACTGCCAACCCGGTCCTGTTTGCTTTTGGGGTCAGTGCCTGCCTGGAGGCAGTTGGGGATTAATGGGCCTGGGGCTGGGGGAGGGAGTCGGGGAGGAGCATGGCCCTCCAGGCTTCGGGTCTCTCCTGGGAGCTCTCTCAGGGCCCGGCTCAGAGCGGGTCACTGTGCTGCCCTGCCCCCAGCTGAGGGTGACCCAGGGAGCAGTGGGGGCCCGTCCTGGGTGAGGCAGGGGCCACTGGCTGCTGTCTGCAAACAAGGCCCAGCTCCAGCTCCAGCCCGCAGGCTCCGGACCCAGGAGTGGGCCCAGGCCCCTGCCCTGCCCCCAGTGCTGGGAGAACCCCGGGAGGCCCCTGGGGTGGGGGGAGGCTCTGGCACTGCCCGCTGGGCTGTCAGGCAGGGCCACCCTTTCTGCACCACGGTGGGGGCGAGAGCTGGGCTGCCAGGCCTACACTACCCGCCTGAGCGGGCCCCCCTGCCTTCACCGCCCTTGGCCGGGTGGGGGAGGGGAGGTCCCGGACCCCTATCAGCTGCTGGCCCCCCCCCCCAGCTCCCTGGCCTCCCCCGCGGCCCTCCTCCCGCTGTGAATTCACTTGTTCTTGCATCCTGCCAGCAGCGTGGACCCCGACCCGCCAGCGGGAGTTGAACTTGCCTCTCCAGACAATGAGGGCGGCAGGCCGATGCTTCATTATGGCTGTTACGTAATAAAAACCATGAGATGCCCCTATTTGCGATTTAAAAAATGCAATTTATTTTAATTTATGTTTCCAGGTACCTGTGGGGTTGATGGGAGGGCCCTGGGGCTTCAGTACGGGGCGGCTGCACCCCTCCATGTGGTAGGCAGGGGCTGGGGTGCGGGAAGGCCAAGGCGCTGCAGGGCGGCTGGGGCGGGGGCGGGCCTGGGGAGGCTCCAGAAGCCACCTGGGCCGGGCTGCCCCCTGGGACTCCGGGTGCTGGGCCCCCTCCACTCCACCCCAGGGAGGCTCAGGAGCTGCCAGGCCCCCCCCCGGAGCCCCCGCCTCTGTCCCTCTTCCCTGGGCCTTTGTGTGGCTCAGGCAGCCTCTGCAGAGGCCGGCTGCCCCCCAGAACCCACTTCCCCCCATGCCCTGTGCAGAGGCCTGAGGCCCAGGCGGTGTCTCCTTGGTTTCCCTCTGCTCCCCCACTTTCTGTGGGGGCCATGGGATGAACCCGGGGGCAGCCTTCCGGCCGGCTCCAATGCTGCCTGCCACAGAGTCATGGGCACCCAACGTGCAGGGGCCACGCTGCACAGGGAGGGGTAGGCCGTGGGGCAGGGCACCCGACAGCCCCGTTCCACGGCCCCGCTCCCGCCTGCCACTCAGACCCATGCCCAGCTGTCAGCCTCGCTGCTCACTGACCACACGTGGCCACGCCAGGGCCGGCCTCCCACCCAGACCTGCCCCCCGCTCGTGCTGGGACAGCCTCCACCCCTCTGTCCCAGGCCCTTCGGCTCCTGCCTGTCCCTCCCCCAGGACCCGGGCCTCCCCCCTATTCTGGGCGCTCTGGCTTGCTGAATTAATTGGCAAACTTTCCCAGAAGTAAACTTGACGGATGGAAATTAATAATTTCCCCCGCATTGCGCTCCCTGCTAATCATGCCAGCTGGGAGGGGGCTGGGGGCGCAGAGGGCCCCTGAAAAGCCATTAGCATGAGCAAGACCTTCAGGGGGCCAGGGGGCCCTTACGCAATTTAGGAGTTGCAGCCCCAGTGCCGGCCCTCACAGTGGGGTGAGGGTGCTTTGGGAGATGTGAGGCACCGCTGAGCAGCCCCCCCCCCTCCTGCTTATAGACCAGAAAAGCCTCCCCGCAAGAGGCGGGGAAAGAGGCCAGTCCTTAATGCCCAGCAGCCTCCGGGCGGTGAGGGAAGGGAACCCCACAGAAGAGGACAGCGTGGGGTCGGCTGCCTGCCCCACCCGGTGACCCTGGCTCATGACCCACATGTGCAGGGCCTGCTGGGCGGCAGAGCCCCCGCCCTGGAGCCGGGCCACTCTGGGGGGGCTGGGGGGCATCGGGGCCCCGTCCGCGGTGGGAGCAGAGGGCCACACAGGTGTCGCACTGCCCATGCCGACCTTTGGCCCAGAGTCTCTGACCCAGGTGTCCGGGGCTCCAGCCCTTCCCCCCGGCCCCAGGGGCCCATCCTCAGCACTGCTGGCAGGAGTCCCAGCCGGGGAGCTTTGCGGGGGCCGGGCTGGGGCGTCGGTGGACGCAGCCCTAGTGCTGAGGTCACGCCTGGGCGCCGAGGGAGGTGCGGCTGCAGCTGGTGCCAGCTGTCCCCAGGGCGCGAGGATGCACGGGCGCCCTGGCCAGGGAACCTGCACCCGACCCTGCAGCTGGCCGCCGCGTGAGGAGGGGCGGGGGTGCGAAGCCAGGCGCAGGCGTGCGCGGCGGCGCTGTGAGAGGGTGTCCCTGCGGCCCACCAGGCCTGGCGCCCTTTGCTGCCGCTGTGCTGTTTGCTGGCCTCGTGGGCAGGGAGAGCCGTGGGGGTGTCCTCTGGGTCTGTGGCCTCCCGGGGAGGTGCTGGAGAGGAACAGCGGGGAGCAAGGACAGACTCAGTCAGACCCTGCACCTGAGAAAGATGGCGGCCCGAGGAGGCTGGGGGTGGGGCTCAGTGGTCTCCCCTCGCTGCGCCCGCCCAGCGCCCCAGCCTCCCTGAGAACACAGGGGTTAGGAGGCTGCACTTCTCCGAGGGGGGCAGGTGGAAGGAAGTTTAGTGAACCCAGCGGTGAGGGCATGGCCCTGCCTCCGCAGCACCCCGAGTCCCCTCTTCTCCCTGAGCAAGCAGGTTCTTGTCTGTACAGCCCCAGACCCTGCTCCCTGCTGCTCCAGGCCCCCCAGCTCCGGGGCCCTGCTCCCCCAGCTCCGGGGCCCAGCTCCCCCAGCTCTGGAGCCCAGGTCTTGGTGCCACTGCATAGACACAGGCCCCGATAGCTGCAGGCTCCAGCTCTCCGCTGCCCTGGCCCTGGCCGCCACTCTGGCCTCCTCTCAGCTGTTGTCTGGGTCAGCCCCCGCCCTGCTGAGCCGCCTGGGCAGGCCGCACCCACCTACCAGCGACCACAATGCCAGCCTGCTCGGCCCATCTCACTCCAGCCCCAGGGTCTTGCCTCCCCTGACGGACTGCTCACGTCATGTCCCCAAGAACCTGGCACAGCCCCCCATGGCGGAGGCCCCAAACTCAGCCCACCCTGGCCCCCCAACGGCTTCGGGAATCCTATTTCTTCACATACATGCCTGCCCGCTGCCCGCCTGCAGGCTCCTGCGGTGCCTGTGCTGTGCCAGGAGTTCCCTCCTCGCCCTCCGACAGCCGCCCCGTGTGAGGCCTCGCGACTCCGGGCGCCCCTCCCCGGGTGTCCCAGTGCCTGGGGTGACTGAAGGAGGTCACTCCGGGGCCTGCTGTGCTGGAGGCTGCCCAGTCCAGGGAGATGGCGAGCGTGGTGGGCCCTTCCGCTCTGGGGCCAGGACGCCGGCCCCTCTGCTCCAGGGAGCCCCTGCAGTCACCCCCCGTGCTCACAGGCAGGTGGCCCAAGCAGAGGCGGACACTAAGGTCGGAGGGCCGAGGCCCCAGGGCCAGTGGGAGACAGCGGGGCCGGGACCCAGCTCCTCGGCCGCGCCCTCAAAGCAGGTGCTCTTTGCCCGGGCAGGCCCTGAGGTGAGCGCCCGGGGGCGGCTGGACACTTGGGTCCCGGCCGGGACAGGCAGCTGCTGTGAGGGACGGGTGGCCCGGGGCCCGAGTGGGTGTGGGAGGGCACCCGGGGCTGCCGCACCTGCCTGCCGCGCGCCCGCGGGGGTTCCCGGCTGTGCTGGGGTCAGGTCCGGCTTCTCACTTCCCCTGGGGCAGGGCGCCGGCAAAAGCGCCCCACCAGCGTGAGTCACCGCCCGGCCTGCCGGGCCCTGGCTCCAGGAAGAGCCAGCGGGAGGACAGGCCGGGAGCATCCTCCCTCCCTGGGCCCCGGGCGGCTCTGCCCACCGGGGCACCCCTCCTGCTGGCCTTCCGTTCGCCGCCACCGTCTCGTGCAGGGCAGCCCTCCTGCCGCCCGCGCGGCGCTCCGGGGCACCGGCCATGCGCTGGTTCGTGCTCCTGGCAGGCTGAAGGCAGTGCGGGCTGAGAAGTTGGTGGGGCCCTCTGTGGACGTGGCAGGCCGCTGGCCACACGGAGACCAGCTGGGCGGAGGCCCAGAGCAGCGCCCAGCGCCCCTGGCCTACCTTCGGCTGGCCTGACCCAGAGGCAGCCTCTCCAGGCTGGCCCAGGCCGGCCCCCAGCCCCTCTCCACATCCCCAGGCCCGTGCTTTTGGAGAGCAGGGTGCAGGTGCCCGAGGGGCCGGCCCTGCAGAACCACAAAGCTGGGGGAGCCCAGCCCTGTTGGGGGAGCCCAGCCCTGTTGGGGGACAGCACTCCTTGCCCAGCCCGCTCCCCCCCCAGCCCCCGGGGTGGCCTTCCCCTGGACCAGAGAAGGTGTCCTCAGCCCTCTCTAGAGCGCGAGGCGCCCCCTACTGGCGGGGCCTGCCCGGTGCACACAGCCGCCCGCGGGCTGGACCTGCACCCCTGCCCTGAAGCTGGCGCCTGGTCCTTTAGAGCTGGGTGCAGGTCAGCGAGCCAAGGAGGCCCTCTCGGCTCCCCGCCTGTCCCCCAGGGCCTTATTCCCACTGAGCTGGTTCCCCGGCCAGCGCTGCCTCTCCCCTGCAGCCCCTGGAGACCGCAGGCTAGTGAGGGGGGCCTGGGGCCCCCGGGTGCTCATCTCCCCGGTGGGGGCTGTGGGCAGTGGAGTGGGCTCAGCGGGGTGCATCCCCTGCCCGGACTCCCCCCGCCGAGATGGGAGGAGCAGAGACAGACTCTCCCTCTGCAAAGGCTTGAGACGCCCGAAGGAGGCCAGTGCGGACGGAGCACCGGCCGTGCACCCCACAGCCCCTCCCGGTGGAAGCCAGAGCGCGGGCGGCAGGGAGCTGGCCAGGCCCTCTCTGCCTGCCTCGCAGCAGCGGCCCACCCACAGGTGGGGGTGATGGCAGTGCCCGCGGGCTCTGGGCACCAGGAGGGGGGGCGGGGGGGTGGGTGCACTCGGCTGCGGGGGGCTCGTGAGGGGACCAGGGCACCAGGCGTGCTTGTGAAATACCCAGGACAGAAAGTGGATGAGAGGTGACCAGGCCGGGCAGGGGGAGCAGGATTGCCCAACGGGAGAGTTCTGCTGGGGTGAAGGGCTCCCCGGGGGCTGGACGGGCAGCGGCCTCAGGCTGCGAGGAGCTCTGGGTTGGCGCAGGGCTGAGCGCTGCCACAGCGGGAGAAAGGGTGGGGAGCACAGGGGCTGGGAGAGGCGTGCAGGGGCCGGGGACACCCGCTGGGGCTCCGGCCCCGCCACCCTGTGGCCGCCCCCCAGGCAGACGCGCGCCGCCCGGCGAGGAGAAGCCCTCTCCTCCCTCTGCTGCTTGCTCCAAGCTGCGCGCCACCAGGAGGGCGAGGGAGGGCGCGTCCTGTGCGGTCAGCTGCTGTGCCCCCTGCCCCCCGCCCTCAGGGGCCCTGGGCGGCCGTGTGGGGGCCACTGTTGCTGCTGGTTCCAGGGGGCTGTGCGCCTCCGGACGGTGATGGGGCTCGCTCGGCGCTTGGAGGGCTGAGCCGGGGGGGGGGGGGGTGGGGAACTCAGAGGCACTGCAGGGACCTGGCACAGACACGGGAGTGGATGGACGCCATCACCGCAGGCCCCGGTGGGCTCGGGATGGCTGTGCACACCCAGTGCCCTCAGGGCGGTGGCCGTCGCCGCCCTCCTGCTGTGCCAAGGCGGCCGGGCACCGCACACCCCACTGCTCAGAAGACGGGTCCTTCCTCCTGGGGCCCCTGGCCGCCGCGAGCAGCCGTCACTCCGTGAGCGTACGCTGGCCACGTCTCTCTGTCTGCGCAGGCACCTTGCCCTGAGGCTGGGCCTCTGGCCTGGGATGCCTGCTACTCAGCACCCAGCCCAGCCCTGGTTCCCCGGGCCCAGGCCCCACTGGGGCTCCTGTCTGGGGGGCCTGAAGCAGGGAAGGAGCAGGTGGGGGGACCTCAGGAAGAGGCACGGTGGGAAGCTGCACCCCCCAACCATGGGCCTGGTGTGCAGGGTCTCGTGGAAGCCTCCATATTCTCTTGGGCTAAGTCGGGGGACATAATAGCTGCCTTGCACACTGGGGCATCCCCCGAGTCACTGCACTCCAGGTGGGCTGTCCGTATCCCCGTGCAGGTCCCCAAGGCCCGGTCTCGGCGTGGGACTTTGGAGAGAAGTTGCAGGAGGCTCCCTGGGTCCTGGGCCCTGCGCCGCCCCATGTGGTCCCGCCCCTCTGGGGCTGCAGGGCCCTGGGAAGGCTGGGGCACGGCGCTGGCTCTGCTCCCCAGAGTGGGGCGCCCCCACTGTCCTGGGCTCTGGCCCGGCAGGAAACGCCCTGGCGGTGCGCCGGGCTGCCCGGCCCCGCGGGTGTGGAACCGATTTATTCGGTAGCTGTGCCGCTGATTAGTTGCAGGTGAGTGGATGGCACGTGGTTTGTGTTGTAACAATATTTTGGGACAATTAGATTGAAACCACATTGTTCGCGGCCCACTGCACTCTCCGTGCCCTTTGCGGCTCCCGAGCTGGCTGGCCGCCCCCGGCCCCCCTCCCACCCGAAAGGAAAGGGGCAGGGCCTCCCGCTGGAGAGGGCTGGGCCTCCCACCCTCACTGCTCGCAGCTCTGGCCACCCGCTGACCTCGGCCTCCAGTTGTTCCCGAAAACAGCTGCTGGGAGATCCCTCCCGGCAGGTGGGAGGGTAGCGGGGCCTGGAGTGGACTGTCAGGTGGGGTGGCCCCGCGCCCCACCGCACCTGTCTCGGCACGCCCTGCCTGGTCCCCAACAGCAGTCCAGGGACACCCCTGGCGGACATCACCCCAGTCCGCAGCTTCAGGAGTGGGGCTCGAGCCCGGTGAGCCCAGGGTGGTCTGGCCGCGGGGGACACCCTCCCTGTCTGCTGCTCGGGGCGTGCTGAGGGCTCCAGAGCGGGGCCTGGGTGCGCCTGTGCAGGGCAGGTGGGAGCATGGGGCTGTCGGGCCTGGACAGGGCCGGCCGGGGGAGCTGCCGCTGCAGACTGGCCTCAGCGGGGCCCACTTCTATCCTGGGAGCTCATGGGCCATGGGCATGGTGCGGAGAGGGCAGCATCAGGGGCTCGGACCCCCTCGTGCAGGTCACGTCACTCTTGGCAACCACTTGGGCCAGTGCCGGCTGGGAAGGCCCCCCAGCTACCGGGTGAAGGCTCGGGGCTCCACTTCTTGATCCCATGGCCCTCGGACGAGGGTGCCCCTGAGAGCAGCGTCTGCCATGAAGGCCCAGGCTGGGGTGATCAGACGGCCTCCCCCTCCCCCTCCCCTGCCGTGCTGGGCACCTGCTCCTGGGATGGTGGGTGGCACCCGAGGCCGGGGCAGCCCCCTTCCAGCCTGCATCTGAGCCCGCGCCCCAGGCCCTGGGCGTGGCTTCCTGCGCTGGCCAGTGGGAGTGGGCTGGCCGCCTGTCACCAGACTCGCTGCGCCGAGCCAGGCCCTACCGGGCCAGGGTGGACGGCACTGGAGCCGGCCACTTCCCGCCCTGCGACGCTCGGCCAAGGGACCAGGCGGCCGGCCTCGGCGGGCAGGAGGGCCTGGGTGAGGGCACCCCCCTGTGGGCCCCAGCCCCTGCCCGGGCCGACCCGCGGGGCTGGGACAAGGAAGCAGGGAGGGCCGGGGTGCCGGGCGCCCTGGGGACCGAGCCCCTCAGCCCTGGGACTTTGAACGGACTGAGGACAGGCAGGCCGCCTGGGCTCGGAGGCCGCACCCTTGGCCAAGGTGACCGGTGAGGCCCAGGGCCTCCCGGGATGAGGGGCATGGGCCGCCTCGAGGGTCCCGCAGCCCCAGGAGGCCCCTGGCCGGGCGCTGCGGGCAGAGCCGTCTCCTGGGGACGCTCAGGGGCTCCGCGACCGGCCGCAGCCCCTCCCGGTCGCTGTCAATCACAGAGCCGGGGGCGGGCCGTGCCCCCCGCCGGCCAATCAGAGCAGGTCCCTTTCGGCCAGGCGCCCGCCCTGGGCGCGGGGAAGGGGCGGGGTGCGGCCGCCCGGGGCCTCGTGGCAGGAGCCACCCGGGCCCTGTCCTGGGGCCTCCGCCTCCGCTTCTGTGCGGGGTACCCCTGGACTTCTGCGCCCAGAGGTGACCCCCCGCGGCGTGGGGAGGGGGCGCCGCACATGGCGGGGCAGCCCGGAGGGCAGCGCCCCGCAGGTCTGGGGGCGCCCTGATCTGTGCCCGGAGCTCTGGCGGGGCTCCTTATGCCAACGGGGTGCGGCCAGCCCAGGTCGGGCTCTCAGACCCGTGACCCTGCCCGAAAAGGGCTGATTCTCCTGGCAACAAGATGGGGAGGGCCCCCCGACCCCCCCACCCCCGCCTGGGGGGGAGGTGGAGCCAGGGAGCCCGCCTTGGGGGGAGATGGGGCATGGGGCCATGGGGTGCTGGGGCCCTGCGTGTTGCTGAGCCCTGAAGTCCCACTGTCCTGGGTGCCGTGTGTCCTTACCTAACCGCCCTGTGCCTCAGTTTCCCACCTGCAAACAGGCCTAATCACAGCTCTGGCCGGAACCTCCGGGGAGGATGAACCGTGAGCGTGCCGGGACCTTGGGGTGAGGTCTGCACCCAAGGGCCTGGGCCTGGAGAGTCTCCAAGGGGAGGGCTCTGATTCTGGGCAGGGGTGGGGATGTGGGAGGAGCGGGGCCAGGACTGGGGGTCTCCTGAGGGGAGGTCCCCAGGAGACAGGCCGTCTGCCTGCCGCCAGGAGAGGTCCCGGCTGCTGGGTGGGGCCTTGGGACCCCGGGGTCTGGCGCTCGCCCACTGGTAGGTCTGCGTCGGGCACAGGACTGTCATGGCCTTGGATTGTTCCCGAGAGGCCTTTGGGGTCCTCTGCCCACCTTCACCCCATGGCCGCTGCATCCAGGTTCCCTCCCAGCCACTGTGGTGCTCTCGCCCTGACGCTTGCTTCAGGGGCCACCATGAGGGCCCCACGCCCTGGGCCCAGCTGCCGTCACGTTTGTCCCCCACAGCTCTGGGGACTGATGCCTGGGGAAGGTGTCAGAGGCCCCTGGGGGCCACCGCGGAGGTCTCCACGCCACCTTCCAGCAAGTCCCCCAAGGGCAGCAACAGAGGAGCAGGAGATAGGAGTCTGGACGTGGCTTTTCAAAAACGTTAAAAATAAGTGGGGTTAGCCTGCAGGGTCCATTTCTGGGTCTAAAGTCATCAGGATTGGGGCAGAAGAGGGAGCTGTGACAAAACCCAAAAACCACAAAAGAGAAACTTGTTACACAGGGTGTATGAAACGTGGTTGTTGACAAACACGACAGGCCGCGGCTGGGCAGGGGAGGCAGGTGAGGGTGCCAGGTGTCAGGGGCCCAGCTCCTTAGGGTGAGGCCTTGCTGGGGAAGGGGGTGGGGAGCCCAGGGCCTGAGAGGCCCGTGTGAGCTGGGCGGGCTCCACTCTGCCCTGCGGCTCCGCCCCGGAGTCGCCAGGCCCCAGGCTGCCAGCTCACTCAGCTCCATTTCCACAAGGTTGTGGAACAGGCCACATGCGTGAGCCACAGGAAGAGAGCGTGGCTGCGGCGGGGGGGGGGGGGCCGCGGGGCAGGCGGGGTGGGCTTCCAGCACCCACACGTGGGGACTCGGGGACCCGCCTCCCAACAACACCCCTGATGGGGTCAAAGTTGTGTCAGTGTAGCTGATAAAAAGAAAACTCCAACGGGACACTCTGTCTCTTACAGAGGACAAAGGACAAAGGGATGGAACCCGGCTCTCGGCCGAGGATGAGGGAGGAGGCTGGCCTCCGGTGGGGGTGGCACAGTTCTCTGGGCAATTTGGCAATAGCAGTCAAAACTCAAAACACGCACGCCTCCCACCTGGCAGCCTCTGCTAGGAGCTTTATTTTCCAGACACTTGCATAAGGGCACAGAGACATGGGCCCAGGCGGCTTTTGCAGCGACATTTGTCATGAAGAGAAACGAGACACAGACTAACCGCCTAGCAGTGGACGCCAGGTAAAGACCTGGATGCTGACAGCCACCCCGGAATTAGCAGCGGGCACCCCACGTCCTGGGAACCCCCTCAGCCCCTCAAACCAGACTGGTGCCAGCCCCAAACTCATGGCACAGAAGAACCAGGGAGTACTACACACTCAGGAAAAAGAGGGAAGGCTGTGAGGCCCGGACGGCACCCACGTGGAAGATGCCTGGGAGGCGATGAGACTAAACAGAACAAGCACGTGCAGCAGCCAAGCCCCCAGACGGCGTCCAGGACGTGCTCCGTGAGCCTCTGGCTCCCACCCCACTGCCCCCTACTCTTTTGTCACGTCGAGGAGTTCACAGTTCACGGGTGTTTTCCAAAGGGAAGGTGACCCTGTGCATTCAGAGGCAGGTGGGTGGGCCGTGAGGAGGTAGGGGCTGGAGCCCCGGAGAGCAGGGGGCAGGCCAGAGGGGGCGGTGCTCAGCTCCAACCCCTTCTCAGGCCCCTGGCCATTAGCAGGCAGCCCCCCGCCCCCACAGCCAGGATTGTTAGGCAAATTGACCAACCAGAGGGGCCCTGAGCCTGCTAATTCCTATTCTTAATGAGTGGGGAGATGAGGTTTTTATTCATCACTGGGGCTTTAAAAATTGCAGTAAAGTGGCCCACTTTATAAAGAAAAAATCAATAGCGAAAAGAAAACAGGACTATGTAAATGGACAGAGTGACAAAAAGCAGGCCAATTACCCCCAAAATGAGACACAGTTACGGCTCCATTAACTCAATTATATTTTCAAAAGGATTTCTTACTCGCCCCCACCCCGCCCCACCCCCACACGCCTGTAATTTTTACATCAACTTCAAGCCATTAAGTTGCATTAAATTATTTTGTGGGAGCGAGGTGTGTTTGGGAAGAGGGGGCCCATCTGGATCCACCGGGGGACCTGAGGTCAGGTGTGGGCAGGCAGGGGACCCCCTGCCACGAGTTCGGATGGGGGTCTACAGCTGTTCAGCCCCAAGAGAACAAGAAGAGGATGGGGCACCCAGAAGGGGCTGAACAGGAGGTGCCCCCAGGGCTATGAGCTCCCCGCCAGCCCCCCACCCCCCCTGGGGGTGGCCCCCAACCCCTTCCATGCCCCTCCCCTGAATTCTTACCCGGGGGCTCACTGTTGTGCCCCTGAGGCCCGCGGGGCAAGCCTGCTCCTGGCCTCACTGGCCTGGGGAGTTTGCTCTTTGTCTCATTAGTTAGAAAATTTATTTGAGAAGTGGGAAAATAAAGTTGCGTTTCAGAAACCCACGTGCCGATTGTGGGTCCAGCGTCTGCTTTCCACGTGGCCCTTTTGCGGGTGGCGTGTGGTGGCCCCCGGCGTGGTCCGGCGCGCCGCCTGGGCTGCGGGAGATGCCGGGGGCCTGGCCCACACGCCCTGTGGCCTGGCCCGCTCAGCTTCCCCACGGAGGACGTGTGTCCCACAGTCCGGCTGCAGCCCGCCTTCCCGGGCCGGCCCTGGCGGCGAGGCCCACCCGGCATGGGTCTGTGCCGGCCCGGCCCACGCAGACGGCCGGGCTTTCAGGTGGGCGAGGAAAAGGGGGACGGGCTGGCCCAGCGGGGAGGACAGATGGGGTGTCGCTGGCCATAGCGTCTGCCAGTGCGGACAGATGGGCAGGGAGGGGGCGCTCAGGCCACGGCTCTGGCAGAGCGAGGGGCAAACCGCGGGCACCCCGGGACCAGGTGGCCAAGCTGCTTCACCTGGGCAGGCACCGCCTTCCCAGACCTGGGGGCCCCCCAGCTGCTTGGGCCCACTCTGCTGGCTGCCTGCGAGGGTATGAGCGCCTGTGTGCCCCAGGCCCACTGTGGGGCGAGTGCGCGTCTGCGGTGGACCCCCACGCAGGGGCTGCAGACCAGCCCCCTCCCTTGGCTGGGTCTCCTGAGCCCCCTGAGGACGTACTGGCGGGAGGTGTGGACCTGGACCCTGGGGGCAGGCGTGGGGTGCCCGAGGCCTGCCCTGCTGAGTGGGCTCCCCCTTGCCAGCGCTGGCTCAAGGTGAGGAGTGTGTCCTTGAGGCCCAGCCCCCACGCCAAGGTCAGCCACCCTGTGCGTGCAAAGGGGGAGGGTGTCCAGGAGGAGGGAGGAGGGGGGGAGGGGAAACGCAGGGCGCCTGCCGGCACCATCTTGGTCTCCGGCGTGCTCCAGTCTGCCGGCCGGGCAGCTGGGCGCCATCCGCGTGCGGTGGGGTGAGGTCCTGGCCCCCAGGGCGGCCAGGAAGCACCCGGCTTCTGCTCCGGGCTGCCCGGCCCGTGGTGGGGGGTGCCCAGTGCAGGCGGGATCCTGAGGGGCAGTCCCTGCCCCCGGCAGCCTCTATCGCTGCCCATCTATCCCCCTGACAGGTCAATTTTCTCCCGTGTTTTACAGGACCTCTTGGAGCAGGAAACGTGACCCCGCGGCTGATTTATGTCCTCACCTGGTCTTTGTTCACAAGCTGCTCGGCCCCTCCCTCCCGGCCCAGGGCAGGCCTCCCGCAGGCTCAGGCGCAGGGCCAGCTCCGGGGAGGGGATGCTCGGGCTCCAGCCCAGCCTGCGCCAAAGCGTGGTAGCCTGAGCGGGGCCGACCTGGGGAGGGCGAGTCCAGGGCTGGATGAACGGGCAGAGGGGACCGGCCTCCCCTCTTCTGTCACACGCTTGGGGCTGTTCTCGGGCGTCGGGGGAGGAGGAAAGGCCGTGGGAGTGTCCTGGGCCCCCCCCAGTTCAGAGTGGACGGTGGGGTTTCTGTTCTTGCACGAGAAGCTGGCGCCTCAGGCCGCGGGGCTGCCCCCTGCCGCCCGCCCCACCCAGTGCTGTCCCCGCCCAGCTCTCCTCCTCTGTGGCCTCCCTGCACGGAGCCCTGACTGCGCTGGGGGCCGGGCTCCTGGCCGTGGTGCACCAGGCCCGGCTGGTAGGCGAGACCAGCCCGCCCCTGGTAGGCCAGGTGAGGCGGCGGATGGGCCCCTCCCTTCCCGCGGTGCCCGGAGTGTGGGCACAGCTGAGCTGGGGGCACAGGTCCGGGTGGCCCTTGTTACCCGTCGCCATCACTGAGGGGCCATCGCGTGCCAGCCTCGGGCTCAGCCCCAGCCCAGACTCATCAACTCTCCGTGTTGCCTGGAACCTGGACCAGCTGGCAGTGGTGCCCACCCCGTCCCACACGCCCCTGCTGCCTCCTACGCCGGCCACACGGCCTCCGTGACACCGGCATGGCCACAGCTCCCCCTTCCCAGGGGACGAGCGGCCTTGCAGCTGGGTCCGCAGGCCCTGCGGCCACCCCAGGAGACAGGGAGACCGTGTGGGGTGGGGGTGTCCCTGAGTCAGCTCCCAGCAGACTTTTGTGGTGGCTGCAGTCGGGGCTGGCTGGACGGTTCAGGTGGAGACGCGGGCCTGGCCCCCTAGCTGGGGCGGGGGGACTCCAACTCCAGGGCCCGCGTTTCTCTCGGGAGCACCTGGTCCCAGGAGCAGTGAGAGCGAACGAGCCCCCCCACCTTGTCACGGCCTCCCGCTCCTGCTGGGAGCCCCAGTCCCGCCATGCATGGGGCCTGAGGGCTGCCCAGGGAGGCCCTGGCTGGGCCCGCCTTCCTGCCCGGGACCCAGCTCCGTGCGCTGCCCTCCGGGGCCGCACCAGCCGCCCCGAGCACCGGTCCCCAGAGGCCGTCCTAGCTCCCACCTGCACAGACTCCCCTGCCCGCTGTCCCTGGCTCTAATTACCTGGCCCCCTCTGCCGGCCCGAGCTGGGGCCCCGGGGTCGCGCCCAGGCATGTCACATTCCTGCGCACTCCCAGGCCCGCTGTCCTGCCCGCCGCAGCAGCCGGGCCGCCCGGGGCCTGCAGCTGCTGGATGGGGGAGTCTGGACCCAGCCCAACAATGCCTCAGGCCTCCCAGCTGTGCTCCCCCCAAGTGGGTGATTTATTGCTTGGGGTCCCCCAGGCCTGGAGGAGCTGGAGCTCTGATGGCCACGCAAGGGAAGGACTCCCCAGCGGGGGGCTCTCCTGCTCCGGGCGGGGCCTGCTGACTGTGGGGGGCAGAGCCTTCTCTGGAGCCTGGGCAGTGACCCTGGCCAGTGATATCTGGACAAGCGTCACTCTTTAGGGAAGACCCTGTTTTCCCACGGGGTCGCAGACCTCCAGGAGGTCTCCCTGCTTCTGGGGCCTGATGGGGCAGCTGCAAAATGGACAGCTCTAGCTGAAGGGGCCGGAAGGGGCCAGTGGGGACCCCAGCCCTGCCTTGCCCTGCGGGCCACCAGACGGTGCCGGCCAATGTGGCCCCGCCCCCGCCCATGGGGTGGCAGTCCCCGTCTCCGGAACCAGAGCCTTTGGGGTCTCTCACCGTGTGAGTCTGGGGACCTATAGCTGCCCCCAGAGATCTCCTCATCCCCCTACCACCAGCACCCCAAGATGCAGCCTGGGAGCAGGCACGAGGCCTCCCCTGCCGGGAAGAGGGACCTTGTGGCAGAGAGTGGGGTGCTGCCCTGGCACTGAGGGAGGTGAGACCAGGTGGATAGCGAGCTCCGATGTCCAGCCCCACAGAGGGGCGACTGCCGGGCGGGGAGCCCCATGCGGGGGCTGTGGGGGGTCTGGCCTGCGTGTCCAGCTCGCCCTCTTCAGGAAGTGTAGGAAAGGGGAAGACTGGAGGCGAAAGCAGCTCCCTCGCGTCCGCTGTCCCCCACTCCCTCGAAGGGCAAGATGCCCTGAGGACCAGGGAGCACCTTCTGGTGGCGGGAGCACCATCACAGCTGGTGTCTGAGATCAGGGCAGGGCAGAGGTCATGCCGCCCCCCTTAGCCCGCTGCCAGGCACACATCCCACTGCCAGCTGCTGACGGGACGTGCCCTGGGCTCTCCTGGCCCCACAGGGCTCCATGTCGCGCTTGACTCCCGTCAGCCAAGGACTCGGAGAGGCCACCCCACCTCTGCGGGGTCAGTGAGCGGCCCCGGGGTGTGGGGCCGGCGCCTAAACCCGGCCTCTCGCTTAGAGGGCCGGGCCTCGAGCGCCATCTGCTCTCTGAGCCTTGGTTTCCCTCTGAACACGGAGAGGGTGGCAGTTCAGGGCTAGGCAGGAGCGAGCAGGTACCCTGTCTGCCGGGCCGGTAAGCCCTGGCCCGGCAGGGCCCTTGCCAGCCGGGAGGGAGGCCGTGCGCTCCCCAGGGCCCCCGGCCCCCCCGCGGGGCAGCTGGAGACCAGGAGAAAAGGGACCAGTCCCGGGACTTACGTGCTGCCTGATGGGGATCCGCAGTGCCACCCCACCCCAGGCAGCGCCACCCCACCCCACCCCCGCCCCGGGGACGGGCCACGCTCATGGCGGGGCTGCTCTGGGGCCGGGCTCTCGGGGCCCTGCCTGCATGCTCCCCCCATTCTTCTCTGGGGGGAGCCAGCTCCTCTGGGGGGAGCCCATGCCTTCATCCGGGCTGGCTCCCTGAAATTTGGGAAGACCCAAGTGATGGAGGGACTCGCCCCTGGCAAAACAGCACGCTCCCCACTTGGCTGGGGACTCGGGTCCTGGCTGCGAGCTGCCGCCGGGCAAGTGGGCGCCAGCACCCGGCTGAGACCAGCATGCCAGCACCAGACCTGGCCGAAACCGGCGCCCGCCCCCCCCCCCCCCCGCCCCGCGCCCTAGACAGCCCGACAGCCCTCCCCGGGGCCATGGGAAAGCCGCCTGCTCAGAGCAGCCCCTGCGGTGGCGGGTGCCCAGAGCTGGCTCAGAGGTGCGTCCTGCGCCCAGCGTGGCACGCTCCGGGGGGCGGCGGGGCTCCGCAGCTCGGGTGCTCGCCCCGCGGGCAAGGGCGTGGTGGGCTGCGGGCCGGACCTCGGCTGCCAGCGCCCTTTCTCCTCCCCTTCCCGCCTGCCTTCGGGGGATGCGGGAGTGCAGGCCGCCGGGCGCGCAGGCAGGAGGGCAGCCCAGGGAGTAGGCGGGAGCAGGTAGGGAGGGCCCCCCAGGAAGCTGGGCGGTGGAGGGGAGGCCACTAGGCGCACGCCTGGGGGCCGTGAACCAGGAGGTCCTCACACGGACCTTCCAGCTGCGGTCTCCGGAGAGCGGGGAGCACTGAGGCTGCGCCCAACCCCAGGGTCCAGCTCTGTCCTCCGCCGGGGGCCCAGGCTCCTTGGAAAAGTGATCAGTTCTGGGACGACACTGGCCAGGAGCGGCTGTCGATGGAGAAAGCACAACGTGCTCAAAGAGTGGGGGCCATGTGGAAGGACGGGGGGCCGGCTGAAGGGCCAGCTCTTGGACAGAGCGGTGAGAGAAATGGCCGGTAGCCCAAGTCGACCTGTGCCCACGCGTCCAGGGAGCCGGGCGAATCCGTCTGCGGTTGGGTCAGATTCGGGACAGGGAGTCAAGCCAACGGCAAAGGGGAAAGGCAGCTGCCAGCCAAGAGGGAGAGACGCGGGGCAGGGTGGCAGCCGGCAGGCACCGGCCCCTGCCAGGAGGCCGAGAACAAAAGCACCCCTCCTCACAGAGCGCACCGAGCGCATGAAGACTGTGGTGGGCAGGGCCTCCCGGGGGCGCAGGGTTGAGTCTCAGGCTATGGAGCTGACCGCAGCCACTGCAGCCTGAGTCCATCCCCGGCCAGGGAGTGACCCCCAGGGCACAGCAGACCTCTCTTGTCTCCCCGCCGCTCCCCTCAGCCATGTGTCTCAGTGGATCCATCTATTCTGCTCCCCACTCTGTCTCTGGGGAGTCCTTTCACCGCCTGTACCCCAGCTCTTCTACATATGAATAAACCTTAAGAAAAAAGGCAATGGTGGGGCCTCCCCTGGTGGCACAGGAGGTTGACCGCCGCGCTGTGAAGCTGTCTGCAGCCTCTGCAGCTCTGGTTCCATCCTGGCCCGCGGCCAGGGTCCCACATGGCGCGCAGACCGCTCCTGTCGCGCCCGCTGCTCCCCTCAGCAGTGTATTTTGTCAGTCTGCCTGTTCTGTTCCCTGCTCTGTCTCTGGTGAATCCTCTCACCCTCCCGCGCATCTGGCCTGCACCCCGGTGCTTGTACAAATAAATAAATCTTTTTTTTTTTTTTAAAAAAAACCTATATTCTAAAAAAAAAAAAAAAAAAAAGAAAAAAGGCAATGGTAGCAGAGAAATGGTGTCCCAAGGATGTGCGCACCCTCACCCCGGGACCTGGCAAGGGGGAACTTGCAGACAGGATGAGGGTACGGACCTTGAGGTGGGAGATTATCCAAGATCACCCGGATGGGTTCAGACTAACCACCACCCGTGTTCTGAAAATTGTCTGAGACGCCATGTGAGTGGGAGCCGCCCGCCCGGCCCCTGCTGGCTTGAAGACTGCCTTTCCCAGCCCTGCCTCCAAGTGCCCATTCTGCGGACGGTTCGGGAACGTGAGGTGTGTCGTCCCCAAAGCCCTCCCCTCCCCGTCTACTTCCATTTGTCTCTCAGGGGCCAGCCCAGCCCGTAGGACCTTCCCTCTTGAAGCCCTCCGGGCTTCCCTGTTCTGTCCGTGCTTACCGCCGTCTCGCCTGCTCCTCTGATCAGCTGGGACGTTCTCCCCGGGGCTCGAGGGCGCCCGGGAGGCACATGCCCAGGTCTCCCCACCGCTGTGTGCCCTAAGCCGGGTCCCCCAACCCTGTCCCTGGGTGTTTCAGGCGAGACGTCGGTGCTAACCCCCGGGCGGGCAGCGTCCAGCGCCACAGGCAAGGCCGGGCCTGGGCCGGGCCGCCGAGTTCGGGCCTCGAAGTCGACCCTAAGGGGGGACCAGCCGGAAACGCGGCCTGAAGACCCCGCTCCTTTCCAAGGCGCAGCGCAGCCCTTTCTCTCCGGCCTCCCCGCGCCTCCGGACGGGGCCCCCGAGGCGGGGCTCCCGGCCCGGCTCCCCCGGCACCCGCGCGGCCCTCGGGCAGGTGCGCGGCCGCCCGCCCAGCCCGGCCCCGCCCAGCCCGGCCCCGCCCCAGGCCCCGCCCCCAGGCCCGCGCCCGCCGCTCATTGGCCCCGCCCCTTCCCGGCCCCGCCTCCCGCGGGCGCGCCCCCGCCGCGCCCGCTCCCGTGGCGTCACTTCCGGCGGCGGCGCGCGGAAGGCGGAAGTGTGTGTGCGCCGCGGCGGCGGCGAGCCCGGCCGCTGTCCCTGGGCCCCGGCGGCGCCTCCGTCCTCCGGGTCAGGGCGCGGGTGGCGGGGCCGGCGGCGAGAGCCCGCGGGAGGATGCCGTGAGGCGGCCGCCGGGCCTGGCGGGCCGGAGGCCGCCTCCTCCAGGCAGCCGCCCGTCCTTCCGGGTCCGGGCCCTCGAGCGGCGCGATGACCGCGGCCGCCGCCTCCAACTGGGGCCTCGTCACGAACGTCGTGAACAGCATCGTGGGCGTCAGCGTGCTCACCATGCCCTTCTGCTTCAAGCAGGTGAGTCCGGCGCGGCGCTGCCGGGGCCCGGCCCGGGGCGGCGGGAGGCGGCCGCGCCTGGGGCCGGCCCCGGGGCGCCGCGCGGACGCTCCCCGGGGAGTGCGGCCCCCGCGGGCGCGGCCCGGGCCCGGCGCCGGCGGGGCGGCCCCCCCCGCGCCCGAGTTTGCCCTGTTACCGCAGCAGCAGGACCCCGAAATATTGAGAAACGTGTCGTGCCAGCCCCGAACACCCCGCCAGCGTGCCCGTCTCAGCCGTGGGCGCCTGGGGGTGTTCAGTGCCGCGGCGGGCGTTGGCACTGCGGACACCGGCGGCGGGCCCACCCAGCTGGGTTTCCTGGGCGAAGTCTGAGCGTCCGGGGTGCGCGGTGGGAGGAGGTGCCGCACCCCCTTGGGGCTCAGCTGCCAGCCCTGAGTGCCGGCCGGGCGGGCTGCCAGGGCAGGAGGCTGCCAAGGCCGGTCTGTGATGAGCTCGAGCGGGCACCGGACCAGCGGATCCCGCATCTAGAGCCTCCAGCGCATGGGGGTGAGAATGGTTTAGGGTGCCCGTGTGAGGTGTCCGTCGGCTGAGGCTGGTGGCCGTGTCAGCGGAGGACAGGGACTCTGCCTTGCCGGCCAGTTCCGCAGCCCCTGGAGCAGCGTCTGTGTGGGCATTGCGAGTCCCGCTGTGCAGTGTGGCCCCCTCCGGGTGTTTCTGGAAGGACTGCATGTCCCAGTGTGCACTGCGACCAGCCTGGCCCAGGACTGCATCCTGGGAGGTGGAGTTGGCAGTGCCCCAGTGCAGAATCTGCACTTGGGTGCTGCCGCCCGTGACCCCTAGCCTGCTCAGTGCCGTGGGCGGGCTGTGGTGGGTGCCTGGGGAGGTGCTTCCTGAGCTTCCCAGTGCAGAGCGGCGGGGTGGGCAGCAGGAAGCCTCTGCCCTGGCAGTGCTTGGCCCCTGTGTCCACGTGGCACAGCCCGAGGTGCAGCCAGGGAGCAGCCTGCCCCCTCCTCGCGCACATGCCCTGGTTCTGGGCTGGCATGTGTCCTGGGGCCACTGCTGTCGCCCTGAAATGCCCTGAAGTGTCCTGAGAGCCGCCACTCCTCAGCCCTGCCCACGGGCGGCTCCCGGGTCTGCCGCCCCATGGTTCCCAAATGCCCTATGGGTGGACAGCGTGTCTGGCTCTCTCTGCTGACTGCCCCTCCTGGCCCGGTGTCCGGCCACTCACCAGCCACGGACAGGGCTGTGGGTCAGCACTGTGAGCCCTGGTAGACTTATTCTGTGTGTGCCTACGGTTTCTTGTCAGCTCTGGTGCAGCCGCCAGGGGTCTGCTTAACGCAGGAGAGGGGCGCACCTCTCTTCCTGTTCTGCTCCTTCCAGAATGTGTTTATCACCGTCAGCTGAGCCACAGGGGAGTGTGCAGAGGATGGGGGGCTGGTGAGCCACCCAGGAGGCCAGTTGGGAGCGGTGCCCCTGCTGGTCTTTCACGTACACATTTTAAGTCCCCAGGCAGCATTTCTGGCCGCCACACTGGACCGTGGTCCCCACCGGGCGGGGGCGGGGCAGCAGGAAGGTCCCCCAGCCGTGCCTGCGCTGGCTGCGTGTGACGTGGCTGCTTCCTCCCCCAGTGTGGCATTGTCCTGGGTGCCCTGCTCCTGGTATTCTGCTCCTGGATGACACACCAGTCCTGCATGTTCCTGGTGAAGTCGGCCAGCCTGAGCAAGCGGAGGACCTACGCCGGTCTGGGTGAGCGCTGCGCCTGGGCAGCTCCCAGGCCGGCTGGGCCTCTTGTTTGCCTTCACTTCTCATTCTAAGACTTAATGCCCTTGGGCCTCCCTGGGGGCGCACAGGGGTTAAGACACAACCTGTGGAGCTGTCCACAGCCTCTGCAACATGAGTCCGGTCCCCGGCCAGGGAGCACCCACATGGCACAACAGACCTCTCCTGTCTCCCCGCTGCTCCCCTCAGAGTGGGTTTCAGTGGATCTGCCTGTTCTGCTCCCCGCTGTCTCTGGGGAGCCCTCTCACCCCTGCGCCTCTGCCCTGCACCCCAGTTCTTGTATGCATAAATAAATAAATCTTTAAAATCAAACAAAAAAACCTGTTAATGCCCTTTTGAAGACAGTTACACAGTCACATGCTTCAGAAGTGCATTGAGGGCCTCCCCGGGGCTTGGGAGTCAGTCTCAGGCTGTCACTGCTGCGGCCTGAGTCTGATCCTAGCCAGGGAGTGACCCACACGGCACAGTAGACCTCTCCTGTCTCCCTGCCGTTCCCCACTCTGTCTCTGGGGAGTCCTCGCACCCCCATACCACTGGCCTGCATCCCAGTTCTCCTGTGCATAAATTAATATATGCATAAATAAATAAATCTTTTTAAAAAGTTGCGTTGTCACAAGGGGGCCGAGGTGAAACCCCCACCTGCCTCCTGTCTTCCCCTCAGGTCAAGGCGCGTGGACGGGCGCCCTCAACTCAGGTGGGCCCGAGCTGCTCACGCTCTTCCCCTGACTGCTGTCTGCCTCCCGTGCTTAGAGCCTGCTCAGATTTCCTTCCCTGCGCCCAGAGCCCCTGCCCTCGGCTCCCCCCCATCCCCCTGGGCGTCCTGGCCTTTCCAGGCTTCTCTTCTGAGGCTCTCAGGACGCCTGCTGTCCAGATCAAGGGCCTCACCCGGCCTTCCTGATGCTGTAGGCCATGAGCTCGCTCTTTTTTCTGCCCAGGGGATGCTTTTTGCTTCCTGTCAGTTTGGACCTCGGCAGCTTGGCCCGAGGGCAGGGCCCTGCCTTCCCTGCCTTCTGCAGCCGCATCTTCTCCCAGGGCGGTGGGCCTTTGGGCTCCACATCCATTCTGGAGAGACTGCCCCGGGCTGCGGGGGTGAGTGTCCGCCCAGCACTGTGGCCTGGACTCGGGCGGACTGTGGCGGCCTGCGCTGGCCCCAGCTCCCAGGGCGGGTCCAGAGGCGGCGGGAGAGGAGGTGCGGGGAGGCTGAGCACCCGCGCCACCCATGCGCCCCGACTGGCTGGCCAGCGGGGTGGGGGGGGCTGGCTTCGCTCTGGCCCCAGAAGCGGGGCGCATCCTTCTCTTTTCGGAGTAGCCTGGTGCTGTGGACTCTCCTTTGGAGTCACTTGAGGAGGTGAAAAGCCCCACAGCCGCTGCCCCGTTCAGTTTGGGATGCGCTTCTGGCCGGTCCCTCCCTCCGCTCCAGGCTGCAGCCGTGGGCGGCCCCTCTCCCCGCCAGAGGTGTCTCTAGGAACACCCCGCAAAGTGCTGGCTGTGCCCTGAAGGAGACGTGACTCTAGGCGGACGGCTGCGGCCCTGTCTGACCATTCCTAGAAAGCCCGGAGCAGGCAGACCGGTCGGCCCGGACGGCGGGCGGGCGGGGTGCCTCAGTCAGGGGGTGACTGCAGCCTGTTTTGTTTCTGCTGCAGGGAGGTCGGGCCACAAGGCCTGGGGCAGCTCGCGTGCTGGGTACTCCCAGGGCCCCTGCCTGCCTGCAGCAGCTGCTGTCCTTTGTCCTGTCTGGCCCCTCGGCCCCGGGACCCCACTTGGGCAGGAGCCGCGACTAGGGAGCATCTTCCTGACCCTGCAGTTCAGCTGCCAGCCCAGCCGGCCCTCACGGAGGTGCTGGCGGGTCTCATGGCGGCAGACGCCCCCGCTGGCTGTGCCGTGCCACAGAGGGTGCCTGAGAGCATGGCGCCCGCTCGCCTCCCGCGCCTGCCGTCCAGGTTGCCAGCCCGCGCCCTCCTCAGGCTGCCACTGGCCTTGGGGCGTGAGGCTGAGTAGCTCGGTCCCCCTACCCCGCACACCCAGCACGTCCCGCCGGCTCGGACAGAGCTGCCTGCTGACAGTGGCCACGGGCGCTGGGGTCTCCTGGGGGGACAGCGTGGCCTTGGGCTGCCGTCCTGGCTTGTGATGGGCGTGGCCGGCTGGGGTTCGTCAGATGAGCCCTGGGGGGGTGGGGGTGGGGTCTGCCCTTAGGACCACCACCCTTGCAAGGGCCTCTGGGCTCATCATGCCCACTGGAGCGCTTTTTCTGCTCTCCCGAGCCCTGGGGCAGGGGTGCCCTGGGTGCCTGGGCTGCGTGGCCCACACAGCGCTTGCTGCTTGCTCCTGGGAGACCGGAACCCTCTGCCCTGGCCTGGCTGGACCAGGGCCGTGGGGAGGCAGGGGTACAGGGCTCTGCCAGGCCCTGGGAGCGTATGCTCCCTCACCAGCTGGGGCAGGTGCTGTGGGGTGTGTGGGCCAGACACCCACCCCAAGGGGCTTCCGGCGCTCATGTCCTCCTGTGAAGGGCCCATGTGGAAGGGTCTGCCTCGTGCCTTTTTTTTTTTTTTTTAAAGACTTATTATGCAGGGCCTCGCCTGGTGGCGCAGAGGTTGAGCGCTGGGTTGTGAGGCTGCCCGCATCCTCTGCAGCGCCAGTTCGATCCCCAGCCACCAGCGAGGGTCCCACCAAAAAAAAAAAAAAAAAAAAAAAAAGACTTATTATGCATACCAGAGCTGGGGTACAGGCCAGAGGGGTGTGTGTGGGGGTGAGAGGATTCACCAGAGACAGAGCGGGGAACAGAGCAGGCAGACTGACGAAATACACTGCTGAGGGGAGCAGCGGGCGAGACAGGAGAGGTCTGCTGCACCGTGGGGGTCACTCCCTGGCCGGGGATCGAGCTCAGGCCAGAGGCTTCATACAGCTTCGTAGCGCTAAGACTAACCGCTGCACCCCCAGGGAGGCCCCCTCGTGCGCTTTTGAATTCACAAGTGCACACGTGAAAGCTCTTGGGTGGGCTGTGAAATTGCCCCTGCGCACACATGGGTGTGCGCCCACGCACACACAGGCCTGGCTCTCCCTGCAGCCTCCCTGCGCTGCCACAGGGGGCCCGGCTGCTCGGAGCCATGGTTTTCTGGCCTCCTTTCCTGGCCTTTCCCTCTCTCTCCTCTCCGTGTGAACACACCGCCCGTGTCTCCCGCTCGCTGCCTCTTGTCCTCGCGGCTTCCGCTGGGGGTGGTTACGGGACAGCACCCCGCACCCCCAGTCACACCAACCTCATTTTCTCTCCCGCCCAGCGCTGCACGCCTATGGCAAAGCGGGGAAGATGCTGGTGGAGACCAGGTAGGTGGGCGGCGCCTCGGCCCTCCCTGTCCTCACTCCCGCGTCCCAGACGCACAGCATGGCCGCCCCCGGGGAAGCCTGGCGCCCACGTAGCTGGGGTTCAGCCCTTCCCGCCCCGGAGGCATCAGCGGCGAGGCTGAGAGTCTTACTTGTAAAGACGGAAAACTCGGGGAACCCCTTGGCTGCCCCGCGGTGGTCACTCTCGGCCGCCCCCACCGTTGCATGGAGGTGGCATTACATTGAAAATGTCATGTTTTTCCCCCTTTGGAGTAAAATTTTATGAGATGGAAAAATTGCTGGGAAATTGCACTTTTAGCTTCTCAGTGGGGGAGTTGTGAGCTCCAAAGAGCAGCGGCTCAGAGAGAGCCGACGGGCTCAGGCCGCAGAGCCGTTTAGCGCCTGAGAGAACTCTTCAAACCTCCCATGGAGAGAAACACTCAGGCCCGTGGAGGAAAAGGCAGTGTCACTAGATACTCGCTCTGCGTCGGCCGGCGGAGCCCACAGAACACGCCCCGGCTGTGGCCCGTCAAGGTCAAAATTCCACGCCTCCCCGTCCAGCCTGCGGGGCTCCGGCCCAGCAGACGCCCGGGCCCCACGCCGGCCCCTGACACGCCCCTCCCCCCGCAGCATGATCGGGCTGATGCTGGGCACCTGCGTCGCCTTCTACGTGGTCATCGGCGACCTGGGCTCCAGCTTCTTCGCCCGGCTGTTCGGGCTGCAGGTAAGGACGGGCGGGCGCCCGGTGCTTTGGGTGCGCGTGGCTGCTGCTGCGGCCGTGTGGAGTGACCCTCCGTAAGTCACCGCGGGTGGGGCAGGGCGCTGGGCCGTGCAGTGGAGGAAGCCTCGTGGGCCTGGCGCCAGCTGAAGACGGGGCTCCCGGAGTGATGCACCTGACGGAGAGCCAGGGTGGGGGAGGGGCGAGGGCAACAGAAACCTGCAGGCTGCGGCCGGCTCAGGCCTGCTCCAGGTGAGGTCCTGTGTCAGGGCCATTGGCCAGAGCTGCTCCTGCCGGCTGAGGGGGCCTGGGTGCAGATGCAGGGACTTTGTGCAACGGCTCTGAGCTACAGGCACCTCAGGCGTGCCGTGGAGTCAGCGCGTGGGGGGCCTGGCCGGCCTAAGCTGGGCGCGTGGGCACCGTATGTCTCCTCTCTGGAGGGTGCTTTGGCGTCTGGGCACCAGTGGGGTGGGTGGGGCTCTGTGTGAGCGGACCGTGCCACCTCTGCTCTCAGAGCGGCTCGCGGGCCTGGGAAGTGGCCGTCTACATCATGGGCGCCTCCTGCCCACCGCAAGCTTGGCGCAGCGTGACAGCGCAAGGCTGTGCTTCCCCTGCCCTGCGCCCACCTGCAGGCTCCAGGGCACCCAGGAGTGACGCTGGCCCTGTAGTGGTTCCCACACCCCCGGCGGGTCAGTGCCTACACGGCCCATGTCCCCAGGGCCCCCGCTGGCCGCTGTGTAAGGCTCCTGAGTGCTGGGACTGTGCGCCCGTGCATGCTTGGGGGCCCCAGAGCTCTCGGGGCCTGCCAGCGTGCTGTGCCACGGCCGCCCAGGCGTTCGTGTGTTCTGCTGCCAGAGACATCGGGCTGGAGCTTCTGGATTTGCTTTCTGGGTCAGAATTCCAAGGCCCTCTCAGAGGTCAGCCAGTGGCAAGCTGCTGATCAGCCCACGTGTCAGCAGCGTCTGGCCTCCGGCTTTCACCCGGCCCGCAGCTGAGCTGTGGCCCGTGTCTCGGGGGTCCTTGGCTCTGGGTGATCTTGTTTTGGGAACTGGCCGCGCCCCAGGGGACCAGGTGGGGATGCCCGCAGAGACAGCCACCCAGTAGCTGTCGGTATCCCTGGGAGGCAGTGCCACCTGTACCCCACTGGCCATGGCTAGAGCCAGCCCGAGCCTGCACTTGGCCGCCCCCAGGTGACGGGTGCCTTCCGCGTGCTCCTGCTGTCCTCCGTGTCCCTGTGTGTCGTGCTCCCGCTCAGCCTGCAGAGGAACATGATGGCCTCCATCCAGTCCTTCAGCGCCATGGCCCTCGTCTTCTACGCCGTGTTCCTGTTCGTGGTGAGTCCGCCTGGCCTCCAGGCAACGGCTCCAGGCATGCGCGCAGGCACGGCGGCATCGGGCGCGGCGGGGCAGGAGCTCCCAGAGAGGCGCAGTCAGTGTCTCCCTTCCTGCGGGAGCCCCGCTAGGCGTGTGGCCACGGAGACGGGTGGCCTGTCCTAGGGGCTCCTGCCAGGACCTGAGCCCAGACCTGCTCCTCTCAGGTCAGCAAGGGCCATCTCTGGGCTCAGGGCCTTAGGAGGTGGCCGGGGTAGGCCCAGCCCGCTGCTTGTGAGGGTCAGCCCGGCGGTCTTTCCCCGGGCCCCTGTTAGCTTGTCTTCACGCCTGTCGGGGAGGAAGCTGCCCGGGGCGCGTCCTGTTGTCTGGAGTGCGTGGGGGCGCCTGCCAGATGGCTGCTGGGTGCTGGCCAGGCCGCCTTGCATGGGCATGAGCTGTGCTCTGGCCTCTAGCTCCCTCTTCTCCCGCAGATCGTGCTGTCCTCGCTCAAGCACGGCCTCTTTGGCGGGCAGTGGCTGCGGCGGGTTGGCTACTTCCGCTGGGAGGGCATCTTCCGCTGCATCCCCATCTTTGGCATGTCCTTCGCCTGCCAGTCGTAAGTACCGCCATGAGCATGGCCCGGCCCGGCCCGGCCGCCGCAGCCCTCTGCCCTGGGTGGACAGATCCGGCCCAGGAGAAACGTCCTCAGTTCCGCCTCCTCCCCCTGAAGCCGAGGGGGAGCTGTTTTCTCAGCCTTCCTGATGAGTGTCGCCAGCACCCTGGCAACCCCTCACTTGCCAGGGAGCGGCTGTGCAGCCGCGGAGCACCCCGCCATCTGACTTCCGCGCCCCAGCCCTTGCCAGCACTGAGGCTGTTGGAGAATATTGAGAAGGAAATTGCAAACATTGACTCCAGGCTGCCGCTGGGACGCTGCCACAACCGCGCCTGTGTGCGTGCATGCATATGCACACCTGTGTGTGCACGCTCGCCTGCCCACCTCTGTGCAGGTGTGTGCACACGCGTGTGCTGTGCGTGCACGCCTGAGTGTGTGCTGATGTGTGTGCACGCCCACATGCCTCTCTAGGGCACCGGTGCTGTCGGCACCGACCAGGCCCCTCCACGGTCCCGCCGCGTCACTTTCTCAACCACGCGACAAGCCAGCGATGGCTGCCGGCGCCTGGTGGGGGCTCGGCGCCCACAGGAAGAGAGCAGCAGTGCGGGGCGGGGGCTGGCAGCGTGGGTCCTGGGCTCTGGTGGGCTTGGCTGTGCCAGCCGTCAAGCGCTGGGGGGAGGTTTGTTCACGCCGCTGGTTCACACCCATGCGCGTGCGATGCGGCTCCCGCTCCGTGGCGTGCGCCAGCTCTACTGCTGGAGTCCCCGCGGCGGCAGCGGGCGGTGCCTCCTCGGCCTGCGTGCCTGCCCATCTGTGACCCGTTTGGTCTGCACATTTGCTTTTAAAAACAAACCTGCGCTGGGCTGTTGCATGGCGGCACGTGGCAGTGGCCCCTGTCGGGTGTGGCTTCGGCGCAGGCAGGGCTCTGGGGGGGGGGTGCGCGGCCTGCCGAGTGCGGGCTGCCCTGAACGGTGCTGGGCCGTGGGAGCGTAGGGCCCCCGGGCAGGCGCAGCCAGCTCGCTGACCGCGGTCCTGGAGCCTGTGTGTGCCCGGGCAGAGGGCACCTCCTGCCCGCCCTTGCCCTTTGGCTTGTCTTCTCCGGCCTGCGGGGCTCCTTTCTGGGGGCCGGGCCTTCCCTTTGCAGTCACTGTTTGGCGGCCCTTTCCGGTCTTATATCTTGGTGAGGTCCTGGTGACGTGGGTCTCCCGGGCTCTGCCTGGGCAGAGGGGCTGTCCACAGGCAGGCCTGGTCTGGGGCTGGGGGCAGCGCCTCTTACCGCTGGAGAGTCAGCGTGTGGGCCATTGCGGGGTGCGGCCGTGGGCCCTGGAGCGCGGGTGCGGGCCGGCAGTGCACCCCAGCACCCACAAGGGTCTCCACCTCCATGCTGGGGACCGGTGCCCCCACTGCCCAAGGAGCGGTTAGTCCCCAGATGTCCCGTGTTTCTCTGCAGGCCCTCTGCCCCCCGGCCGGGCCTCAGGGATGAGCAGCCAGGCCTGGCGCAGGGCCCCGGGTAGGGTGCCGCTCCACGGGTGACCTGGGGTGTGCAGGGCGCTGAGGGCGCCCCCTGCGGAGTGAGCAATCCCATCCTCTTGCCTTGAAGGTGGTCCAGGCTTCAGCCTGTACACGGTGTGACCACCGGCCCCAGCTCCCTTGACCACTGTGCACCCCAGAGAACAGAGCGCCCCCGGCCGCCCCTCCAGAGCGTGGCCACTGGCCCCATGTGCCGCCCACACGGGACCACTTCCCGCCCAGCTGTGCCGGGCCCAGGGCTCCAGCCACTAGCCTGTCCTCTGTCGCCGAGGGTGGCGCCTGTGTGTGGGCGTCTCAGCCGCTCGGCCTGAGTCCGCAGCGCAGGCGGCAGGTAGGGGGCTGGGCGGGCATGGCCCGCGGCGTCCTGCTGGGTGTGCAGCCCTGTCTCCACACAGCCAGGTGCTGCCCACCTACGATAGCCTGGACGAGCCGTCGGTGAAGACCATGAGCTCCATATTCGCCTCCTCCCTCAACGTGGTCACCACCTTCTATGTCATGGTAGGACCCTGTCCTCAGCCCCTGTGGGCCCCAGCACTGGCACTCCCCGCCCCCCCCCCCCACCGCGGCCTGGTGCAGGGGGCGGGGCCTCGTCGCCAGGCCCCACCCTGGGGTGCTGGCATCCCTGGGCCCCTGGGCCCCTGGGCTCCTCTTCCTGTCCTCTGGCCTCTCTGAGACCTTCCCTGACCCGCTGTCACGAGGGAGTGTCCATGAGCACCGCCAGCTCGCTGACGCGGGAGTACCCCCACCCCAGGAGCAGGCACCACGGCGCCAGGCTGGGTTTCAGCCCGCCCCATGCCCTCAGGGGTCATAAGGAGGTGCAGGGGTGGTGGGTGCCTGCATGCCCGGGGCTTTGGCCCTCGGCCCCCTGCTGGGACTTTGAGCCAGATGGGGACTGGCCCGCCCCGACAGCCACCCCGGGGCCCCTTCGCCATCCATCTGGCCACCTGCTTCTCGGCCCGGTCGGGGGCCCACGCCTGCTGTCCCCCGCAGGTGGGCTTCTTCGGGTATGTGAGCTTTGCGGAGGCCACGGCGGGCAACGTGCTCATGCACTTCCCCTCCAACCTGGTGACGGAGATGATGCGCGCTGGCTTCGTGCTGTCGGTGGCCGTGGGTTTCCCCATGATGATCCTGCCCTGCCGCCAGGCCCTGAACACGTTGCTGTTCGAGCAGCAGGTGAGGCCGCTCCCCAGGCCCCGCGGCGCCTCCCCGGGCGGCCGTGGCAGTGTCTCCAGGGGTGAGGAAGGGCTACCATGGCGACAGAGTCTCTCAGCGGGGCTGAGTGGCCTTTGGAGAGTGGCGAGGCCACCACGGCGTCCGTGGCCTGTGACCCCAGCCCACAGCCAGGGTTGGAGACGCCTGGGGGCCTGGAGGTGGGCGGAGGTCTGCAGTGCTCGGCTCCACCCGGTCCTGGAGGCGCACGGTTCTGCATGGCGGTCTCTCCCATCCCGGCTGTATCTCCCGTCGGGCTGTGGCGTTGCCAGGGCCTCCCAGGGCCTGGGGGCAGCCGGACTCAGCTTGCTGTCCTGTGGCCAGCATGCCTGCCCACGGCCACCCTATGGGCTAAGGCCGGGCCCCGCAGGGCGGACCCCACCGCTTGCCCCTCGCCCTGTGAGCTGGGCGGGCGCAGGCTCTGCCCCTCGGGATGAAGGCGGGCGGCCATGGGCCCCTGGCTGTGGGCCCCGCCGTTCCTGTTTGCTGCGGGCACACGCTTCTGCGGGGAGCTCTGTGTCCCCGTGTGCCGCGTCCGTACTGCTTATGAAAGCCGCGGCGGCGTTCGAGGCCACGCACAGCTCCCATGCCTCTCCGTCCTCGGCTGGCCCCGTGGTGCCATGTCCCCCCGCCGTCCCCAGCCTCCGCCGCCCCAGCGCCTGTGGGCTGCCCCGCCCCAGTGAGCTGCAGCTCCACCGAGGGCTGGTGTTCCTCGCCTTGGCTGGTACCGGCTCTCTGTGCCCGGTGTTTTGGAAGCCTTTGTCCCCCCTTTGGGTCCTGGCACCCCATGTTCACAGGCGGGGCACGGAGGTAGGGGCTTTTGGTTGCACCTCCTGGTGTTGCCCGCCCCTCCTCTTGGACCGTGCCTCACTCGCCTGCTGAGATGAGGATGGCGGCCTTTGTGTGCCTGGCCCGCGTGTGCCCACGTGGATTCCATAGACCCAGCTGGCACCCTTGCCAGGAAAGCATGGGCTGGCACTGGCCGTTAGCTGGGCAGCAGGGCTGCGGTGGCGCTGGCAAGTGGGCGTCTGCTTGGCTGCGACTCTGCTGGGTCGCTTGGCTGTATCTGCCTGTCGGGGCGCCCCTGCCAGCCTCCTGGGAGCCCCGGGGGGTCTGGCAGCACCCTAGGGGAGGCTGGCTGGTGGGCGTGGCCAAGGAGGCCACCATCCCAAGCGGGTCTGCCCTCTCTCCGCAGCAGAAGGACGGGACCTTCGCGGCCGGGGGCTACATGCCGCCGCTGCGGTTCAAAGCGCTCACCCTCTTCGTGGTGTTCGGAACCATGATCGGCGGCATCATGATCCCAAATGGTGAGTGGGGGCCGCTGCAGCTCCCCCACCACGCCATCCCCCAGAGCCCCTGCTTCTGCCCTCCGGCTGCCACGGGCCCCACCTGCGCGGGGACGAGGAGACGCCCTGCGGGGGAGGCCCACCCAGGTCCCTGGGAAGCCGATCCCGCCTGCGTCGTCCGTGCTGTCCGCTGGGCCCTCAGGCCCTGGGGGCTCTGCCTGGCCCGCCTCTGCTCCTGGCAGCGTCCAGCGCCGAGGGAGGGCTCGCTGGGCACCCGGGCCGCCACTTACCCTTTCCCGTCCCTCTCGCCCACCCTTCCCCAGTGGAGACCATCCTGGGGCTCACAGGCGCCACGATGGGGAGCCTCATCTGCTTCATCTGCCCGGCGCTGATCTACAAGAAGATCCACAAGAACGCGCTCTCCTCCCAGGTGGGGCTGCTCAGGGCGGGAGGCAGCGCCCCGGTGGTGGCTGGAGCGGGCCGTGAGCCCCGGCTCCGAGGGTCCAGCCCCGCCGGCGCAGGTCTCCCTGGGAGAGGCCTTGGTGCTGCCCAGCCCCCAGCGGGTGCCTGGGTGTGGGCGCCCCGGACTGCGTGCCAGGCTGCAGCCGCTTCTCTTCGTGCCTGAGGCCTGCGGGCCAGGTGTCTGTGCCACGGGTGCTTCAGGATGCGGGTGGTGTCTGCGCCTCCTAGACAGGGACCCCGTGTGGGCCTGGGGCTGCTCCCTGAGGCCTCTCCCGGCCGGCAGTCCAAGGAGGGTGGCTTTGCCCCTGGCGTAAGGCGAGGCGTGGCGCGGGCAGAGCACCGGTGCCCATAGTGAGCCCGCGCTTCCAGCTCGGTGACCGCCGCCGGTAGCCGTGGCGCCGCGCTCAGGCCCTGAGGCCTCCCTGGGCACCGCAGTGCACCCGCCCCGCCGCCCGCCTGCTGTTCAGGGGCAGCCTCGCCTTCTCAGCGACCGTCTGGCCCCTCCCCCCGGCCACCTGTCCTCGGCCTCCCTTGTGCCCCGCGGCCTCTGCTGGGGCCGGCGCTGCTGGGTCCACGCCGTGGAGCCGGGACAGGCCTGGACGCGGGCTGCCGGAGGCCCCGGCTTTGTTCTTCCGCACGACGGCCTTTCCTGCTCTGGCCCTTCCCTTCCAGTGAGGTCTTAGGGCTGGTGCCAGCGTCCTCCAGGGTGGCTGTGAGGCTGGCGCCGCCGTTCTGCTCGCGGCGTGGGGGGGCCTCCACGCGGCCGCGTCTCTCTCCTGTGGTTTCTTCCAGCTCCCGACCCCTCGGGGCTCTCCCGGTCATGTCTGCACGCCCCAGGGTGCTCTGCATGCCCTGCGGCTGCCTGAGGCCGGCTGTGGCCGTCGGGCCGAGCGCCTGCGGTGTGGCGGGGGCAGTGGCGGCGGCGGCCCAGCTCTGCTGTTCCCCGTGGAGCCGTGTCACGGGGGCGTGCAGGGGCAGGGGTGTCCCGCGAGGCCCCTCCTGTCTGTGGAGGCGCCTCCTCCCCGCGCTGGCCTGGCGGCCCCCCGCTGCATCCCGGGCTGTATTTACACGGTTTGCTCCTCGCTCCTCCTCTCTGCTCTCCACTTTCACACGTCAGGTGTGCCTTGCGCTGGTGCGGGGGGACTTTGATCCTGTCTCGTGTTGCTCCCGTTTGTGACGAGTGTCCGGGGCTGTTTGCGGTTGGCGTGGTTACCGACGGGGGTGCACGCTCTCGTCTGCTCTTAGATTTTATTTGTTCCATCTGTTCCTTTTTCTGTTTCTTTCTTGTTGCTTTTTAGATAAAGCAGTTTTTTGCCTGCTTACGCTTCCTGGGTGGCACAAGGGCACCGTGGCTGGCACCTTGACCTATTGGAGTCGCCCCCAAATCCACTTGTTCCGCTTTCCAGCCCAGGCCCGTGTCCCGTGATGATTTGGCTCCATTTACCCTCCTCCGGCCTTCGGTGTGGTTCATGCCTCACGGATGCCCGAACTCTATGTGTGTCTCACGTCCCGCGAGCCTGTGCTTTGCGGCCAGCCCTCGGGTCCCCGTGGCGTCCTGGGCTGTCACCGGGGCGGCCCTGCCTCGCACCTGCCCGCTCTCCCTGAGTGCGCGCTGGAGCTGGCGCTGCCTGGGGCTGCACTCAGACCGGGTCCCACTGAGGTTGCCTCCTCTCCGGGGTCATCCCACGTCTGGCAGCCGGGAACCTCACTCTTGGTCCAGGTGCCAGCCCTGAAGGGCAGCCCCGCCAGCCTCCCTGTGTCCCCAGGGTGCCCATTGAGGCCCTACCCTGCCCGGCCCCTCTCAGCCCACCCCTCAGTCCTGCACCCGGAGGCCCTGGGCACTGTCCTGCCCCATGCAGGCCTGTGAGGCGTAGCCCCTCCACCAGCCGAGGCAGGTGCCAGGTCCCCTCCAGGTTGGCCGGAGCTGTCAACAGACCTAGCTCTGCGGCCAGAGGTGGGCGGGCCCCAGGCCCATGGCCCCTGGCAGGCGGCCGCCGCTCCCCCACACCACGTACCGGGCTGCTCTGCCAAAGTGGCCTGCGGCTCGGGTGCCCCTTTTGCCCTTGGGGTCTCTGTCTCCCCAGGTGGTGCTCTGGGTCGGCCTGGGCATCCTGGTGGTCAGCACACACAGCACCCTGTCAGTGAGCGAGGAGACCCCTGTGGACCTGGCACAGGACGCCCCCGGGGGCCGGCGCGTGGAGGTGGAGGGCGCTGTGAAGGCGGAGCCAGCCCGGCTGTCAGGTACACACTAGCCGTGCGCAGAGGTGACATGGCGCCCGCCAGGGTGTCTCTCCTGCCGGGCCTGTCCAGTGTGCGGGGCCCCGGGCTGTGCTGGTGCTGTCTGCGGTGACATGCCCACTGCACTGGGGTCTGGGGGGCGTGCCTGCCTCGCTGCAGAGCCTGTGGTGCGGGTGAGATGGAGGCCCCAAGGCCTGCAGCCTGCCCCTGCAGACCCCAAGGCCCCAGCCTGCCCCTGCAGCCTTTTGTTGGTGCATTCAGGTGCCTGTGCCTCGCCTGCCGCTTCTGACAGGGCCCTTGAGGGCTTTCCTGTCTACTGGAGGAACTGGCTGTCCACCCTCCCGCCACACAGTGGAGGGACAGTCTCTGGGCCTCCTGGGGAGCCCAGACCTTGAAGAAGCTGCGCCCTGCCTTCAAGGATGGGGGGGTGGCCCCAGACCCCATGTGGGCCCTGCAGGGCAGGCCTGATAGGGTGGGGAGCCCCACGCGGCGGAGAGAGAAGGCAGCGGTCGGGCCGGCGGAGTGCCCCCTGCATGCTGTGGATTCAGTAAATTGACGGGAAGAGCCCTGAAGAGGGGGTGGGCCCTGCCTGCACCCTGTCTCGGCCAGTGGTGCCCCCACGCTGGCAAGCCCTGGGTGTCTGCGGGGCCAGCTGCCTCCCTGGGGCCACAGCAGCTGCGCGGGGTGGTGGGGCGCTGGCTCACCTGGAGCCCCGGCCACAGCTGGTTTCCATCCCGAGGCCGCAGCGGAACATATGGCCGGACCACGTGCCCTGCTCAGCGCCTCCGCTGTTCTCGCCCGGCCTCCCCCGTAATTGATGGGCTGCCTGGTAGGAGCAGAGCTGGGCGGGGTCCCCGCGTGCACGTGCCCCATCAGGCTGCTGCCCCCTCGGGAGGCTCTCGGGGGCCAGAGCGTGCCCGCTGCCTTCAGCCCTGCACCGACCTGCAGGGCCCCGGGCCGGGGAGCACGGAGGAGAGAGGGTGCGGCAGAGCCAGGCTCACCAAAGCAATTATCCAGTAAAGAAGGCTAATTAGGCCATTTTTCTCTGAGTGCGCGGGTGCCCCAGAGGGCCCTGCAGGCGGGTTCGAATTTTGTGACATTTTTGGCTCCGTCCTTCCCCCTCCGTGACCCCGTCCCAAAAGTGGGGAGCTGCACCCTCCTGCAGCCCAACTTGCCACCGGCCGGGAGGGTGAATAGCCAGGACCGCCTCTGGGTATGCACTGGACGGGGCCCAAACTTCCGCTGCTTGGACGGGAGGGCAGCCTGCGGGCAGCACCGCGTCAGGCCACGCGGGGCAGAGGGCGACCCCAGGCCAGGGTGGCGCGGGCGCGCCTCCCCGTGCTGCTGGGGCGTTTGGCGTCGGCACCCGCAAGCAGCAGCTTGTGAGAAGCCTGTCCAGGGACGCTGGGTCCAGGGAGCTGTCTTCCAGCAGGCAGGACACAAAGGCCCAGGGAGAGGAGCCGTGCAGCCGGCAGTCCCAGGGCAGGGGCCTCGAGGCCCGCCGGCTGGCTGTGGCCCAGACTCGGTGTCAGCCCTGGCCCGTCTTGCTCAGTGGCGGCCCCGTCGTGGTGGGCAGGGGCTGCTCCGGGAGCTGCAGCCCAGAACTGCCCTTTGTCCCACTCCAGGGCCCCAGGCCCGGGGTTCAGGGCGTTTAGCCCCCTCCCCCAGCCAGAATTCAGGAGCGGGGAGCCATGGGCCGGGAAGGGGACAAGCCTTGGATGCCCTGCTCCTAGCCCGCCGGGGGTGGGGTGGGGGGTGGGGGGGTGAGCCTGTGTCTGCGCCCGGCGTGAGCGCCCCCTGCCGGCCACGCGATCACTGCCAGTCACTGGGGCGCGTTTCCTCCCGCGACCTGCGGGTCAGGCGGCATGGGAAGCCGAGCCGGGGGCACTGCACAGGCCACTTCTCTGCCCGTTGGGGAGTTTGACTTTGGTTTTACTGTGGCCAAGGGGGCTGGCAGGGCACTGGCCTGCTGAGAAGCCCCTTCAGTTGAAAGACACCATGTCCAGCGCCCGAGGGCCCAGGGTTGGAGTCGGGGCCTCTGCTGTGCTGCCCAGTGCCCTGGCGGGGAGCGGCACACCCCAGGGCTTCTGGAGGACCCCTTCCAGCGTCACCCCGCCTGGCCTTGATGCTGCTCGGTACTCTGCACGCGGGCCTGTCCCCCACTGAGCGGCTGCCCGCCCAGAGGCCGTGAGTCCCAAGGCCGAG
Organism: Talpa europaea; assembly: GCF_964194135.1. Classification (NCBI taxonomy): domain Eukaryota; kingdom Metazoa; phylum Chordata; class Mammalia; order Eulipotyphla; family Talpidae; genus Talpa; species Talpa europaea. The sequence goes on along the minus strand of NC_140074.1, from coordinate 136,144,385 downwards.
CAGGGGTTTCCTTTGTTTGTTTTGTCGTGTTTCCCTTCCCTCTCGGGCCCCCTCTTAACTCTGCGTGCTAGACAGACTCCTGATTTATGGCTGCTGCTGGGGGCGCGGCCTGGCCGGGGCTGCCGATGGACACCAGGGCTCCCCCCGGCCTGGCCAGTCTGGCCCTCGACCGCGCTGCCCTTGTCCTGAACAGGACCTGGCCTGCCCAGTAGGGCCTGCGCCTGGGGCACAGCATCGGCCCCTGGGCCTCCCTTTGTGAGACTTCTCTCACCGGATAGCCTGTTAGCCTCTACGCGCCCGCCTGACACGGCGCAGCTCCCCTCGGCCTCCCCAGCCCAGTCCTGTGAGCCGTTGGCCCCGGGCTCCAGGGTGCCGCCCTGCCAGTGGGCAGCCGGGTGGCAGGGTTGCACATCAGCCTGCTGGGCTCTTTCCTCAAGTGTGGCTGGTGGTGCCCCCCTGCGGGCCGGGGTCTGGGGGCCGCCCCCTCGGGCTGGGCGGGCACATGCCGCCCTCTGGTGGGGATGGCCGGTGTTGCACGTGTGGGGCCCTTCCCGCTCCCGCTTGGTGTAAGTTGCATTTTGACGTGTTTTGTTACGAATACGGGGAAAAGGACAGTGTCCTGTGCTACATGACTGCTCGCGACTGGCCGGGAAAAGGAGCAACTGCTTCGCTTCCGCCACCTGCCTGGGAGATGCGGTCACGGCCCGGGGCGGGCCGAGCGCCGGAGCCCGCAGGCGCTCAGCTCACTGTCTGCCGCAGGCCAGAACCCCGTCGCCGAAGCGGCCCAGGACGGCCGCGACAAGCCCAAGCTGCCAGGCGAGAAGGACGAGATGGAGCAGGCCCAGATCAAGGGCCCTGTGAACGCGCCCCAGAGGGAAGACCCCCCGGAGAAGCGGGAGGAGGCGCAGCTGGATCGCCCCGGGCAAGGTGGGTGGTGCCCACGGGAGGGCCCCGCATCTCGGAGGAGTCTGGCCTCTGCCTGCTTCACGGGGATCCGCAGGGACGTTCTGCCCCAACGTCTGCTCTGCGGCCTCTGATGTTTGCTCGAAGCAGCGCCTCTCTGCGGCCAGACAGCGGGGCCCAGGGCGCCCGCCCAGCGTCTAGTCCCCCGGGCCCTCCCCGACGCTCTCCCTCTCCTTCCAGGCGTCGCCGTCCCCCTGGGCGAGGCCCACCGCCATGAGCCTCCCGTGCCTCGCGACGAGGTGGTGGTGGACGAAGGTCAGGACCAGGAGGGGCTGGGGGAGAACAAGCGTCCCTCCAAACTCGGGGTCGGGCAGGCCCCAGAGGGCGAGGGCCAGAGGGTGCTGCCGCCGCCGGACTCTGAGCAGGGGGACCCCAGACGTGAGCATCCTGAAGATCCCCGGAAGGTGCCAGAAGCCAATGGTCAGGCAGCTGTTGCGCCCGAGGAGGACAGCCTGGGGCCTGGCCACAGGGGTCTGCAGCCAGGGCCCCGGACAGCACTGGCTGAGGAGCGGGCCGCCCCGGCCGATGCGGGGGGGCAAGCAGACGGCGACCTGCAGCCAGGCCAGGCCCAGGGGGCCCAGGAGAAGAGTGAGCCCGGTAGGTGTCCACCTGGCCGGTGGCTGCAGTGGACATGGGGGGTTGGGGGGAGAGGCGGGAGGGCCCGGCCAGTACCCCCGTGACACGTGGGTGTGGAGCTGTCTGCAGCCGCGGGGGACCCACCGCCTGGGGCTCTGCAGCCGCTGGGACGCCTTCGGGTGTGGCTGGCCTGGACGTTGGTTGGGCTGCTCTGCCCCGTGTTCTGGGGGCACTCGGGGTGGGGCGGCTGCCGGCGTGAGCGGCGAGGCGGGGGCGCTGGCTCGCGGCCCTGAGCACAAGGGCTTGGATGTTTTGTGACTTCGCCGGCGTCCCAGGTCACCAGGTCGGGGGAGGCTGGGCCGGCGGGCGGGGCTGCGCAGGTGGCGGGGTGTCAGGGAACAGGTGCCACCGCCTGTCCCTCCCCCTCCATCTCCTGGGCGCCCCGTGCTCCCGAGCCCCCACAGACCCGAGTCTCCCGTGTGTCCAGCTGGGCAGGCTCCCCTCCCGGAGGAGAAGCCGGGTCCTGCGGCCGGGGCGCAGGCCCAGCCACGAGAGCAGAGGACGGCGGAGGCCCAGGCCAGGGACCGCGCCGGCAGCCGCTTGGAGGGTAAGGCCGCCCGCGCGTCCCCCTGCCCGGCCTGGCCGGCCGCTGCGCCCCCTCCCGTGTCCCGGCTGGCCACTGGGCAGGACCTGCCGCCTCTCCCACCCCGCTCCCTGCAGCCTTTCCTCTCGCCCGCTGCCCCTTTGCGGTGACCGTGCTCGGGCGCGGGGCCCCGGTCTCGCTCGCGCCGGGCTGGCGTCTCCAGCGCTGTGCCCGCAGCCGCGGGGGTGGGCGCCGGGCCGAGGGTAGCTGGCCCCGCTCGGGAGCCCGGCCCTGTCCTGAGACGACGCTGGCTGGGCCTCCCTCTCCGGGGAGCCGTGTTCTGGCTGCCCCTTGGGGTGTCGCCCCAGCTCGCGCGCCGCCGCTCGGGTGTGGCCTCTGCGGTGCAGGGCGGCGGCTGGTGACCCCTGCGCCCGGGCCGCGCGTGGCGAGCGATGTGCTTGGTGCCGCCTGGCCGGGGGCAGAGCCGGAGGCGTGGGTCTTCTGGGCTCGGTGGCTCTGGGGGCGCACGGGCTCCTGTGTCTCTCCTCGGGCCTGTCTTTTGGGTCCCGTCCTCGTCACGAGCCGCCGAAACCCGCTTGACCCTTTGACTCGTTTTCCTTTCTGGAAAGAGGGTTTTCACGTGTCCTATTCTGCCTCTCTCCTGTGCGCCTCCCCATGGGACGAGCAGCTGAGATCAAAAAGCTGGTGGCAGGTACGAACTGGAGGGCGTCCGGGGCGCTGCGGGCGGCTCCCCCGCCCTGCCTGCGCGGTGTCCGCGTGCCCGGGCTGCTGGGTGGGGCGGGGGCCCGCCTGTGGGCAGAGCCAGCCGCCTCCACCCTCTCTTCTGCCCGCGGCGCTCTCCGGCCGGCGTCTCCCACACCGCCCTGGGAGGGCACAGGTGGCGTGTGGGGCCGTCCCTGCCCCGAAGGCCGTCTCGGGGTCACGCCCTGCAGGGCAGCAGCGTGAGCGTGGCCGGGCGGAGGTCGGGTCTGCAGTCCCGGGAACGGAGTGCCAGTGGCCTCGGGAGGGAGGCACCCGCCGCCGCAGACCCGGGTGTTCTCAGGCAGGCGCCGTGAGGGTCCTGGGGCCTGGGCTGCTGCGCCAGGTGGCCGAGAGGCCCTGCCCTGCGGGGCCCCGTCCTCCCGCGAGCCTCTGTGCGCGTGCTTCTGGGAATGCCCCTCTTGTCCCTGCCCGGCCTCACGTGGAGTCCCAGGCCGGGGCGCAGCGTGCCCGTGGGCCCGAGGCTCGGCTGCCCACCCAGCGCAGCCTTCCTGCTCACCGGGGGCCACCCGCTCCCCAGCCCCCCGGCCGCCAGCTGACGAGAGCCGCGCCCGGACAGCGGTCTGCTCGCGTGTGCCCGTGTCGGGGCAGGTGTGGGGGCACCGTTGGGCGGGCGTGGACTTTGCTGCCCAGCCCCGCTGCCACGGAAGTGGTTTTCTCCTTTGAAACTCCCACCTGGGGGAAGCCTCAGGCCCGGAGGTCTTCAGGCGCTCGGGCTTGAATGGCCGGGACCGGTCAGCAGCCTGGCCCGCTGGCGCGGGGCCTCGCAGGGTTTCTCTGGGGGTCGGTTCCAGAGGCAACAGTCGAGGGGACGGGGCCCGCGAGGCGTGTTGAGCCACACGCGGCGAGGACGCAGCAGCTGGCCGGGGGCTGCAGGCGCGTGTGGGAGGACGCGGGCCCTGAGCGCGGCGTTTCCCCACCCAGGGGCGGGCCGGGCGGAAATGCTGGACCACGCGGTGCTGCTGCAGGTGATACAGGAGCAGCAGGTGCAGCAGAAGCGCCTCCTGGACCAGCAGGAGAAGCTGCTGGCCGTGATCGAGGAGCAGCACAAGGAGATCCACCAGCAGCGGCAGGACGGGGAGGACGGCAAGTGGGCTCGCGGGCGGCAGCTGCACCCACCGCGCGGGGAGGGGCCGGGGCGGCCCAGGTCGGAGACCCTGGGCGGGCTGGGGGTCGGCTGAGGCTCGGACGCCTTCACTGCCGGCCAGTGGTGCCCCAGCCCGCAGCGGTGGCTCCTGCCCGGGCCCGTAGCTGACCTGACGCCAATTTCGCTTGCAGCAGACGGGCCGCCAGAGCCTGGGGCGGCCGCTCCCCGAAGTAAGGAGGAGGTGCAGGATGGGAAGGCGGGGGGCACCGTGCCACGCACCCCTGCCCAGCCTTTGGAATCTGCACTGGGGCGGCACCCCGCCCCTCCCCAAGGGCCTGGCCAGCGCCCCTGGGAGGAACCCCAGGGGGCTCCAGGCAGGCCCCCACCGGCAGGCCCTCCTGGGGGTGGACTGCGTCCAGAGCCCCATGCTGCCCAGGCCCAGCCGAGGGCTGCTGCACCCCAGGGCGCTGGCACCAGCCTGCTGGAGCAGGTCCTGGAGCCAGACCCTGCCCGGGGACCCCAGAGCCCGGAGAAGCATGGCCCTGGGGACCCCCTCGGGCAAAGTGAGGGCGTGTTTGCCGGAGGCACCGATGAAAGAAAGAAACCCCGGGAGGAAACGGCCACTGGAGGCGTCGCTCGAGAGGAGGCGCATGTCCCGGCGGCAGAGGCCGGGGCTGGGGCCCCTCCTGGGAAGCCCCCACCAGGAAGCCGAGACCTGGGCCGGCTAGGGGGCGCCGCGCCCACAGGGAGGACGCCTCCCCCGCCCGCACGCCCGGCCATCTCTGACAGGGGGCAGGGCGGGCAGCGGGGCGGCCGCCCATTGGACAGGAAGGACGCGCTTGGCGGGGACCAGGCCCCTGCCGCTGGGGAGGACGCTGCTGTCCAAGAGCCCGAACAGAGGCCGGACGCCGGGCCCGGGCCCAGGCCAGCCGTCGCCGGGGCCCCGAAGCCAGACAACGCCAGACCCAATCGGGAGCTGAAAGTCCAGGGGGACGCTGACCTGCGGAGGCGGCGGCGTGCCGCAGCCCCTCCTGCTGGCGGGGGCCCAGCCCTGGAGGACTCGGTCCTCATCAGCCTTGACCCGCTGCCTGGCGTGCAGCTCAGTGACCTGCGCAGCGCCCTGGAGGCCCAGCTGCACCAGGCCGCAGGGGGCACTCTGCGGGTGCTGCACGGCCGCCGGGTCAAGCAGGCGCCCGCCCTGGAGGAGGCCTGAGCGCCGGGGCTGCAGCCTGGTCAGCAGGCGAGCCCGAGGGGCGCCCCAAGTGCAGGCCAGTGGTGGCCCTCCAGCCTCCGGGTCTTTGGAGAGAGCGCAGCCAGCCCTCTGGGGTTTCACTGGCGGCAGAGCCGCTGCGCCCAGCAGAGACCCCAGGGGCCCGCGTGCCAGCCGGGCTGAGGGCCCCCATGGCCGCCTGGGCCCGCCCCACCTCCCTGCGGCTGGTTCTCACTCTTGTCGGCTGTGAGCCTCCTGGAGACTAATAAACGCTGTTTCCCTGCTGCTCGGAGCGGCCCCGCTCGCGCTGGAGGGCCCATGGGGGCGGCAGCCTTGGGGGGTGCCAGGAAGCGCCCCAAAGCAGCCACATCTGGGCAGCTCCTGAGGCAAGTTCCCTACGGAAGGTTCAGGTGCCGCGACTCAGGCCACAGGGACAGCGCCGCCGGCCGGGGCTGCTGGTGCACTGGCATCTGAGCCCTGGGCTGGTCCCGCCTGCCCCAGCATGGCCCACCGGCCTGCCTACTGGTGGAGGTGTCCCGGGGCTCCTGCTGGGTGGGGCGGGGCTTTCCTGGGCCTCTGCCTGGGAGCAGCTCCCCCCGCCCCTCACACCCAGCTGCCTAGATGGTGCCGGAGCAGGGCCAGCCAGGACCAGGCAGGACGTGTGGCTGGTGCGGGCTCTGCTGTGCCTTGCTCCCACCGCACCGCAGGCGACGCTGCCCTCCCCGGCAGCACCCCAGGGCGGGTCTGGGGGCCGGGACTGTGCTGTGCTTTCTGACCACAGGGGGCGCCCAACACTTGGGTCCCCTGACGGGCAGTGGGGGCCAGCCCTGCCTGTAAGGGCTCCGTCCCAGAGCAGAGCGGCATGGCCAGCCACCTAGCCGCACGGGGCATAAGCGGGTGGAGGCCAGGTGCAGCCCCGAGGGCCCCCGCCCCACCCCGAGGATGGGAGTCTGGGCCGCCCACCCTGGCCAAGATGCAAGTGGGCAGAGCACAGGGGTGAGGCCCGGGCGACGCAGCTGCAGCAGCAGGCAGGGCTGAGGTGCCCCCACTCCTTCCTGGAGGCCGGAGCGAGGCAGCAGGGAGCTGGGTGTGCGGCTGAGCAGGGGGGCTGGGAGGGCCGGGAGAGGGGCCCAGCAGGCCTGGACATCGGCCTTCCAGGTGAGGGGCGAGACGGGAGAGCCCACCCTGGGCCTCGGCTGTCCTGAGTTCCTGTGGTCACTGTGCAGCTTGGCTGTCCACCTGGCTGCCTAACCTGCAGCCCCCAGGCTCCTGGGACCCAGTTCACTAGGAGGGAGGCTCTCGCCTCAGAGGTGCGCGGTCACGCCTGGGGGCTCCAGACTTCTGGAACTGTGAGGCGGAAACAGGAGCACAGAACCCGCTTGGGGTTCACGAGTGGCTCTGGCCGTGGGTGCCGGGACCCACGGCCCCAACCTGGCTGTCGGGCAGGGCGTGCAAGGCAAGGCCTCCAGGGGCTGCAGAAGGGCAGCTCAGCCTGTGCCCTGCAGCTGGGTTCCAAAGCCACCCTGGGTCTCCCCACCTGCACTCGGGCCCACAGGGCCCCCCGCATTCCTCCGAGTCTGGAGGGCTCCCTGCAGGCCCCCGTGGCGTACACCTGGCGTGTCCTGTGAGCTGGCGGTTGCAGCTGCAGCCGCGTCAGACAAGCTTGTAGACGGAATACAACACAGACACCCCGCGAGCGCTGACCCCTGCTTTATTGCTCGTCACCAATGCCTGTCCTCACCCCAGCCCTCTACACCGGCCAGGTCCTCTTCCTCTTGGCCCTGAGAACTGGGGTCGTCGGACCCCCAACGGTGTGGCCTCAGGCAGCTCATGGAGACCAGCAGCAGGTCCTTCCTAATGGCCCTCCAGGGTCTTTTTGACCTGAAAGAAAAAGTGCTTTATCTGAAGGGGCTTCTTCCAAGGCGGCGGGGCGCCCGGCTGTGTGGGTGCATGGCCGAAGGGGCGGGGTGGACGCTGCACTTCAGCCCCCCTGGGCCGAGGCCTGCAGCTGCTAGGGGGCACAGACCTGCAGGCGCACCCCCAAGGGCCAGGCTCAGGAACCCCTTTCCATGGAGGAGAGCAGAGTCAAGCTGCACGCAGCAGGCGCGGGCCCGCAAGGAGACAGCGGACGGTAGCCCACAGCCCCTCTTGGCTGCTCGCACATCTCAGCACCCTAGTCCCACCCTTTGGGTGCCAGGTGTGCGGGTGGAGCAAAGGGGTGCCTGGGGGGGGGGCAGGTGACCGGACGACACGGGTGATGGGCCCTCCGACCTCCAGGGGGCTGCAGGGAGACGCGGCCGGGGACCAGGCAGCCGGGTGGACGCCTACACTGGATGTGAGGTGGTGACTGACCAGGGCCGGCTGTCCGGCCGCGCAACCCGACAGCCGTGCGGGCGGCACCTGGGAGCGGCCCCTGCGGACCTCTGGCCCCGGCCCCCTCCCCAGCTTTCCCGGAGGAGTCGCTGGAGCCAGCCCCCGCAGGCGCCTCTCCTGGCTTCCCCAGGGGGCTCTTCCCGCCTCCAGCACCCCCACCCTCAAGCCTACATCTTGGGGTCGCTCGTGGAAACGTGTGAACACGTCGCTGCGGCTCTTCACGCGCACGCAGCGACCTTCCCGAGCCTCTCGGCGCAGCGCCCCGCCCGCCGGGGGCCCGGGCCCGCGAGGACAGGGTGGGCTGCGTCCAGGCCAGGGGGCAGCGCCGATCCCCGGCCGGGGGCGGGGGCTCGGCGGCGCCCCTGGACGCTTGCACGCCCCGCGGCAGGGGCCCCCGCGAGCCGCCGGGGTGGGGAAACCTACCGCGCCGGCGAAGCAGCTCCGCAGGGCCTCGAACTCCCGCGCGCAGAGGTCCTTCCTCAGGCGGCCGCCCGGGGCCGTGGAGGCCTGCACGCACCGGCCGTACGCCGCGGCCTGGGGGCGCAGACGGAGTCACCCGCGGCCCCCGCTCGCCAGCGCCCGCCCCGCGGCCCCGCCGCCCGCCCTCGCCCCTCACCTCGGCCCCGCAGGCCGCCAGGCGCTCGGGAAAGGCGCGGAGGCGGCCTCGAACGCGCCCCCACACCGCTCCGTTCCCCGACATGAGAGGCGCTCCCTGGCTCCCACGGGCGCCGCCATCTTAGGCCAGGCCCCTTCCGGTGCATAAGGGGGTCCATAGGTCGGCGCTTCCGCCCGTAGTCTTTCCCGCGCCTCTCATTGGCCAGCTTTCAGTGCGCGCTGCGCCTGCGGGACCCTATGATTGGCTTGAGGGCTTGCCAGTCTTTGAAAGGGACTTCGGATTGGCTCGGGCTCAAACTGTTTCCCGGAGGCGGCCCCCGCGCGGGCTATAGGCCAGCGAGGCCCGCCCCGCGCGGTGATTGGAGGGGGCGCGGGGCCTGGCGGAAGTGGGCGGGGACGGGAGGCGACCGGCACCATGGCGGCCGCGCCGCCGCTGCGGGACCGGCTGAGCTTCCTGCACAGGGTGAGTGCGGGGCGCGCGGGCGGCCGTGGCCGGAGCCGCCGCCGCCCCGCCCCGGCCCCCGCCGACCCTCGCGCACGGGTGTGGGCGGGCCCAGAGACGAGCCCGACTGCCGGCAGCGCGGGGCCGGGGCGCCCTCCGGCCTGACGCGGCCCCGGGAGGAGCCCGGCCCGAGCCCGCCCGCCCGCGGGGGGACCGCAGCCCCGCGGAGCGCCGGCGGGAGCCCCAGGGCCTGCGCGGAGGCGGCCCCGCCGGGCGGTGTCCCCGGGGCTCGGCCCTCGAGGAGGACGCCGCGCGGCCGGGCCCTGTGGACGCGCCGCCCTTGCTCGGGGGCGTCGGGGCCGGCGCCCCTCACCCGCGCCCCCTCACCCGCGCCCCCTCACCCGCGCGCCCCTCACCCGCGCGCCCCTCACCCGCGCGCCCCCACCCGCGCCCCTCACCCGCGCCCCCTCACCCGCGCGCCCCTCCCGCGCCCTCACCCGCGCGCCCCTCACCCGCGCCCCTCACCCGCGCGCCCCTCACCCGCGCCCCCTCACCCGCGCGCCCCTCACCCGCGCGCCCCTCACCCGCGCGCCCCTCACCCGCGCGCCCCTCACCCGCGCCCCCTCACCCGCGCGCCCCCCACCCGCGCCCCCCTCACCCGCGCGCCCCTCACCCGCGCGCCCCCCACCCGCGCCCCCTCACCCGCGCCCCCTCACCCGCGCCCCCTCACCCGCGCGCCCCTCACCCGCGCGCCCCCCACCCGCGCGCCCCTCACCCGCGCCCCCTCACCCGCGCCCCCCTCACCCGCGCTCCCCCCACCCGCGCCCCCCCACCCGCGCCCCCCACCCGCGCCCCCTCACCCGCGCCCCCTCACCCGCGCGCCCCCTCACCCGCGCGCCCCTCACCCGCGCGCCCCTCACCCGCGCCCCCCACCCGCGCCCCCCACCCGCGCCCCCTCACCCGCGCCCCCTCACCCGCGCCCCACACCCGCGCCCCCTCACCCGCGCCCCCTCACCCGCGCCCCCTCACCCGCGCCCCCTCACCCGCGCGCCCCTCACCCGCGCGCCCCTCACCCGCGCCCCCCACCCGCGCCCCCTCACCCGCGCCCCCTCACCCGCGCCCCCTCACCCGCGCCCCCTCACCCGCGCGCCCCCTCACCCGCGCGCCCCCTCACCCGCGCCCCCCCCACCCGCGCCCCCCCCACCCGCGCCCCCTCACCCGCGCGCCCCCTCACCCGCGCGCCCCCCCACCCGCGCGCCCCCCCACCCGCGCCCCCCCACCCGCGCCCCCCACCCGCGCCCCCCCACCCGCGCCCCCCACCCGCGCCCCCTCACCCGCGCCCCCTCACCCGCGCCCCCCCACCCGCGCCCCCCCACCCGCGCCCCCCACCCGCGCCCCCTCACCCGCGCCCCCCCACCCGCGCCCCCCACCCGCGCCCCCTCACCCGCGCCCCCCCACCCGCGCCCCCCCACCCGCGCCCCCCACCCGCGCCCCCTCACCCGCGCCCCCTCACCCGCGCGCCCCCTCACCCGCGCGCCCCCTCACCCGCGCGCCCCCTCACCCGCGCGCCCCTCACCCGCGCGCCCCTCACCCGCGCCCCCCCTCACCCGCGCCCCCCCTCACCCGCGCGCCCCCTCACCCGCGCCCCCCTCACCCGCGCCCCCCTCACCCGCGCCCCCCTCACCCGCGCGCCCCCTCACCCGCGCGCCCCCTCACCCGCGCGCCCCCTCACCCGCGCGCCCCTCACCCGCGCCCCCCACCCGCGCCCCCCCACCCGCGCCCCCCCACCCGCGCCCCCCCACCCGCGCGCCCCTCACCCGCGCCCCCTCACCCGCGCGCCCCTCACCCGCGCCCCCTCACCCGCGCCCCCTCACCCGCGGCCCCTCACCCGCGCCCCTCACCCGCGCCCCCTCCCCGCGCCCCCTCACCCGCGCCCCCTCACCCGCGGCCCCTCACCCGCGCCCCTCACCCGCGCGCCCCCCCCCCAGCCTCGCCGGCCGCCTCTTCCAGGCTCGCTGCCCCCCCCCCAGTGTCCCCTCCCCGGCTGCCCTCCTGGGGCCTCCTGCCGGGACTCCCGCCCCCTGGCCCGGTCGGCCAGGCCGGGCGTCGCGGCGAGCAGGACCGCGGGCTCAGTCCTGCTTTGGGTCCTCTCGGTGGGGTCCCGCCCGGGGAGCCCCTGGGTGGGGCTGTGGACGCTGCTGGCGGGTCTAAGCCCCGGCCGTGCCCCCCTTGCCTGGAGGCCACCTTCTCCAGGCCCACCCCCGCCTGGGAGCCAGGCCCTGCGCTGGGGGCTCTCCCGAGCGGCTGGACTCACCGCCAGGGCCTCTCGCCCGGCAGCTCCCCATCCTCCTGAAGGGCACGTCGGACGACGAGGTCCCCTGCCCGGGCTACCTGTTCGAGGAGATCTCCAGTATCCTCCCTGCCTCCACGCCGGGCCCAGGGCCGCAGGGGGGTCCCGGTTCTCCCGTCCAGGCTCCCCGGCTCCTCTACTGCTGGGGGCGGCCCGGAGCCCAGGGCCTCGTGGGGACCTGGGGCGGGGCAGGGGTGTGTCCAGAGCACGTTGCTCCCCTAACCCGGCGCTCCCAGAGATCTCCCACGAGTCCCCGGGCAGCAGCCAGTGTCTCCTGGAGTACCTGCTGAGCCGTCTGCACGGCGGCTCCGGCCACGTGAAGCTCAAGGTGAGGCTGGGGGGGGGGGCGGGCAGAGCCAGCGGCTGCCAGGAGCCAGGCCCAGCCCCCCCTGACCCCCCAGGTGCTGAAGATCCTGCTCCACCTGTGTGCCCACGGGTCCCCGGCCTTCCTGCTGCTGCTCAGGCGCAACCCCGCCTTCATCCAGGAGGCCACAGGTGCGGGGACCGTCCCGGGGCGCGGCCCTCCCGAGCTCATCCCAGGCCCTGCCTCTGTCTGAGCCGCCCACTGGGCCGTCCAGTGCCCTGCCCGGTCCTGGCCGTGACCGCCCTCCCCTGGCCGGCACTCCCCGCCGGCGCTCTCAGCGGGACCTCTGGGAAGGCTCGCGGGAGGCTGTGGGGGCCCAGGGGGGTCCCAGCTGGTGTCGCCTCCGCGTGGACCGTCCCCCCACCTGGCCCTGAGGAGTCTCTGGAAGGACTTGACTCTCAGGCGAGCGTCCACCCACTTCCTGGACTCCCATCCCGGCGCCCTCGGCTGCCCTAGCACGCAGGCCGCTCCCCGAGAGGCCACCGTCGCCCGGAAGAGGCTCAGCGGTTGGCGAGCGTGTCCGTCCTCCAGGCCCCGGGTCGCATCGCCCCTTCCCCGGGGACGCGAGCAGGGCCGCCACCGGCCCCCCACAGGCAGGAGCGGCCTGGACCCCGCTTGCCCGCACGCTTGGGAGGTGCCCCGGGGCTGGGAGCTGTGCCCGGCGCTCCACTGGGCTCTCCAGGGCCAGGCGGCTGGGGCGTCCCCACGGGAGGCTGGAGGGCGGGGGGCGTGGCTGGCGGGGCAGCCCCCAGGGCTCGCTGTGCTGAGCTCGGGCTGGCGAAGGGGTGCGGGGGCGCAGGTTGGCACGGGGGGAGGCTGCGCTTGGGGCCTGGCGGTGGGCCCCGTGGGGACGGCTCTGCCCCCGCGACCCGCTTGCGGACTCGCCTCCCACCAGCCATGCCGGGCACAGGGCGGGCTGCGCGGCTCGGGGCCAGCTCGGGGCCGGCAGCGGGGAGGGGGCGGAAGGGAGACTCTTGTGACACGGGAGCCGGGAGGTCGCCCTCGGACGGCCCCTGACAGAGGCGGGTGCCCTTTGCGGCAGAGGCCTGAGGCCGGAAGAGCTCGGGGGTGGCTTCACCCCACGCTGGGGCTCTTGAGCTAGGGAGCCTGCCCGGGCTCAGGGCGAGTGCGCTGGGGGGACCTCTGGGGAGGGGGCGGAAGGTGGGCCCGCGGCGCGTCCCCGGAACTCGGAGGGTTTTGGGGTGGGACGAGCCCCCATCCTCTGGGTGGGCGCCGGGTGAGTTGGGCCGTGACGTGGACGCGGCGCAAGGGCCACGGGGCCTGTGGGCTGGGGCCAGTGGCGGAGCCGGAGGGGCTGGGGCGCTCTGGGGAGCGGAGAGCCCGTCCTGGGGGTGGTACCTCGGGGCTCAAGTCAGGGCCGGGAGGGGTGCAGAGGTGGGGCCGGGAGGCTCTGCACCCCTGGCTTGCACCCCCTGGAGGCCGCAGCCCCACGCCCTGAGCCCCAGCCTCCGCCGCAGTGTTCGCAGGACCCCCGGACCCGCTCCACGGAAACAGCTTGTACCAGAAGGTGCGGGCGGCCGCCCAGGTGAGCCAGGCCAGCCGCTTCCCAGAACAGCCCTGGGGGGCACTGAGGAGCCGGCCTGGCGGCGGAGCCGAGTTGCAGGGGAGGGGGCAGCGCCCCAACCCCCCCACTGAGCCCTCTGCTCTCTCGTCCAGGACCTGGGCAGCGCTTTGTTCTCTGATACCCCGTCACCTCCACCTGCCCCGCCCCCCAGAGCCCTGCCGCCTGCAGGTACAGCCCGCCCCCCACCCCCCCCCCCGCCCCTGCAGGGCCAGCCGGTCCCCTTCCCTCCACCTGTGCGGGGAGTGGGGGCTGCTGGCACTGACACTCCCCCCCCGCCCCCCACAGGCATGGGCTCCCAGTCCCGGCCCCAGGGCGCTCCCCAGGGCTTTGGCTACAGCAGAGAGCGGGCCCACACGGGTGAGTGCCGCATGGGCCCCAGGGGTGGGGGCCGGGTTCCACGGGGTGGGCCCCGGGCAGCCCCCAGGGCCGATCTCCCTGCCCATCACTGCCTGCGTGAGAGGTGGCAGGTGGGAAGGCGGGGCCGGGCCGGCCGGAGGCTTGGCTGGGAATGCCCACGAGGCCCAACGTGCTGGGCGACCCGGCCCCGTGCCGCCTCGGCCGCTGGCCCCCCGGCGCTCCTGCAGCCCCGAGCCTCCCTCTCTTTGGGGTGCCAGCACTGTCATAGGAGAGGGCTCCCCAGCATTGCGCGTGAGCACCTTGCGGGCCCAAGTTCCAGGCGAGCCGCTCTGCGGTGCGCCCTGGGCTCCGTGGAGCCGGGGAGTGCGCTGAAGTGCGGTGACCGGGAAGCTTCTGGAAGGGCCAGCTCCCCTCCCCCTCCGTGTAGGATCCGCAGGCGAGGTCTTCCTCTCCACCATCCAGAAGGCCGCCGAGGCGGTGGCTCACGCCGTGCGCCCTGGGCCGGGCAGCCCAGGAGCCCAGAGGCCCCTGCCGCGGGGCGACGCCTACCAGCCTGCCGTGACGCCCTCAGCCAGCCTCGGTGCCCCCCCGGCTCGGCCGCCGCCCCCTGGCACCACCCCAGGTGCCCGAGCTGTCAAGGGGTCTGGCTCCCCCGCAGGGCGCGCAGCGAGCTTCTCCTCGTCACCCGCTGGGGGTGGAGCGCCAGGCAAGGGGGCTACGAGGGCGCTGCCCGGCGACTCCCTGCTGGACGGCGCCGCCCGCGGGCTCCTGGACACTGGGCTCTCCTTGCTGCCGCCCGAGGGGCGGGGCAGGCTTCCCGGGGCCCCAGCTCCCCAGGAGCAGAACCGGGACTGAACAGCCCAGGGCCTCCCGGCTGCTCTGTGGCCCCTGCGGGACCTGGGGGTCGGCAGCGGCGAGCCCCGGGCGAGCCCCCCAGGCTCTGCGGGCGCGGGCGGAGGGAACAGGCACCTGCGCTGGGCAGACGGTCGTGCTGCGGGGTGGGCGCGAGGGCCCCGCTCGCCCCTCTGGGTCTGCGGGACAGGGGCTCCGGGAGGCGGGCGTGGGGGCCTGAGGTCCTTGGCTCTGACGGGCCCTTGCGGGTCCTTCCAGCCGCCAGACACCAGCCCGGGCAGGCCGGGGGGGGCTGGGACGAGCCGGAGAGCAGTCCCCGCCCCCAGAGCTCCTCGCAGGGGAGCAGCGGCCTGAGCGAGGCCTCCGGTGCCGGCAGCCGGTCCGGCAGCGACAGCCCCCCAGGGGCCAGCGGGGCACCCAGCGACTTGGCGGAAAGGTGAGGCGCGCCTCTGGGTGTCCCTCAGCCTTGCGCTGGGGCCTGCCGGCTGGGGGCCACGCTCCGCCGTGACTCCGGGTCCCGCAGGGCGGAGGCCGTGACCCTGAGAGACTGCCAGCCGGAGCTGAGCCTGGTGCAGGCGGTGACCCGGGGGCCCCGAGCCTTCCTGAGCCGAGAGGAGGCCCAGCGCTTCGTCCGCGAGTGAGTGCCCCCCGTGTCCCAGGCCCCGCGGCCCCGCGGGAGGGCCTCCCCTGCCCAGCCGCCTCCTGCCCGCAGGTGCGGGCGGCTCAACTGCGAGGCGGTCCTGGAGCTGCTCATCCACCGCCTGGACGGGGCCAGCGAGTGCCAGCAAATGGTGAGCGGCGAGAGGGGCGGCTCCGCGCGGGGCCTCCCTGGGAGGGGTGCGCCCTGGCTTCCAGCGCTGGGGGCTGGCCTGGCCCGGGGCCCAGAGGAGGGCGGTGGCCGGTGAGACGGGCCTCCCTCCCGGGGTCCCTGTGACTGCCTCGGCCCCACAGAGAGCTCTGGGAGCCCTGGCCGCCCTCGGGGGCACCGACCTGCTGGCCCAGGAGCACGTCCTTCTGCTCTCCCGGCCGCGGCTGCAGGAGCTCAGCGCAGGCAGCCCGGGACCTGTGACCAGCAAGGCCACCAAGGTGGGCAGCAGGCGTGGGGAGCCCCCGGTTCCCAGTCCCTCCCGGTTCAGAACAGCCGTCGCCCCGCCACAGCCTCCTAAGGGCCCTGGGCCCCAGCTCTCTCCACCGCTCTGCCCGGGGGCCCCTCCCCCTCGCAGCTTGGCTCCCACGGGCCTCAGGGCCTCTTCCAGGAAGCCCTCTTGACTGTCGAGGCGGCTTTCCCCACCTTCTCCCCTCTGGGGCCCAGCTCCTGGGTCTGGTTTCCTTCCGCAGACCCCCCACCGCTTCTCTGGCCGCTGAAAATTCAGGCCCTTAACCGCCTGACCTTGGCTGCGCCCTGTGAGGGCCCTCACCGTCCCCCGTCCCTCCCTCGTCCAGGTGCTGCGGCACTTTGAAGCCTCGTGCGGACAGCGCCCCCCTGCCCGGAGGCCCGCGGCCAGCCCAGAACCCGCCGCCGCCTGCGGGGGCCCGTCTGACCTGCTGGCTGACGCTGTGCCCTTCCTGGGCGGCCCAGCGTCCCTGCAGCCGCTGAGCTCCACCCTGTTCTCACCCCCCTGTCCTGCCCCGCACCCAGTCCCCGCGCCCTCCACTCCCCTGGGGGACGCCCCCCTTCCAGGCCCACAGGACACCGCAGGGATTGAGAACAGACTGGCAGGTTCTGGAGACCACGGGGCTGAACCTGAGCCCGGCCCGGTGGGTGCAGACACCCCTGACGACAGCGGCAGCTCCCTGTTTGCTGGCATGGAGCTGGTCGCCTGTCCTCGCCTGGCGGGTGCCGGGACAGCAGCGGAGGAGCCCCTCCCGGGCCCCCAGACCCCCTGGACATCGGCGCGGAGGGCAGCAGCCAAAGGGCCTCCTGGCTCCGAGCCATCAGCTTTTGCGTTCTTGAACGTGTGATGGTGGGGGCTGGGCCTGCGGGCCCGCCTGGTCCCGGCCCACCTGAGGGCCTGCGCACCGACCGGTGCCCGCAGCATCTGCCACCGTGCGCCGCCTCCCCTGCAGGTGTTCCCAGCGTTGGTCCGTTCAGCAGCCGGAGCGGCCGCCAGATGCCTCGGGAGAGCATGGCACGTGGGCGGCAGTGGCCTTGCCTGCCCAGCCTGGCCCCGGGGGGTCCTACGTGGGGAGGGCAGATGGAGCTGGGCAGCTCTGGCAGCATCAGGACGGAGCCTGTTGAGATCAGCCACTGGGGCCCTGGGCCGGGCCTGGCCCTGCCTGCAGGCCGCGGGTGTCGCCAGGAGACCTTACTCTGAGAGGCCGATGCTGGCCATTTGGCCTGAGGGACGAGGCTGACGTGTGGATTCGGCCTGGGTCCTGCTGAGCCGGGGTCGTCCTCGGGGCCAGTCCCCTGCGCGCAGCGTGGCTGCGGTGGCCGCCTGCACACTCTGCGCCTCTGCTGGGCCGGCATGTCTGGGCACGTTGCGAGCTGCCTGGGGCGTGCAGACGCGTGGACAGACGGTGCCGACAGCTTCTTTCCGCGCCTCGGGCAGGGCCTGTTTCTGCCCTAAACGCCCCAGTGGGCTCTGGGGCCATTTTCTTCATTTCGAGTTTCTGAGGCCGACACGGAAGGACGCGGCCGCCTGGTTCTGCGGGTTCCCGTAGCTTCTGTCTTTCAGGAAATCGGTCGTTCCCCATGAGCCAGGGGACCCTCTTTCGTGTCGGCGCCGTTCTCCCCTCTCGGTCAGTCTGACTTGAAGTTTGTTAATATCAGTCTCCAAAGAACTAGCTTTTGGGGGTTGTTTTTCCGACTGCCTTTGTTTCTCCATTTCTTCATCCCCTGTAAATTCTTCTCTGGGTGTTGTTTTGCGTCCTGTGAATTTCTGTATTTTACGTCTATTCAGATTGAGTTTTCTTTTTTGAGTTATTTTTATTTATGTGTAGAAGCACTGGGGTGCAGGCCAGAGGTGTGGGGAGTGAGAGGACTCCCCAGAGACAGAGCGGGGAGCAGCACAGGCGGACAGCACTGCGGAGGGGAGCAGCGCCCTGTGGGTGGCTCCCTGGCCGGGAATCAGCCTGGGGCCTCAGTGGCTGCCAACAGCTTCAGTGCGCTGACACTTAACCCCTGCGCCACTGGGGAGCCCCAGATCGAACTATTTTTCAGTGTTTTTGTCCCAGGGTTATTTGAAAGTGTGGGTTTCCGTTATTTCTACTGTAGTCCTGACGCAGTAAGGGAACGCACCGTATAACGTTGGTGACTTGTTAAAGTTTGTTTCCCGGCCCAGAATTTAACCTGTCCCGGTGCACATTCCACTCGCGCTCGGTCCAGCGTCCTTCTGACAGGCAAGAAGGGCCCTCGGCCAGCCGGAGTCTGTAGGGAGAGCGCCGAGTCCCGCCAAGGGGCCTTTATCCTGGGCTGTGGGGCGGGTCCAGTATC
The DNA here is from genome assembly GCF_964194135.1 of Talpa europaea. Classification (NCBI taxonomy): domain Eukaryota; kingdom Metazoa; phylum Chordata; class Mammalia; order Eulipotyphla; family Talpidae; genus Talpa; species Talpa europaea. The sequence continues at coordinate 136,126,812 of NC_140074.1, read as the reverse complement.
GGGGGTCATGTGACCCTCCCCAGTAACGCCACAGTCACGTGGTCATTTTATGCAGCGAAAGGAAGAGACAAAATTCAACATTCAGGTCAGAACAGCTCAGCAAACTCGAAGTAGAGTTTCTTTGCCCGGCAGACATCACGCCAGCCCCGCGCTAACGTCTCCCCACGCCTGCCCCGAGAAGGGGCGGCAGAGGCCCCGGGCTGTCCGGTGAAGGAGAAGACGGGCAAGCGCCCCGGGGCGGGGGCGGGACAGTCCGCGGGCCTGGTCGGTGCACCCGGCGGCTTCCCTTCCAGACTCGCCTCTCCCCACAGGACCCCCAGTGCGCAGCCCCGGCGGCTCGCGGGACAGACGGGCTGGTGGAGAAGCCCGAGCGCGAGGGTTACCGAGTAAGGGCGGGTCCGAGAGGGGGACGCGCCTCCACGGGGCTTCGTGGCGCGGGCGGACTTCGAGGGCCGCCCTGGGGCCCAGGGTCGTCTCGGGCTGTCCCCGCGGGGCCGAGTCCAGCCCCCGACAGGGAGTGACCCCGGCCCAGCGGACCCGGGCTCCCCCCCTCCGCTCCCCTCGGCCGCGTCCAGCGGGCCCGCCTGCTGCGCCCGCCCTGTCCCGGGAGGCCGCGCCCCGCGCCCATCGCCCCAGCACCCTCCCCCCCCTGCCCGCGCCCCAGCCTCCTCCCCCGCCCCAGCCTCCTCCCCCGGCCCGCGCCCCAGCACCCCTCCCCCCCAGCCCGCGCCCCAGCACCCCTCCCCCCCAGCCCGCGCCCCAGCACCCCCCCCCGCCCGCGCCCCAGCACCCCTCCCCCCCGGCCCGCGCCCCAGCACCCCCCCCGTCCCAGCACCCCCCCCCGCCCGCGCCCCAGCACCCCTCCCCCCCGCCCGCGCCCCAGCACCCTCCCCCGGCCCGCGCCCCCGCACCCCTCCCCCCCCCCGCCCGCGCCCCAGCACCCCCCCACCGCCCGCGCCCCAGCACCCCCCCACCGCCCGCGCCCCAGCACCCCTCCCCCCCGGCCCGCGCCCCAGCACCCCCCCCCCCCGCCCGCGCCCCAGCCCTGCGCAAAAAAGAAGTTTCAAGGCCTCGAGCGTCGGATCCCGCAGGGGCGGCGCCGCGGGCGGGCGTGGGCTGCGGGGAGCCGCCAAAACTTTGGGAAACACCAAAACACAGCGCCCAGGATGAAGGGGCGTCGGGGACCACGCCGCGCCCGCGGGGGCGGGGCTACCCCGGGCCCCGCCCACGGACCCGCCCCTCCGGCCGCGTCCAATCGCACCTCCTCTCTCCCCGAGGCTCCGCCCAGACCCGGGCTTCCCGAAGGACAGCCCCGCGGCCCAATGGGCTCCCAGAACAGCCGGATAGGGCGGCCGCGGGCCAATCCGGGGGCGGCGCGGTGGGGGGGCGGGGCGGCCGGTTGCTGGTCGGGGTTGCTAGCGCCGCCCGCCGCTGCCCGTCGCCGGCCGGACCCCGCACCCCGCGCGCCAGCCCGGCTCGCGCCCGCGCGGGGGCGCGCAGGTGAGGGGCGCCCCAGACCCGAGCGGGTGGGGGGGCCGCGCCGCGAGCCCCCCTCCTGCCGGGGCGGCCAGCTGGGGTCCGGGCGCGCGCGGCCTGTCCGCGGGGTCCAGGCCGCGGGGCTGCGGGGCGCTGGGGCCGGCGCGGGGTCAGCGGGGCCGCGGCGCGGGCGGGGGGGGCGGCCGGGGGCCGCGCCTGCCGGGCCCCGCGGGGCAGTCCGGGGCGCCAGCGCCCACAGCGGCGGCGCCCCCCTCCGCCCGCGCCCCCGTGCTCCTGCCGCCCCCGCACCGGCCGGGCCGCGGCGGTGGGTGTGCACCGCGGGAGGGGCTGAGGAGCCAGGTGGTGGGCGGTCACCCCAGGCGGGCTTGGGGCAGAGGGTGAGGGTGCTTGAGCAGGCGCCCCAGGCCCCTGCTGAGCAGGTGACGCTGGCCGAGCTGCGCTCTCTGTCCTGGGGGGCGAGGAAGGGAGAGGGGTGCAGATGCCCAGAGGGGCGGGGGCCGGCGGGATTGGCCCCAGGAGCTCCCGGTGTTCAGGGGAGGGATTCCCTCACCAGAAAAGTTTGGGGACCCTGGGTTGGACAGAATTAAGCAGGTTCTTGGAACTTTCCAGACCAAATCCAGGGTCGGGACCGTGGGCCTGGGCGGCCTCCGGGAAGCAGGGGGCACAGCTCAAGACAGCGAGGCGCGTCTGCAGCAGGTGGGGGGACACAGCAGTGCTGGGCCCTGTGCACCGCCGCCCCTGCGCTGGCACCTGCCGGCAGGGCCCCCTGGGAGGTGGCATCTTGTCCTCAGGCGGCCCCCCTGGCTGTGCAGCTATCCTGCTCCCCACGCACATTGCCCTGGGGTGTGGTGGCCGGCTCTCAGGCCAGTGCCCCCAGGTGCCAGAGGCTGGCCCAGAGCTGGCGGCGGGTCCTGGCCCTGGGGCGTTTTCCTCACGTCTTTCCTGTCTGCTCAGGGCTCCCGTCCACCATGAAGGCCTCCCGGGCCGTCAGCAGCCCCGCTGGCCCCCCGCGAGCTAGTCCGGAAGGTGTGGACCTGAGTCTGACAGGCCTCCCCCCACCTGTGTCCCAGCGCCCCAACAGCGCCTCGGCCACCAGGCCACTTGCCCGCACCGTCTCCGTGGTGGTGGGCAGCGAGCCGAGGAGGAGGGCACTGGTGAGTCTGCTGGGCCGCCCCAGGCTGTGTGCCCTCAAGTGTGGGCTGGCTGGGGCCCGGCTCGGGCCCTGCTCGCGCGTGGTGACCTGGACGGGCGGCTTTCCTGGCCCAGCCTCAGCGTGCCCCCCTTCCACCTGCGGGGGGCGGTGCGGATGTGAGAAAGTGAGGCGCATGGAGACCCCAGCCCTGCCTTACCGCCTCCTGACCAGTTCCCTCCCTTCACAGGGGGGCCTGGGGCTTGGGGGCCCTCTGGCCGCCAACAACCTCCGCAGGTCCAGCAGTGCCACCCAGGTGAGCCAGCCGCCGGCCGGCCCGGCGTGGACCGGCTCCTGCAGGTAACCCCGCGCCCCGGGGACAGCCCTTGGCAACTCCACCACACCCCTCCCGCCTCGCAGCTCCTCCAGCTGCACGCTGTGGCGTCCACTGGGTGGGGGGCCGCCAGCGCCCTGGAGACATCAGGCCTCTGTGCCCCAGAGCCAGCCTCCACCCCAACAGAGACGCTGCACCCCTTGTCCCCAGCTGGAGCTCCGCACACCCTGCCCCATGTCCCTGGTGCATGTCTGGTGGCGTGGGTGGCGGGGGCGAGTTGGGGCTCATCTGGGAGCCTGTGGGCTCTGCCCTGGGGTGCCGGGACCTGCTGATGGCAGGAAGGAGGTGCAGTGTCTGGTGGTCCCAGAGCCCCTCCCCTGAGCCCCGCTTCTGCTTAGGGCTCCTGATGAGGGTGGGGGGCTGCCTCAGGCCACGCGGTTGGGAGGGGCCCCGCAGCCCTGGCCCCGTGCATGCGCGCACCTTTGAGAAACCAGGTCTCTGCTGTGCTTCGTGCTCGAGCTCAGGAGCCGTTGCCCCGCCTGGCCGCTCTGTGGCCCTGTGCCCTCGCGCTGCGGCCGGGGACAGGCTTGGCGGGAAAGCGCCCGCTGTCGCTGTCGGGGAGCCAGCCGTGCAAGGCAGACACACAGCGGGAGCCCTGGCCCTGTCACAGCCACTGCTGGCCGCCGGCGCCCCCGCCCTAAGCCCCACGCCCCCTCCCCCCCGTCACTCTGTGCCCGCACAGGCCATTCCTTTGAGGCCTGAGCTGCCTGGTCACACCGGGGAAGCCCGTCCTGACCGCCCTGAGCCTGGTGGCTCCTGGGCCTTTGAGAGCCTCGGCCCGCCTTTGTGTCCTGACCGGCCCCTGCCGCCTCCTGGTCTCTGGGGCCAGCCGCCCAGGAGAGCCCTGCTTGGGCCTTGTGGCTGTGGCCCGGGCGGTGTCCTCCGTGTGGGTTTGTTACGGGGCAGAGAGAGGGGCGCCCCAGAGCTCCCAAACCTGCCTGCTCTGAATAGGCTCTGCCATCCGCCGCATCAACACAAAACATATGAGGCTTTGCTGAAAACAAACTTTAATGCAATTGGGAAACAACACAGAAAAGGCAAAGAATATAGTTTCTAAATTGAGCACCCAGAGTGACCCGTCCCCTCGTGGGTAAAGTCCACCCAAGTAGGATTGGCCCAGAGCAAGGCCCCAAAGCTGCCCCAAGTCTAAAGCACCTTCCAGTGGGGACCCACAGAAAAGGGTCAGAAACAACCAGACAAGTCTGGGAGGAAAAGAGCAAAATCAAGACAAAAACTGCCACTGTCCCCTCCCCGCGGCTCCCGCCCACGTCTGTGTCACCCCGTCCACGACCGAAAGGCGGACAGTTTCTTCACGTGTCTCTCGGCTCCACGTGCCTCCTCCAGGCGCCTCCTGACTCCATCCTGCTCCTTCCTTCTGTGTCCCTTCTGCAGCTGCTTCTCCTTGCTCAGCTCCACCCTCCCTTGGGTGGGGCAGGGAACCTGGAACCTCCCCCTTTTCTGGGGACTCCCCCCCCCCCCGGTTAAAGATTTAGGGTCAGCTGTAGCATTTCTCTGAAGCCCAGCCTGGGGTGCAGGGGGTCCGGGGACGGCTGAGCTGGGCTTGTGCCGTTTCTGCCCTGTGGGCAGCTTCCCCTGCTGTGGTGAGGGCCTTACGGTCCGCTGCTGGCCGCAGGGCGGGTGCCGACATCCGAGCTCAGTGTCCCCGCCATCGCAGCCTGCACCCAGCTGGCCTCCGGGCCCCCCACGCAGGCGTCCGGCCGCCGCCCGCAGGGAAACTCACTGCTCGGGGCTTCCTGGTCAGTCTTCCACTAGGTTGGGCGGGTTTGGGTCAGCACCCACCGCTGCACGTGAGGGACGTGTTCTCTTGGGGTTCCGGGGTACAGGGGGTGAGCCTTGCCTCAACAACCCCAGGGTGGTAGCTTGCAGCCTCTTCCCTGGGTGGCCGGCCCCAGGGTGTGGCCCGGGGTCCTGGCCAAGGTGGCGGCACCATCGCCTGCTCCGGGAGCAGACAGGGGCCACCGGAGCCTCCCTGCGCGCCAGCCTCGGCCTTGCGGCTGTGGCACTCAGGCACCCCAGGCGAGGCTGGGCCAGCGGGCGGGCCGTGGAGGGCCGAGGCCCCGAGGGCTGCTTTGCTGAGACCCAGCTCCAGGCCGCCGGCCCGAGGAGCGCAGGGCTCAGCGGCTCTTCCGGCATCTAGAGCCGGGGCGCTGCCACCAGGTCAATGCTAGAAAGACTGTCACCCCAAAAGTAAGCCCGCCAGTGTCCTGCCATTGTCTCTGGGTCTGCCTCTCTGCCCCCATCTGGCCCCCCCGCCCCCCTCTGATCAGCTGCCTTTGCCCCACGTCCCGCTCCGGGAAGGTCGTGGGTCCCCTGCTTGTGGCTGGTCAGCTCCGGTGGGGACCCCGCAGCCCCGTCCCCCGCAGGTGTTTGGGCGTCGCCTCCTCCAGCCGCGCAGGGGAGACCACAGGGGCGCCCTGGAGCCAGCCCTCCCAACCTGGCTCCCCCGCCACCCCGCACTTCCCCCCGGGGGGGACTCTGGCGGCGCCGTGGCCATCTTTAGGTCCGCCCGGGGGTCCGTGGTCACGGGGCTGCCTTGCTGCGGCTCCTGACGGGGGCCGCTCTGCTCTGGCCCCAGCACTGCCCCACCCGCTGGCCGCCGGTCAGGGCTGGAGCCGAGGTGGAGGCTGACCACCCTGCCATGCCCTCGGCCTCCCTGTACCAAGCCACGGGCCCTGCTTGCTGTCCTCTCTCCGACACAGGCCAGCAGAGCCCCCCGACTTCCTGATGCTCTTTGAGGACAGCCCGGGCGGGAGACAGAGGCTGGCCAGCCCGGACAGAGCTTCCAGTGACCAGGGAGCCACGGGGAATGTCCCGGTGAGGGGGGCCAGCGTGGGTGGGCAGCTCCCGTGGCGGCTGCTGCTGGCTCCGCCGTGGCTCTCGCCGCCACAGACGGCCGCGTGGGGAGGCCAGTGTCCCCGGTCAGCACTGCCCGCGTTGCAGCTGAGCCCCGGGGCCGGCCGTCGGGCGCCGAGGGGGAGGCAGCGGTTTGGGGCTGAGACAGGTCTGTGTGCACAGGGCGAGCCGCCCGGAGCCCCGCGCCCCCGCACCCCCGCGGCACCGGCGTGCCCCCGGAAGAGAGAGTGCCCCGTGACCCTGGCCCCCAGCTTCACGGCCAACAACAGGTGTGGCCGCCGGCCCTGCGACTCTGCATCCCGCCCGGCCAGGACAGGGCCCCTGGGGGTGGGGGGGTGTCCCCCAGCCAGGCCCGAGGGGCCGCTCGCCCTGGTCTGCCCGCCCTCCTCCAGGGCGGGCCCCGCGGCAGCGCCCACTCTGCTCCCGAAGGCCGCCCCTGGAGCCCCAGCACAGCCACACCCCAGAGCCGGGCCCCCAGCCGGGCCACGGGTCTGAGTGGCCGCTGCCCCGGCCCACACCCGGCGACCGGCCGCCGCCGCCTCGCCTCTCCCGCAGGAGCAGCAAGGGTGCCGTGGGCAACCGCGTCACCGCCATGGTGCGCAACCAGCACAGCCCCGCGGAGGAGGCGCCGCCCCCCAAGAGCTCCAACCACGCGCCCCCCTCCCTCAAGTGAGACCGCTCTGCTGCCGCCGGGGCTGGGGTGCGGGGTGTCCCTCGGGCGGGGCCCGGCTGGGCGGCGAGGGCAGGGCCTCCCGGGCGGCGGGGCCGGCGCGACCGCTTCTGCCCTTCCCGCCAGCAACATCGTCAAGGCGGCCACTGGCGAGGCCCGCGGGGGCAGCAGCTGCCAGAAGCCACCCAAGAACCTCGCCAGTCCCGCCCAGGTGGCCTGGAGCAGCGCAGGGCCGCCCGGCAGGCGCTCGGAGGTGACCGAGGAGGAGGCCGAGAGGTGACTGGGCTGCGGGTGGGAGGCGGGCAGGAGCGCGGGTCCAGGGGAGAGGCCCGCGCACCCCACGGCGGGCGGGGCCCGGGTGGCAGCTGCTTGGCAGCTCCTCGAGGCGGGGCTGCGGCGGGCGGTTACCTCGGCCAGCTGCTCCCCGCGGGTGGGCTGGGCCCTTGAGGCTTGGGGGATCCTTCTGCCATGACCCCAGCTGGTGATGGCCACGCCTGACCCGCAGCCGCTAGTGACCAGAATGTGGCCCCCGAGCCTCCAGCTGGATGGGCGGTGACCGTCCCGTGTCCCGCGAGAGCCTGGGCCCAGGCCCTGGGGGTGGGAGGCGCCGGCGCAGCCAGGAGCCCCCGCCATGCGCGTGCGTGGGCAGCGCCCCGGTTCCACTTGGGAGCAGGAGGGTCTGGCTGGCGCGGCGCATGGACAGGAGGCCCAAGGGCGAGACCGGGGCCTTTAATGAGGAGTGGACGTAGGACATGCGAGCGCAGTGTGGGCCGCGGCGGGGTTTGCCTGGTGAGGCCGCAGCGGGCCTGGGGCTGCAGAGGAGCCAGGGCAAGAGGGGTCGCCGCCCCCTCGCCCTCTGCCCCGCCTTGGCCCCGCCTGTGGCCCTGGGGGTGGGGCCGCCTCCACTTGGCCCCTCCCTGTCCGTGGCTGCTCACCAGGCTGGGTGCTGCGGGGCCGGTGGCATCTCCCTCACAGCTGGGCCCTGGGCCCTGCCCGCCTGCAGGTTCATCCACCAGGTGAACCGCGCGGCCGTCACCATCCAGCGCTGGTTCCGCCGGCAGCGGGCACGGCGCCGAGCGGGAGCGGCCTGCCTGGGCCACCTGCTGGCATCTGAGCAAGAGGTGGGCGCGCCGGGGGTCCTGCGACGTGGGCTGTCGAAAACTCAGAATCCCAAGGGCCCGAGCCTGACCTGGGGCCTCGCTGCCTCCCGCCCACGCCCGCGGGTCGGCAGGGCCAGGGTGGGGGGCACCTTGTGGGCCGGCGGTCCCAGCCCGCCCCGGGACGCAGAGCCAGCCCTCACCCAGCCACAGCCCGGGGAGGAAGCCCGTCCTCTGCAGGACAGAGGCGTGTGGGGGCCCTTTGGAGGCCCAGGCCTGGGCCCAGGACCCCAGTCACACCCGCTGGGGCTCAGGGTCTGCAGGGGCAGCGGCGGTGGCCGGGCGAGGCGAGCCCCCTGGACCTGCAGCAGCGGAGGGCGGCGGCCAGGAGGACTGCGCGGGAGGAGCAGGCGCGCCGGGCCAGGCAGGCGGCCATCCAGGTGCCGGGGGTCCTGAGCAGCGGGGGCCCGGGCGGGAAGGATGCTGGCCCTGAGGGCACCCTGGACGCAGGGCAGGAGGGCAGGGCTGACGGGAGGTCCCCTAGGAGCTGCAGCAGAAGCGAGCTCGGAAGGCAGGCGGCCTGGAGCCTGAGCCGCCCCCGAAGCCAGGGGGCACCGGTCACCACACCCTCAAGGCCAACAACGCTGGTGAGCTGCCCCCACCTGCCTCCGTCCATACATGGCTGCCCTGGTGTGCTGCCCCCGTGCCTGGCCACCCCCGTGCCTGGCCACCCCCAGTGCAGGCTCTCCCCTGCCTCAGGTGAGGACAGTGGCCTCTAAAAGTGTGGCCCCTGGACAGCATGCCCCGCCCCGTGTGGCCCTCGCTCTGCAGCAAACCCCAGCCTGTGCCCGCCCCCGTCCTGCTCACACTGGAGCTGGCCTCGTGCCCTGTGGGGAAGGCAGTCACGTCACTCCAAACCCCCAACTTTTCCCCGGAAGGCCAAGGGTCTGCAGTGACCCCGGCCCTGGGGTGTCTGTGGCCCCTGGCCGGGCCCCTTCCCTGGGGCGCCTGTGGTGATGCTGTGTCTGTGGCAGGAGCGCAGCTGTGCCCCCTGGGCCAGAGGGACCGCCGCCGCCCTGCCCCTGGCGCATCTGCAGAGCCCCAGCAGCGTCTGGAGAACGAGCCGCAGGTCTGGTGGGGCCCCGGCCCTCCCTCCTCCCTGGCTTGGGCTCATCCGCGCAGGCGTGCCTGGGCCTGCCCCCTCCTCCGGGCCGGGCACGCGGCCGCTCTGGTGCTCCTGGCCTTCAACTCTGCTGCGGCAGGCGGCGAGCTCAGAGCAGGCGCTGAGGCTGGCATCGCCGTGCCCTGTCCCTGGGGTGGCGGCCGAGCTGGTGCTCACAGAGGGTGTGAGGATAGCCAGGCCCCCGCTCTGCTGGGCTGGCCTCTCACGGCCCTGCGGGTTTCTCCCTCCTGCTCCCAGGGCGTGGCAGGTGAGGGCCCGGAGGTGGTGGACCCCACTGGGGGCAGGGCCAAGTCCAGGGCGACCCTGGACGAGCTGCTGGACACGCTAAAGCTACTGGAGGAGGAGCCCGAGCCGCTGCCCCGGCCCCGGGCCTACCAGAAGGACAAATACGCCTGGACCGATGAGGTGACTCCAGGGCCGGGTGCTGCGGGGCGGGCAGGCCCTCCTGCCCGTTGGGACCTGGTCAGGGCCGGGGGGCCTTCTTGAGTCTTGCGCTCACCCAGGGACCAGCGAGCGCAGGACCTCGGGAGAATGAGGGCGGCCAGGTGCCCGGTGCGGGTCTGGGCAGCCCGAGAGGCCCCTCCTTCCGGGCCTGCCAGCCCCACTCTGGCTGCCTAACAGCCGCACGTGCTGCCCGCGCAGGGGGACGACGGCAGCTCCCTGACTGCCGACAACCTGGAAAAACTTGGGAAGCTCAGTGCCCCCACCAGCCCCCCCGGGGGTGGGACTCTGCTCTCCGAGGCCAAGCTGCAGAGCATCGTGAGCTTCCTGCACGAGATGGAGGAGGCGGGGCAGGACTGGCCGGCCTCAGCCCCCCAGGTGCGCGGGTCCCCGGAGGGCGGGCGGGCGGAGCCAGGGGAGGGCCCGCCTGACCCCGTGTGTCCCCAGGGGCCCGAGGAGGGGCCGGGCCGGCCGGAGCAGGTGTCAGAGTCCGGCGCCTCGGTGATGCGGCTGCAGCTCGAGGTGGAGGAGAAGAAGCAGGCCGCGGCGCTGCTGCAGAGGGCGCTGGTAACCCGGCCCGCCCCGCCCGCCCGGCTGCCCGGCGCCCCTGCCCGCCCCGCTCGGTCCTGGTCCTCAGTGCTAGCGCCTCCTGCCCCGGCCCTGCAGGCGCAGCAGCGGGACCTCGCCGTCCGGCGCGTCAAGGAGACCGAGCGGGAGCTGGGCCGGCAGCTGCGGCAGCAGAGGGAGCACTACGAGGCCGCCGTGCAGCGGCATCTGTCCTTCATCGACCAGGTGCGGCGCCGGGGAGCGCCTGTGGCGGGAGAGGCCGCCCGGGCCCCAGGGGCTTCCCAGACCGCGGCCTCTTTGATGCTCCTTTTTGGGGAAGCGTCCACAACTTGGGGAGCGGAGGCCCCACGACAGTGCTCCCAGCAGCACGGCAGGGGGACGGGCAGGTGGGCAGACACTCAGAGCGGGTCCACCCCGTCGGGCACTCAGGACCTGGTCGCTTCCCTTGTCCGGGAGGCAGCACGCCGGAAAGGCGGGGTCGTGAGCCCAAGTGCCAGCCCCCCAGTCTGTGGAGGACCCCGGGGCTGGGTGGATGCTCCAGGGAGTTCGAGTCGCTCCGTGACGGTGCCTGGGGGAGGTGTCCGGCAGGACAGCACCTGTGGCTCTGGGCTGACCACGTCCTGGGACGTTGCTCCTGGTCTGGGGCCACTGGGGCAGCCAGGTCCCCAGGTGAGGGGGCTTCCAGCCCACCCCAGCTTAGCCGTCCCTGGTGGGGCCTTTCCTGGAAAAACCCCCGGGCCTGGTGCCTGCAGGGATAGGGAGCCCCGTGGCTTCTGCTGGCTGCTGGCCGTGCTCTGCTGGTGGCTGTGGGTGGCCGGGTGAGGCCCGCTGGAGCCCTGGCGAGGCTGGTGTGGTCAGGGCCTTGGTGGGTGGCGGGCATGTCCTTCTCTAACGTGGCGGTGGGGTGCCCTGGGACTCCCCCCCGAAGGCCCTGTCGGGGCCATGGGGCTTCACTGATGTCAGCTGGACCCTGGGGTGTTGAGGGCCACCCCACCCCAGGGCCCTCTGCAGACCGGGCGGTGCTGGCCTTCCTGGGTGGGGGTAGGAGGGTGGGACGCAGACCCTGGGCGCTGGAGGGGCCCCGCAGAGGTATCAGCTCTGCTCCACCCACAGCTGATCGAAGACAAAAAGGCACTGAGCGGCAAGTGCGAGGCCCTGGTGGCCGAGCTGACGCAGGGGGACCAGAGGCACAAGCAGAAGGTGGCCCAGATGCAGGAGCAACACGAGCTGGTGAGGCCCAGCGGGCCCCCCGCCTGCCCAGCCCAGCGAGTCTGGGCTGTGATGGACGGAGCGAGACCCCTGGACGCTGGAACAGGCCCGCAGCAGCCCGGCCTCCGTCCCCTCCTCCTGGGGCTGCTTCCCCAGGGCTTGTGGACTGCCAGGCCCTGGGCAGGGCGGGCTCTGTGCTAGCCCCGCCTGCCACCAGCCTGGCACCGCCCTGCTGGCTCCAGGCACCTGGGGCCTTTGTCATGGCAACACGTACACCTCCCCAGGGCTCAGCAGCTCCTCCCCTGGGGCGGCCATGGTCCCGAGCACTTCCCAGAGCAGACACCCTGCTCTGGGAGTGGGGGTGCCACCTTTGTCTTTAAAGGCTCCAGTGGCTGCCTCGGACAGCCAGGGTGGGGGCCCAGCCACGCAGGAGCAGGGGGCCTGGGGCTCCCAGGGCTGGACGGCTGCCCTCCCGCACCCACCCGCCCCAGCCCCTAGAGAGCAGCAGAGGACGTGGAGGCCACGGGGGGCGCCTCCCAGAACCTGGGGGTCAAGGGACAGGGATGGGGTGCCCTCGGCCTCTTCCTGCGTCCTACGTCTCCGCCACCAGCCTCCTGTCTTCTCGCCGGCAGGAGATCCAGAAGCTCAAAGAGCTGATGAGCGCCACAGAGAAAGTCCGCAGGGAGAAGTGGATCCACGAGAAAACCCGCAAGATCAAGGAGATCACGGTCAGAGGTGGGGGCCTCACAGGGCTCCTGGGCCGCGAGGCGGGGGCCTCCAGCCTGCTGCAGGGGCCCCTCTCCGGGGGCTGGGGTGCTGCCAGGGGCAACCCCGTAGCTCAGAGCACTGGGAGCCATGGCGCCGGGGGCCGGGAAGGTACAGGGGCCTGGGCGGGCAGCTGCGGCTCCTGCTCACAGGCCCCTCGCCGCCAGGCATGCGCGTGGTGACCGCGGCCCCCCAGCCGAGACGGACAGTTCCTCGGGCTAGCCCGGGCCTCCTGGGGGTCCCCCTGCTGGGCTGGGGCCCGGGAGCTACGGGCCCGGGGGTGAGGCTCGCTGAGTGCAGTGCCCCCCCCAGGCCTGGAGCCCGAGATCCAGAGGCTGATCGCCAAGCACAGGCAGGAGGTGAAGCGGCTCCAGGGCCTGCACGCTGCGGAGCTGCTGCGGGCGGACGAGCGGGCAGCCCAGGACTGCGCACGCCAGCTGGGGGAGCTGCGGGAGCTGCTGGAGCGGGAGAAAGCCGCGCTGGGCCAGCAGGAGCGGGAGCGCGCCCAGCAGCGGTAAGTGTGGGCACCCGCACCCCAGGGCGGCAGGACGCGCACCAGCTGAGCCGCGGCCCAGGCCACGGGGGCCCCGGGGTGCAGGGCCTGGGCCGGGCCGCTCTGAGCTGGTGCCTGCCCCGCAGCTTCGAGCAGCACCTGGAGCAGGAGCAGCGGGCCCTGCAGCAGCAGCGGCGGCGCCTCTACAGCGAGGTAGCCGAGGAGAAGGAGAGGCTGGGCCAGCAGGCGGCCAGGTGCGCCCGGAGGCCCTGCCCACCAGCCCGTCCTGCTCCCCGCCCCAAGCCCCCAGCCTCCTCCCCGGCCCTGCCCCGCCCGTGCTGACCCCCGGCCCCGGCCCCGCAGGCAGCGCGCGGAGCTGGAGGAGCTGCGGCAGCAGCTGGAGGAGAGCAGCGCGGCGGGGGGCCGGGCCTTGAGGGCCGAGTTTGAGAAGGAGAGAGAGGGCCAGGAACGCCGCCACCAGGTGCGCGGCTGCCCGCCCTCCCGGCCCCGGCATGACGGGCACCACCAGGGCCAGCCTGACCTGAGGGGCCACCCTGGGCCTGGCCGGGCCCTGCCTGGCGGGCGTGTGGCTCCGGGTCAGGCTCACGCTGTCGCTGCCCCCAGATGGAGCTGCAAGCCCTAAAGGACCAGCTGGAGGCGGAGAGGCAGGCGTGGGAGGCCAGCTGCGCCAGGAAGGAGGTGCTGCCCCGCCCCGGCTTCCAGCCGGCCACATGGGGCCCTGAGGCGCTCGTCGGGGTGGGTGGGCTGGTGTGGAGCTGACACCCTGGCAGCCGCTGGCTGGGCCCAGGGAGCTGCCGTGGGCGTGATGGGTCGGAGCGTGCGGGGCGTGTGGGGCCACACCCCTCGTCTTCCAGTGCCTTCCGGGGGCACGCCGCCTGCACCCTCCCCAACCCTGCAGGACAGCGTCAGGCCCACCCAAGAGGCGTGGGCGCTTGGCCAGCCGCCTCGGTCCAGCTTGACTGGCTGCATGGCAGGGGCGCGTCCAAGGCGCGGGCTCACAGGGTCAGGACAGCAGGCGGGCCCCAGGGCGGCCTATGCTGACCCCTGGGCGTGGCGGTGCCTCATGCTCACACAGGCCAGTCCGGTGGCAGCCTGGGTCTCTGGGTGAGGATTGGCCAGCCCCTCCCTGGAGGCCAGCTGGGGGCTGGGGAGACCCCTCTGTCCTTGTCCTGCGTCCTGTGGTCCAGTTGGGGAGCATCCGGCCCCACCGAGCCCCCGCCCTGCAGGAAGCCCGGCTGCTGGCCCGGGAGCGGGAGCTGAAGGAGGAGACGCGGATAGCGCGCGACAGGGAGATCGAGCTGGTCGTGCACAGGCTGGAGGCGGACGTGACGCTGGCCCGGGAGGAGAGCGAGAGGGCTGCGGAGAGCCGGTGAGGCGCCCCCCGGGCGGGCGAGGCGCGGCCAGCTGGCCGTCCAGCCGCCCCTGACCCGTCCCCCCGCAGTGTCAAGCGCATCCGGGACAAGTACGAGGCGGAGCTGGCGGAGCTGGAGCGCTCGGAGCGGCAGCTGCAGGAACGGTGCGCGCAGCTGAGGGGCCGCCTGGGCGAGGCGGAGGGCGAGGCTGGGCGCCTGCAGGGCCTGCTGCGGCAGAGGGAGAGGGAGCTGGCCGAGGCCTCAGCGGTGAGTGGGGCGGGCGGGCGGGCGGGCGGGCGGGCGGGGGGTGGGCGTGCTCCGGCCATCTCCCGTGGCTCACGACCCTGCCCCCAGGTGAGCGAGAAGCTGACCGCAGAGCGCAGCAGCCTGGCCCAGGTGCTCCGGCAGGAGTTCGCTGACCGGCTGGCGGCCTCTGAGGAGGCGACCCGGCAGGCCAGGGCCGAGCTGGCTGAGCTGCAGGCCCGGCAGCGGGTGGAACTGGAGCAGCTGGCGCGGGAGAAGCAGGCGGAGCTGGAGGCTGTGCACGGGAGGTGGGCACCGGGGCAGGGCGGCCACTGGGGGAGGCCACTGGGGGACTGGGCAGGGCGGGCCTCTCGTCTGCGGTGCTCTGGAGACAGCTCCGGAGTCCAGCTACATGCGGTCCATAGCCCGCTGCTCCCCCAGACTCAGTTCTCCTGGGTCAGCCACCCCCGTGTTCTGAAGGATGGGTGGGTGGGCTCCGTGAGCCCGGCGCTACAGGGATGCCTCTGGGGGCGTCATGGCCCCGCTTGGGGTTCTGTTCGGTGTGGCCTGGATCAGCCACACACCCAGCTCCTGCGCTGACCCCCCGCTCTCCCAGCGGGACAGCTGCCCCTCTGGTGGGGTGGGGCCCTCACGGGGCTGGAGCTGCCCAGAAGCCCCGTGTGCACCCTGCAGGGTGAAGCTGGCCCTGGCCAAGAAGGAGGAGGCGGTGAGCAGCCTCCGCAGGCAGCACGAGGTGCGTGGCCAGCCGGGGGGCAGGCGGGCGGGCGGCGTGGGGCCCGGCTGACCGTGGACCTTGCCACAGGCCGCCGTGAAGCGGGCCGACCACCTGGAGGAGCTGCTGGAGCAGCGCAGGCGAGCCCTCCCCAGCGCCAAGTGACCGCAGCGGGGGACCTGGCCGCCGCCCTGCTGGGGGGCCCAGGTGGGGGCCCCTCCTCTGCGCCCACCGGGCCCTGCGTGGAGGCCACGGCCGCGCGGTGTGTAACAGTAAAGAAGTGTTTCTAAGCCGGCGTGGCCCTGCCTGTCTCTCCCGGGCTGGCGGCAGCGCTGGAGGCCGGAGGCCCCTCCCTCGGGTGGCCGGGAGGGGGCGCCCGGCCTGCCCGCTCTCAGCCCGCCCCTGGCTGCCCGGCCTGTGGGCCCAATTCGCGCCCCCCGCCCAGAGCAGAGGGAATGGCTCCCTGTTCAGCTGGACAGGGCGGGCTCCGGGGCGCTGTGGCCCGCGCCCCCAGGAAGGCGCTCTGAGTCTCCACCCACTGTGCCTGCCGCCCAGAGGCCGCGGCACCCCTGAACCCCCCGCCCTGGAGAGGCCGACGCCTCTGGGAGACCCCTCCTTCCTGCCCGGCTCCCGGAAGTCGGCGCTGCAGAGCGAGCACCTGCCCACCCGGATGGATGTGCCTGAAGGTCCCAGCAGGCTGGGTCGAGCCGCTGCCTCCCTCCCGCTGCTCCCTGTCTGGGCTCTGGCCCGGGGCAGTGTGGGGTGCCCACACTCATGGGGGGGAGCTTCCTCTTGCCTACGGGGTCCCATGCCTATGGGGGGGCCCCCGCACCGTCCAATGACGGTCCTGGCAGCGGACATTCTCGGCCCCAACCCACGAGGCCGTGGAGGGCCGAGGCCACTTGCGGGAGCACGGACCCCAGAGCACGGACCCCAGGGCCCGGCCCTCGCTTTCCCCATCTGCGGAGCCCTCCGACCTGAGCTGGGCGCGGCAGCGAGAGCAGCTGGGTGGCGCCGGGGCATCCCCAGGCCGAGGAAATGGCACCCCGTGGGGCTGGATCACAGGGCGGGCATTGCCCTTCCCGTGCCTTGTAGGGAAACTGAGGCAGAGCACCCCCACCTGGCTCACTGTCCTCACCCCTCCTGGGAATGCCAGTGTGTCCCCTGGACAGGGCCTGTGTCCCCCCAACTAAGGTGACGGCTCCCGCTCACCTGCTCACTCTCCCCTCCTCGTCCACCCGCCTGTCCACTCACCTGCGGGGGGGCCGTGCCCTCTGCCTCCAGCCCCCTCGCCTCCGCCGTGCTCTCGCTGGTGACCCCCACGCGCCAGCCCTCGCCCATAATAAAGGCCATTTGCTCCTGACGTTCGTGGTTTCAGGTCTCCACGCCCGGGTCTCTGCGCCACGGGACCTGCCCGCCACCGCCGTCTGGGTGAGGACGGGCCCCGAGAGGCTGAGTGGGGGGCTGGGCTGTGCTGCAGGGAGGGGCCAGTCTCGCCCCCGGGGGCGCTCCGGGGCTGTCCCGAGGAAGGCTGCCCAGGTGGACTAGGGGGCCCAGCTGGGGGTAAGAGGTGGTGGCGGAAGGGGGCGCGTCCGCTGGCGAGGTGAGGGGGCTGCGTGGTCAGGCTCACTGACCCCTGCGGGTCCCTACTGACCCCTGCGGGGCCCTGCCCACGGGTGGCCCCGGGCTCAGACCCCTCCTTCCTCTGGCCCTCCCGGCCCAGGCGCCTGGGGCGTAACCCACCCCCACGGTCCGGCGTGTAGGCCCCGTGCCCGCCGCGTGAGCGTGCGGGGCGCGGGGCCGGTCCTCTCCCCACCACCAGCCCCCAGGAGGAGAGAGGGCCCGGGGGGGGGCCAGGGCCACCACCTCCGCACACCACCCGGGCTCGCTAACCGGCTGCGGCCTCCCCGGCCTCTGCGCCTGGGCCGGAACCCGGTCGGCGGTGCTCAGCCTGGGGCCGGCGCTCAGCCTGGGCGAGACACTCCCTTCCCAGAGGTGAGGAGTCCAGGAGCCAAAATGGGCGAGAAGTTGGGGGTCTGGGCGGGAGGCCAGGTGGGGGCGACCAGAGCGCCTGGGCACTTCACCCACCGGGCCAGTGCGGGGAGGGGCCCTCAGGAAGAGCAGGGCAGAAGGGGAGGGGGGTGCAAGCCCTGGAGGCTCCAGCTGGAGCTCAGGGCCTGCCTGGCCCCCACAGGCCACACCCTGGGGGTGCAGTGTCCCTGGGCTGAGACGGCTCTGCTGGACCCTGGTGGCCACGGGACCGGCTGGCGTGGAGTCCACAGGGTGCGGGTAGGGGCTCCTGCAGACTCACCCCCACTTTACAGGCAGGGAAGCTGGACCCTGCACCCCACTTCCGGCTCAGCCCTGCCTCCCCGGGGGCCGTGGTCTCTGGGGGGTGGGGGGCTGTGGCTGGTTGAGGGGCTCCCGCTCCGGCCCTTGCTTGAGCTTCCACCCGACGGAGCCACTTGTGCGGGTCCGGGCTCTGGAGGCCCGCGGGGGCCGCGGCTGACAGTCGGGTGGAGGAGAGCGGGGCCCCTGGAATGAGCTGATGGGGCCCATGTGGGGGGCAGGCAGGGGGCAGGCCCGGAACGTCCGCGTGTACGGGAGGAGCCTGAGGTAGTTGAAGGACCCTGGGAGCCCCGTGCGGACACAGCCCGCTGCCCCCGGGGCGTCTGGCCTGTCAGCGCAGGGACAGGGGCTTCAGGGGGCCCTGGGCCGCCCCCCCACACCGCCGTGGGGTACCATGGTGCCTAAGGTCGCTGGGCAGCAGCTCAATGTCCTTGTCCGGCAGGGCCGTCTGGGAGAAGTCCTCGTCCATCCCGGCCCTGCCGTGGACAGGGGCAGCTGGGTGGGCGCAGTGTGGGGGCTCAGGCCAGCCCAGACGCGGCCCCCCACGGTGTCGCTCCTGCCCCTCCTCAGGGCCCCCAGCCCAGGCCAAACCCCGGCTGCAGGGGCCACAGGGGCAGCCTCTCAGCGCCCTGAGGTCCCAGCGTGGCAGAAACACCCATGCCCGTGGCCCCAGGAGGCGCCTCTGATGCCCTCTTGCTAGGTGGCCACCGGGCGGTCCCCCGTTTCTCAGAAGACAAGACTGGGGTGTGGAGGGCAAAGCATGGGACCAGAAGAGGCCTCACCAGGAGGGCCCCTCGCCCGGCTCACAGTCACCTCCTCTGGGAAGCCCTCCTGGTGGCCCCCAGTGCCACCTCTTCCCTGTCAACCCAGGCCAGGGGCTTGGCCAGTGGGCCCTGGCTGGATGCCGTCTGCACAGAGAGGCCACTGGGCCCAGGCCTGTCTCAAGCTGACCAGACAGCCCCAGAGCAAGGAGGCCTGCAGCTCCTGCCGGCCTCAGGAGGAAGCCCGAGCCGGCTCCCCGGGACTCAGCCTGGGGCGGGGGGCAGTCAGCCGGCGGGGCGGGCCCTGCACAGGTCAAGGGGCCAGCAGCGGGGACCAGGCCGTGCTGTGCCCCAGGGCTTCCTGAGCTGAGCCCCTGATGCCCCGCCCCCACCTGGGATCTTGGGGTCCATCCTGCAGGGCCAGGCCTGGAGAGCCCAGGCTCTGGTCCTGTCTGCAGAGCGCGTGGACACTGCTCCCTCCGTCCCCGTCCCGCCACACCCCACGGCCTCAGCTGGCAGCGCCTGCAGTTCTGGCTAAGAGTCCCGGATGCCCCCCAAACCGGCAGGGACCCCCGCACCCCTCATCCCCAGGCCTCCCAGGGCTGTGAGCTGCAGCCAGCACCTGCCAGCGAGTCACAGCTCCAGTGCCAGGACGGGAGAGCGAGGTGGAAAGGGGTGATGGCGGCAGAGCCCCGTGGTGGGGCTCCATTGGCCTCGGTCCCCCACCTGCCGGCCTCTGGGCCTGTCGCCACTCAGCCCCGGGCCTGCCGGCCAGGCTCCACTTTCCCCTGCGGGCCCTGCTCCCGGCCATCCTCTCCCGTGCCCCCGCAGACCCAGCGGCCCTCGGGCTGGGGCTCCCCAGGACTGCCCTTCCCCTGCCGGCCCCGTGCCTCCCCGGGCCCCTGTCCTGGGGCTGGTGCTACGCCGCTCGCTCGGGCAGCTCCGCCCGGGCCCACAGGCTGCTTCCTGGGAGGGCGGCGCCGCCAGGCCGGGGGCTGCGCTTTCATACCCGCTGCCCTCCCAGCCTGTTCACCGCTCAGGTGGCAGCTGTCCCGCACCTGGGCCTCCACCTGGTCTGAGCTGCCCTGGGGGCTCGCTGGCATGGGCATGTCCACGCTGGCTGGGCACACTGACCCCCCAGCCCCTGGAACCCGGCAGGTGAGCCCACAGCAGCCTGTGTGCGGCGGACCGGTCCCTGGGGCTGCGCCATCTCTGTCCTGGGCCGGGCCCAGCTGCCCGGAACACCCGTGGGAATGGCGCCCTGCCCACCCCTCAGCTTGGCACCCCCGGGGCGTGGAAATAGGAGAGGAACAGCTTGTGCTCTCCGCGGGCACCTCTGCGCAAAGACCTCGGCCTCCCGGCCCCCCCCAGGACCCCAGGCCCTCCCAGACCTCAGCGGGGGCCCTTGGGAACCCAGAGCCTCCTCCTCTTCTCTCGGTGGCCTCACCCTGCCTCTGGGTCTCTGTGGCAAACACCAGAACCCCCCGCACCTCACCCCGCAGCGCACAGCTGCACTGGGTGGGCTTGGGGGTTCTGGGGGGTGGGGCTCCCTCCAGGCAGGTGCGCCGCATGGGGCCCAGCCGTCCCCTCTGCACCGTCCAGAGCACGCTTGGGGGGCAGCGTGAGCACAGCAGGTGGCACAAGCGCCACCCGGGCTGGGGCAGTGGGAAAGGGTGGGTGGATCTGGGCGCGCGGGCGGGGGAGCCCCGTGGGGTCCCACAGGCGGGGCCGGCGCTCCCCGGGGCGTCGGCGTGTGTGGGAGGGGCCGCCGCTGGTGCGGAGATGCTCACGTGGTTGTCACTTTAGGGGGCCTCAGGTGCGGCCGTCCTTCCCCCGCAGTGGGCGAGTGGCGCCCCGGACCCTTCCGTCCGTGCAAAGCCGGAGGTCCTGCCCGAGCTGCTGAGGGGGCGAGCGCGGCGGCCCCGACCTGGGACGGGCGGCAGGAGGCCCCCCGGGGCTGTGGCCGGACCCCCTGCCAGCCCTTCTCTGCTCCGGTGTCGCGCGAGGGCCGAGCAGGAAGCAGGGGCTGCCCCAGAGCAGGGGCTGGAGGGCGCGGGGCGGGGGCGCGGGGCGGGGGCCGGGGGCCGGGAGCCGGCGCGGGCGAGCCGCCCAGGGCCAGGGGCTCCGGTTTCCACTGCTGCCTGGCCCAGACGCTCGGCTCCTGCGCGTCACGGGTTTTCCGTGTTCGCTGGCCTTGAAGGAACGACACTGAAGCAGCGACCTCGGCTGCGCAGCCCGTGTGGAGGGCGCGGCAGGAGCCGGAGCGACGGGCTACGGGCCGCAGAGCCCCGGCCAGCGTGCCGGGCTGTGGGCTTCACGCACACCCAGGCAGGCGCCCCCACTTCTACCAAATTCCAGAATATCCCGCCTCCCCCACGAGAGGCACCGTCCCCCATCGTGGCCCCTGGACACCTGCTGCACCCGGGTGACCGGGGCCGCCCTCCTCTCCGGGGCAGCCTGGTCCGAGCACCTGCCGGGGGGCGGGCGGCTGAGCCTGCGCTGTCCTGGGCCTCACGTCGGCCGCTCTCTGCCACCGGGCCTGCCCCTCGGTCCCTCGCGCGTGTGGGGCCTCAGGGGGCCCCGGGCCGGGTCTAGGGCTTTCCTAGTCCTCTCCAGCCCCAGCCTGGGGCCCGCCCCTTCTCAGGAGGGCGCCTGCTCAGGGCACCCCAGCTGCAGCCGGCCTGCTGGGGAGCAGCAGGGCCCTTGGTTCCTGTGACACCTCCAAGGGTGCGGTGCTGGGCCCGGAGCTCTGGGGTCCTCCTGCCCCACCTGGGCCCGAGGAAGGAGCTCTGCGCACAGAGGCCCTCCCGCCCCAAGGCCCCTCTCTGCAGGTGGCCACCGCGTGTCCTGGGCATTCGGTGGAGCCGGGCAGTGACCCGGCCACGCGGGCGGAGGGCCTGGGCAGAGGAGCTTGGAGCTGCTGGTCCTGCCCTGCCTGTTCTCAAGGGCCTCCCCATATCTGGGTGATGTCTTGGGGGACCTGGCCCTGGGGCCCGTGCCCGTGGCTCCTTGGCCCTCAACCCGCCGTGGGCACCGTCAGGGCCTGGAGAAGCTCCTGGAGGCCCTGCCCACCTCCAAGGCCTGAGGTGGGCACTGGGGGTCCCCACACAGGGAGAAGGGGGGGCGCCTGCCTTCGCCCATTGATGGGAAGGGGCCACGTTGGGATAAGGGGGCGTCATGGCGGCCTCTCCGAAGAGGCCAGCCTTCCCGCCTTTCTCTGTCCCCTCCGCCAGGAACTTGGGGTCCCTGCTGTCCCCGTGGGTCTGGGTCCTGGCGCATAACCTGCTCCTGCCGTTCCCCACCCCACCCTGCAGGGGCGGCCCAGGGCCCGCTCCGGGGCCAGGGGACAGCCGGGGAGCGCCCAAGCCTCGCAGCAGCACTCGGAACCCCGCCCCCGCCCTGGCCGGCCCTGCCCGCGGCCCCGCCCGCCGCCACCGGCCCAGAGCAAGATGGCACTGTGGCGGGAGGGCCGGCCCAGAGCCGCCCCGACGGAACCGGCCCTCGCGGGAGGGGCTGGCGCCTCTGGGCCCAGGCGGGCTGCTCGGCCGGAATCGCGCCCCCGCCCCGCCAGTGCGGCAGGTGCCAGCCGCCCCTGCGCGTGCCCCCCGCGCCGCTGCCGCGCCCCCGCCTCCGAGACCCCGGCCTCCGTGCCCCCCCCGCCTCCGTGCCCCCCGCCTCCGTGCCCCCCAGCCTCCGTGCCCCCCCTGCCTCCGTGCCCCCCAGCCTCCGTGCCCCCCTGCCTCCGTGCCCCCCGCCTCCGTGCCCCCCAGCCTCCGTGCCCCCCAGCCTCCGTGCCCCCCCGCCTCCGTGCCCCCAGCCTCCGTGCCCCCCAATCTCCGTGCCCCCCCGCCTCTGTGATCCCCGCCTCCGTGCCCCCCAGCCTCCGTGCCCCCGCCTCCGTGCCCCCCGCCTCCGTGCCCCCCGCCTCCATGCCCCCCGCCTCCGTGCCCCCCAGCCTCCGTGCCCCCGCCTCCGTGCCCCCCGCCTCCGTGCCCCCCAACCTCCGTGCCCCCCACCTCCGTGCCCCCGCATCCGTGCCCCCCAGCCTCCATGCCCCCGCCTCTGTGCCCCCCAGCTTCCGTGCCCCCCGCCTCCGTGCCCCCCAATCTCCGTGCCCCCCAGCCTCCGTGCCCCCAATCTCCGTGCCCCCCAGTCTCCGTGCCCCCCAATCTCCGTGCCCCCCAGCCTCCGTGCCCCCCGCCTCCGTGCCCCCCAGCCTCCGTGCCCCCCAATCTCCGTGCCCCCCAATCTCCGTGCCCCCCAGCCTCCGTGACCCCCAATCTCCGTGACCCCCAATCTCCATGCCCCCTGCCTCCGTGCCCCCCAATCTCCGTGCCCCCCAGCCTCCGTGCCCCCCAATCTCCGTGCCCCCCACCTCCGTGCCCCCCAATCTCCGTGCCCCCCAGCCTCCGTGCCCCCCAATCTCCGTGCCCCCCAATCTCCGTGCCCCCCAGCCTCCGTGCCCCCCAATCTCCGTGCCCCCCAGCCTCCGTGCCCCCCCGCCTCCGTGCCCCCAGCCTCCGTGCCCCCCAATCTCCGTGCCCCCCCGCCTCCGTGATCCCCGCCTCCGTGCCCCCCAGCCTCCGTGCCCCCGCCTCCGTGCCCCCCGCCTCCGTGCCCCCCGCCTCCGTGCCCCCCGCCTCCGTGCCCCCGCCTCCGTGCCCCCCGCCTCCGTGCCCCCCAACCTTCGTGCCCCCCGCCTCCGTGCCCCCACCTCCGTGCCCCCCAGCCTCCGTGCCCCCCGCCTCCGTGCCCCCCAATCTCCGTGCCCCCCAGCCTCCGTGCCCCCAATCTCCGTGCCCCCCAGTCTCCGTGCCCCCCAATCTCCGTGCCCCCCAATCTCCGTGCCCCCCAATCTCCGTGACCCCCAATCTCCATGCCCCCCGCCTCCGTGCCCCCCAATCTCCGTGCCCCCCAGCCTCCGTGCCCCCCGCCTCCGTGCCCCCCAATCTCCGTGCCCCCCAGCCTCCGTGCCCCCAATCTCCGTGCCCCCCAGTCTCCGTGCCCCCCAATCTCCGTGCCCCCCAGCCTCCGTGCCCCCAATCTCCGTGACCCCCAATCTCCGTGACCCCCAATCTCCATGCCCCCCGCCTCCGTGCCCCCCAATCTCCGTGCCCCCCAGCCTCCGTGCCCCCCAATCTCCGTGCCCCCCAATCTCCGTGCCCCCCAATCTCCGTGCCCCCCAGCCTCCGTGCCCCCCAATCTCCGTGCCCCCCGCCTCCGTGCCCCCCAGCCTCCGTGCCCCCAATCTCCGTGCCCCCCAGTCTCCGTGCCCCCCAGCCTCCGTGCCCCCCAGCCTCCGTGCCCCCCAGCCTCCGTGCCCCCCGCCTCCGTGCCCCCCAATCTCCGTGCCCCCCAACCTCCGTGCCCCCCAACCTCCGTGCCCCCCAATCTCCGTGCCCCCCAATCTCCGTGCCCCCCGCCTCCGTGCCCCCCAACCTCCGTGACCCCGCCTCCGTGCCCCCCAATCTCCGTGCCCCCCGCCTCCGTGCCCCCCGCCTCCGTGCCCCCCCCCAAGCCCCGGGCCTCCGAGACCCCCGCCGGCTCCGCGCCTCCCCCGCGTCTCCGGGTCTCCGGTGCTGCGTCTCCGAGCCCGCCCCGCGCGCCGCGCCCCCCGCGCCCCGGGCTCCCCGCGCGCGTCTCCGTGGCCCCCGGCGGGGGGAGCCTCGCGCGCGCTCCCGCCGGTGTTTTCGGGCCGCGCCAGCCGAGCCCCGCGGCGGCCGCGCCTCTCCCCGCCGCCCCCGCCGGCCCCCCGCCCCCCGCCGCCCCCCGCCGCCCCCGCCGGCCCCGCCGCCCCCCGCCGGCCCCCCCGCCCCCCGCCGGCCCCCCCGCCCCCGGCCGCTGCGGCGGGCCGGCCGGCCGGGCGGGGCGCTCCACCTGCGGCGGCGCCGGCGATGGCGCGGCGCGGGCCGGGGCCGCGGGCGTCCTGAGCGCGGCGCAGCCGGGAGCCCGCGCGCCGCCGGCCGGGCCATGTCGTCCTTCTTCAACCCCAGCTTCGCCTTCAGCTCCCACCTCGACCCCGGTGAGTCCGCGGCCGCGCCGCCTGCTGTGCGGGGGGGGGGGGGGGCGCCCCTTCTCGCCCAGCGCTCCGAGCGGCCCGGCCGCGGGGACCCTGTCGGGCCGGGCAGGCCTGGGGCTGGCACCCCCCGCCCGCGCTGGGGCTGGGCAGCGGCCCCAGGGGCCTGGGTGGCGCCTCCCAGGGCAGGTAGCGGGCGCGAGGGCCTGTGCTGGCCCCAGGCGTCCAGAGGGGGAAGTGGCCGGGACTAGGACCCCGGGGAGGCGTGGGAGCGTCACTGTCCGGTGCGGCCGCCGGGCCCTTGCCGGGCCTTGGTCTCAGCGTGGGAGGCTCCCCCAGGGTGGGGGCCGTGCGGGAAGCCCTACCTGGCCGCCTGCGTGGGAAGATGGGAGCAGTGGCCGGCCCGCTGGGCGGAGGCTCGGAAGAGACACGCGGGGTGGGTGCCCAGACCCCCGATGGCAGGGAGCCAAGGTGGCCCCGTCCAGCAGGCTACGGGCCGGGCCGCTCACCCTCCAGGCCAGTGGCTCAGCGGCAGGCTCTCCCAGGCCGCTGGCCCCGGCTCCGGGGGGCAGTGGGTGGGCTGAAGGGATGGGGCAGCTGGAGGCCCGCACCGGACACCAGCAGGCCGAGCGCTCGCTTCCCCTGCCTGTCGGGCTCCGGCCCAGCCAAGTGGGAGAGAAGCCCCGGCCCTGAGCTGGGCCTGCATGACCAGGGGGACCACGGTCCCGCCCACACCGCTGCTTCCTGCCCCAGCTGCCCGGGGCTCTCCGGACCCCTCCCTGGAGCAGGCCCCGGCCCCCGCTCCAGCTGGAGGCATTTGCTCCCCCAGGGAGAGGGCTGGGCAGGTCTCCCTGCTGGGCCGAGGGTGTCCTGTCCTCTCAGCGATGAGCCCCTGCAGTCCTAAAGGCCAGCGGTGGCCTCCGGCCGGAGGGCAGGTGGGGGTGGCCGTGCAGGGCGGCTCCAGGCCCAGGCCATCTCCAGGGACAGCTGTCCAGATGGCTCTGGGCCTCGGAGCTGTTGGCCCCCAGGGGGGGCGGCGGGGGCAGTCCCCAGGACCGTGAGTCTTATGGGCCCAGAGCCGCCCCTCCTTGCCCCGGGGAGCCCCCACCCTCAGACCTGGCGCTGGCTGACGTTGGCCTCCGCAGCTGCGGTCGCTGTAATTACAAGGTGCCAGTTAATGGCTCCAACTGCGCCGGCAGGCGAGGGGGGAGCGCGGCCCGCTGTAGGCGGGGTGGCAGCTCCGGGGGCCCGTGGGCAGGAAAGTGGGGCGCCTGGCCTGCCCTGAGCCCCAGCACTCACAGTAGGGCTCTCCCGGCCTGCAGCCGGAACTCCTGGTTGCTGGCTGGAGGGGCCCTAGGCCTGCCCCACCTCGGGCGCCGCCCACAGGATGCTGGGGTCTGAGGCGGGAGAGCAGCCTGTGTCTGGCGGCCCCTCTGAGCGCCCACACAGGGGCCTCACCTGGGGGCCGGCGGGCGGGGCGTGGGATCCAAGACCTGAGGGTGACCGGGGCTCCCCGGCCTCAGGCCAGCTGGGCCTGGCTGGGCGGGGGCGTCCGATGGTGGCCTTGCCTCGGCCGCCTTGCCCACCCAGGCATGGGCAGCTCCGGGAGGTTCGGCTTCCCCCAGCCTCTCAGCTTCACGCTGTGCCCCTGCCGTGTCCTGGCCCGTGCCCTCCCCGCCAGGCCACACCCCGGTGTGGATGGGCACGCAGGCCAGCGAGGCCCAGCAGTCCCGGTCTGGGGGCCGAGCAGGGGATGGGTGCGGCGCACGGGTCCTGCTGCCCAGCTGGTGGGCTCACCGGCAGCAGCTCTCGAGCCCAGCGGTCTGTGGGGCCTGCCCAGGCCTCCCCGGCCAGCCCCAGCGGGGGCGAGGCGGCCCTTGGACGAGCTGGGCTGTGTCTCTGGGTGCACGCCGTGGGGAGTGAGGGGCCTCCCTCTCCTGGGGGAAAATATTTCTGGATTCTGGGGCATCCTTTGGACAGCCAGGCTGTGCCCGTCCCCCCAGGGGACGTCTCTCCAATGGGCCCTCGCCCGCGTCGCCTGTGCCCGCAGCTCAGGTGCGGGGCTCTCACCTGTGAGCACGCAGACCCGCGGGCGCCCGCAGCCCGGGCTGCACACCTGCACCCACCCAGGGGACGTGACCGGCCACACCTGGCCACACCTGCCTGCGCCTGCCGTGAGGGGCGCCCACGCTGGCATTGCCCACGCGAGCACTCACATGTGCCCTGGTGCACACAGTGCGGGCCGCTGCCGCCTGGGGCGGGCCTGATTCCGCTGAGTTGCTGCCGTGTCCTCCCCCACGGCCCGCTGCCACTGGGGGGGCTGTGAAGCGGGGTGCCGGGAGTCTGGCTTTATGTCTGGGTTTTCTCCCCACCTCCAGCTCGCCTGCTGGGTCTGGGCCTGTGAGGCCCGCCCGGCCTGCAGCGCCTCCTGCTCGGCCCCATCCCAGCTGGCCCTGGCGTGCTGGGCCCCTTGAAGCCCTCCTGACCTTGACCTCCGAGCGCCTGGGCCCTGGATGGGGGCAGGGTCGTGGGGGGCAGGGGGAGCCAGTCCCGGGCAGCGGCCCACGTCATGGCGGGCAGGGACGCCTGTGCCCGCAGGTGGTCCCCCTGGTGTCCGTGCAAAGGCTGCGCCTGCTGCTGCCTGCCTCGGAGCCTGTCCTGAGGTGGCTGCCCCGACCCTCCGCCCTCAGCCCCTATGTCCACCCTGACCCCGCGTGCCCTTCCCCGGCGGGGGGCCTGGCTGCGGAGCCCCCGCCACGTCCGCCCGGCTCCGGACGAGACCCTGTGCGGCTGTGGGGGCCTCGTCTCCTGGGCCCAGGGGCCGGCGGCCAGTGGCAGGTCCTGGAGAGAGGCAGAGGGACCAGGGGGCCCAGGGGTTGGGGCGCCGCGGGGGGCCCCAGCCTGACCCCCTGTGGCTCTGTGTGCTTGGCCCTGGGCCCCCTCCGGGCGGCTCTGGCTCGTGGGGGCTGGTCTGCGCTCCCTCCCACGAGCTGCGCCCCGGATCTGCCGCGCGCCGGCCCGACTGCAGCTACAGGGGGACGCCAGCACCTCCGGGCCTCGCTCCGGCCCGCCCTGGCGTGAGGAGCCAGGCAGACCCGCGCTGCCCGGCCGCCCTGTCCCTGGCGAGGCAACGAGGGCTACGGGCGCAGGCGGGGCCGGCTCCCAGCTGCCAGTCTGGGCCGCTGCGGGGGATGGGGCCACCGAGTACCCCCTCTCTGCCAGGGCCGGGGCTGCCTGGGCCTTGGGTGGAGGCATCCTGAGGGCCCCCGGGGGTGGCGCGGCCGCTGGAGCCAAGTGGGAGTGCGCCCGGAGCCCGGGACACGGTTCCGGGGGCACAGGCAGGCCCAGGGCGGGGTGTGCGGTCAGCACCTGAGGACGGGCACGTGCGCTGGGCCGCCTGTCACGGGCAGTGAGGTCAGGCGGGATGTGGCCGAGCGGAGGGACCCTGGTGGCCTGTCACGGCAGCCGGGCTGGGCCTCCTGCGCCTGGCCGGGCGGGGCCCTCCCCCGGGGGCGGTGGGCTCGGCCTTCAGGGGCCGGCCTGCTGGGAGGGACCCACTTCTCCAGATCTTGTCCCCCTGCCTGGTGCCCAGCGGTGTTGGGCAGGCCCTGGGGTGGGCGACCTCAGCTGTCAGGGGGCCTGGGTGAGTGTCCGCTGCTCTGTCCGGGCTTTCTCAGGCCGGTGGGAGAGACGTCACCTTGGGGTGAAGTTGGGGAACTTCTTCCATTGTGCCTGTGGGTGCGGGCGGTCCCGTTGGGCCGGCCTGATGGTGGGGCCGGGGCGTTGCTGTGGCCCTGGTGGGATAACCGCAGTGCGAGTGGACACAGGCCACTAGGGAGTATGTGCAGGGCGTGGGTGCCCAAGGGAGGGACGGGGGTACGCGTGCAGGGGTGGGGCGGGGGCTGTGAGCTGCCTCCCTCCCTCCCGAGTCCCTGGGGCAGGGCCCAGGCCCTGGATCCCCCGGACGGGCAGCACCTGGCCTGGGTGGCAGAGGGCAGGCACGGTGCTGGCCTCAGTCTCTCGGCCCCCTGTGGATGTGTGGCCAGGGTCTGGTGTGGGCGCTGTGTGACCATGCAGCCACAGCCACCTGGCAGGCCTTCCTGCCCTGGGGGCGCTCACCAGGGCCTTGAGCTGTTGGGGCGCCTGGGCCTGGCAGCTTGGGCCTGGGTGGATCAGGCCATGTGTCCTGTGGACTTGACTGCAGCTGGGGCTGTCGCTGGGTCACGCCTTGGCTGGCAGGGCGACTGTGGTCATTTCTTAGCACTGGACACTCACGCTGCCGCCATCCTTGCCCAGATGATCGGTGTCCCCTGCACCAGTCCCAGCCCTGCTCATGGCACGTGTGCCCCGGCAGTTAAGACAGCAGGACTCTGGGTGAAGAGGCCCGACTGAGGGGGGGAGGCCTGGCAGGTTGGGGGCTGTGAAGCCTGTGGGGGAGGCCTGGCAGGTCGGGGGCTGTGGCCCTAACCCCGACACCCCTCAGACTCCTGGCCTGCTGGGGGTGGAGTCAGAGCACCAGGGGGCATTGGCTGGACCTCTGTCCAGAGCGCACCAGGTGGAAAGTGCCTCAGTGTCTCCACTTGGAATACTGGGGGTTCAGCTGGGACCGCTGCCCTCCATAACCACCCCTCGCAGTGTGGCGCTTGGGGGTGGCCTGTCCGTGGGGCCTCTGCAGCGAGAGGCGGCGGGCAGACGCGCTGGCCGGGCCAGCAGCCCGCCCCGGAGCTCTCTAGTCAGACACACAAGGGTTCTGGGTCTCCCCCCTTCTGTCTCCCCCGACCTCAGATGGGGCGGTGGGAGGGGACAGAGGCGGGGCCCCTCCCCTGGTAGGGGACACCCCCAGATGCCCATGGGGCACGGCACAGCTCTCTCCTTCCTGCCTGGGGACCCTCAGGTGCTGCCATTTGCTCCAGCCAGTGTGGGAGGGGGTGCTGGGGCTGTGGCGGGGCTCCCGGGGCTCGGCCAGTGCCTGCGCGCCGACCCGGGGCCCCTCGCGCCCGGCACGCCCCTGTTGCGTGAGCTCCTTCCTGCGCGGGATCCTGTTTGTGTCACAGCTGGGGGGAGCGGGGGAGGGGGCCGGGGTGTCCTCAGGGGCCCCACCCAGGCCTGCTGGGATCCCCACCCCGTACGGAGCCCCGTGGGCCTCAGGTGAGGTGGTGCCGGGACACCCCGGGGTGGGGGCTGGGCCGGGCCCACCGGGACCGAGGTGGTGCGGGGCTGTGGTGGCAGCTGCAGGGGCCGCTGGGCCGGAGGTGGATGTTGGCCTGGGCTGGGCGTGCTTCCGGGAGGTCGCCCAGCACCCACCAAGTTGGGGGTCTGGCTGCACTTGGGGGGAACACCATCCAGGGTGCATGGGGTGGGCCGGCCCTGACTCCCCAGGGGACTTGAAGCAGCTCAGCCTTGGGGGTCCTGGTGTGGCGGAGGCCCCAGGATGGTGCTGGCTGGGCGCTGGGCCCAGGGTGCCGAGCAGAGGTGCTGGGGAGAGCAGGGGTGGGTGGGGCGCTGGGCACGAGGGACACACTTGGTTTCGGGGAGAAGTCCGCCTCCAGGGGGCTTTGGGGCACCCCTGGGTGGCTCCGGCTGCCTCCGTCTGGGTCCAGTGCACCGGCTGCCCGGGCTGGCAGCGGAGGCCGCGGGGAGGTAGCAGGGCCTGTGGGCGGCAGCCGTGCGGGGCACGCACTTCCCTCCACTTCGGCGAAAGCTTGCAGATGCCTCCGATCGGCCTCCGGGGTCCACCCAGTAGGCTCCGTTTCCGGCTATGAACCCCACGAGGGCCCCGCTCGTGGCCGTCTGCCGCCCTTGCCCTCCGGGGGGTCACCTGACCCGATTCCCGCCATCGGGAGGGGCCCCGGTAGCGCCTGCGTGTGGGTCGTGGCCGCACGGCGTCTTCTCCGTGAGTCCTGCTGTCCAGTCTTTTCTTTTCTTTTTTAAGATTTATTTTTATTTATTTGTTTGTTTGTTTATTTATTTATTTATGTATACAAGCACCGGGTACAGTCAGACGCGCGGGAGGGTGAGAGGATTCACCAGAGCCAGAGCGGGGAGCAGAGCAGGCAGAAGGACCGAAGGACACTGCTGAGGGGAGCAGCGGGCGGCAGGAGAGGTCTGCGCGCCATGTGGGACCCTCCTCCGGTGGCCGGGGAGCAGCCGGGGATGGAACCGGCGCTGCAGAGGCTGCGGGCAGCTTCGCAACCCAGCGCTCAACCGCTGCGCCACCGGGGAGGCCCCCTGCTGTCCAGTCTTGATCCTGAGCCTTGTCCTGGGCTTGTGGGGGGGCTGGCGAGTGGCCCTCCTCGTCCATCCCAAGGCCCTCCCTGCGCGGGGGCCACAGAGGCCAGCCCGCCTGACCGCGGCCCAGGGCTGGCCAGTGGGGCTGACTCGGCGCTCGGGCCAGTTGCCTGCTTGGGCCGGCGCCACGTTGCTTTTTGCACCGTCTGGACCCGGGCGCGTGGCCGCTGCTGGCCGTCGTCTGCCTTCTTGGGTGAGTGTGCAGCTGGGGTTCCGGCGCCCACGTGCGCGTGGTTATCCGCTCGCCTACGTGCAGAGCTGGGGCTGCGTGCGGGCCCACCCTGGCCAGCGAGTGTCCCTGTGGGCGCCCGGCCCTGCCCGGCCCTCGGGGCGCACGTCCTCCGCCTCGGGTGTCCCCTCCTCGGGGGCCGCGTCCCGGGCGCTCTGCCTCTGAATGGATTCTAGCCAGAGCCACTTTCTTGGTTCCCTCGCCCCGCGTTGCCGCCGGCGTGGACGCGTGGTGGTTTCAGCCGGCTCTGGGGGGCCGCGCGTGCGCACGGGCCTGCCTGTTTCTCCATGGCCGGGGTCCTGCGCGGGGGTCCTGGCCGCCGGGTCCGCGCCTGCTCTGCCGACCCTTCGCCCCCAGTCCTGCCGATGGCGGCCGAGGCCCCTGATGCCAGCTTGCGGGGCAGCTCACGGTCGCGGCCAGCCCGGGGGCCACGTGGCCGCTGCTTCTTCAGAGGAATTCCAGACCCTTCAGCGGGCGAGGCCCCTCCCAGCTGAGTGGGGAAACTGAGGCACTGAGGTGGGAGGCCCTGCCGGCCCTGCCTGCCGCTCCCAGAAATGCCTGCGTGTCTCCACGAGGCTGGGGGCGGCAGGGGCTGGCATCCCAGCCCTGGGGGGCTTGGCCCGGCTCAGCCGACCTGAAGGGTGGGGCGGGGCAGCGCAGCACCGGTGGCCATCGGCGGCCGGCCCGGCTGGACGTGTGGAGGCGAGAGGGGCCCGGCCCGGGCAGCCCAAGGGGGACGGCGCGTGCCCGGGGGCCTCCCAGAGACCGAGTAGCCCAGCCGTGTCCTTTGTGCCCCGCGGCCCAGAGAGGCGGCCTCGGGACTGCGGTGGCGCCCGCCCCGCCCTCTCGCCCTCTCTCCTCTCTGTCCCGCCGCGGCCGGACACAGGAGCGGGCGGGGTTTGGGTGGGATTTGGGCGGGACGCAGAGCCGGGGCGGGCGGCTTACTCTGGGGCGGGACCGCGGCCTCCCACAGCGGGGCGGGCCTCCGTGCGCCCATGGGCCAGATCCGCGCGCCGGGGTCCCTGGCGCTTGCTTGTGGGGAGTCCAGAGGGTGCGGCCGCCTGGCCACACCTGTTCGGGGGGAGCAGAGCGGGCGGGGCGCAAGCGGGAGGCCTCCAGGGAGGGAGGGTGGACTGGACAGGGGGTGCGGGGAGGCACGCCCTGCGCTGTGCGGGTGGACAGCCGGCGGCCCCCCTCTGTCCCCGGCCGTGTGTCTGGCTCTGGCGGGTGGGCGGGGCGGGAGGGGAAGGCAGCGGGTCCCTGGCTTGGGGCAGACCCCGGTGCCCTGCTGTGTGTTGGGGGCCACGTCCCGCCCCCTCTGGGTGAGGGCTGGCCTTGAGGGACCTGCAGAGGGAGTCCCCCCATCCGCAGTAGCAGCCCCTGGGAGGCTCCTGGTGGCCATTTGGCAATGGGCGGCGGGACACCCCAGACCTTGGGGAGTGGGGGACTCTGGTGCCTGCCCAGCAGACCCACCCCCTTGGTGACAAAGGGCCCCTCACCCCAGAGGCTGGACGGGCCTCACGGCCCTGGCCTGGCTGCCGGACCCGCACGCGGCAGTGGACAGCAGCAGCTCCTCCCGGCCCCCTGGGGTCTGCAGTGCCCACTTCCCCCCTTCGCTCTCTGCCGTGGGGCCAGGTGACTGGACTCTGGGGGAGACCTGGGCGTCCCTGTTGTTCCAGACCCTGACCTCTGGGGGTGTCTGTGAACCTCCCAGGCTGGGAACCTGGCAGGTGCCCCCGCTGAGGCCAGAGCGGCCCCCAGTGGCCAGCCGAGGCGCTGCAGCTTGCGCCCGCCTGGCCGCATGTGGGGCCCAGGCTGGCCTCGGAGCGAGGGTCGGGCGCGGAGGCCCCGTCCAGGTGGGCTGGGAGCAGGGCAGGGTGGGACCCGGTGGCCCCCGAAGGGTGCGTGGGGCCTGGCGGTCGAGGCTGCCCTGACTGCCCTCTCCCGCAGGCGGCGCCCCGCTCGGCGAGCTCTCCTGGTCGTCCTCGCTGGCCGTGGTGGCCGTGTCCTTCTCCGGCCTCTTCGCCGCCGTCGCCCTCATGCTGGCCTGCCTGTGCTGCAAGAAGGGTGGCGTCGGCTTCAAGGTGAGGGCCGAGGGCTCCCTGCATGGCCGGGCGACGGCCCCCCGGCCTCCAGGCGGCTGCTCGGGGCCCAGGCCCGGCCCCGGTGCCCCTCTGGAGACTCCCGGGGAGACCCCCGCCCCCGACGTCAGCCCCAGGCAGGGAAGGTCTCGCAGGTCTGGGGCCGGAGCAGCCTGGGGTGGGCTGGCCTCCCGGAGCCGCTGCGAGGCTGGAGGCCACATCCCTGCTCGTTCCGGCGGCGAAGGGAAACCCAGGCCTCCCGGGCTCGCGTCTGGGGAGCCAAGAGCAGCTCTCGGCCCGGCTTGCGCGGCTCTGCACCCCCGCCTCAGGGCCGAGGGCCGCGCTGGCCGCGGGGCAGTGCCCACGGGGCAGCAGTGTCTCGAGTGCCCGGGCAGGGCCCAGCCCCCGGGGGCTGTGTGGCGGAGCCATCCGAGATGGCCGAGAACCACCCTTGGGCCCCCAGCCCTGCCCCCGCCCGCTGCAGCCCCGTGGGGCGCACCCGGCAGAGAAGCCGGGACGAGCTCCTGCTGACCAGGCCGGGGCGTTCGGCTGCCCCTGCGGGCTGGAGGGCGAGTTCCTGCAGGGCCAGGAGGGGGGCGAGCGCCCCATGGTCCCGGCCACCACCTGCTGCTCCCCTGTGGGCGCACCCCCACACGGCACAGCACCCGGCCGAGGGGCCTGGGCAGCGGCACCTGCCTCCTGGCCAGGCCTTGTGGGCACTTGCTATCCCCGGCCCTCCAGGGGTCTGGCACCGGCCGGAGCTGCGCCGAGGCTGTCTCTGCTCCTGCCGGGGTGGGGGCCCGGCCGGCACCGCCTGCCTGCAGGCCTCATCCGAGACAGGCAGCCCTGGGCCAGGCCATGGGGCAGGGCGGGCGGCACCCAGGGGTGGGCCCTCAGAGGCTGAGTCGCCCCCCCACGCCCTGGAGAACAAGGCCCTGACCAGGCCCAGCCTCAGCCCCCCTCCCCCGGGGACATGGTGCCGGACATTCCAGCGCCAACGCGCCTGGGAGGCGGCCTTCAGAGCGCCTGCTGGGACCGGCTGCAGCGATGCTCACGCTGTCCTACCTGCTCGCCCGCTGTGCCGGCGCCGCGGGCTGGGCGCCCTGGGGGCAGCGCCAGGTAACGGGGACCAGGCCTGGCAGGAGTGTGCCCCGTGGAGCCAGCTGGGGGTCTGGCCCGGCGGCCTCCCAGCCCTAGGGAGGTGCCTGCAGGCCCCCAGCCCCGGTCCTCTGCTTGCACGCCTGGCACTGCTGAGTGGGCAGTGGCAGCAACGCCCCAGGAGGCCTCCACCCTCTGGGCCTCAGTTTCCCTGCCCGGGCCCTGGGCCGGGTCGGAGCAGGTGCCATCCAAGAGGCGGGGCAGGGCGGGGGGCGTGGCTGGGGCCTGGCGCTGCTCGTCTCCGGAGACTCTGGCCCAGGAGTGTGCTCTGGACCCAGGGTGGGGGCTCCCCATGGGCAGGTGTGGCAGCCCCATTTCAAAATAGCAGCCTGGCCAGGTGTGGCCCAGCCCGGGGCTGCCGGGGCGTGCTCTTAAGGAGCCCTGGGAGTCGGCGGACTGCGCCCCAGGGTCAAGGTCCAGGCCTGCAGGCAGATGGCCAGGGTAGGTGCCCTCCAGGCCGTGGGGTGGTGGGGTCCCCATCATCCCTCTGTTGGGGCTCTCAGTTGCTCGTCCACTGAGCCAGGTGGGTTGGGGAGGGAGCCCCTGGTCTGCCCGAGCCCCTGGCCCCAAGGCAGCTGCCCAGGGCGAGCAGGACCGGGCAGGACCAGGTGGCCGTGAGGGCCGGGGTCTGACCCTGGGCGGCGGCTGGCCTTGGCCCTGGCCTCCAGCACCCCTGTGTCGTGGGTGTGCTGCCCCCACGGAATGGGAGCTTGGTGCGCGAGGGGCAGCCCAGCTTTGGGGCTCTGCCTTTGGCACCAGCCAGAGAGCCGCGTCTGGGGGAGGGGCCGGACGTGGGGAGAGCGCGAGCTGGGGTCCCGCCGCGGTGGGGCTCCCATTGTGGGTCGGGCCCCCAGCCCTCCCCACCCCAGCTCTCGGGGAGGTGGGAGCCGGCCTAGGAAGAAAAGGGCCTTTCAGAGCCCGGCCGCCCCCGGCCCTTCCCGCCCCCGCTCACTGCCTGTTCCTTGGCCCAGGAGCTGGAGAATGCCGAGGGGGAGGAGTACGCGGCCGGCTTCTGCGTGCAGGACTCCCCGGCGGCCCCGGCCCCCAACGGGCCGGACGTGTATGTCCTGCCTCTCACCGAGGTCTCCCTGCCCATGGCCAAGCAGCCGGGGAGATCAGGTCAGTGCCTGCTGGCCAGGCCCGCGTGGTGAGGGGTGCGGGGGGCAGCTGGCTCGGCGGCCAGTGCTGGGGGAGTGGCAGGAGGCTGGCACGGGTGGGCTTGGGGACAGCCCCCCGCCCACCACCTCTTGCCGGGGCTCGGTGCAGAGGCACACCCGGGGGTGGCCCCCTGTGCTGGGGGGCAGGGCCCCTCGCTGCCTCGGGGAGGCCGGGTCCCAGCACACGCTCAGCACCAGCTGGCCTGCAGGGCAGGGCGCCACGGGGCAGGGTCTCTCAGGGGTGCCCTCTGCGGGCGGGGCCGTGAATCAGCGTTTCTTTCCCTCACTCAGGCCGGGGTGGGGCAGGTGGCCTGCGGCCTACCCATCAGCACAGCTGGCTCCGTTCACGGCCGGGCTGGCGCCTGATGCTGGAGTTCTGTCTCCGAGCAGGGGTCCCTGACCCCAGGTCCTCTGGCAGCTCCTAGGGGATCTACGCTGCAGCTCCCCCGGGAGCCCCCAGGGCAGAGGGGCCTGTTATTGCAGCCCAGAGCAGGCCGCCCCCTGCTTCTGCTTGAGGTTTCATGGCCTGACCACAAGGCCACTGCCCAGGGCCCCTGCCCCACTGTCCGCCCGAGGCAGGACTCCAGACCTGCCCCCCCAGGCCTCGAGGGTGGGCTCTGCCTTCCTGGCTGAGGCCCGGCCAGTGGGCGACGCTGACGTGGCTGGGCGCTGGGAGCCAGAGGGGTCGAGGGCCACGCCTGCCCGGGCAGGTGCCAGGGACTGTCCTCATGGTTGCTGGTTTTCTCTGTCTCCAGCCGAAGCCCTGCTTCTGGGGTGGGGGGATTTCAGGGGGTGCTGGGAGGGCAGCCCAGCTACGGTCAAGGGTAACCACCGGGCGGGCACCCAGGAGGAGGCGCACCCCAAGCTCTTGGGCAGACCCTGTGGTCGCGCCGGGCCCCGTGCCTCCTCCGGCTGCGGTGTGTCCCGGGTGCCCTAGCTGGCGGCCTGCAAGCTCCCGCCCGTCCCTGGCGGAGAGGGGCCTCTGCAGGCTGGGACCCGGGCGGGTCTCTGGGCAGGGAGCCCAGCATCTGGGCCCACAGCCCCCAGGGAGCGGCCCCACCCCACCGCCCACTCCCATTGGCCCTGGCTGGCCTCGGGGCACTGGGCGTGGGAGCAGAATTCAGGGAATCCTCAGGGCACAGGCGGGGCGCGAGTGGGCTCAGCAGTCCCGGCCTGCCCTGCGGGCCCTGCTGACCCTTCCTTCCCGCTGACCTCACCCAGTCTGTTGGGCAGGAGAATGGACCCAGTGTGCTCCGTGCAGGGCAGCGCCAGGCAGCCCTCAACAAAGGCGCCTATGGCATGCGTGGCGCCGGAGTGCCAGGCTGTGTGGGGTGAGGGGCGGCCGCTGGGGCCCCCGGGGCCTCGCCCGGCCCCGCTGCTGCAGCACTGCCCTGGCCGCCCCAGCTCCCGCCCCGTCTTTGGCCTGGCTGGTCCCTGGAGCCGGGGGCACGGCCTTCCCAGACACACCTGGAAGGAGGCCCCGGCGCCCCGCTCCTGATGGCAGTCTCCAGGCGCGGGGGGCTCCCCAGCCAGCAGGCGGCCCCCGCAGGGGCAGGCGGGGGGCACGGGCGTGGGGAGGGGGCTGAGCCGGAGCCCTGCGCCCCCACCCCTTACAGTGCAGCTGCTCAAGTCGGCGGACCTGGGCCGGCACAGCCTCCTGTACCTGGAGGAGATCGGCCGCGGCTGGTTCGGGAAGGTGAGCTGCCCCGCCACCCCGGCCCGGCAGGCAAGGGGTCGGACACTTGCTTTTCCTGGGAGCTGCCCGGCCCTGGGACCCCTCTCCAGACCCCGCCCAGCCCCTCATGGGACCTCCCTCCCCAGTCCTTTCTCTGTCGCTCCCGGTGCCAGACGCGGGGGCCAGTCTCCTGGGGCTCCTGAGGGCTGTGGGAGGACGAGGAGATGCTGCGTCCTGGCTGCTCCCCGACCCCTGGCTGGGGGGGGCCGGGTCCCTCTTCCTTACTGCGCACCCCCAGCACCCCCAGAGAGAGCCCAGAACAGCGGGGGCCCTTGAGCCTGGGGGGAGGTGAGCATAAGAGAGAATGACAGCCAGGAGGCCCCCCTGGAGGGCCGGAGCCCACTTCGCGGCCAAGTAGACTGAGGCGCAGAAGGCGAGGTGGCCTGTCTGGGGGGAGGAGGAGCCCGGGGCGGGGCCGCGGTGGTGGTGACGCGGCGCCCACAGGTGCTCCTGGGGGAGGTGAGCGCGGGCGGCGGCGGCAGCGCGCGGGTGGTGGTGAAGGAGCTGAAGGCCAGCGCCAGCGTGCAGGAGCAGACGCAGTTCCTGGAGGAGGCCCAGCCCTACAGGTGGGTGGCGCGGGGGCGGGCGCTCCTGGCCCGCAGGGCCGGCCCCTCCTGCCCGCCGGCCGGGAGTCAGGGGCAGCTGTCGGCTCCGCAGGGCGCTGCAGCACAGCAACCTGCTCCGCTGCCTGGCCCGGTGTGCCGAGGAGACGCCCTACCTGCTGGTGATGGAGTCCTGCCCCCTGGTGAGTCGGGCCTCCCGCCGCGCGCCCGCGCCGCCCACATCGCTCCGGGTGGCTGTGGAGACTGGGACCCGGCCTGGCCGCCCTCCCCTCCCCGCCCGCTCAGCCGCCCGCGCTCGGCCTCACCGCGCCTGGAGCCCGCCGGCCCGGGGCCGCCCACACCCAGCTCAGTGCTCAGGCTCAGGGCAGCCCCCTCCCTGGAGGGGACTCGGGCCCTGCCGCGACCCCCAGAGCCTCCCCGCCCTCCGGGTCCTGCCTGGCGCCGGCCATGTCAGGGAGGCCCCGGCCAGCTGCACCGCCCCAGCCTCCGGGGCGCGCCAGCCTGCTGGGCCGGAGTCCGGCCTGCTCTCCCGCGGCTGCGGCCAGGGCGGTTGGGCTGGGCGGCCAGCGTGCGGGCGGCGGGTGATGGTGCTGCCCCTTCGGCAGGGGGACCTCAAGGGCTACCTGCGGAGCTGCCGGGGGGCCGAGTCCATGGCGCCCGACCCGCTGACCCTGCAGCGCATGGCCTGCGAGGTGGCCTGCGGCGTCCTGCACCTGCATCGCAACAACTACGTGCACAGGTGAGGGCTCTGGCCTGCAGGAGGGCGGCGCGGGGCTGCCCTGGGTCTGCCTCAGGAGTCGCCAGTGGCTGGGCACCGGGCGTGGCATCTGCTCTTGAGGGCCGGGGTCCTGGGCGGGAGGCACACTGCCCAGCTGGCCGGGGGCCTGCAGCGGGGTGGAGGCCCGGCCAGGCTGCCCCCTCACCCAGGCCCGCGGGGGGTGGACGGCTCTATCCTGCCGCCCCGGCCCCTGAGGTCGGAGAGTCGGGCCAGGGCGCTGAGCGGGGGGTGGGCCGGAAGAAGAGGACGCGTGACCCGCCAGCCGGCGCCGCTCGGGCCGTCCTCCCCAACAACATCCTGGTGCTGAGTGATGACTCCGCGACTCCAGCATCAGTGATTTTGTTGCAGAGGGCAGCCGCCAGCCTCCACGGCCCGGGCCCTGCCCCGCACCCCTGGCCCGCGGTCGCCCGCACCCGGCACCCCGGAAGGCCAAGGGCCAGCGCTGGGCTGGAGGTGGGGGTGGCCCACCCGGCCGCAGAGCACACCCCGCACCCCACCTGCCCTGGGGCCAGCCCGTTCCTGACTCCAGGCGTGCAGGTGTCCCTGGGCCCACCCGCCCTTGAGGGGAGTCGGCTGACCGGTGTCCTGGAGGGGAGGGTGGGCTGAGTCAGGAGAGGGTCCCTGCGGCCTCTGGCACGTCCTAGCCCCTCGGGGCCTGGTTCCTGCTCTGCTGGGGCCTGGGCCGGCGTGGGCAGAGGGAGGGTGAGCGGCCTCTCAGCTGTGCCCTCCTGCTACTGCCTGGCCAAGCAGCCCCCAGCGACAGCGGCCAGGCGCCAGGGTCAGAGCGCCCCCAGCGGCCCTGCTGCTGACCCCGCCCTCCCACCCCCAGTGACCTGGCCCTGAGGAACTGCCTGCTGGCGGCCGACCTGACGGTGAAGGTCGGCGACTACGGCCTGGCCCATCACCGATACAGAGTAAGTGTGGGCGGGCGGCGGGCGGCGGGCGGCGGGCGGCGCGGGGCCGGGGTGACGCTGCGCTCGCCCCCAGGAGGACTACTTCGTGACGGCCGACCAGCTGTGGGTGCCGCTGCGCTGGATCGCGCCCGAGCTGGTGGACGAGGTGCACTGCAACCTGCTGGTGGTGGACCAGACCCGGGCCAGCAATGTGTGGTGAGCGGCGGGTGGGCCCCAGTCCCACCCTCCAGCTTTTGCTTGTCCAGGCCGGCGGTGCTGAGGGGCAGGCTGGTCTGCCCAGCCTCGTGGCTCTAGGGTGTGGCTGCGGGACAGAGTGCCCAGTGCCCAGTCACGCCCCTCCTGCCCACCGTGGACGCCCCAGGGGATGTGCCTTTCGGCGGGGACGCCTGTTGGGGACAACTGACCGGCGGGCGCTGGTAGCCAGGGCGCCAAGGCACCTCTTCCTGCAGAGGGGCAGTGGGTGGGCCCCGGAACCATAGCCTGTGCACCCCTGAGGAGCCCTGACACAGGACTGAGCACAGGGTGGGCATCTGGACCTGGGACCTCCAGATGGGCTGACCGAGCCAGGCCCGCGACTGGGCGGGTGTAGGCGCCACAGGCCCTGGACGTCGCTGCCAGGGTGGCCCCGGCTCCCACCCTGACCGGGCCCTGCTACCCCCACTGCTCCCAGGGCCTATTTGGCCTCCCACAGAGGCCCATGCATGGGCCAGCTCAGTGCCTGCTGCGGGCCTACCACGCCCTCTGGTCCCGGCCTGTCCTTCCCCGCCCCTTCGCCGCTAACCCAGGTGGCACTAACCCAGGCCGCTGTGACATCTCTGTCTGCGCCCGCCACCCTGGACAGCTGGTCAGGCGGAGCTGGGCGAGGCCACGTGCCGGGACAGAGCCCGGTGTTGTCTGCTCCAGCCCTTGGGCGCTGGCTGCCCTGCCCACTCCCGGCCTCCAGGCAGCTCATCTTCCGTCCCTGGGCCCCGCTCCCTCCTCCCAGCCACCGGGACGCCGGCGGGACGGGGGGGCTCCGCAGCTGGCATGGTGCGCGTCTCGCGGGGCCGAGGGAAGGAGCACAGCACGCACATGGTCACGGAGGCCGCCTGGCTTTTATTTGGGCTCATGTGGGCGCGGGCTGGGCCTGGCTGTCCTCGGGGAGGGCGTGGCGGGGGAGTCCTGGCCCCAGTGCCACGGGGTGACGGGAGTTGCCCCTGGGCGCCCAGGGCTCAGAGCGTGCTCGTGGCCCCGCAGGTCCCTGGGCGTGACCATCTGGGAGCTCTTCGAGCTGGGCGCGCAGCCCTACCCCCACCACTCAGACAGGCAGGTGCTGGCCTTCGCTGTCCGGGAGCAGCAGCTCAAGCTGCCCAAGCCCCAGCTGCAGCTGACCCTGTCCGACCGCTGGTGAGGGCCCTGGGCGCTGGGGGGAGGCGCCTGCAGGACGGGTGCTCCCAGTTCCTAGGGCAGTGGCTCCCCCGGCTGCTCTCTGGCCGGCAGCCTCCTCTGGGCAGCAACCGCTGTCCACAGGGAAATGGCCGCCTCCGCCCAACACAAGCCTCTTGCCCGCGGGGAGGGCTGAACTAAGGGGAGAGGCCGCAGCACGGGGGTCACCCACCCCCATGCCCACCTCAGCAGGTTGGGGGGTGTCCTTTAATTAAGTGGGAAAGTCCTGAAGTCCCGCCGGGGCCCTAACTGCCCACCTGGCGGGCGCCTCCCGCAGGTATGAGGTGATGCAGTTCTGCTGGCTGCAGCCAGAGCAGCGGCCCACGGCGGAGGAGGTGCACCTGCTGCTGACCTACCTGTGCGCGCGGCGCAGCTCCGAGGAGGAGGAGGAAGAGTTCGAGCGGCGCTGGCGGGCGCTGCGGCCCAGCACAGACAGGGGGGGCGCGGGGCCGGCGCCCGGGGGCGCAGGTGAGCTCGCTGCCACCTCGTCCTTCCCGCTGCTGGAGCAGTTTGCGGGCGACGGCTTCCACGGGGACGGCGATGACGTGCTGACGGTGACCGAGACCAGCCGCGGCCTCAACTTCGAGTACAAATGGGAGGTGGGCCGGGGTGCTGAGGCCTTCCCGCCGCCCGGGGGCGCGCCGCGCCTGCAGGAGCTGTGTGCGCTGGACGGCGCGCCCCCGGGCGTGGTGCCGGTGCTCAGCGCGCACAGCCCCTCCGTGGGCAGCGAGTACTTCATCCGCCTGGAGGAGCCCGCGCCCGCCGCCGGCCACGACCCGGACTGTGCGGACTGCATGCCCAGTCCCCGTGCCCCAGCCTCGCGCCTGGACGGCCCTGCCCGGGGCGATGATTCCGACGGCAGCGCCACCAACTCGCTGGTCACGGAGCAGCTACTGGGCCACCCTGTGCCCACCAGTGGCTCGTGGGACCACTGCGGTGACTCCCTGTGCAGGAGCCAAGGCCAGGGGCCAGCCTGCCCCTCGTGCTCGCCCTCGCCCAGTGCCCTGATACTGGCAGAGCCTGGAGCCGAGGACCCCGACTGGAGGGAGGCAGCCTTCTGCCCCCCCTTTTTTGAGGACCCACTGGGTACATCCCCCTCGGAGACATCCCCGGGTGGGGCGGAGCTGGGGGAGGAGCAAGGGGAGGCCGAGGCGCTCAGGACTGCCCAGCACAGACACTGGAGTTCCAACATGTCGGCCAACAACAACAGCACCAGCCGGGCACTGCAGCCCTGGGGCGCTGGCTGCTCCCTGGGTGCAGAGCTGGGCCAGCTCCTGGCCTCAGAGGACCCCAGGGAGCCTCTCCTTGGGCTGCAGGTGGTCTCCCCTAGCAAGGAGCTGGGCCGCTGCTCCGGCTTCCCCCATCTACCTCAGCACCTGTCTGCTGAGGGCGTGGCACCTGCCGCTTGCCCGCTTACACCCCTCTGGGCAGAAGCAGCCACAGCTGGGGGTGGCAACCCCCAGGCAGAGCCCAGGCTTGCTGAGGAGGCCGAGAGCACCCCTGGATCCCAGCTGCCCCTT
The DNA here is from genome assembly GCF_964194135.1 of Talpa europaea. NCBI lineage: Eukaryota > Metazoa > Chordata > Mammalia > Eulipotyphla > Talpidae > Talpa > Talpa europaea. Next base: position 136,085,170 of record NC_140074.1, on the reverse strand, counting down.
CCCTCTATTCCCTCCCCATCCCAGGAGGGAGCCCCCCTTCCTGCTGAGAGGGCCAATGCCCCCACCACGCTGCCCGCTTCACCTGCCACCGGTAGCCAGACAACTGGCCCTGAGCCAGCCTGGGCCCTGGACCACAGTGGCAGTGACCCAGAGCTGGTGGCGCTGGGCAGCGAGGCCGAGGACGCGCCCGTGGCCACCCCTGGCATCCTTGCTGGCTCAGCCGGCGCCGGCCCCCGGGCCAAGAAGCTGGATGTGCCGGCAGCCTTACACTTGCAGCCGCAGGTGGGGGCTCCCGGCTGCCTGGGCTCCCTGCACCTCCCATCCTCAGCCAACTATGGCAGCCGCGAGGTCTTCAGCCCGTTGGCCGCCAGCACCCCTGGGGGGCAGCCCCGAGCCTTGGACAGTGGCTATGACACCGAGAACTATGAGTCCCCCGAGTTTGTGCTCAAGGAGGCGCACGAGCCATGTGAGCCCGAGGCCTTCGGGGAGACCTCCAAGGTGGTGAGCCCTGGGCCCGAGACTCGGCTCTCCGCCTCCCTGGGCAGCCTCGGAGAGAAGAGCCCCTACCGCGACTCGGCCTACTTCTCGGACCTGGACGCCGAGCCCGAGCCGCCCCGGGGCCCTGAGCGGAAGCTCAGGGAGGTGCCGGTCTGTGGGTCAGAGCCGGGCCTGGAGGGCCTGCAGGGGCCCGGGCCACAGCCTGCACAGGAGTCCCTGGAGTCTGGGGTGCTGAGGGGGGTGCCCCCACCCCCGGAGCCAAGCACCTGCCATGCTGACCCCGGACTGGAGCCTCGCGGGCCCCGAGGCCCAGCCCCGCTGCAGCTGCTCCCCAGCCCTGGGTGTTCTAAGAGTCTTCTGCTGACCCCCGCCCCTCCGAGCTCGGAGGGCCCCGGCCCGGAGCCCCGGGAGGCCCCGGCGCTGCCGCCTGCGACGGCGCGGCCCGCAGGCCCCTGCGCCCCCCGCGCGCCGCTGCGCCTGGCCCTGCCGGGGCGCCCCGCCGCCCCCGGGGGCGGCGCGGAGGAGGAGGACAAGGACAGCGAGGACAGCGACGAGTCGGACGAGGAGCTCCGCTGCTACAGCGTCCAGGAGCCGGGCGAGGACAGCGACGAGGAGGCGCCGCCCGTGCCCGTGGTGGTGGCCGAGAGCCAGAGCGCGCGCGGCCTGCGCGGGCTGCTCAAGGTGCCCGGGCTGCTGTCCGCGGCGCTCCGCGCCGACCTGGCGCGCAAGAAGAAGGCCGTGTCCTTCTTCGACGACGTCACCGTCTACCTCTTCGACCAGGTGGGCCGGGCGGGCCGCGGGGGCGGGGTGGCCGCCGGCCGGGCGCCGACCACGTGCCGCTCTGCCCTCCAGGAGAGCCCCACGCGGGAGCGCGGGGAGCCCTTCCCCGGCGCCCAGGAGCCGGCCCCCGGGCTCCCGGCCGGCAGCCCCGGCGCCCCCGCGGCCCCGAGCCGGCCGCGCCCCGCGCACGGCTCCCCGGACGGCTCCGCGGCGCCCGAGGGTGAGTTGGGGGCGGGGCGCCCGCGGCGGGGGGCGGGGCCCGAGTGGGGCGGGGCCTGTCACCGGCGGGGGCGGGGCCCGAGTGGGGCGGGGCCTGTCACCGGCGGGGGCGGGGCCCGAGTGGGGCGGGGCCGCGGCGCGTGTCGCTGACGTCAGGGCGCCGGCTCCTGACGCGGTGCGCGGGACGCCGCTTGCAGGCGGGAGCTTCGAGTGGGACGACCGCTTCGCGCTGCTGCGCCCCGAGGAGCCCGGCCCGCCCGCCGCCGCCGCCGCGGCCCCCAAGCCCGCCGCGCCGGGCCCCTTCTCGCGCTTCACCGTCTCCCCGGCGCCCGCGTCCCGCTTCTCCATCACTCAGGTGTCCGACTCGGACGCCGGGTCCGTGGGAGGTGAGTCCGCCGGGCGGGCGGGGGTCCGCGCGGGCGCCGGGAGGGCCCGGAGGGCGAGGCCCTGCGCTTGGTTCTCTGACGCCGCGCGCGGGTGTCGGGGGGAAGCTGAGGCTCGCAGGTGCTGGGGCGCCACGGCGGCGCGCTCTGGCCCCGCGTCCTCCGGGGAGGCGCGGGGTCCCAGACACGCCTGCCCAGGCTGGTCTCCGCCTGACCTGAGCCCCCGAACCCACAGCGGCCGCTCCCCCGGGGCCGTCCCGCCGCTGCGGGTCTCCCTCCTCCACGCCCACCCCCGCGGCACTGGCCCGGGGCCTGGGGGTCCGGAGGTTCAAATTCAGCCCGTGGCTAAGGCCTCGGGCGTGGGAGCCTGGGGGCAGGGCCGTAGCCTCCCCTCCCTGCCGCACTCTCGGCCCTGGCACCCGGGAGCTCTTTCCTGCCAGGCAGCCCCCACGCCCCTACTGTGCTAGGCCCCCTGGGAAGGCCGCCCGCCGCGCCGGGAGGTGCGCTCCGCCCCCTCCACCTGGGCAGGCCGGGTCTCTGCCGGCTGCTGTGCCTCAGCACGGGTGCGCCGTCCACGGGTGTCTGTGCGAACAAGCCGGTTGCTGGAAGGCGAGTGTGGGGCCCTGGCCAGCCTCAGTTTCTCCACCTGCGAGGGCTCTGGGGACGATTGCTGAGCTGGCTTGGCTTGGGCTCTGCCGCTATGGCAGGAAGAGGACGGGCCCCGTTGGACATGAGAGGCAGACCGGGCAGGGCGTGAGGCTTCGGCCCGGGAGCCCTGGGGAGCAGTGGTTGTCCAAGCTGGGGTTCTCTAGGCACCTGCTGTGTCTCGGCGTCTCCCCTAGTGCTCACAGGGCACCCCTTGTTTGCCAGGCTCCGTGGCAGGTGCTGGGGGCGGCTATAAAGAGGCTTGAGGCCAGGTGGTGCCCCGTCTTGGAGCCTACGTGGCCGGAGCCCCTGTCTGTCCTGTTCGGGCAGCAGCGAGGATGGTGACGCTGCGTGAGTGGGAGCTGCGTTCCTGGTGGCGGCTGGCGGCAGCTCCTGGTGCCTCAGTGCTCCGCGCAGTGCTCGGAGAGGAGAGCAGGACGAGAGGTTCCTCCCTGGCCCTGACGGGCAGTGACTGTGCCTACTCGCCAGTGCTGCCCTGGGGGCAGAACTTGTCGCGGACACTCGGGTTTGCTGTTAGCCCCCAGAGATGCGTGTCGCCCTCAGGGCTGATGGTGCCCATCCTGCTGCTGCTCCTCCCCCGGTCATCGCTGCTGGACTGCTTGACCTCTGCGGCCAAGGCACCTGCTCTTGGCTGGGCGCGTCGCGGGACGTGTGTCCTCACCTTGGGAAGTGCTGGTCACTGAGCCAGCGCTGCTTCCTCCGCCCTTTCCTGGTTTTGGGTTTACTCAGCACCCCAGGCTCACGTGTGCCCCCTTACCTCAAGTCTGTGGCTGTACTTCTCCTCATTGTCAGACCCATCAGCGCCCCTGCACACAGGGTCTGCCCAGCTGCTGCCCGGCCCCTCCCGCTGGAGCCCAGGTGGCGGGCAGCCTGCTCCAGGCCACCCCCTGCCAACGCCGGGTTTAGAGGTGCCTGTGGCAGGGCGGTGCCGCCAGCTGCCCTGCAGGATGCTGCCCGGCTCGGCTGGCAGAGGAAGCAGGGGCCGCGCTGCTGCCCAGCCCGGTCAGGGCGCCTCCCGCCAAGGCGGGGCGCTGGGAGCGGAACTGCCACCTGGGAGTGGGCGCGCCCGGCTCTCGTCACTGTTGCCAAAGAGACGTAAAGGTGGGGGCTGTGGGGGCTGGGGCTTGTGTTCGGGTTTGCGTTCTGTTGTTTCTGAGTTCGAGGCTTAGGATGCTGGCGCAATGGTTTTCCTGTTCTTTGGTTTGTTTTTTAAGAGAAATGGAGCTAAGAAACAGCCTTCACGGTGGCCTGTGTTTTCTTTGCGGCTGCAGGTGATGCCCTGGGCGGGAGGGTGCGTGGGCCGTGCTAGGGCCCGGCTGCCACTCTGCCTGGGGTGGGCGCAGCACCCTGCAGTGAGCAAGGCCCCACGTGCCCTGGGGGTTCTTCCCGAGCCAGGGAGGGCGACTGTCCCCCGCGGCCCTTTCCCGCCCCTCCAAGGGGTCACACCTGTCCCTCAGCGTGGAGGGGGTGGACTGGAGACGGCCCCCGCCCCAGCACCTGCCCTGTGGCTCTGTCCCCCAGCCTGGGGTGTGGGCGGGCTGCAGTGGCTCAGGCTCCAGGACCCTCTTGAGAAGGTCGGGAGGAGCCGCTCAGCCCGAGACCTCCCCCCCCCAGAGGGGCTGGCACCACGCGGGTCACGGCGACGGCATCTCGGCCGCAGAGACACAAGGCGTGGGGACCCAGGCCTCAGCAACGCCCACCCGGCCCCGGGGCAGGGCGGAGAGCTGGGGTCCCACGGCAGCCTCCTACCCCCCGAGCTGCTGGCGGGAGCGGGAGGCCCGGCGGAGCACAGGCGGAGCGCTTGGCGGGCGGCGGAGGAAGCAGCGTGTCCTAGGAGATTCACCTCGAGAGGCCCGGCCGGCGGCCCAGGACCGGGAGCGCCTCTTTATTGAGTAGACAGCGGCCACGGTGGCCACGAGAGGGCGGCGTGTTCTCCTGGTGCCTGCAGAGCCACCTCCGCGGGGAGAGGCGGGGCCCGGCCAGGGCGGGCAGAGCCGGGCGGGCGAAGGGCTGGGGGGCAGCCTGTCCGCAGATGCAGCAGATGCAGACCGTGTGCGCGAACAACAGCGGGGGGACGCGCGACCTTCAGCTGAGGAGAGGGGCGGACCTGTCGTCGGTCACCGTCGGCTTCAGCTGGACGTCGGCGAAGGGGTTCCTGCGGAGAGGGGGGAAGAGGGGCTTCGGTGGGCGGGCCCGGGGCTTGCTGCGTCCCCGTGCTGCCCGCGCGCTCAGGCGCAGGCACCGCCCCAACAGCCGGGCCTAGGGACCAGGGTGGTGGGCAGTGGAGGCTGCCGGGGAGAGCCAGGCAGGGCCGCTGTCCCGGGTGCCAGCTGCCCCTACGTGCCCCTCACCAGCACCGCCGGCCCCCAGGGCGGGTGTGGGGAGGCCCGTGCACGCCTGCGGCTGTGCGAGGGGTTGCCCCCCCCATGCCCGTCGCCTGCCGCCTGCCTGGAAAGGCGTGTCCGGTGGACTCGGCTCGCGGTGGCAGGGTGGGCACGGGGGCGCAGCCCCCCCCCACCGACACCGCGGACACACTGACGGGGACAAGGGCTCGTGTCCGCCATCCATGAGCCAGGCCCTCCCCGCTGCCAGGGCCACAGTGGACAGACAGACTCGCCAGACGAGAGACCGAGATGGACGAGGTGAGCACGGGGCAGCGCCGGCCTGGTCCTCGCCAAGCCCCACCTCGAGTTTCCCGGGGAGGACCTGCGCAGGCACGGCCGCGGGCCTCAGGCCGGGACGACGGGCTGCCCAGGGACAGCACAGATGGCGTGCGGACACACGGGGTTTGCACGGACAGGACGCTCCAGGGACAGCACGGATGGCACGTGGACACGAAAGGCTCGCGTGGACAGGACACTCCGGGCAGCGCTTGGCGCCCGGGCGTTACCTGGGTAGCGTTGCCTCCGCCGGCTGGGCTGGCATCCTCGGGCGCCGTGCGGGTGCTCCGTCCAGCGCCAGAAGAGGCGCGGGCCCACCCAGCTCCCCAGGACGGTGCTGGCTGGAAACTAGGGTGGGCGACGGCTTTGTGTGCCTGTGCCCCCAGGATGGGGCCAGAGCAGGCGGCGGGCGCTGAGGAGAGCAACGAGCAGGGAGGCAAGCGCGCACGCCTTGTCTCGAGGCCCAAGAGCCGCGCGCCACACGCTCAGAGTGTCTTCCGGGTGGACGCCAGCGCCCCGGAAAGCCACCGCCATCCTGTGGGCCACGCACACCTCCTTCTGGGCCCCCTGAGTTCTGGCCACGCAGGCGCGCTTCGGCCATGTCTGGCCCGAGGCGGGGCTGGTTCTGCAGGAGGGCGCTGTGCCCTCAGCGGTCCCCACCCAAGGCACACGGCGGAGGCCCCAGGACGCTGGGCTGTCCATCGGCCGGGCTTCGCAGAGGGGGGCGAGCTGTGCACTGGCCAGGTGGGGGCACGCCCCGGCCCTCATGGTCTGGCGCTTCAGAGACCCTCGTCGCGGGCTGGGCCCGAGGGGCTACTGCAGGGCTGTCCTCCCCACCCCCAAGGGCCTCTGATCTCTGACCCTGCCTTCTTCATTTCCCCCCAAAGCCACAGCTGCCTCACTGTCCACACGGCGGGTCCTGAGACCTCAGCCTGGGGCACAACTCTCCAGGACCTCTGCAGCCCCTCAGGGGCCCGGCTAGAGACCCCCGGTGGCCGCTCAGCCTCTTGGTGCCATAAGACGCCTGCTTGGGCCAGGGGGCGCCCGGGGCCCTGACCCTGAGGTGGCGTCTGGGACAAGATTCCAGCCAGTCCGCTGCAGCAGCGCTGTCCCTTGTGGCTGGGGTCTCTGGGGGGTACGTGGGCGTTGGTCACTGCTGGGGCAGACGCCCAGGCTCCAGGCCCCCCGGAGTTGGGACAGACACTGGCCACAGGCCCCCGGACGGAAGACACGCAGGTCCTGCCCCGGCAGAGGGGCATCGCTCAGGAGCCCGAGGTGATGCCGGGGTGGGGGCTGCCGCCAGCCGGGACCATGGGGCTCTCCCCAGGGCCTCCTGAGCCGGGGTGCAGGGGCCGGCAGTCCCTGCAGACCGCACGGTACAGGAGGTGGGCGCCGGGGCAGCCCCAGGGCTCTGCGTGGTGGGGTCACAGGTCCCCGGCCGGTGGTCTCGGAGCCTGTGCTTGGAGCGGACAGGGCGGTTCTGAGAGGAGCCGAGTGGCCACAAAGGCGCGGTCCGAGCGGCTGCGAAGCAGCTGGAGCGAGGGCGGGTTCCTGCTTCCTGCGGAACTTTCTCCTGCCGCGGCAGCGGTTTCCGTCTTCAGGACGGCGGCCCCTGCGGGGCCGAGTCTTCTCCTTCCCAGCTGCCTCCCCGGGGGCTGAGGACGCAGCCGTGCCCGTCTCTCGGGGGCTCCTGACCGCTGCTCCGGGCAGGCCGCTTCTGCTGATGCCTCCGGGAGCCTGGTCTCCGCCCCACACCCGGGGCGCGTCCGGGAGCCGCGTGGCCTCCCTGGCGGCGGGCTCCCCCGCGGGAGGGCTCCATCGGCAGCCCAGTGGGGTCTGCACAGCCCGGGCAGGAGACGGGCATTGAGGAGGAGGCCGGTGTCTCCCGCGCCTCCCGGAGCACATGCGGCGGCTCGGCGGCGTGGGGGCGAGGGGGCGGCGTGTGCGTCCGGTGGGCAGAGCGAGCGCCGTCCTCGCACGTCCCCTGCTGCCTCTGCAGGGCAGTCCTCCGAGAACCAGAGCGGGGCCGGGCGTGTGGACGCCACGTGTGCGGCTGAGCGCCTGGGCGGGGAGGCCTCGTGGTGGGGGGGGGCGCCTGTCCCCGCGGGTGGGGGCCTCTGCCTGTGGCACGAGCGCGGGGCCTTCCGAGCGCCTCGTTCCGGGCGGTGCGAGTTTTCCCAAACCCCGAGCCCCGGCCTCAGGCCAGCGTGCAGGGACCCTCAGCCAAGGGGGCCACGGCCGGCCCGTCACCAGCTTCACCCCGATAGCGGCCAAGCGCCCAGCAGAGGCGGGCGGCACCCAGACAGGGCGGGCGCAGCGAGCGGCCCGTCAGACCCGCCGGTGTCGAGAGGAGGCAGGACGCAGCCAGGGAGGGTGGAAGGGAAGCAGAGCCCAGAGCCCAGAGCCCAGAGCAGAGGCCGCCTCGGCAGACCCCGGGCCTGCTGCTGTGCCCGCCCGCCGGCAGGCCGAGGGTGCGCCGAGCGCGGAGGCAGCGCGCGAAAGCCAGGGCACTTACTACGCTGCCGGGGCGGCTCAAAACCGGGCCACTTCCACCTCGGCGCTGCAAGGAAACACAAGGGGGTTGGTGGGGGCGCGGGGGCGGGAGGGGGTCTCTGCGGGGGCGCCCCGGGAGGGGCCTCGCGGCCCCGCCCCGGCGCCTGGCGGAGAGGCCGGCGGCCCACAGCACCGTCCCCGCGGCGCGGCCACCGGGCCCCGCCGGGCCTCCAGCCTGGGCCGCGGGGGCGCCCACGGGGCTGCAAGGAGGCGCCACACCCAGCTCAGTGCAATAAATAAAACTTTTATTCAAACGACTGCAGTACAGGGCACGACCGAGGTTAAAAAAAAAGAAAAAAAGGAGACGCGTCTCCAGCGCTCGGCCTCCGCGAGCCGCCCCCGGCCACCGTGGCCCGGGCGAGCCGGGCCCTCCCCCCGCTGCTTGCGCTGCCGCCGGCCGGCCCCGTCCCCGCGCGGGAGGGCCCTGCCAAACCCCGTCAGAAAAAGGAGCGTCCGCAGCTTCGCAGGCCGCCCGCTGCCCGGTCAGGACACGCGCGGGCGGAGGCGGGAGCAGCGGAGCCGGCGCGTCTCTCCAGTCATCGAGACGCGGAGGCGGGAGCGTTCAGGGCGGACGGGCCGCGCGCCCCGCGCCGCACCCTGGGGCGCCCCCGGCCGGGCCGCGCAGAGCTGCGGGCTCCAGGGCGGGCGCCCCGCGGTCTTTGGGAGGTCGGCGCCTGCCCCGGCCCCCGCCCGCCCGGGCTCCGTCCGCGGCCGAGGGGCCCTGGAGCCGGCCGCGCCTCCCTCACAGGAGCGCCAGCTTCCTCGGGAGGCCCGCGGGCCGGCGGGCGCGCGAGTCCATGCAGGTGTTTCTGGTGGCCGGGAGGGAAAGTCCTTCTACCGCCTCCCAGAGCGGGTGTTTTTGCCAGATCGTTGCCTTTTTCTTCCAACTTTAGCCCCGTCTCGCGCCGGGCGGGCCGGCAGGGACAGCGTGCCGCGAGCACGCGGACGGGAGGAGCCGAGGCCGCCCGGCCGCGCGCGGGGAGCAGAGGGGCAGCACCATGGACCCTGGGGTCAGAGTCTGGGGGCACCAACCGAGGGGAGGGGCAGGTGGACGAGGAGAAACCAAGACAAACCGAGGAGAGCGGAGGCGGGAACGCTGGAGTCCAGACACGCTGGGGGGCTTCGAGCAGCAGCCACCCCAGCAGCTCCTCACACCGTGGACACCAGCGTGCCGCCGCCGCTGCGGAGAGAGACAGGCCGCTGCGGACCGCCGGCGGGGGGCGGACGACGGGCCTGGCAGGGAGCCGGCCGGCCGGGGGGTGCAGCGCCCGCCCCATGGGTCTGGGGTCTGTGCGTGGAGGCGGCGGGGAAGGGCTGGGCCGGGTCCCTGCTGACCACAGGCAGCCCAGGGGCGGCCCAGAGAAGCAGAGTGACGGGGGGGGGCCCCCAGCCTGGGGGTGCGGGGCCAGGCTGCTCAGCCGGGAGGGGCCGCCCCCTCAGAGACCCGAGCCGGGCCCTCAGCGGCCGCGCCGCCCCTCCCGCCCCTCTGCAGGGCGGCGCCCGCCCCCCACGGCCCAGGCCGCACGCACGCAAGGCCCTTACCTGCTCACAGCCCGCGCCCCGTAGTCGTCCAGACCCTGGGAAGGAGACGGCGGCCGGTCAGGGTGTGCGGGCGGCGGGCCCGGCCCCTGCGCCGAGCTGACCTTGCCTGTCCGGCCAGACGGGACCGGAGCCCTCGCACACTGCCCGCCCGGGCCGGCGAGGACCTTCCCCCGTTCCCTGGCGGGAGGGCGCCTGCTGGCCACGGGTAGCCCCCGGGCCGGGGAAGGCCCCCAAGGAGCGCGGGCGGCTGTCGGAGCCCCGGCGGGGCGCTGTGGCATCGGGGGTCTGCGACGGCCACAGAGGGGCCCGGGGAGCTGCCCCGACACCCAACCAGGGCCTCGCCGCCGGCGGCGCCCTCAGCTGGCCTCCGCCCCGGCCACCCTCCCCCTGCCCGGGGGCCGCCGGGCCCCTGCCCACCACGCTGGCCGCCGGCTGGCCGCGGGACACCCAGGAGCGCCGCGCACACTCGCCTGGTCCCGCGGGGGCTCCGGCAGGCCCCCGTCAGCGCCCGGGCCGCTGCGCCCCCTCTTGGCCCCGCGGTCACGGCTCACCTGGGAGAAGGCGGGCACGGCCACGCTGTAGGGCCTCTGCTTGAAGGCGCCGGCCGTCGGGGCGGGGAAGGCGCGCGAGGAGGTGCCGTAGTCGGGCGGCGGGAGGGCCAGGTCGTCCTTGTCCAGGAGGTTGCCTGTGCTGCTGCTCTTGCCCTGCTGCAGGCTGCAGGCCGCGGCTCAGCTCGGGCCCCTCGGCTCCGGCAGCAAGTCCCCCCCGCGGCTCCCAGAGCCCCTCCCGCCCGCTCACCTCATGTGCAACCTGTCGCTGCCGTCGCCGTCCAGGACGCGGGTGTAGGAGAAGGGGAACCAGCCCCGCCTGGGGAGGAGGCCCGTGAGAGGCGGCCCCGCCTGGCCCCGCCCGGCCGCCTCCGCCCCCCCGCCCGCCACTCACATCTTGGTCTTCTCGCTCTCGCCGTAATGCCAGCCGTCGCGGGCCTCGGGCACCAGCAGCGTGATGAGGTCGCCCTCCTTGAAGCTCAGCAGCGTGCTGTTGTCCCCCGCCGCGTGCGAGAAGATGGCCTTCACCCGCGTGCGGCCGTTGCGCTCCAGGCCGGCCGCCATGGAGCTGGAGCGGGGCAGGGTCTTGTTCTCTGCTGCGGGACAGGGCAGCAGTGAGGGGCGCTGGCCCCCCGCAGCCTGAGGGGGCGCCGCCTTCCCACCTGCTCATCGGCAGACCCCATGGCCCAGGTCGGCGGGCGTCCGGACCCCCCCCCCCCGCCTCCCTCTCCCCCCCTGGCGCCCATCGCCAGGGCTGATGGGCCCCATGTGTGCAGCCCTCCGGTCCAGGAAGGGGGCGCCCACGGGTCCCCGGGGTGCGGGCCGGCGCCATGAGCACTGGGCCTCCAGGCCTCCCTTGGGGTGCCGCCACTGCGGGGGGAGGCGCACGCCGGGCCCTTACTGGTGGCGTAGCTGTTTTTCGGGGTGACGCTCTTGCGCACGGGGAGCGTGTTGGAGTAGGAGTCGCTCATCTTGCCCTGGGACTGTGGGGGAGACGAGGACTTGGGCTGGGCGGCCTTGCGGTCAGCCCAGGGGTTGTAGTCCTCGCTGTCCGGGCCCGAGATGCCGTTCAGGATGGGCACGTTCTCCTGGGCTGACAGCCGCTGTCGGGAGAGGCGGCAAGGGCGCGCGTTGCAGGCGGCCCAGGCGCGGCCGGCGGGAGCACCCTCCCCCCCCCGGGGCCGGCCCCCCACCCCGGGCGAGCTTGCCGGCGGCCGCGGACTCACCCCCACGAACGGGGCCAGCTCGGGGGGCACTGGCAGGGGCTTGGCCCCCGGGATGGGGTCCGAAATGACCAGGTCGGACTTGGAGGCAGACAGGGCGCTGGGGAGCACGGCGCCGTTGCTGCCCACCACCTGCTGCAGCAGCTGCACTGCGCGGTCCGGGATCTTGTTGGGGTCGGCGCAGGCCTGTTGCCACAGCGGCAGCTTCTGCGCCAGCAGCTCCTTGCCCTGAGGAGGGAGCCGCACAGGGCGGGAGTCAAGGTGGGCACGTGGGGCGCGGGCGCCCTGCAGGACATGGCCCCTGCCGCCCGCCAGGCAGAGCACGGCCCCGTCGGGGGGAGAGGGCCACACGAGGTGGCGGGCGCCGGTGTGTCTCTGGCCCCTGGCTGGGAGGGGCTGGTGTACCCCGGGGCCGTGCAGGGCAGTGGCCACCAGGGCCGGAGGAAGCAGAGGCCACAGGCTGGCAACCTCTCCGGGGCGCACGGGGGAGTGGGGCGTCGCCTCTGGAGGGGCTCTGTGTCTGAGGGGACCGGGACCCCCAATGCTCCAAGGGCAGTGGCGCCGCTCCAGCCCCAGGCAAGGCCTGGAGGGCGCCTGCACCCCTGGCTGGGGTGGTCCACAGGCACGTGCCCCCGCCCCCCAGCCCTGCCAGGCCAGTCTGAGGGCTGCGCTGCCGCCAGAGGGCGCTGCCGCCTGCTGCCGCTGAGCCTGGAGGCTGCAGCCGCCCGGCCTCCCCTGCTGCATCCCCCCACCCCTGGCTGCCAGTGAGCCCCGGCACAGGGCAGGAGGACAAAGGCAGCCCTGCCCCCAGCCTCCCCAGGGACACCGCTGTCCGTGGACTGAGGGAGCGGTCTCCTTGGAGGCCAGGCCCAGGCCGTGTGCCTTGCTGACCTGCAGAGCCCCTTGGTGAGAACGGAGCAGGAGCTAGGGCCACCCTGGTTGGCTGAGCTGTCTAGCCACGCTTTCAAGCTCTTGGAGTGTTCCAGAATGTTCCGACGCCCCAAGAGCTCCCACCCCAGCTCCCGTCATGGGGGTCTCCAGCCCAGGGGCTGGCCCAGGGGCGTCTGAACCGCTCAAGGCCTGGCCAAGTCCTGGGACATGATGGAGCCTTCCGGGGCAGAACCCCCAGGAGCTGTGACAGGGGTTGGGGGGAGCACGTCAGAGTGTGGCCTCAAGGCGGGGTTGGGACTTGGGCACGGAGTGGGTGCGGCCCTGGGAGTGACCAGGCCTGCATCCCAGGAGGCCCCTCTGGAGCAGCGGGGAGGGAGCGGCCTGCAAGCCGGGCAGCTGGTGCTGAGCAGGGCCCAAGGGCCAGGCTGAGCGGGGCTGGCAAAGGGGGCGTCCCCTGGCCCCGTGGGCCTCCAGGGCAGTGCCCAGTGTCTGCTGTACCCCAGGCGCAGGGAGAGGCTGGCCAGAGCTGATGGAGATGTGCGGAGGGGGTGGGGGCGGGTGAGGGCCAGCCAAGCTGTGGCAGCTGTGGACACGGGCCAGGGAGGCCCAGGGAGACACTGGTCTCAGGATCCGGGCGACACTGCTCCACAGGGTGAGCAGAGCTGTGGGCCCGGAGGCCCCGTGAGGGGCAGGCCAGGGCGCAGGGCACGAGGGCCGGTGGTGCCTCCAGGCATGTGGGCCCGTCAGGCAGGAGGCCCTGAGGTCAGCAGCTCCCACAGGGAACTGACAAGCGTCCACGGCCCGTCCTGGGCGCTCACCTTGCAGTGGTAGGCGGCGGCGTTCTTGGCCACGGCGCACTGCTTCTCCACCAGGAAGCAGAACCGCCGGCGCTCCTCCGTCAGGGCCGTCTTGTAGCCGTCCGACACGTAGCTCTCCAGCTCGCCCTGCTTGTTGCTGATGGCGTCGATGAACTGCAGGGGGCGGGGGGGGTCAGCTGGCGCAGGCACGGGGCTGCCACCCCCCACGGTGGAGCTGGAGGCTCGGCCTGGAGCAGCTCCCAGCAACCCGTGCTGACCGGGGGGGATGCTGCACCCCGGCCCAGCCGAAGGACTGTGAGCAGAGAGGCCCGGCTTGTCTCCCTGGGGCTCTTCCTGTGATGGGGGCGCTGAAGGCCCCGGCCCTAGGAGGCTCAGGAGAGGGCGAGATGGGGGCGGCAGGGATCCTTGAGGGGAAAACCACGCGTCCCCTCTCCAGGGGGTGAGTGGTTAGAACGTGCCAGGGCCACGGTGGGTGGGGAGCCGGGCCTGTGGGGGAGAGCGGCCCTGCCGCTGTCCCTGGGGCGCCGTCGCAGGCGGAGAATCGGCGACGTGGGATTGAAGGCGAGTCCCCCACAAAAATGGAAGCCCAGCCGCTCCAGGCCCCCGCACCCCGCTGTCAGGGCAGGCCGGGCCTGGGGGCAGCCAGGGACGCGGGGCCCTCTGGGGAGGGCAGCGACCGACTGGGGGGCGCGGCTGTCAACTTGCAGAGCAGGGGAAGGGCGCGAGCAGACCAGGCCCGCGGCGGGGCTTTCTACGCGGGGCGCGCGTCCCACCCCGGGGCCCTGTGGTTGCACACGTGGGCTCCGGGCCGGGCGGGCCAGAGTCGGGGGACACCTCCCACGGGCACCAACGGCAGCCCAGCCCCGGAAGCCGCTGCCTTGCACCCGACACGCTCCGACTTTGCGGGCTGGAGCTTTGCGAGGCCCCCGTGAGGCGTGGGCGGCTGTTGCGGGAGCGCCCGACGCCCCAGATCTGCAGGGCCCCAGCAGCCCCCGCCAGAGGCCGCCTGCCATGGGAGCCCCCGTGCCAGCCTCTGCCCTGCTCGCCCCGCCTCCCCTCCCACCAGCCCCCGGAAGCCCACCGCACGCGCCCGGCGGGCTCCCCGGCCTGCAGCCGGGACGAGCAGGGGCCTCCCCCTGACTCACAGCCTCCTCGCAGGCTCTGACTCAGCGTGGGTGGGCGGCGGAGCTGGGTGGGCGGCTGGAGGGAGTGGAGCAGGCTGTTCCTGCCGCCTCCCCCGCGCGGTGCTCGGGCTCCGCGAGCCTGGCCGCCCGCCAGCACCTGTCCGTGGCCCGTCCCCAGGGGGCACCTGGCACCTGCTCCCACACCCCCCACTCACCCCCCCGGGGAGCTGAAAGGTTACCCCGATCCACACCAGGTCTGCAGCCTCAAGGGCAAGGCCCAGGCTCCCCAGCCGAGCCGGAGGTGGCTGCGCAGCACCCTACCCTGGGCGGCGGGGGCGCAGGCCGGGCTGCGGGGGCGGCGCCCGCGCACAGGTGAGAGCCCGTGGCTGCTCCTCCCGCCGCCCCTCCTGGCGCCCCTCCCCCTCCCGGCGCCCCTCCCCCTCCCGGCGCCCCTCCCCCTCCCGGCGCTCCCAGTACTTTTCCTCTGGTTACAAAACCCACAGCCTCAGGACTCTATGCTGCCACCCCCGCCAGGTGGGCGGCTCAGCCTGCCCGACTCGGGTGCCCGAAGGCACAGTGGTGTGGGGGGCGGGGGGGGGGTGGCGAGGAGGGGCTGTGAGAACAAAGGCCTGGGGACTAGGCACCTCCGGAGGACACAGGGTCTGGAGGGCCAGGCCCGGCGCAGCAGGCAGAGGCGCCCCACCTCCTGCAGGGCTGGCACCGGCACCTGGAAGCCCCGTGGCCCGCAGCAGGGGTGACTTGTGGCAGTTCCAGAGGCAGAGGCAGAGCGTGGGTGGGGGTTTAGCCCGTGTGCCCTCCCCTGGGCCAGCACCTCAGCCCTCCAGAGTCCCACCAACCCCAGCACAGCCGGCCCGGGGTGGGGGCTCCCGGGGAGCCCGGCACAAGGAGCCCCATGCCTGGGGGCGGGGAAGAGGGGCGTGGGCCCCGAGCCGCAGGCAGCCTCGGGCAGGGAGGCCAGCGGAGGCCAGGCGGGCAGGAGGGCAGGCGCCACGTCCGCAGTGGCCCGGGGCGGCGGCTTAAACCGGGCCGAGGGCCCCCTGGGCCTGCCTGCTGGAGAGCAGCCCTCCCCGGGCCGTGCACGGTTTCTGGGTTTTTAGGCTGCAGCAGCGCTCCCCACCGCCCCTCGCTCCCCGGGGTGGGGGGGCAGAGCCAGTGGGGCGTGTGCGCACAGCTCCTGGCCTCCTTAGCGGGGCTGCCGCTGCCGCGCCGGGCAGGAGGGGCTCGCTCGCCAAGCTCCCCACGCTGGGGACACAAGGCACGGCAGGGGGCCGGGCCGGGGTGGGCAGTGCCCCCGCGTCTCTGGGAGCAGGCAGGAGGGACCAGCCGGGTGGGACCAGGGTTGTGCGCCCCGGCCCTGCCCTCACCCTGGGCCAAGGCCTGTCCTCGAGCGCTGGGACACGCGTTGCCCTTGGCCAAGGGGCGCGGCCGCTCTGCTGACCCCCTTTCTAGGTCGCCCGCTCCCGGGGGAGGCCGCCGCTCCTCGGGCGGATCCGGGAATCTAGGCCGGGTGAGAGCTGGCTGCCCCCCTCTCCAGGCTGCCTGGGGCAGGGACACCCCGAGCCGGAGGAGTGGCCGGCTCCCTGGGAAAGAGCAGCGGGTGGAGAGGCCGCGCCTGTGCTGGGTCCCACCCGCCTCGGCTGTGCCGCCGGTGCCATGGCGACGCGCCTGGAAACACCCAGCTGGAAGCGGTTAGGACCACACTGGCTCCCACTTAGTCACCGGGCTGAGCAGCCTGTAATCCCAGAAGACAAAAGTGATCCGCGAGGCCGCTCAGCGGTGACTCAGGGGGGGGGGCGCCCGAGCCCCACCCGCAGCTCCTCGCCCTTGGCCGTGGCCCCCCCCACGCTTCTCCGCCCGCTCCGCGGGCATGGAGGGGGCCCCAACCCCCAGGGGCTCCTGCGAGCCCAGTGTGCCGCGGGGAGGGCGCCACGCGGCTCTCGGCCCTGCCGCCTCTGGGCCAGGCCCAGGCCATGCCCTCCTGGCCCGCCTGTGGCGCGGGGGGCCCCGCTCCCCCAGCAGTCAGCCTGCTTGAGGGGCAGCAGGCAGGGCTTCCCCGTGACCCACCTCCAAGAAGCCCCAGGCCGAGTCCAACAGCCCTAAACCCCTGGAGGGAGAGACCAGGGAGAGAAATCACAGGGCAGGCGGGAGGGGACGGGGCCTACTCGGTCTGCCCGGGGGGCACACAGGAAGCCAGGAGCAGTCCCCATCCGCTCCCACGGGACCTCAGGGCGCATGTGCCCAGAGCTGGCCACCCCCGGAGCCCTGATGAGGGGCGAGAAGCGGAGGGTGTGGGCTGCGGGGAGCAGCTCGGCTCCTCAGGATGAGGACAGGGCCCAGGGCCGCCCCACCTGCCCCCTGCCGAGTGCCCACGGCCCGGCCTCCGGCCATGCCCTTCCAGATGGAACCCGCTCCAGTCTGTGCCCCGAATGCGCGCGAGCACCCGTTCCCTGACCTACAACGAGAACGAGCCCGTGGGAGTCCTGGCACAGCCGGGAACGGCGGGCTCTGACCCGGTCCTGCTCCCAGGACCCCTGACGGCTGGACGCTCCGGCCCTGGCTGTGGCTGAGCTCGTGGGTGGGGAGCAGCCCCAAGGGGCACTTTCCTTGCTGGGCGCAGCGGGCACCACACCCCAGCACACCCACTTGGTCCAGCCAGGGGGGTGCGGCCCCCCTCGCCGCACACAGTGCGGGGGGAAGGCTCCGAGTGCTGCTGCTGCCCCCCCCCCGCCAAGTGGGGTTCAGCTGCTGAAGGGCGTGTGAAGGTCAAGGGTCAGGAGAGGCGCAGCTCCAGGTGCCCAAGGCCCTCAGCCGCCAGAACGCCCGCCCACACCCAGGCGCAGCAGCCTCTGCAGGCCAGGGCCCCTGGAGATGTTCCCGGCACCACCCCTGGGCGGTGGGGTGTCTCCAGCGTGTGGCCCCCGGACGAGGAGCAGCCCACCGCGCTCCCACACGCTGCCCGGGGCGCTGGGGTTCGGCAGCACCCACGGCCTACGGAGGGGTGACCGCGTCCTGCTGCCCTGGTTTCGGGCTGACGCCAGGACACGCCGCGTGGGGCTTGCACACCCCCATGGCTCGCCCTGCCCAGCCCCCAAGGAGCTTCTTCACCCCGACTCCCGGGACTCGAGTCCGCTGTCCCAGTGGGCCCGGGGCCCGGGAGCCAAGCGGCTGCACGGAGGACCAGGGGCCGGCTGAGGAGCAGCTCTCCCCTCCCGCTGCGGCCGCCCCCGCGCCCGGCCCCCCGGCCCACCTGCAGCTCCTTGTCCGAGTACTTCTGGGGGTTCTTGCTGCCCTGGCTCTTCTTGCGCAGCTTCTTCAGCTCCGCCTGGCACTTGTCCAGCGCATCGCCCCTGCCCCGCTGCTCCGTCTGGTACTTCTTCAGCGCGGCCTGCGGGGGGGCACGTGGCCGAGACCCCTGAGCCCTCCCTGGGCGCCCCGCGGCCCCGGCCCTCGGTGGGGGTGGCGGCGGCCGCAGCCCCGGGGGCGTCCCGGGACCGGCTCTCCCGTGGACAGGCCGGGCTCAGGCGGCCGGGGAGGGGCCGCCCACGCGCAGGTGCGGCGCTACTTACGCTCAGGTACCTGGAGTCCAGCTCCACCTTCTGCTCCAGCTGCATGAGCAGCTCGTTGTGAAACGACTTCAGCTGCGGGGGAGGCGGGGTCAGCCCAGGGCCGGCTGGGCCGCACAGCACCCCGGGCCCGCCGCGCCCCCCATTCCCAACCGGGGGCGGCTCCGGCCTCGGCCAGCGTCCCTGGCGCCCAGACGCGTCACAGGCCCCGCCAGCTGCTCCGGGGTGCGTGGCCCACACAGGCCCGGCCCGGAGGGCAGCGGTACGCCCAGGGGGCGGGCGAGGAGCCCCCGCAGCTGACCCCGCCCTCCTCGAGCGGCTGCCTCGGCCGCGGCCGGACTCACCATTTCTTCCAGCTGGTTTTGGATCTGCCTGTGCACCTCGGCCATCTGGAAGAGGACGTCGCCTGGACGTGCAAGCAAAGGGGGGGCGGTCAGCGCCTGAGTCGCCGCAGCACCCTGCGGACAGGGCCAGGGTGCCAGGCGGTGCCCGGGGGCGCCAGGCCAGACAGGTGAGGCGGCGGGCACGGCGCCGGCTGGTGACACCCCACACAAGACAGCAGGCCTCAGACGTGTGTTTGGGGGTGCTCAGGGCCCACCAGAGCCGAGGGCCACGGCAAGGGCAGGAGGGCCCTCCCTGCCCCCAGGCCCTGGCGGCAGCAGAGCGAGCAGGCCCCGGAGCACGCCCCGGGACGCCCATGGGGGCCGCCTCAGCCCAGGAGGCCCGGCCCACACCTGCTCCCGGCCTGCCCGCGGGCCGCTCCCCAGAGGAGGCTGAGCAGCGGGGGACGGGGCTCAGCCGGAGTCACCCCAGGCCCGGCTCCTCCTCCTCTGGGGAGGGCCGGTCCCCAGCTGACCACGCACCACGTCGCCCTCGAGGGCCGTGGCTTTCTGGGCGCCAGAGCGGCGCCAGGCCCTCCATGCCCCCTCGGCCGGGCCGGTATGACGTGAGGCCTGGGGCTGCGCCCTACGGCCGACTGCCCGGGGGCGCTCGGCTGCCATCGGCCCCGCCGCGGCCCGCCCCCGTCCCGGCGGCCGGCGCTCTTCCGAGGAACCGAGAAAGCTCCCTTCGTGGACGTGGGCCGCTTCTGTCACTCGGCACGCGCTCAGCAAGCCCCCCGCTCCGTGTGTCCCCCCAGAAAGAACCTGGTCTCGCGCGCCCCCGTTGGCTGCCTCTGCGCGGCCACCTGTGCCGGGCATGGCCCTTCCCTTCGGGTGCCAGCTCGCCGGGGTCCGCTTAACCCCCGTCCTCGTGACGTGCAGCAGACCCCGGCGGGGCCAGAGTAAACTGGGGTTCCCCCACCGCCTCTGCCCTTGGGGCATCAGAGCTTGGGGGGGAGCCCGGGTGGGGGCAGCGGGCAGCAGGCGGCACAGCTCGCAGGGGTGAGTGCGGGCCGAGGAGGGCATGGCGGTGGGCTGAGGCCAACACCCGGAGGCCCCCATCCGTCACCTCAGGCGACCAGTGGGAGTCCCAGACCCGAGGGGTGTCGCGGCTGCAGCGAGTCTTCCAGGGCGCGGAGGCAGAACAGCCGCCTTCCCCGCGGCTTGCCCGGCCTGGCGGGACACTGCGGAGCCCCTGGGCCCTCACCCAGGCCCCCAGCGGCCACAGCCTCGCCACAGGTGGGGCGCGCCTGACATCGGTACCGCGCCCCCCGACTCTTCTCAAGCAGGAGGACGCCAGGACCGGTGCTTACGAGACCCGGGGACACCTGGCATCCCGGCGCCACAGTCAGGTCTGGGCGGGGCTTGAGCGCAAGACCCCCAACCCCCGAGCCGGGAGGGGTGTGCCCTCGGGCCCTCAGGTGCACAGGGGACGTGACAGCACCTGTGTGGGTGCCCAGAACGGTGGGCACACGGGGTCCGCCACTCGCCCCTCAACAGGGCAGGCAGGCTGCAGGCGCCTGTCACCTGCACCTTGGGGCCTGGGTGCAGCTCCCCCGGCCCCCAAGCTGGGCCAGCAGCAGCCCCAGACAGAGGCCGTGGCCGGCCGACGCCTGTGCTGGGCGGTGCCACCAGCTGAGGAGCAGATGCTCTCAGGGGGCGCCCGTCAGGCCAGCAGCCAGGGAAGGCAGGAGACCCTGGTACCCCACCACGTCCTGCTGGCCCCGGGCCCCGTCGGTGGAGGCCGCGGCCATCACAGGCTGCACTCGCACCGGGGCTGGACACACGGGCCAGGTGTGCACGGCAGCCTCCCTGAGCGCACAGAAGCCCAATGGCCCCACCAAAGACCCTCAGAGCCCTGCTGGGGAGCGGGAGTGCCTGGAAACTGCCTCGCAGGCCGGGGTCCAGCGGCCAAGGCTTAGCCCTGCACGGGCACGGCGGACAGCCAGAAGGTGCCCTTCAGGAAGGAGGCCGAGGGTGGGCAGGGGGCTGCCCAGTGCCAGGGCGCAGGCACACCAGGAGCGTGACTCAGGCCGAGCTGCCGGGCTCAGGTGTGGAGCCACCTCCTGGCAGAGCTGGGGAGCCCGGCACCCCTCCTGGCACTGCGGGTGGGGCGGGCAGGCGTGTACACGCCCGGACCACAAACAACGGCTCCCGGAGGGCAGGGGCCTCAGGGACAGCAAGGGCTGACGGGTACCAGGAGCAGGCAAGGGGCCATGTTTGCTGGCAGCTTCACCTCAGGTGGTGCCGCCACCCCCGGATCCAGAACATTCCAGAGGACTATTTGATTTCGCCTCCCGGAGCAGCAGGGGACGGGCAGGCACGGAGCGTGTGCACAGAGCCTGAGTCACCTGCCCAGGGTCACACGGTGCCAGGAGCCAGGGGCACGGGCGTGGCCGCCCCCGCCTGCCCAGCCCTGCCCACCACGCCAGTGAGAGCGGGGCGATGCCCAAAGGCACAGAGGCTGCCGTGGCCCAGGAAGGCCCCCCCTGCAGAGACTGGAGCCAGGGCGCCCGAAGGCCCCCCGGGGACAGGACACCTCGGGGGGCTGGGAGGAAGCGGCGAGCGCGACAACACGGGCTGGGGCCCGCCGCCCTTCCTGAGGGAGGACAGGAGGCCGGAGCGGCCACTGAGCTGGACGTGTGTCCTCTGCTCCCTGCCAAGCCCCTGAGCCCTCTGCAGCGGCAGCCCCAGCCGTGTGTGTCCTGTGCAGGGGCGGCCGCCCCAGCGGAAGCCCGGCCCGCGAAGCACAACGAGGGCCCGGGGAGGCAGAGCCGGCGCGGCGGCGGCCAGAGCAGGCCGGGGCGGGGCAGCGTCCCCCCTCCCCTCCAGGCGGGGCATCAAAGCGAGCGGGCAGCCCTGGGCAGCCCAGGCCGAGCTGCTGCTCTGCAGGGAAGTCCCGCAAAGGTGCCCCGGAGGTCGCGGCTGTTCCGTGGGGGGGAGGGACGGCGCTGGGGCCTTCAAAGCTCGGCTGCCAGAGGCCTGCAGCCGGCTCCAGGAGGAGGGGGGCCCCGCAGGAAGGACAGGGCCAGGCTCTGGGGGGAACAGGGCGGGGCCGGCAGCAGGGGGTGAGGTTCAGGGCACAGCTGCTGCCCTATCTGGAGAGAAAAAGCAAGAGAAAGAGCCCGGGGGCCTCCCTGGGGGCGCAGGCGGTTGAGCCGCACTGAAGCTGCCCCAGTGCCCGCAGCCTCTGCAGCACCAGTTCGATCCCGGCCGCCCGCGAGAATCCCACACGGCCCGGCCCGCAGACCTCTCCTGGCTCCCCGCGGCTCCCCTCGGCAGGGTACTTCCTCGGCCTGCCTGCTCTGCTCCCCGCTCTGGCTCTGGTGAATCCTCTCACCCCCCGCATCTCTGGCCTGCACCCCAGCTCTTGTGTGCAAAAATAAATCTTTAAAAAAAAAAAGGATGGGCGTCATGCCAAGGACGGGGCCCCAGGACCCCCGGGGCCACTGAAGACCCCGACAGAGGAAGTGAGCCGGCGGCGAAGGGCCACTGTGGCCTGCGGGTGGGGGACGCATCGGCGGCTGGTCACGCAGCGCGCACCCACAGGGGGCCTTCCGGCTCCACGCGAGGCCTAGACCCGTGGCAGGAGACCGGCTGCTGGAGCCCCGCGGGGTGGGGGAGGCACCTTTAGCTCCACGGGCCCGGCCCCAGCCTCCCGGCTCACCCGGGGACACCACTGGCCGTCAGAGACACAGACGCCCTGGGTGGGGGCTGCTCGGCCGCACTTGTGTCTGGAGCGAACGCGCAGCCCACGCCAGGTGGGGGGAGGCGGGCGCCAAGGGCCCCCGCCAGGAGGGGCCGGGCAGCCCCAGGGACAGCAGAGCAGCAGGGAGGGTGGCCTGTCCCTGCACGGCCCCCACATGCACAGCCGCGCGAGGCGTGGCCCTTCCGGCCGACGGACGGACGGGAGCTGTGCGTGAGACGCTCGACACCCAGCTGCTCTCTGGGGTCCAGGCCCCCCAGCTGCCACTGGAGCCCAAGAGCATGGAGCGGGACCCCCAGGGTCCCAGACCGGCTGCGGCACGACCTGGCCCTCACCGCGGGGCCCCAGCCTCCAGCCTCAGTGTCGCAAGCAGGCCTGACCGGGCTGCCACCGGGGGGCCCCTGCGCACCTCTCAACTCGCAGCCGCATCTCCACTCCAGCCCCAGAGAAAGCCCGATGCTGCCGCGGCCCCACCGGGGTTTGTGGTCAGCGGGCAGCACGCCCTGGTAGCAGGGGCCCCGCGCGGCCCAGGAACCATGTGCCCAGACGAGAGAGACAGAGGCCACCGCAGGCCCCATGGCGGGCGGCCAGTGTGTGCACGGCTGCTCCTGGGGCTGGGCAGCTGGACGCGGAGAGAACCGAGCGCTGCCCGGGCTGCAGCGTGGGGGCCTGGCCGCGGCCCCACTGCAGTGACCACCGCCCCCTGCCATGCCCGGTGGGCGGCCGCCCGGGGCTGCGCCCCCCACCTAGTCCCTGGGCCTAAAGGGCTGGGGTGGGGGCGCCACCATCTGACTCACTTCCCAGGGACTCCACATCGTCACCCCAGCCTGAGGAGGGTGCAGCTGTCAGGACTGCAACCCCGCCTGCCGGTGCCCCACCCAGAAGCTTACCCAGCTCTTTGGAGCCCTGGCTCTCGCTGGCCAGCTCGCCCATCTTCACGAGAGCATCGAAGTAGCCTTTGGCCGCATAGGTCACACCTGGGGGAGAGAGGGGTGACTCCTTGGCGCGCGGCTGAGCAGAGCGCCAGCCCGATCACCCGGCAGCCTCGACCAGTCCCGAGGGCGTGCGGCCTCGCCCTGGGCACCCCACCCCGAGTGTGGGGCGGCCACGGGACCCACCCCCACCCTCACTGCCCAAGGGGTCGGCTGGCCAGGAGACTCGACCAGCCGCCGGGCCGCGTTAAGGGGGGACATGAGTTTCACGTGGAGAACTCGGAGCCGGGCCCGGGAGCACTGGACGTGGCCGGTATCGCCGGCTTTCCCGACGCGCGGGGAGCAGGCCGGGTCGGGCCGGCAGTTCGGCGGCAGCCCCAGAGGCCCCACACTGCTGCCCGCGGCCTGCCGGGCCGAGACGGGGTGGGGCCTGTGCGGCCACCACCTCAGGCCTTGCTCGGGACACGGCCCTGAGGAACAGACACTCGTGCCCAAGGCCTGGGGTCAGCGCCCCCAGGAGACCAGCCAGGAGGCCCTGACCTGGACGGCAGCTTCGGGGTCTGTCCCAGGCGACAGGCCGGCAGGCAGCACGGCTCCCCCTCCCTGCCCCCAGGCCGGCCGGGCTCAGAGGCGGTGACGCTGGCGCCGGAGAGATGGCCAAGGGGGCGCCCCCGTCTGGGCCCGAACCCCCCGGCAGGGAGCAGCCACAGCAGCCCTGGGGCGCCAGGTGGGGGTCTCGGGAGACCGAGCCCCGCCTGCAGCTCCGAGGGCCTGGGGGACATGCGCCCCACCGGGTGCCCCTGGGCGGGCCCTCGGGATGCCCCGCAGCTGCCGGCGCTCACCTGCCAGCGCCTTCTCGTAGTTCTTGCCCATGGCGATGAAGTTGCGCAGGCTGGGGTTGAACTGCTCCATGACGGCCTGTGGGGAAGCAGCGGGGGCTCGGTCAGCGCACACGGCGGCCGGGCCTCGCCCTGCGCCAGCCCCTCAGGCTCCCGCCACCCGGCCCTCCGGCCCTGAGACGCCCCTGTCCCCGGGGGTGGGGGCCGCCCAGGATGGCGACCCACTGCGAGGGTCGGCACCGGCGGGCCTGGGGGCTCTCCGGCCGGGCTCCACACCGCCGTGAGCCGCGCCGCGGGCGCCCTGATCCGTGCCCGGCGGAGGGGGCGGCGCTGCCGGTCTCGGCCGCTCTCCGACAGATTAGACTTTCGCCGCGGAGGCCAAGTGAACGTTTGGCTCACAAGGCCGGGAACAGACGTGCGCGGGCAACGGCCAATTCCACCCCGCCGGGGCCAGTTCCACCCCGCCCGGCACGTGCCCAGAGGCCTGGCTGAGGACGCCAGCGGCGCCCCCTGGCTCTGTGCAGGGCGGGCTGGGGTCGGGTCCAGGGGGGCCGGGTGTGCGGGCGGGGAGGGGCGCGGGGCGGGGTGTGGTGGGTGCAGGGCAGGGGCGCACGGAGGCCGCATCTGGGGGCCAGGCCAGGCCCTCTGGGCAGCAGGGCCTGGGCTGAGTGCTCGCCGCCACCGGCTCCACACAGGGCGGAGGGAGGCGCGGCCCGGCGGGCACTGGGGGGACGGATGGGAGCAGCTCTGGCCCGAGGGCAGCTGTGGCCCTGCTTCCGGGGTTTGGGGTGCGGGTGCGGGTGTTGGGGGCCAGCGGGGACGCGTCTTGCTCTCGGTGACGAACACGGCGGCGGCAGGGCCCCAAGGGGTGGCGAGCAGACCCGGAGCTGGCGGCTGCGGGACCCAGCAGCTCCGGCCTCCCCTCCAAGGAGGCTTCACCGCTCTGAGCCCCGACCACGTACGCTGAGCGCAAGAGACAGGCCGGGAGCTGCCGGCACCCGGGGCCCCACAGCGCCTGCCGCTCCCCGGGTGACGCGGGATGGACCCAGTTTTGTTTCCACGCCGCGGCAGCTGAGCTCACGCACGAGGAATGCCGGCGAGGGGGCTCCAGCCGCCCGGTAGGCCCGGCTTCTGCGTGGCCGTGGGGGGCTGAGGCCGGGGCGGGGGCGAGGGTGTGAGCACCGCGGGCCCAAGGACGGGCCTCCTGGGGAGCGGGGAACAGGCCCCGCGTGGCCGTGCAGGTGCTGGGAGGGCGCTGCTGCCACGGGGGCTCCAGGTCCCCCCACCGCCCCGGCTCGGGGCAGGCCCACGCTCCCGCAGAGGCCCCCGAGCCCCCCACGCACGTGCTCACAGCAACCCCTGCCGCGGGGCCCGGGACCAGCCCTGCCGGCAGCTACGTGGCTCGTTTGAGCAAACGGACGGACAGACGGCAACTAAGGGGGGCTCTGGAGCCCAACCGCCCCAGTGTCCTCCTCGGCGTGCGGCAGGGAAGGTCCGCAAACAAGGGGAGGCGGGCGGCCCGGCCCCAATGAGCTGCTGAGCCCCGGACCCCGCGCGACTCTCAGCGGGTGCCCTGGGCTTCCCCGTGCCATCCTCACGCTGGCCCCAGGGACGCCGGGAGCAGAGGAGCCCCAGGACCCCATTCCCTGCCAGGGAGAGGCCCCCACGCAAGCCCCGCCAGCCGGGACTCCCCGCCCCGCCCGCCGGGGCTGTCTGGGCCCGGACCAGGCTGAGCCCGCGCCTGCGCGGTGGGCGCTGGCAACACACACCTCCAGGAGCCGCGCTGCGGCTCCCCAGAACACGCGCACCCCGGCCCAGCCGGAGACGTGGCCCCTGCCCGGACCCTGCTCGCCCGCAGCCGCGGACCCCCGGGCAGGGCGGGGCCGGAGCCCAGCGACTCGGGCAGCTGCTGGCAGGACCCCAAGGCCAGGAGCCAGGGGCGTCCTGGGCAGGAGAGGCCGGCCTGACGGTGACAGCGTTTTGATCCACTTGGGTCCTGGGTCGGCCCGGCCGCCGGGACAAAGGGCGGCGGACACCCCCGCTCCCGCCCGGGGGCCGGAGAGCGGCCAGCTCGCTTCTAGAGGCGCGCGGCCAAGGGACTTTGCCCGGCCGGCTCCTGCCTCTGCCCAGCGCGGACAGGCCTGGGCGGCCCTGCTCAGGCCCTCCCGGCAGGCGGCCGCGCAGTTGCCCTCTGCCGGAGGGAAGTGACGTCCCCCCAGCCGCCCCCGCCCTGCGCAGGGAGGGCGGCCGCGGGGCCGGGGCCCGGCGTGGCCGGCAGGAGGCTTGCTCGGTCCACACGTGCCCGACACCCAGGGTCTGCTGGACGCGGGGCGGGGAGGCCCCTACCCACTGCCTTGCCTCCTCCACACCCCTTCCTGGAGATCTGCACCCCCGCTTCCAGGGCCCAGCCGCCCGTGGCTCTCTCCACCTGGGCCCAGGCGTCCCCACGGTCGCCAGCTCGCAGGACAGAAGCAGGAGCCCGGCCGCCCAGCTCCGTGCTCCTCCACAGGGCCGGGCCAGGCACTGTCCATCCAGGGCAGGCCTGGAGGTGCCCCTGGCCTGCAGGTGCACGTGGCCTGCGGCCTCGAGGGATCTCGCCTAACTGCCTGGCCACACGCCCCTCCCTCCTCCGCCACACCGGGCAGGGTGAGCAGGGCCAGCACCGGGACTGTTGCCCAGTCCACCAGGGGTGACCGTCCGGGGAGGAGCACCGTCCTACAGAGAGACCAGGGCAACGCGGCCTCCGTGCTGGGACCAGCCGCTCTGCCCCACGCCGCCCAGCCAAGCTGCACGGATCTGCCAGGCACCAGGGGCTGCCCGCCACAGCCACCACCCCCTCCCCGGGCGCCAGGACTGGCCAAGTGTTGCTGGCCCAGAGCAGGAGATGCTGGTCTCCGCCTTGGGGTGGAAGGGGTGCAGGGGGAGAGCCCGAGGACTGAGGGGCCCCAGCTGCCCAAGCTCACCGGGTGCGAGGGGCCGGGAAGGCACCCCAGGGCCCACGGCAGTTCTCGGCCCAGCCTGAGCGCGGGCCTTGGAGCACCCACCAGAGACAGAGTCTGCAGGACTGTCCTGGGCTTGGCCCAAGGCCGTGGCACGGGCCCCGGGGGGAGGGGCAGCCAGAGCTCCTGAGGCCTGTGTCTCCCAGGGCTGGTGGGAGTCGCCCTTCGCGGGGTCCGGCACACCTGCCCCCCGCCCGCGTGTTCTCTCGGGGTCTGCTCCCCAGCCTGACCTCCTGAACCAGGCGCAGACCCCGCCCAGGCCCCTGGCCGACAGGAAGCAGCTGCGCTCCGCTGGGGAGCCCGCCCAGAAAGGCCGGGTGGGGCTGCCCGCCCGCAGCAGAACCGGATGATCCAGGAGCCCCGCGGCCCGGCCCAGACACACAGCCCGGCCCTTCCTTCCCATGGCAGAGGCGCGTCCTGCCGCCCCGCCCTCGCCGCCACCCCGGCTGGCCGCGGGTCCCATGGCTGTGTCCCCAGGAAGCCGGGCCGTGCCTGGCGTTCCGGGGGGCGCGGCCTGCCCGGTGGAGTCGTCAGGACGAGGGAGGGAGGTTTCGCCCGCCCGAGTTCCCACTGGCCTCAGAGCGAGGCCAGGACGCCCCACCCCCAGCACGCCGGCCCGCTGGAACTTGGGGGAACCCCGAGAGCTGCCGGAGTGTCCCCAATGATTCGCAGGCTGAAGCCCCCACCCCAGCACCGTGGAAGGGCGGTGACCGGAAGCCGGCGGTAAAGTGAGGCCGCAGGGGCCCGAGGGCCCACGCCCGGCCCCTCTCCAGCTCAGCCCCCAGAGGAGACACAGCGGCCTAGCCTGGCCGCCGCCCCGCGGCCTGCACCCCACACACGCGGCGGCCCCCAGCTCGGCGGCCGGGAGTTTTCCGCTGCTTCACCGAACCGCTAACGAGGACGTCCCGGAGCAGGAGCTGGAATCCCTGCCTGAAACCCTCGGGACACCGGGCCCCGGGGCAGGGAGACAGGCAGCGGCCTGGAGGCCTGGCTGGGGGGACCTGCACTCCAGCGCGAGGACACGCCGGCACCTGCGCGGGGGCCCCGGGACGGGAGGGCGCGGGCGGGCGGGCCCTGTGCCCCGGAAGGCTGCTTGGCCGCCCGACCCTCGGGCAGTGCGAGCGGGCCCGGCCCGGGCCGCCCCAGGGAAGCCAGGGTGAGGACACCGCGCGGGTCGTCCACACAGGTCAGCCCCGCTGGGCCCCGCGAGGCAGGACGGGCCGCGGGCGGGAGCAGGAGGCACACCGGCAGGCACAGGGACACGGGCATCCGCGGCGGAGAGCAGAGGCCAGCTCGCGGCGGCGCAGGGGGACGGGGCGGCGGGCGGGCCCGCGGCGGCCTCCCGAGCCCATTTCCTTTCCAAGCGAGCCGGAGCAGCGAGGCCCTCAACACACCGGGCTCCTCCCGGCGCCAGCGCCCCGCGGCCCGGCCCAGCTCCCGGGGGGGCACAGCCTCCCCACGCGCGTCCTGCGAGTTGTCCACGGAACCCCGACGCGTCCCCGGGCCTGACGGCAGCCCTCCCCGGCGTCTCCACCCGCTGAGCCCACCGTGACCGTCCCAGCATGGCCAGGCAGGGCCAGCGCGGCCCCGGGCCCACCGGCCTTCGGCCTTCCCGCGGCTGAGAAACAAACGCGCTGGCACGGACCTGCAGGGCAGGGCCCAGGCGCTTCGAGGAAAACCCCAGAGACATGACAGGGAAACACAGCCCAGAGCGCAGCCAGGCAGGCGTTGGGCCAGGGAGCCACACCGTCCCCAGCCTCGCTCCTGGGCTTAGCAGGAGCGTGCGTGAGGGGCCCGGTCCCGCCCCTCCGGGTGGGCGCCCTTGAGCTCCTCGGGGCCAGAGGAGTTGGGCCGCGCTGGGGCAGGGCTCCCCCGCCCCTGTAATTACTCCGTCGGAGGCAGCAACTGGGGCTGCCCCCTGGGCTCCAGGGTACAGAGCAGAGCTACGAGGACCCCCCCAGCTAGAGACCTCAGGAGAACCGCTGGGAGCAGCGGGAGTCCGGGGGGGCCCTGGCTGAAGACCCCCCAGCGGATGACAACCCAGAGGACCGAGGGCAGTCACATGCGGCTGGTGGGGGCGGCAGCGGGGCAGCCCCGCCCACGCCCTGCCCAGAGGATCAGACACCACAGTCCCTGCTCAGGACCCAGATCTGCGAAAGTGGGGGGCATGGCGGAGCCAGCCCTTGGGGCTCAGCTCAGGAGGAGGGGATGGGCTCTGCCCAGCGGTGGCTGCGGACGGGGCTGCCTTGGGACACTTCGGCCCAAAGCCACCAGGCCCGGGGCCCCAGGGCGCTGCCGCTCCTCTGCCCAGCGCAGGGGCACCCGGGTGCCCGCGGACGGTGTCTAGAGCTGAGTCACCCCCGCAGGGTGTGTGTTGGAGTCGAGGCCCAGGGAGGCGGCACAGGCGGATGCCCCGCCCAGCGTGGAGGCCGCGGGCCAGCACACCCTCGGCTCGGGGCGCCTCAAGTGCAAGATTCCCGGGCTGTGGAGCCCATGGCTGCCCGGGAGGCGCTGCCTGGGGCTGCCCGGGAGGGGGCGGGAGGTCCCGCCAGGAAAGGCTGCCTGGCGCAGGCGCGCACGGCGGGCTCCGGGATGGGAGACCCCGAGGGCCCGTTGGGACAGCGGGTCCCCTGGTCTCAGCAGAAGAGGTGACCCTGCTGGGCACGTGAAAGCACCTCCAGAGCAAAGCCCACACATGCACAAGCACACACTCAAGCACGCACCAGGTGCACACACGTACACACGCGCACACACCCACACATGTGCTCAGGCGGGGCCGGCACCTCCTTGGCAGAACAGCCGCCTCGTCTGCTTCCCCAGCAGGCATTTGCACTCTCGTCCTGCCCACGGGCGCCCCGAGCTCTGTCCGCTGGGGAGGCCAGACTCTGACCGCAGCCGGCGGCCTGGCGTGACCCACCGCGGGTGAGGGCACGATGCCTGCGGTCAGTGGCCGAGGGCTGGGGCCGCACCCTGCACCTCTCCCAAGACCCCTGCTGAGGCGTGAGGGGGGACGAGACGCGGCAAGGGCAGGGCGGTGGCCGCTCTCAACCGGGAGAGCCGGCGGAGGCACCGGTGCCCAGGCTCCCTCCTGCTGTGCTGGCGCCCACAGCTTGTACCAGCCCTACCAACCGCCCCAACCAGGCGGGGCAACCCTGCTTGGCTCCCGCCCCGCTGGCAGCCAGCCCCGAGCACGCCGGTGGAGACGACTCGCGGCCTCGCTCGCGGCAGCACGACCCAGCCCGCAGGCCCCCACGGCCAAGCCCGGGCTTTGAGAACTACGGGCTCCTCCGGGCTCCCGATGGGTCACCGGGTCACGCAGGGCCGGGCCTTCTCTCAAGGTTCAGGAACACAAAGGGTCACCGCCTGTCCCCCGACGCCGCCTGGGGCGAGGCTGCAGCTGAGGCAGCCCCGGGGAGCGGCCGGGCAGCTTCGCTTTGCTCTGAGCAGCACCTGGCCCACCTGCTCTCCTCCCGGGTCCCGGGCACTGACCAGCGCTCCAGGCTCCGCTGCCTGCACCCCAGCCCGGCGCCCGCCCAGGAGGCCCCTGGGGGGTTCAGTCCCTGTCCCCCTGCTCGGTCGTGAGGAGAGGCGCTTCCTCCCCCCCAGCTCTGTGAGCTCCCCGGACAGGCTGGGCCAGGGCGCGGGCGGGAGCTGGGAGTCGGGGCAGCTCTCCGGGCGGGGGAGGAGCGGCGGAGCCGCGCAGTTTAATCGCCAAGGCCAAGGCCAAGCGCCCGCAGCCCCCGCCAGCACCGCCGGAGCCGCAGCCCGAGACTCCGCCAGAGCCAGAGCCAGAGCCAGAGCCAGAGCCAGAGCCAGAGCCAGAGCCGGGGCGCGGAGCAGGTCACGCCGGGCCGGGCTGCCGCCTGTGCCCAGCGGCGCTGTCCCGGGACTCGCCGGCCGGCCGCGCGCGGTGGCCCCGGCCGCGTCCTGCCCGCGCGGGGCGCGACTGGTTTCTGCCCGGCGGCGCCAAGGCTGCGACCTGGGCCGGGCCGGGACCTTGTGCTCCCGCGACGGCGGGGGGAGCGGCGGGGCCGGGGCTGCCCGCCTGCCCGCACGCCGGCCCGGGGAGCCAGGAGTCGGAGACCCTCGCCCGTGCGCGGGAAGAGCCCCGGCCGCCCCCCCCCCCGGCCTCCTCGCGGCGGGGCTGCGGCTCGGCCGTGCCGGGCGCGCGGGGATCCGCGCCAGGTGCCCCCGAGTCCCGTCAGCAAAGTTCGCGGCGCGGGGCGGGGCGGGGGGCGCCGCTGGCCCGGCGGGCCCGGCTGACCCGGCGGCGCGGCCCCTCGGCCTCCACGCGGCGCGGGCCCGGCGGACACGGGCCGCGGGCTGCGGGCGGCGCCGACACCCGAGGCCGGTCCCGCTCCTGCTCCGCGGCCGCCGCCCCCGCCCCCGCGCGGCCCCCGCAGGCCCGGCCCGGCCGCCGCCGCCCCGCGGGCTCAGGGTCGGGCGGGACCCGCGGCCGCCCCGGCCGCGACGGCTCCGGGCGCCCGCGGGCTCAGCGCGGCGCCGCCGGGAGCCCCGGCCGGGAGGCGGGGGCGGCGGCCCGTCCCCCGGGAGCGGCCCGGGACGCGCGGCCCTCGGCGGCCCCGGCGCCTCCGCTTACATAAGCGCGGCCGGGCCGGGGCCGGGGCCGGGGCGGGGGCCGGGGCGGGGAGCGGGCAGCGCGGCCTCCGCCCGCCCCGCCCCGCCCCGCGCCCGCCCGCCCCGCGCCCGCCCGGGGGCCACGGAGAGCGGCCCGGGCAGCCCCGAGACCCGCGGAGCCCCGACGCCCCGACGCCCCGACGCCCCGGCCCCCCGGCCCCCCGGCCCGGCCCGGCCCACCTTGTAGACGCCCTCCGTGAGCCGGTGCATCTCCTCCGAGCGCGACAGCGACATGGTGCCGGTCCGCGGCGGCTCGGCCGGGGGGCGGCGGCGCGGGTCGGGCCGGGAGCGCGGGGCCCCGCCGGCCGCCGCCTTTATAGCCGCGCCGGCCCCGCCCGCCGGCCCCGCCCCTGCGCCCGCCCCCGCCGGGCCCCGGCCGCCGCCCCCGGCCGCCCGCCCCCGCCGGCCCCGCCGCTGCTAGGCAACCGGCAGGCCCGCCCCCGCGCCGCCTTCCCATTGGCGGGTTCCGGCGCGGGGCGGGGGCGGGGCGGGGGCGGGGCCGGCGGGCAGCGGCGGGCGGCGATTGGCCGGCCGCGCGGTCGCTCTCGGGGGAGGAGGCGGAGGCGCGGCGCGGGCCGGGCCCGGGAACAGCCTGAGGGGCGCGGGCGGCAGCCGGGCTGGGGGCGGGGCGGGGGCGGGCGGCGCGGGGGGCGCGGCGGGGGCGGGGCGGCGGGGCGGGGCGCGCCGGCCGGGCCTGGGGGGCCAGTGGGGGCGGGGGTCGACCCCGACGGCCCCGCGGGCGGACCCCGGGGGCGGCGGGGCGGCCGGGCGGGCGTCCCCGGCCTCGGGCCTGAGCCGGCTCCCCGCGGGCCCCCGCCCGCCCCCCCGCCCCCCCCGCCCCCCCGTCCCCCGTCCTGCCCCGGCCCCGCCGGCCACGCCCCGGGCCCGGCTGCCCGCGCTGGCCGAGGACGGCCGCGGTCGGGGCCGCGACCCGGCCCGCAGCCCGGCGGGGTCGCTCCTGGCGGCGGGCGGCGGCCGGGCCGGCGGCGGTGGACGCGGCGGGGGCGCAGAAACGCCTGCGGGGCCAGCCCTGGGCCCCGGGCCTGGCTGGGGGCCGCCCGGTCCTGCCCGGCGGGCGAGCGCACGTGGCGCGGGGAGCCGGCCCCCCGGCCTGGGCTGCGCCCCCAGCTGGCCGGGAGCAGCCGGAGGCCGGGGCCAGAGGACGCCCTTGTTCTCCCGGCGGGGGCCCGGGCCGGGCAGGGCGGGGCAGGGCCGGCTCAGAGCACGAGGGGCACCCAGCGCCCCCCGAGCCTCCAGTGGCAGCAGCGGCCAAGGACCGGGGGCAGGACCGGGGCCCGAGCAGTGGACACTCCTGACGGGGGGTGGAAGGTCCCTCGGCCTCTGCTCCGGGGTGGGGGAGATGACCCCTGGCCAGCACTTTACTTTGGAAGTGTTTGGGGGCGTCAGAAGCCTCATCTGTGGGGGACAGTATGGCTGGGAAACCAGCCCCTGGGCCTGGGGCCCGCCCCCCCCCAAGACCAGTAAGAAGCCATCGGCGCCACAGAGAAGCTCTGGGCTCCTCCCCAAGGGACCAAGGCGCTGGTGTCCACCAGCACCCCGGCCCCAGCCCCCCAGGCACAGCACCCCTCTTCCCACCCTCGGGCCGGATGATGGCAGAGGGCCGGTCCGGGTCTGTGGGAGCGCGGCAGGCGGCGGGCCCAGCCACGAGGCTCCCGCCACCCCTGACCGCGCTCCCACCGCCCGCCCCAGCAGGCCGCGCGGCCATCTTCGGCGCCGGCCCTGGCGGAGGCCCCGGGACGCGCGGGGGGCCCGGCCGGCGGGCGCGTCTGACCCGGGAGCCGCGCCCGGCACCGGGAGGCGAGGGCTGGAGGCAGGAGGATACGCGCGCATCTCTTCATCAGCTTATTTTTAGTCGCGTTATGTAAGTGGCTCCATCTCGGCGTCAGTAGGGAGGGGGTCTCGGATTTAATTACAGGATGACAGCCTTTGCTTCCCGAGCAAGCTGTTCTCCTGGCAAGGCGGCGCTGGGCTGCTGGATTTTGCTAACAGAAGGAGCTCTCTTCTTTCTGAGGTGAGCGCCCAGCAGAACCCCGGGCCGCCGGGCCGCCACCTCCCTGGCCAGCGCGGCCCAGCTCCGGCGGAGCTCGGGGGGCGGCGGGGGGGGGGGAGCTGCCGGGGGGTCTCGGATCACCAGGAAGTTCCGGCCGTCGGGGAGCGTCTGCTCTCCCCTGCCGCCCTCCCCCTTCCTCTTGGCAGCCGCCGCCGTCTTCCTGGATTAGCGCTCCTGTCACCAGTAACTAGAAAGTTCCAGCGCGGGAGAGACTGAGGCAGGCGCCCTGGCTCCTGGAGTGAGGACGCCCCTTCTCCCTTCTCTGCTGCCCGCGCGTCCTCCCTCCGCACCAGCCGCCCTGGGCCACGCCGCCGGTCACAAGCACAACTGCCCCCAAGGCGTCCGGGGCTCCTGGCCGGCTGCGGCCCTCCCCTGGGCACCAGTGGCAGGAGGGCAGGGCAGCACCTGCAGCCCCCGGCCCAGGGCTCTGCCCAAGAAGGCAGCGCGTGATTCTGGCCGCAAGGCCCAGCCCACCCGCGGGCTTGTGAGCACGGGACGGGGCACCGGCTGTCCGTGGGCACTGCCACAGGTGCCAGCTGAGGCGGACGACTAGCCCGCGCATCCTCAGGCTCAGCCACCAGCCGGCACGCAAGGATGGCACTTGCAAAGTGGCCCTGAAGGGGCCTCGGGTGCAGGAGACCCCGCCCGGGGATCAGAGCGCCCACCTGGGCGTGACAGAGTGAGGGGCTGACCGGCGCCCCCCCCAGATACCGCGATGGACAGACCGGCAGCCCGACCCTGCAGCGGGCACCCCCAGCGTGCCCATGGACGCCGGCCAGGAGCCCAGGAGGGCGGGGGCGGGAGGAGGCAAGAGGCAGCCCCAGGAGGTGACCGCCGCGTGGCGCGGCGCCCTGGCTGGTGGACGCACGCGGTTCCTCGCCGTCACAGCCGCTGCGTGTCCTGGGCCAGCCCACCCTCTGCAGGGACGGAGGGGCCTCACATGCCCACACCCCAGGCCACGAAGGAAGTGCGAGCGCCTCGGGACAGACTCCAGCCCGTGCCTCCCGGTCTCCTGCGGGGTCAGCGGGTGGAGCGGTGGCCCCGACCCCTCGGAGCACGCCCACGCTGCTGTCCGGCCGGGGGTGGAGGCCCTGGCCCCTGCCGCGCCCTGACTGCTGGGCTGCCCTGCCTGCTCCCCGGCCGCCCAGTGCGGCCGCCTCTCCCCTCGTCTTCCCCGCAAATTTGTCTTTGCTCCTAAAACCTGCTGACCCTTGACCTAAGGCTCAGGATTCCCTCCCTGGGGGTGGCGTGGGCACCCCAGAGGCCAGCTGAGCCACCTGCAGGGGCCAGGGCTGGCAGCAGGGCAGGAGCAGGGTGGCTTGGAAGTCGGGGTCCTCCTGGCCCCCGCTGTGGGGAGGGGCGGGGGTGGGGGAGCGGCCTAGAACGGTCCAGCGCCCAGCCTGCCCAGCTCCGGGGCTCCCCAGAGGTCAGGCCCGAGGGGCCGTCTCCGGGGGTGGGGGCGGGAGGTGCCGCCCCTGCGGCCCGGCGGGGAGGCTCCCGGCAACGGCCCTTACATAATCCCGCTGCGTGACTGCAGCGCCGTGGGCGTGTGGGGGTGCGCACAGGGGCGCGAAGAGTCTCAGAGCTCCACGGCGCTGCCCCCCTCACATCTCCGCGTCACCCGCGTCTGCCAGCTCTGCCCCCCGCTTGCTAGCACGCACCCTGCCAGCGCACCCTGCGGCTCGCGGTGGGGCCTCCGGGGCCGCCTCAGGAGGGTACGGGCAGGCGAGGCCCAGCCGGGCCGCCGGGTCCCACGCGCCCCAGCCCAGGCTCGCCGGGGGGCACAGGGCGGCCAGCTGTGGGCGGCCCTGCGGGGGCGAGGCCTCCAGCCCGCTCAGCTGCTCTGGCTTCGTCGCTCGCCCTCTAGGAGCCGCCAGGGGCTCTGAGCGGCCCGCGGGGCGTGCAGGGCGGGGATCTCCCCTCGAGCCCGGGATCGGGGTGCCCGGGAAAGGCCGGCTGGGCCGTGCGCAGACGCGCGCAGATGGCGCCTCCCAGGATGGCAGCTTCTAATTTCAGCTGCGGGAGGCCTGCGCGCTCTCTTTCTTATTCCACGTTTATTTAAAGCCAGATTTTAAACTGTTGTCTTCAGCCTTGAGATCTGACTTTTTTCTGTCCAAAGACCCAAGGTTCCCCAGGGGGGCTCGGAGCCGCGGGGCGGGGGCTGGGGTGGCGGCTGCTGCAGGACAGCCCGAAGCAGCTGTCGCCGTGGGGGGCACCTGGGCCCGCCTACCCCTCCCTGTCCTGGGCCCCGGCGCGGTGCCCTTCTGGTCCCGCGGGACCCTGGAGAAGCGTGGGGCCCGCAGGCAGCTGCTCCTGGAGGTGGCGCGGTCTTCCCTGCACTGCTCCGCCTGCGCTCGGGACACTGGAGCCCAGGAGGCCTCTCTGGGGAGCGAGTAGCACCCCCGCGCCCCCCTCAGAGTGCGGGGCTGCGGGAGAGGACCCTCGACCCAGGACGCAGCCGAGCCCGCAGCAGGCGCTGGGGAAGCCGGAGCAGCCGGGACCGGCGGGAAAGCAGCCCGAGAACCGCAGCCCGGCTGGGCCCCCGCAGGTCCAGCAGGAGGGCGCCGGGCTGGCGGGGGGCACCGAGGGAGGGCGACCCCAGCCTCCGCGTGTCCCAGGAACGGCAGCCGTGCTCTGTGCCCGGGAGGTGTGGGCGCGGACTGCCGCCCACCAGGGCTGTGCTCTCCAGAGAGGCCACTTTAGCTTCAAACTTAAGAAAACCACCTGCGCGTCTGGCCTCTCCGAGCCGAGGGCAGCTCCCGCGGAGGCCGGTGGGGGCCGGTGGGGGCCGGTGGGGGCCAGCGTGCCGCGGGGCAGGTCACGAGGGCTCGGCGCCCACGGGCAGGAGAAGCGGCGCAGCTGGCGGGGGGCTCGGTGCGGCGCGGCCTCGCCCGGGGTCTGCAGGCTGGTGAGCCCGGCCCGTGGCGCGGCGGCGGCCAGGTGTCCCCGGACTTGGCGGCTGCTCTGGCGGCAGGAGCGTGGCCGGGCTGATTCCTCCCGCCCTGGGCTGGCAGAGCTGCTGCCGGGAAGGCCGCGGGTCCCGCACCAGCAATGTCCAAGCCGAGACTCCGCCAGCCGGGCCCATGCAGAGACCACCGCAGCCGCCAGGGGCCAGCCAGCGTCCAGTCTCCGAGAGGCCAGGGCTGGCGCATTCATTGTTGAGACGCCCGGGAGCGTCCAGCCCCGGTGCCTGGAGCCGGGCCTCTGTGGCCTGCGGTCACGGGAAGCTTTGTCCCACGGGGCACCTGCGGCGTGGCCTGCCAGACGGCAGCGCAGGGACGGCGCCTCGAGGCTTCACTGCCCTCTGGCGGACAGCCCGGGAAGGCCAGCATGGGCTGCTGAGCCAGGCGCCCCGGAGCGCAGGGGTGGACAGCCCGCGGGCGCAGGGCCGAGCCTGGGCAGGGGCTGGAGGGCTCCCCAGGGCGCGTGTGACTGGGTGGGGAGGCCGCAGACCCCTGGAGGGGGAAGAGGGGCTGGTGGGGGCGGCTGCCTCTGAGCGCAGTAGAGGGGCCTCGCCCCACGGCGAGGCTGGGCTGCGATGTGTATGCCCAAGGCACCGAGGGGCGTCCCGGAAGGGCGGCTCAGCGCCGCAGGGGCACACCAGGTGGCACAGGGCATTCCCTTGGGGGACCCCACATTGTCCCAGAACCTTCTCATCCCCCTCCCGAGGGGAAGCCACCCTACGACCCCAGGGCCCAGACGCGCCTGCAGGGCGTGTCCCTCAGCACAGGGGTCCCGGCGCCCCACCTTCGGCCCCTGAGTCAGCAGTGGGGCACTCGCGCACGCTCCGGAGTGACCCGCTGGCCATTCCGCTTGGCTTTGAGGGTCCCCAGTGCCGCCAGGCTGGCTGGCGTGAGGTGGGGGTCACGCGGGCGGGTTGGCGACGGCCTTTCCAAAGGAGCAGACTCTGGAGTGTCAGCACCCCTGTGTCAGAGCCCCCCCAGGCGAGTCTGGGTCTGGCCCCCGCGCCCCAGCAGCCGGGGTCTCCCGGACAGCGTGCGTCCCGGCCAGGCAGAGTCCAGAGCAGCGGGACAGCTGGGTGCGTGACGAGGAGCCACTGGCCTGCAAGGGGGGGTGGGGAGTGGGGTCTCCTCAAGGCGAGGGGCCATGCGAGGAGCTGCCCCAGGAGCCTGGCGGGGAGAGCCCCCTGGCAGGACTGCGCGCTGGGGCGGGGAAGAGGGGGGGCGGCGAAGAGGGGGGGCGGCTCCACCACCTGCCTGAGGCTCTGGACCCCACCACGGGGGCGGGTGGGGGGGAGCAGAGCCCTTGCCCCCTGGGCCCTCCCCCAGCCCCCAGCAGTCTGGGCCCGAGGAAGGGAGGTCAGGGGCTCGGAGCTTCTGGGAAGCCAGGGAGCAGCCAGGGAGAGCGGCATGGCCCCGCCCCCCAGAACCCCCGGCCTCCCCCAGGAACCCAGCCCCCCCCCCCGGACTCCCCCTACCCCGTGCTGAACCCCAGGGTCACAGGTGGGCACTGTGGAAGCTCCAAGCCATCTCCCCTGCAGTGAGCCCCCAGAGGCTGCTCCTCAAAGGGGTCCTCCAAGCCCCCTCCGCCCCGCAGAGCCCAGGGCGGGGACACTTCCCAAGACCTCACGAGAAACCGCCAGACAGGCGCGGGGCGAGCCGCCTTGAGGCCTGCGTGCGGTGGGGGAGCAGCCCAAGGAGCTGCCAGGGAAGGCGCCCCCTGCTGCCAGGACCTCTGCCCGGAGGGGCTCTGAGCTCTGGGTTCTGAGCTGGGAGGGAGGGAGGGCCTGGGCCCGCGCAGTTGGCTCCGTCCCCCTCCCCAGCCCAGGCCTGGCCTCCGTCCTCCAGGGCTCACCTGCTCCCTCCCCCTCCGGCAGCCTCCCAGGGGCCCAGCGGCTCCCATGGCTTTCAGGTGTCCACTGTCATTTCAGTGATTTCTATTCTCGTTATTTGGGGTTTAATTTGTTGGTTTTTAATTAACTAAGGTGAAAGGTTTAAGTGACTGACTTCAGGGCCTCCCTGTGGCCTGTGGGCAGTCTCAGGCTGTCACCGCCTTGGCCTGAGCGTGGTCCCCGGCCAGGGAGCGACCCCCAGGGCGCAGCAGGCCTCTCCTGGCTCCCGCTGCCCCCTCAGCCGTGGGTTTTGGTGGATCCGCCTGCTCTGCTCCCCGCTCTGTCTCTGGGGAGTCCTCTCACCCCCGCACCTCCGGCCTGCACCCCGGTTCTTGCAGCATAAACAAATCTTAAAAAAAAAAACATCGACGTGAGGCTCTTTGGTGACATCAGCATTTACCATCAGCGACTTCCCAGCGAGCCCCGCTCCAGGCGCACCCCGACGCCATGTTACATTTGTTCCCTTTCCATCCGTTCCCAAGCGTTCTGTGGGGTCCCCGTGACTCCCAGCACCCTGTGCCCTCCCAGAGCCCGTGGGCCTGGCGGGCCGGCGGCTTCTGGAGCAGTTTCTCCTTGTCTGAGGACGAAAGGTCCTCAGAAGGTCCGGACTCGCTCCCACGGGCGTGACACCGGGGTGTGGGGTTCCCTGAGTCCTGCCCCGAGTTTCGGGCGAGGGAGACGGACCGGCAGCACCTCGCAGCCGCGGCTCCGTCCGCCGTTTGCCTCGGCGCAGCTCCCCGACCTTTGACTCTTAACCTCATCCTGCTTCACACAGTGGTTCCTTCCAGCAGAGAGGGTGTGAGGCCCCGCTTGATGTCTCTGTCCTTAGCTGCGTGGGGACTGTCCACGCCAGTGGCCGGCCGGCCTTGGCCTGCCGTGTAACTGCTCCCGGTTTCTCTGTTCCTGTCCCCTCCCGCCTTCTTCCAAGGTGCCTGGACGCCTCTGCGGTCTTCCGGGTATGTCTGCGTCCGCACGGCCACCCGGGGCTTCGT
Organism: Talpa europaea; assembly: GCF_964194135.1. NCBI lineage: Eukaryota > Metazoa > Chordata > Mammalia > Eulipotyphla > Talpidae > Talpa > Talpa europaea. The sequence goes on along the minus strand of NC_140074.1, from coordinate 136,046,272 downwards.
GTGCCGGCCAGCCCTGCCCTGACAGTGTAGAGTGGGAGCCCTGGGCTGGGCCGGACACCCACATGCCTTGCCCGACCCCCCAGGAAGTGTCTGCGTAAAACAGGCACAGACGTGAGGCGCTTGGAACAGACCCACCCCGACAGCCACCGCGGCGCTGCGTGCCGGCACCGCCCCCGACCCCGGCCGTGTCCACGGCAGCGGGTGGACACGCAAGTCCCTTCTTGTCTGGCGCCTTCCTCACTCCGAGGTGGTTCTGGCCGGGCTGTCGCTCTGACCGGCACGTGCGGCTTCCGGCCACCAACCCGGCCTCATTCAGACTGTCCCTCTGCAGCGGCGAGCCTCGGCGTGTCCAGGCCTGGTTTCCTCTGGGCTCCTGTCTGGGAAGTGCTGGCTTCTCGAACCTGTAGATTAATGTCACCAAATCTGCAAAATCTACGGCCAGTATTTCCTCAGGTTTCCTCCTGCTCCGCCTGCCCCACTGGGACGCCCTGTCAGGGTCACTGACCCACGGGAGCGGCCCCCACGCCGGCCCCTGCCAGGACTGGACGCCCGCGAGCCTTCTCCACGCACACCCTCTCGCGCCTTCCTCCCGCTGAGAGCCTCTGGGAGGGCCTTCGAGGCGGTGGGCGTCTCTGCCATGTGTTCATCCTGAGGTGTCCACTTCATTGGCTGGTATCAGCGGAGAAGTCCCGTCGGTCTCACGGGCACGGACTGACCGCAGGCCGGATGCTGACCACCCGCGCCACTGGGGCTGGCGCCTGCCCCTGCAGACCCACACCTGCAGCTCCCTGTGCACCAGCCGCTTGGGGCCAGGCCTCGGCGCCCGACTGCAGCCCAGCGCAGTTCTCAACGCCTTTCGTGGGCTCGGGGTGGGGCAGCCGGTCCTGCTGCACTCAGGTCCTTCCCACTCCGCCCTCTCTGGGGCTCCCCACCCCCTAGGCTTCCCGCCCGCTCAGGCTACTGCAGGGGTTTCTGTTTGCCTGCCCGAGAGGCCCAGAGGGAAGAGAAAAACCAGGAGCTGCCTGACTCGGCCTGTCACCCTCCCGGTCCCCACCTGGCAGCTCACAGGTTTCCAGCCGGAGCCGTCAGCCGTCCCAGGGAGCGCCGGGACGAAGGAGGGGGCCTCTCCGAAGCTGTGGGCAGCCTCTGCAGCACAAGTCCATCCCCGGCCAGGGAGTGGCCCCCAGGGCGCGGCAGACCCCTCCTGCCTCCCGCTGCCCCCTCAGCCGTGGGTTTCAGTGGATCTGCCTGTTCTGCTCCCCGCTCTGTCTCTGGTGGATCCTCTCACCCCGCACCTCTGGCCCACACCCCAGCTCTTGTGTGCATAAATAAATAAATCTTTAAAAAAATATTAAAAAAATTAAAAACAAAACCGCAGAACCATCTGGAGAAACAGCAGCTCGTCCAGCGGGGGCAGCGCGGGCAGAGGCGGCTCGTCCCAGGGGCCGTGCAGGCCTGTTGGTGGTTCATCCCCTCATGTGGCTTCGGGTGCCTGGGGCGCTGCAATCAGCGCCTCCGAGTGGCCTGGCTTGCACACAGTGCTGCCCGCTCTCACGCGAGCCTGCGGGCACATGACTGTCTGCGGGGGAGCCGGGGGACGGGGGACACAGCACTGAGCCCCAGGCCGCTTCCAAAACCCAGCCCAGCCCAGGGGTGCCTGGAGCCCCCTGACGGACCTGCTGCACCCCCGCCCACACACAGCTCTGGCTGAGGATTCTGCTGTTCCCTCAGCTGCCCCCCCCACCCCGCCACACTGAGCCCCAACAGGAGTGCTACGTCCTGGGGCTTGTGCTGAGCCGCAGCGGCTCCCCTGGGAACATGGACTCACGGTACGGGGCAAATCGGCTCCGATCTGCACATTTCGGGATGGCGTCTGCATGCCAGGTGCCGCCGAGACCACCTGCCCCCGAGGAGGGGGGAGAGAGAGAGAGAGAGGAGGGAAGGGGAAGGGGTGGCAGCTTCGCATGGACTCGCTCCGCGGGGACTGCGCCTCCCGCCTTGCGGCACAGACACGGGCACTGCTGTGCGCATCTCGCCAGAGCCAGGGGGCGAGGACGCGGAACAAAAGGCGCCTGGACTGGGAAGGAGGTGCGGCTCCATCGGGATCGCGTGGCTGGAAGACCCCAGAGCCGCTGACACCCCAGGACGCACCCGCGGGGGCGGCAAAGGCGCAGGACGCTGCGTGGGAGACAGTCCGAAAGCGGGGGCCAGGAAAGCGCTCACAGGAATTCAGAAAACAAGCAGAAAGGGAATACCCTGAAGGGGCTAAAAGCTCGATGAGGGCCTCCCCCGGTGGCGCAGCGGTGGAGCGCTGGGCTGCGAAGCTGCCCGCGGCCTCTGCGGCGCTGGTTCCATCCCCGGCCACCGGAGGAGGGTCCCGCATGGCGCGCAGACCTCTCCTGCCGCCCGCTGCTCCCCTCAGCGGTGTCCTTCGGTCCTTCTGCCTGCTCTGCTCCCCGCTCTGGCTCTGGTGGGTTCTCTCACCCTCCCGCGCTTCTGACTGTACCCGGCGCGTGTATAAATAAATCAATCTTAAAAAAATAAATAAAAGCCCGATGAGAGGCGCCCATGCTTCAGCGGGAGACGCAGCGCCCCCAGGCCCAGGACAGACCCTGCCGGCTGCTCAGACGCTGCTGCTGCTGCTCTGCAGAGTTTAGCCACTGACCCGCCTGGGATGCTCGGCGGGGAGCCACGGCCCGGAGCTCAGGGAGGCCGTGGGGACGGAGCCTGGGGACAGACGCTCAGCACACGCCGCTGGACTTCCAACAAATGACCGTCTTCTCCAGGGGCTCCGGGACCCCGACGTCTGCCTGCAGAAGGGGGGACGTCACCTTCTGACGTCCACGCCGGGTGCCCCCGCAGCTCGGAAACGAGTTCGCGCGTGACAAGCCGAAGACCGAGACGCGAGGGTGAAGACTGCCGCAGATGGGGCTGGCTGCCCAGCAGAACCACCCCAACAACCTGGGTGTCATCAAAAAATGTGCCCCAGGAAGCGAGGAGACACTGGGGGGGAGCTTCCCGCTCCTACCTGAGCAGAATCCGGCGTCCCGGGCACGTGAGGAGCTCTCAGGACTGAACAGCGAAGAGACACCCACCCCGGCTTAAGAACTTAGACCAACAGGGGCCTCCCTGGGCACAGGGCCAGTCTCAGCATATGGAGCTGTCGGCTCGGCCTGAGTCCATCCCCGGCCGGGGAGCAGCCCCCAGGGCGCAGCAGACCTCTCCTGTCTCCCGCTGCTCCCCTCAGCCGTGTGTCTCGGTGGATCCGCCTATTCTGCTCCCCACTCTGTCCCTGGGGAGTCCTCTCCCCCTGCACTTCTGGCCTGCACCCCAGTTCTTGTAGCATAAATAAGCCTTAAAAATAAGAACTTAAAGGACGCAGACGGACATCTTTGGAAGGTCTGAGCGGGCCAGCAAGCACATGCTGGCACCTGCCGGCGTCATCACCAGGGAACCCCGGGCCGCGGGAGCACCCCCCAACCCAGGTTGGCGCTGCGGTGGACAGGCGAGAGCAGGCCGGCCAGGACTCGGCGGGATGAGCGGAGGGGGCTGCCAGGCAGCTCCCCCCAGGCTCCAGATGCGCCGCATGGCCCACGGTCCCTCCCCAGGCGCCTCGGCGGGGCAGGGACAGCACCGGCCCGGCAGGGACAGCCCACGTGGCCTGGCCCGGTGGGCAGGACTGAGTGACAGGTGCGGAAAAAGCCGGCCTGTGGGTGGGCCTGTGTCTGGCCCTCGCCGCCGGCCCCCTGGGCCGGCCTCGCCTCACTCTGCCCCCAAGGCCCTCGCATGCCGCACAGAGGCGCCTCCAGGAACACCCCATCTCGCGCCGCGGGGATGTGGGAAACGCCACGGAGACCGTGCTCCGGCGTGTGGGCTGGCCCCGCGTGGCCTCCTGCGGTCCCAGAGCTACGTGGCCGGACCCTGCCTAGGGCAGGGCAGGGAGCCAGGAAGCCGCCCGGGGCCCCTCGAGCCCCGCGCACTCTCCGGGGCAGGCCCAGACTCGCGACGCTGAACGTCAGCCTCTCTGCTCCCCATGGGGGGCGTCAGGAGCAAAGGGGTGAAGCGCTGGGCCTCACCGGCCACAGCCCCTGCCAAGCCCCGACACACACCGTCCACAGGCTGGAGCGTCCAGACGGGCAAACCCAGGCCTGGGGAGGGAGGGAGACAGCAAACGGCCGCCCGTCCCCGGGACAACGGCCGACGCGCCCTGCCCTGGGACGCGGCTGCTCGCCCACGCCCGGCTCCAGCCAGGCCGCTGCTGCCAGCGAGCCGTCCTCGCCAGGTGCCCACGGCGGCCTCCCCACCCGGACTCCCATCCACTCGGCGCCTCCGCACCGCGGTCCCCCTCTCGGCGCAGAACCGCAACGCAAGCCGGCCCCGGCACCCTCGTAGGATGCGAAGCTCCCGCAGGAAGGTGGGGAGGGCGCGCCCTCCCCCAGGGCCGGTTCCTAGGCTGGCTTTGGCTCGGGGTCACCCAGAGGGTGGGGAGCTGGGCTCCCAGGGGCCCTGGAGCGAGACCGCCCCGAGGTGAGGGCCACCGCCAGCCTCCGGGCCCAGCCGGACCCACGGTCACCCAGGTGAGCTGCACGGGCAGGAGCACGCAGGGGTGGTCGGCTGGGCTGGACGGAGGCTGAGGATGCCGGACGCCAGGGAAGGGGCAGGGGAAGCTCAGGGTCACAAGTGGCCTGGCGGGGGCCCGGGTGTCCACTGGGGAGACCCAGACGAGCGCCTTGGCTCTCGCGGTCAAGGCCCGGCCTGGGTCTGTCTGTGAGGCCGGCTCCGCCGCAGCGCTGCCCTCCCCCCAGGCCAGCGTGTCGGAGTCTAGGGGGAGGAGGCCGGTGGCGGGAACCCCCAAGTTGTGGGTGCGGCCGGCCAATTGTGTGGCTCTTGGTCTCCCCAGGAAAGGCGGTGCGCGCAGCCGAGGAAGTCCGGGGTTGTGACAACCGCTGGTCCAGACTCTCCCAGCGGGTGGGCGCAGGGCAGCCCACAGGTGGCACCGGTGCCAGGGAGCACCCTGTGGCAAAGCTGGCTGCAGAGAGATGGTGGCCCCTGCCCGGAACAGGGTATGATATGGCCAGCGCACCCCCCATCCCAATCCCCTGTGTGATGCACCCCATTTCCACCCGGACCTCCCACTTCCCATGCGCCGTACCAGGGACACATCCTGCCTACCCGCCCCGGGCCTGGGTGCTCTGCCCGCCGCCCTCAGTCACCCCGGAGCCCGGGACAGATGGCTTCCCCTGGGCACGGGGCCTCCCCCCCGGCACTCCAGGGCTGGCGGCCACCTTTCCTCGCCGCGCAGGGGGCTGAGGCCTGGCCTCCCAGCCCTGGCCACCACCACAGAATCAAAGCCTCAAGAGTGAGGAGGGGCCCCAGCACCCCAGGAAGCAGGCGGTGGCGCACCCTGAGCCTCGGCGAGGGCAGTGGCTGGGGGCGGCTGCCCGAGCACAGGCCGGCTCGGCCAAGGCCCACTCGGGGGAGAAGCGCCTCCGTCCCCCAACCCTCTGCGGCTCCAGCAGCCCTGAAGCAGCTGCCCCAGGAGGGCCGGGAGCATGTTTCAGGGACAGCAAAGGGGAGATGCCCCAGGTCCCCAGGTCAAGAGGCAGCAGGCCTTGAGGCTCCGACTTTAATGAGGGGCTGCCCTGGCTGGGGCCAGGTGGGCCCATTTCCGAGGCTCATCGGGCCCCAAAGGCGGTGAGGCGCCAGGCCCTGCCCCGCTCGCGCATCAGTGGGGAGCGGAGCCCAGCAAGGTCGTCCACCCAGCGGCGGGGCCGGGAGCCGCGTCCATCCCGCAGCGCTGCGGCTGGGGCCGGGAGCCTCGGTCTCTCAGGCTCCGTGCTGGCCGCAGGGAGACCCACGGAAATGGGGGTCTGTGGTGCCAGAGCGGGGTCCCATCAGCACCTCTGGGAGCCTGGCCGCTGGCCGTCCTGAGGGTCCATCACGGGCGGGTGCGGCTCCACAGGCGGGGCTGGGGCAGCGCCCCTGCAGCTGCACCCCGCAACCACGTGGGAACCGGGCGTCAGCCGGGGGCGGGGGAGGGGTACAGGCCTCAGCGGACAGGGGGAGAAGCCGCGGGGAGGGAGCGGGCCGCAGGCTCGTGGCGCCTTCCGGTGGGACGGTCGGCTGAGGGTCAGGCCGCACGCAGCAGTCCTGGCGGCTGGACCCCGGGCCCGGCCTTAGTCCCGTCTGGCCTGGCCGTTCACTCCACAGGCCAGACGGCAGCGGCGCTGGGGCAGCCTCCCCGCCAGCCTGGGGGCGCGGCCTCCTGGAGCCCGGCGGCTGGCCACGCCTGCTCCGTGCGCCCGGCTGCAAGGAGCCCCTGCCAGTCCACGCCTGAGCCGCTACGAGGCTGCCACCGGCTCCGCCTGCCGGGGCCTGGCCTTGGCCGGCACGCGCTCTGCGGAGGAAAGGAGACGGCGCCAGTGTGGAGGCCCCGCGGGCGCCCGGGCTGCTCAGCGCTGGAGCGCGAGGCCGGCTCCGCAAGGGCAGTCGGCAAACACGCGGGGTGGGCGCGGACCCAGGCGGGCGCAGAAGCACACGGCAGGGGCCCAGGTTCCACCCCCGGCCCTCGGCCCTCCCAGGCGGGCGAAGCCTCAGGCGGGCGCCAGCAGGTCCCCCAGGGGCAGGTCCCCCAGGGGCAGGTCCCCCGGGGCGGGCGCCCGGCTCTGTTCTCCTGCGGCGGCAAAGGGCAAGCGAGGGGGGTACCTGGGTTCGTCTCAGGAAGGGGCTCTGAGGGCACGTCCGGAAGCTCTGCCTGCTCCTGCGGGAGACCGGGCAAGGCTGTGAGGCGCCGGGAGGCCGCCAGCCCTGCTCCCGCGGGTGGGGGACGGGCAGATCTGGGGCGCGCCAGTGACACCCTTGGCTGGAGCACACAAACCCGAGGCCTGCGCGTGGCCGGAGTGAAGCACCAGGCGGGGGGCCTGGGGAGGAGGGGCCCGGGACCGGTGGGGGGGGTGTTGGGGGGGGGCACCCTGGCCCTGCCGCCCCGGCGTGGCCACTCCCCACTCGCCAGGCGCTGGGGGCCACCCCAGGCCCCGTTCCCAGGGCAGCTTCTCCCCGTGGCGCCGGGTGGCAGCGGGCCTCAGTGTAGCCAAGTGCTGGTGGCGTCAGGGAGCCCCAAGCCAGGGCTGTGCTGGGGCCCTGGCGGCGCCCGCGAGGGGGGGGGGCCGTCCAGCCCCGGGAGGGCTCTTACCTCAGTGATGGCGTCCAGCTCCTCCAGGATGGCGTCCTCGTCTTCCTGGGTGAAGCTCCCTGCCAACAGCTCGTCTATTTGCTGCAAAGAAGGAGCCGAGGTGAAGCCGCGCAGGTGGGCGATGGGGGAAGGGCAGCCCGGGGCGGGGGTGGAGGGGGAGGCAAGGCCCTCAGGGGCCAGCCAGTGAGCGGGCGGGAGCGCCCAGGGCCCGGCCACACCCACCCGCTGGTACTCCACGGCCTCCTGGGTCTCATCCAGTATCCGCTCCACGTCCTCGATGGACATCACCTGGGCAGTGAGACGTTTGGGTTTGGTCAGCCAGTCACAGACACCCGGGCCACGGCCCCCTGGCCAGTCAGGCACCGCGCACCCCACCTGTGCCGCTGCAGGCGGGCTGGTGCCCGTGGCCCGGGACCATCTCGCTCACTCCTGTCCCAGCAGGGTCCCGCCCAGAGGCGAGGAAGCGGCCGGGGCACCTTTTCCGAAGCCTGACAGGCCCCCTCACCAGGCCTGCCCAGCCAGCCCCAGCCGTCGCAGGCGAAGAGCAACTGGCAGAAGCGGTCTCTCGGCGAGGAGAGGCCTCCCTGGTAGCTGGCTCCAAGCAGCCCTTGGCTTGACCGCCAGGCTCACTGCACGTGACCTATGCACGCTGACCAGCTCCCCGATGACCCTCAGGGCAGCAGGCCATGGCTCGGTCTAGGGGCTCCTCTGGCCACCCAGTCCTGTTACATGCTGAGAGGCTGGGTGCTCCTCCTCCAGGAAGCCCTCCAGCCCCAACCGGCCTCAGCTCACAGAGCAGCCCTCTTGGTACTGCGACGCTGAGTCTGTCCCACCAGATGGCAACCCGCCCTGGTTGCGACCAGCTCCCCCAGGTTGGGTCGGACACAAACCGGGCACAGCCTGGGCCCTGCCTGGGAGAGCCCCGTGCCCCAGCTCTACCTGATGCATCTTCTTCAGACACTCGTTTCCAAACTGCAGCCCCTCCATCACCTTCATCTCGATCTGGGTGAACTCAATGCTCTGGACCTGAGGTAAGCAGACCGATGTGGTAGGGACCCTCCAGACCAGCTCAGGGTCAGGCGCTGCCGAGGGGCGTCAGGGCCGAGGGGCCTCCTCCCTGTCCTTCCCTGCTGCCCCCCCCCAGTGGTGGGGGCTCTGGGCGGGACTGGGGACAGGGGAATCCAGGTGTGGTGAGGGCCAGCAACTCAGTGGAGGCCTTGAGCAGCGGGTGCCATCGGCACCAGAGGGGACCCAGCCCCGCCATGCCCTGCCCACGGCCCCCCCCCAAGGCTCCCTGGCCCCGCCTCCGGCTAGGAAGCAGTTTGGTCCCCAGGCACCCCACAGGCCGGCCTGACTGGGGCCTGTGTCCACCTACCATGGCCTCCAGGCTGGTGATCTGATTCTCTGTCTTCTCCAGGAGCTGCTCTCGGTAGCGCTTCTTCTTGAGCAACAGCTTGGCCCGTCTGCAGAGGAGAGCCCGCGCATGGACCTGCGCCCAGCGCCACCCGCCGCCCTCCCGGACAGCCCCGCGCCAGCCCCGGCCACTCACTCCTTCTTGCCGTCCCGCAGCAGCTGCCGGGCCACGCCGCGCTCGCGCTCCAACTGCTGGGTGACCCTCTTCTGGTACTGCTTCAGCTTGTCCCGCTGCTGCTTCAGTTGCTGCAGAGACACCAGGCCTTGCGTCCATGCCCAGGCCACCACGCAGGCCCGGGGGACCCCTTATGGGCCAGGGGGCCCTGACGGCAGCCACCTGACAGGGGCTTCGGCCCTTCTCAGGGGGCCAAGGGTGCCCCTGAGCTGCGGGGCAGTGCTGGAGATAGGCCTGGCTTCCCCAGCGGGGGCCACCGCTCGCCACTGAGCAGCGCCCAGGGCAGCCCCCATTGTGTTGGCCACAGCCAAGAGGGGAGCCCGCCCCAGGCACTGCTGCATCCGAGAGTTGCTGCCAATGCCTTGGGCTCAGGACCGCTCCCGCCAGCCACACCTGCGCCTCGAGGCCGCCCCGCTGCTCCCCAGCGGCCTGGACGCGGCAGCGTGCACTTTGCTCCCTCCCCGCTGTCACGGGTGTCAAGGGGTGTTGTCGAGCGCGCGTGGGCGCGGGCCCGGCATCCCCATCCCGGGCCAGGCTAAGCACCCCCCGGGTTGTCTTCAGGGCCGATCGCGCGCAGCGGGGGGCCGGCAGCGCAGACCTGGCGAGGCCTGGAGACGGGGTGGCCTCTCTCCGCCGCGAGAGGCGCCCGCCCCGGCCCACGGCTGGAGACCCGGGCGGGCCGCGCGCCGCTGCCCACGGGGCGCCCACTCCAGGCGCCCGCCCGTCCACTGGCTCCGCCGGCCGGCGCGCGGGACTCGGGGGGCCGGGGGCGGGCGGCGGGGGTGCGGGGCACCCCGGCCTGAAGCTCCGGCGCAGCCGCCCGCGAGGGGCCGTCGGGGGACCGTGTCCTCCGCCGGGACGGACGCCGCCGCGGGCACGAGGCCCGCTCGCGGGGAGCCCGAGGGAGCCCCGGAGCCGCCTCGGCGCCCGGCTCGGGGTCGGGGGGCCCGGCCGCTCCCCGCAAGGGCCCGACGCGGCTCTCGCGGCCCCGCCCCGCGCCTGGGGCTCAGGCCGCCCCGGGGGCCTCGGAGGCCGGGGTCCGGCCGCGCCCCCCGCCGCCCGCCCCGGGGTCCCCGCCGCCCCCCTACCAGCACGGCCTTGTCCTGCTCCGTGACGCGGCTCTGCTTCCTGCGGCCGAGCAGGTTGCCCATGGCGGCGCCGCCCGCGCCCCGGCCGCCCGGCCCGTCCCCGCCGCCCGCGCGGCCGCCGTAGCCCCGCCCCGCCCCGCTACGGCGGCCGCGCGGGCTCAGCCCCGAGCGCGAAGCGCGCGCCGGCCCTGCGGAGGCGCCCGGGTTCGAGCCCCGGCCGCGGCGGTCGCCCCGCACACACCGCCGCGCGCGGCCGGACTGACGGTGGCGCCTGGAACGTTCCAGGTGTGCGATTCCGGGAAGTTCTAGCTGTGCAGGGGGAGACTCCGTGGCCAGTCTCCTGCGGGGTAACCAGGGGACAGTCTGCCCCACCTCGAAAGTCCTGTGCGGGAGTCATCGCGCGCCCTGCACCCCACCGGCCGCCGCACGCGGAGACACCGACAACCTCTTGCACTAAAAGGTGTCTGCAGAATGGGCCTCCCAGCGCCGCAGCGGTCGAGCGCTGGGCTGCAAAACTGCCCGCGGCCTCTGCAGCGCCGGTTCGATCCCCCGCTGCTCCCCGGCCACCGGAGGAGGGTCCCACATGGCGCGCAGACCTCTCCTGCCGCCCGCTGCTCCCCTCAGCAGTGTCCTTCGGTCCCTCTGCCTGCTCTGCTCCCCGCTCTGGCTCTGGTGGATTCTCTCACCCTCCCGCGCTCCTGACTGTACCCCGTGTTTGCATAAATAAATCTTAAAAAAAAAAAAAAGGTGTCTGCAGAAGCGGGCCTGGGCAGTGTTGCCCGCGTGGCTCGCTGACCTCTCTGCCTCCAGCCCTGCGGGCGCCCAGCCTGTGGTCAGGGCCCCAGCCCCCCTACAGAAGCCACCGTCTGTTGGGCAGGAAACCCTCGTGGGGTGTCGGGGCGGTCAGGCGGAGCCCCCCGCTTCCACCTGGGCTTCCCGCCTGGGTCTCCTCTCCCAGGGAGGACCCGGCCCGGCCCCCAGTCCCCGCAGCCGTCACCCACCCGGCGCCGGCCTGCAGAGCGGGGTGGTGGTCAGAGAAGGCCGGGCCTGCCGCCTCCGCTCTCTGCGAGACGCTGTCCTGGTCAGCAGCAGCCCGCGCCGCCTGCGATGGGTGCAGGCTGGGAGGGGCTGAGTCCACCCCCCGCTGCCTCCAGAGAAGGGTCTTCAGGAGAAGACAGGCTGCCGCATGGGAGGGGGTGCCCACCCGCCCGCTGTCAGGACCGATGCGTGGGGCCTGCCCTGCCACTGGCCGCTGGACTCCCTGGGCGGGGTGCGGGCCGTCCCAGCCCCAGCCAGCCGCCGCTCGCGGGGCCCCATGGGAACGGATGGTCAGAAACACTGAAGGGTGAACTCAACAACAGGCGCGTCAGCGCGGAGGGGGTGTCCAGTTGGGGGCGGAGGGGGTGTTTAGTTGGGGAGCGGGAGGGCCCCAAGGGCCAGGAGCAGCGGCTGCTGGCAGCGGCGACTTCCTAGGACCAAGGGGGCCGTGGGAAGAGCCACCAGCCACTGGGGTGCTTGAGGCTGGGCAGTGCACCCCACCCAGGGGCCAACACCCTACCCCACTGGGGGACAGCCCTGGGGGCAGGGGTGGGGGCACCCCAAGGCCCCTCCCGCCTGCCATCCGGGGCCACTGCAGCAGGAGGATAGCGGAGGCCACGGCAGGGAGCCCGTGGTCTGGGGAGCCCTGCAGTGTCCCCCAGTGCCCCGAGGGCCACCAGCTGCAGGGGCGGCTCCATGGAGGGGACCTGCAGGCAGGCGGGCTGGGCCCCCGGGCCTGGTGACCGGCAGGTGACCCGCGTGGGCCGACCCAGGACTGCCCTGCTCGCTGTCCGCCCGGCGCCCCTGCAGGGCCGGGAGTGTCCCCGCCCGGGCGCTGCCGGAAGGAAGGGAGGGCCCGGCCTGGAGGCGCCGCCCGCAGCAGCCGGGGCAGGGGCGGGGGGTGCAGGGGTGCGGGGGGCGCGTCTCGTCTCCTCCCAGACGGGCCGTTTCCGGCCGCGACCCCGCGCTGTCCCCGCGACCCCCGCGGCCGCACTGCCCCGGCCGGTGCCTCGGGCTCCCGGCGGCCTTGGGCCTGAGGGCGGGCGGGGAGCGGCACCGTGGCGGGGCGCGGGGGGCGGCGGGCTCTGGCCCCGGGGCCGTGCAGAGGCGCCGCCGCAGGAGCCCGGGGAGAGGGCCCGGCCCGCGGCGACCCTCGAGGGCCGTGGCTGGGCCACGCTGGGCCGCGGCGCGGAGGGCGAGAGCCGCGGGGGCCCGGCGCGGGGCGCCCATCCCCTGGGCGCCCACCCCCTGGACGCCCACCCCCTCGGCTTGGCCGGCGTGGGAGCGGCCGCGGTGGCCACGCGGTGGCGCTGCAGGACAGCCCGGGGAGGGCGGCCAGCGTCGGGCCAGCACCTCGGCCTCCGGCTGCGCCCGCCGCGCTGTCCCCCCCCAGAGGCCGGCACTGGCCGGCAGTGGCCCTGGGCCCTCGCGGGAAGGCGGGTGGCCCTAGAACAGCGCGGGGCCCTCCTGTGCCACTGACCTGGCGCTGGGAGAAGTGCCCGACCGGGCGCCCTCTGTCCACTGCTGCCCCCCACCCCCCTCGCCTGGCCACCGACCCCACTGCCCCCGTCTGCCCTGCGGGGTGACGGTCCGAGGGACTCGGCCCGTGCTTGGGACGCTCCCTTGGGGAGACGGAGGCGCGGCCGGCTGCCCGGGACACCCTGCGGGGTGCGGCCTGCCGCTGCTGATCCTCTGTGGGGGGCTGTGGGCCCTCGGGGGGAGCAGACGCAGCCTGATCTTTACAAGGTCTCCCTGCCCTGCCGTGGGAGAGGGCCTGGAGCGGAGCCAGGGCTGGGTTCACACCCCGGGGCGGGGCGAGGGTGGGGCAGGCCTGGGCGCGGGAGTGCTGGGGCCGAGGGCAGGGGCGGGGGCTGGCAGACCCGCCCCTGAGGGCCGCCCCGTGGGCAGGGGTGCCTGGGCTTGGGGCCACGGCTGGGGCTGTGCCTGGGGCCCTGGACTGTCCAGCCCGCATTGGCCGTGTGGTGTGGCTGGGTCGGGCGGCGGGGCGCTTGCGGACGGGGCCTGGGTGGTGGCCCCCGCTGGGCAGCAGCCCCTGGAGGCCTGGGCGGACCCCCACGGGCCGGGCCACCTGACCTGGGGCTGAGGCGCCCCCATGCTCCGCACCCCACTTTCCGTTCCCAAGTAGATGCTTAGGAGGGGCCGCGGGCTCCCTGGCCCGGCCTGCTGGGGGCCGCCACCTCGGTGTGGGGGGCTGGCTACCGTCCTTCCGCCCCGGGGGTCCTGGTGTCCCCCAGTGACAGGTGACGCCAAGCTGCTCCTTGCGCCCGCTGGCCCGCGCCGGCCCTCGGGGGCGTCTGTCCAGCTCCTCTGTCCGTTTTGAGCAGGCGTGGCTGGCGGCCCGGGATGGCCCCTGCGGGTGTCCCCTCCTCCTGCACGAGGCCTTTTGAAGCACACGAGGCTTTCGTGAAAAAACACACTTTTCCCGTGTGTGGCATCGGGTTCCCTCTGCAGCAAGTGCCCCGCTGTGGGCCGAGGCCCGGTGTGGGGGCTGCTGCCCAGCGCCGTCCTTGGGCCCCGGCGGCGGCGCTGCGGCTCGGGCTTCTCCTGCGCACGGGCGAGCCGCGGCCCCGGGGAGCCGCGCACCCGCGCAGGTGTGGGTCGGTGCGAGCGCCATCTGTGCGCCCTGGTGCTGGCGAGCTGGTGCCCGCAGGTCCGCGGTGCGTTCTGAGACTCCATGGAGCCCTCACCCGCCCTGAGGGCAGGTCTGGTGGGCGCCACGGGGGTACGCAGCCCAGGCGCACGTGGGCCCTGCAGGGAGCTGGCGCCCCCATTCCCTGCTCTGCCGGCTCTGACCCCTCCCGCGAGCGAGCCGGGCGTCTTTGTCTTTGCACCCTCACCTGCTCCCGCTTGGCCTCTGCTCCGGGGGCTGCTGGTCTCTGGCCAGGGGCAGCGCCACGCTGCACAGGCTGGGGGGGCGGGGGTGTCCGGCGGGAGGCTGGGTCCCCACACAGAGCTGGGGCGAGCTCTGGGCAGCCGCCCTCCCTCCCTCCAGGCTGGGGAGCGCCCCATGGAGGGGATACTGCCAGGAGGTTCTGATGCCCCAGACCTGTCCCCGCGCCCCCCTCTACCCCCCTCCCCCGTGGTTCCACGTGTGCACTTCAGGCAGCGCCTGGGCCAGAGACTCTGCTGCCTTCCCCGACCGCGGATCCTGGCCCGGACTGGCCCCTGTGCACTGGTCAGGCCCTGGGTGGCCCTTCCGGCCCCCCTCCTTCCTGGGGTGACCCGCTGGCCAGTCTTCCCGAGAGGGCCCCTTGGGCTGAGGCTCTCGGGCACACGCCCCTGCGAGCATCTCGGGGCCCCACCCCGCGGCCCCCGCCTCCCGCGGAGGGTCCAGAAGCTTCTGCAAAGCCGCGGAGAGGCCGTCCCCCCCTCCCCAGTCCGCGCTGAGGGTCTGCTGGGCCAGCAGGGGCAGCTGCGTCTCGGGTCTCCCCCAGGGAGGGGTGCGGGGGAGGGGAAGGTGCGCGCCTGGGCCGGCAGCCCTCCCCGGGAGCCCCAGGAGCCCCAGGAGCGGCTCTCGCGGGCCTCGTCCTCCGGCCCCGCCCGCCCACCTGCCCGAGACCGGGGAGGGTCACCGGGGGCCGCCGCGCCGCGGGCTGGAGCGGATCCGAGGACGACCCCGCCAGCCCCGTCCCGGCCCCCCCGGGGCGCCCGCCTGGGGGCCGCGGGCGGACGTGGGGCGCCCGCCCCCCTCGGCCCCGCCCCGCCCCGCCGCCCTCGGGGTCCCTCGGGTCCCGCGCGCGGGCCCCGCCACGCGCAGACTGAGGCTCGTCGGGGAACTCGCTCTCCGCCGCGCTCGCCGGCGCGGGGCGCGAAACCCGGGCGCCCTCTCGGTCGGCGCCGGCGGGGAGTCCGCGCAGGCTTCCGGCGCGCGGCCCTGGTTTCCATGGCGACCGCCCCCCCGCGAGCCGGGCGGAGCTGGGCCCGCCCCGACCCCGCCCCCTCCCCGCCGGCCCCAGACCCCGCCCCGCCGGCCCCAGACCCCGCCCCGCCCCGCCCCCAGACCCCGCCCCGCCGGCCCCAGACCCCGCCCCCAGGGCCCCGCCCCGCCCCCAGGGCCCCGCCCCGCTGCCCCGGCCAGGCCTGGTCGTCCCCGCGGCCAAGGGCGCCCGGGCCCTGCGGCGTCTACACAGCAGGCCCCGGGGATGCCCGTCCTGGTGCTGGGTCCGCCGGCGAAGGGCTGAGGCCGCAGGTGGAGTGGGGTGCTGGTGCCGAGTCCGCGGGGAAACCCCGCACGGCTGGCTGGGGGGCGCCCCTCGCTGCTGCCCGCCCTCCGGCCGCGCCCTCCGGGCAGGTCCCTGGTGCGCCCCGCGGGGCCTCCGGGCTGCGGGCAGGACCCCGAGCGGCGGCGGCCTCCACGCGGGCCCACCCGGCCAGCGCGCGGCGCCAGGAGCCGGGCCCCGAGCCCGCCGGGAGGCCGTGCCCAGGCGGGCGCCTCGCCCCGCGGGCGGCTGTGGGCGCAGGGGCGGGCGGGCGGGCAGCGCAGGGGGACGGGCGGGAGGGTCTGGCGGTCAGTGGGCTGGTGGGCAGGGGCGGCGGGAGGGGAGCGAGCGCAAGGGTCCCGGAAGACAAGCGCGCCGCGTCTCTTGCACTTATTTTTTATTAAGTTTCTTGCTTGTCGTTGCCTTTCCTTCCCGTCGCGGTTCCACGTTTGTCCGTCTTTCTCATTCCTCCTCTTGGTAAAATAAATAGGGGTAACGGCCTCTGGGTCGCGCTCGCTCCAGCCGCAGGCACTTCATGATTGAGCTCCCACAGGCGCTGGGAAGGCGCCGCCCGGACGCCCCAGGTGCGCAGGGCCCCAGCCCTGAACCTGCCAGGCGTGGCTGTGACCCAAACAAGCAGAACCACGAGCTAGCCCAGAGCCTGCGGCGGAGCCCTCCCTGAGTCAGCTCTGGCCACTTCCAGAAGGTTCCGGCGTCACTGGCTGGAGTGGGCGCAGGGCTGACGGGTGACGGTGGGAGCGGGGCCTCCTGCAGCTCTCCGGAGCCCACTCTGCCACCCAGCCAAGAGGCTGGCGCGGGCTCCGGGCCCCACCCCAGGACCTTCCCCAGGGGCAGCACGTCCTGTGGGCAGAAGGCCACCCCCTCGGCCCGCCCCGTCCAGTCCCTCGCAAGATCTGGGACCAGCCACGGTCTGCACCCGGGCCAGGCCTCCGCCGCGGCGTCCGCACACACCCCGCTGCCGGCAGACTCAGCAGGGCCCGTCACTTCTCTGGATAATCCTGATTCCCAAGAGAAGTGGAAAATGTTTTCCAGAATATCATCATTGTGGGTGCCGGTCCCCAGGCTCTCAGCACACCCTCCGGATCCTTCCCGGGTGCACTGTCCTCCGGCTCCGGCCACGCCGACCGGCGCAGACATGCCCGCTGCGCTCCCAGGAGCTGCTCCGCCGGCTGCGCCCCGGCGCTCCGCTGTACCCCGCGGGAGGCTGTGGAGGCCACCCAGGAGCTGCACCTCGCCGAGCCCGCGCCTGGGGAGGCCGGCACACGCGTGTACGCCCTTGCCTGCACATTTGATGGAAGACCCGGTGCGCACACGCATGTGCGCCATGTGTGGGGGTCGTGCCCGTGGCACCTGCGGGGAAGGCAGCTCCAGCAGAGCCCGGCCTGAGGCGGGGGCCCAGCGTCCAGTGCCTCCCCCTCCTGCTGGCGGGATGTGCGGGGGCCCCAAACTCAGCACGAAGGTCTCGCCTGCGCGGGGGAGGGACGGCCTGGGCTAACCGTTGAGCCAAGTTGGCCAGAGATGGCCGGGGCCGCGGCTGGACGCCTCCCGGGCCCCGCGAAGCCACAGCCTCCGCCAGCTGGTGGGAACGTCCGAGGGCAGCCCGGGGGTGGGGGTGGGGTGCCAGGGCCAGGAGGCCTCCACGCGCTCACAGCCGGCGTGTCCAGCAGCCGTCGCCCCGGCGGCAGGCCAGGAGGCGGCTTCCGACCGGGGACCTTCTGCAGCTGCTGCTTGCGTGTCGCTCGGAGGACAAAAGGAAGGTGCTTCCCCCCTTAGAGATCCCAGGACAACCGGGGTGGAGGGGCTGCCCCGGGCAGGTGCGGGCAGGGCCGCGCCCATAGGCCTCCGCCCCCTTCCCGGGCTTCCTGGCGGGGCAGGGAACACAGAGAGACAGACAGACAGCGTGGGCCTCCGCGAGCCCTCGGTGCCGTGCGGGGCAGGCTCTCGCGGCGGCGTGCGGGCCGGGCGCCGCTATCTGGCGCGCTTCTCCACCGAGTACACGGAGATGTAGTAGTCGTTGCTGCCCACGGCCAGGTGCGGCTGCGGGGGAGGCGGGCGTGAGTCGGGGTTCAAAGGCCTGCGCTGCCCCGCCAGACTGGGGCCCAGGGCCGGCCCCCCCTCGGGGCAGGGGCACGAGCAAGGGCAGAGCCAGGTACCTCCCCGCGCGGCCCGCTCCCAGGGCAGGGGGACGGCGGCCCTGGGCCGAGCCGGGGCGGGAGGCGGCCTGGGTGGCGGGTTGTGGCGTTTCCCCCACCCCACCCCCCTTCCCCTGCTCTGGGCTGCCGGGCCCGCCCCAGCCCTCCCCGGCCGGCGGGGGACACAGACCCAGTGTGGGTGGAAGGCCAAGCAGCTGATGGCGCCGACCCGCTGGCCCATGAAGCCGTCGTAGTACTTGATGTGGTTGATGAGCTCCCCGCTCCCGCTGTAGATGGCCGTGAACTGGTTCATGGAGCCGCTGGGGGCGGGAGGTCTGCCCTGAGCGCCTCCTCCCTTCCCGGGAGGACGGGCCGGCGGAGGCCGCAGCAGGCCCCGGCGCTGTGGGGGACGCCCGGACCCTCCCCCACCCCAGCGAGGTCGCGCCCAGCCCCGGGCCAGCCTCCTTCCTGGGGGAGCGGGCGCCTACCACGCGATCAGGTTGGCCTGGGGGTGGATGTCCAGGGCCGTGAGCCCCTTCACGATCTGCAGCACGTTCACCGACTCCGGCATCCGCGGGTCGAAGACGCGCACGTCCCCATTGACGCTGCGAGAGACGCCGTGAGGCTGGGGGGTGCTGCCCGCCCGGGGGACGGCCGTGGGGGCATTGCCGTCCGCACACACGCTGCAGGGCGGGCTGAGCCCCCGCGTACCCCCCCCAGCACTGCCCCCACCAGCAGAGCTGCCCACCCAAGGCCAGAAGCCGGGAGCTGCCGCCGCAGGGCAGGCGCGGGGGAGGGCGTGAGTGATCTGCTTCATTTCCAGTCCCGGAGATTAGATTCCGCGCTGGGGACCGCGGCCAGCCCCCCCCCCCCCCCCCCGCCGCCCTCCACCCTGGCCCGGCTGCCCCCACCCCGGGAGGCGTCCCCTCGGGAGCGCTGTGTTCTGCTCCCCATTACAAGCGGGGGAAGCCCTTGGAGGCGCGCGGCTGTGTGGCGGTAAATCACACTTCGCCGGCCTGTTCACGGGCAGGTAACCACCGCGGCCTCAGCCCAGGGCCCCCGCGGCAGCTGCCCGCCCCCCTGGCAGAGCTCCCGGGACCTCCCCCGGCCCCGGCTGGCCCTGCCCTTCCGGCCAGGCCTGGGGCGCGTTCCTGCTGCCCGAGCACGGTCGTGCCAGCTGTCTGAACGCCAGGACACACCCGGGCCGGAGGGAAACAGCGGTGGCGGCGGAGCCCAGCCGGCACCGGCGCCTCACCTGACGCTCATGATGTGGCCCTCGGGGTGCTTCTGCAGGTGCGCCTTCACCACCCAGGCCGTGTGCTCACGGTACGTCATGACGCGGCTGGAGGGAGGGCACGGTCAGGGGGGCGGGCTGGGCGGCCTCGCCGCCCGCTGGGCTGTCTTTGGGCAGGGTGGGGTGGGGCCTGGCTACGGGCACCCCCGGCCACCAACCCACTAGAGCCACGGGGCTGGCCCAGGGGCGCAGACTGTGGCCGAGCGGGCCAGGTCCCGAGGGGACACAGGCCCCACAGAATGGGTCAGGCCAGGACGTGGCCCTGGGGATGCCACAGGTGCCCCTGTCTCTGCTGCCCATAGGAAGAGGAGTGCAGACCAGTCCCACCCTCAGGTGCTCCGTGACCCTCAGCTCCTTTCGGGTCAGCTTTCGAGTCCTCCGCCAGGCCAGGGAGGCCTTTACAACAGCAGCCTGAGCTTCGCCCCGCCTCTACGCGCGCAGGCCGGGGGCTCGGCGCCCAGCACTAGCACTGCACCGCGGCCGAACCCCAGGTCTGCATCACCCTACCTCCATCCCCCCACCCTGCTGGGTGCTCCTCGCTGTCGGCAGGGAGCCCACAGGAACGGGGTCCAGGGCCCAGCCCCTCCCCGTGGGGGCGGGGGAGCCCCCAGCCCAGCTCAGACCTGCTGTGTGTCCCTGCTGCCCCCAGCCCTCCGCCAACAAGGCCGTCCCTGCTGCTCCAGGCCCGTCTCGGGCTCACCCACCCCTATAGGCAGACATCGGCGCAGGAGCTCCTTGGCCTGAGCTCCCCGCGTGGGGCCGGGCAGGCGGCCGGGGCCGCACTGGGGTCACAGGTGCCGCGAGGCGACAGCACAGGCTGGGAAGCAGTCAGGGGCCCGTGCCCAGCACCACAGCCTGGCTGGTCACGTGCTCGGCCACAGGCGGCGGGAGACGGCTGGCTTGGGGTTCAGGTGAGAAACAGCCAGGGCCACCCTTGCTTTCGACCTTATGGCCGAGGCTTGGGGGGGACGAGCTGCTCTGTGCGCCCGGAGCAGGGACAGCTGGTTCAGGGCTCGCTCCGTGGGGCTAGAGCGTCGCTGTGTGTCTAGGCGGCCTGGCGCCATGGCGGGGTGGGGGCGGGCATTACCACTCGCTGAGCGCCATCCTCCGGTCGTACACGCGGACGGAGCCGTCGCCGAGGCCGGCCACGATGAGGGAGCGGTGGGAGTCGCAGGACAGGCTCGTCACGCAGCTGTCGGCACCCGTGGGGATGTCCTAGGGCCAGACGGACAGTGAGGTGCGGTGGCCCTCTGCAGCCGCCGGGCCTGGCCGTCACACCCTGGCCTCCAGGAAGACCCTCCAAGGGCCCGAGCCCAGAGCTCCTTGGGCCTGAGCCCCGTGGGGAGGGCAGGGGCGCAGAGCTGGGGCTGCAGCTGGCAGACGCTACCAGAGGCCCTGGCCCCGGGGGAGCTGCCTGCAGCCTCCCGCTTCCCTCGGAGGCAGACGGCGCGGCGCGCACTTCCAGGGAGGCGTCCCGGTAGCTCCCTCCTAAGGCCCCCAATTAGCCGGGGGGAGGGTCCCCGGGCTCCACTGCTCATAAACCACCTCTCCCTCCCTCCTGGCGGGCAGCAGAGACAGGATGGGCCTTGGGGGCCCCGAGCTCCGGGGAGTGGGGCTTAGGGCTCAGCCCATCCCGGCAGTGGAGGTGGTGGGGAGAGTGGGGGGGCCTAGTACCCCACAGCTGGCCCCTCCGCTCCCTCCTCCTTTCTGCCTCGATTTCCCTGAGGGCAGGTGGGCAGAGGCTGGGGGGTTCACTCTATCCTGGAACTGCTCCCCCAGGACTGGGAGGAAGGGGTTCCCGGGCCTCTGGAGCTGCCCCCCTCGCCCCCGCTGTGGACAAAGGGGTCACCGAGGTTTCCAGCCCCTGCCCTGGCCCTGGTCACGTTTCCAGGATGCCCAGGCCTCCCTCTCTCCCCTGAAACTGAAAATAAAAGCTACTTTAAGAAGCGCACAGTCAAATAATTAATCATTTTAATTTAAAATAGTCTCACCCCACCGCCTTCTATATTTCCTCATCTGCAGAGATAAAGTGATACTGGAAAACATGAGGATGAGCACAGGCTTGATCACGCTGCAGTGCAGGTCGGCCGTGACTGACGTGGGGCGCCGAGCGCCCCGCAGCCCCGCAGCCCCGCGCCCCCAGCCGCCTCACCTGCACCTTCATCTCCCGGTCCGTGTCCCAGACCCGCACGATGCGCACGTCGCCGGAGCTCATGAGCAGGCCGGTCTCCTGCTCCCAGTCCACCACCATCCCGGCGCCTGCGGGACAGGCATTGCTGGCCACCAGCGCTGCCGCCAGCCCGGCGGCCCCAAGGGGCACCCCGCCACCCCGGGGGCCCTAGGAGCGTCCCCCGGGGAGAGGCGGGGCAGACACGGCCGCGCCCCCAGCACAGGGACCCAGAGCCCGGCGCACGGGGCCACGGCGCGGAAGCTGACCGCGCGGGCGCGTGGCCCTGGCCCCGTGGGCTCCCACCCCGGCCTGGCTGGGCGCTGGGTGTGGGCTCTGGGGTCCGCCTCCGAAGCCTCTCAGGCGAGGCGTTTCCCCCTTAAATGGCGGCGCGGGGGCAGGGATGGTCGTGGGGTAGGACGCTGGGAGGGGAGAGCCACACAGCACCCGGCCTCCGAGCCTGGTGTCCGGGACGCCGCGCCCGCCCCTCGGCTCAGCCGCCGGGCCAGACCGCCACCAGGGACGGCGCTGGCCGCAGCGGGCCTCGGCTCTGGACCGGAGGGGCGGGGTCCGCGCTCGCCCTCTGGGGCCTGGGGTCCCGCGGGCATTATCACGGACGCCCCCGCTCGCTTCCTGGGGGACGGCCGGGTGCGGGCAGCGCGGCCTCCCCCCCCCCCCAGCGGGTCGCCGGGCTGAGGTTGGACCCGCGTCCGACCCCCAGAGCGCGGGCACGGGAGCGCGGGCACACGGGGGCCTCCCTCCCGGCAGGTGTTAGCAGGCGGCCAGCGCCCCTGTGTGGGGCCCGCGGGAGGCGGGCTCAGGGAGCGCCCGGCCCTTCGCCCAGGAGCCCTGCGGGGACACTGCGCGTTGGGGGGCGAGGGGGAGACACGGCGCCTGCCCCAGGCTCCTCAAGAGGCCCTGCACGGCGAGGGGGGCCAGCGGGTGGCGGGCGGCCGCCTGGATGGGCGTGCAGGGGACCTGCCCACACGGTGCTCCCCAGCCTCAGCCCCCGCAGGAGGCCCCGCTGGGCGGCCCGCGGGAAGCCGGCTCCTGGGCCCTTCCCTTCCCGGGCGCCCCCTCTGGGGCCCCCACCATCCGCAGAGCGGGGGTCTCCCAGGCTCCCTCTCCCTCCCACATCTTTCTTTTTGCTCAATCGTCCTGGCCGGGCCGCGAGGCCCAGGAGGCGCCAGCTGGCGGCTGAGAGTGATGTGCCAAGCCCTGCCCGCGCCAGCGGGCTCTCCGGGGACGCCGCGGGGGTGAGGGGACGGTGGCCGGGGCAGGGGTAAGAAACACCCCCACAGTAGCCCCCTCGGTGGGGCTGGGCGGTCCGGCAGCACCCCAGCACCCGAACCTCGGGTGCCTCAATGGGCTGCAGAGGGCAGGGCCCCCCAGTGGTATCCTGCTGGGGTGCTTGCTGCCCACCCCTCGGCTTCCTCTCCTCCCAGGCGGACGCCCCAACACCCCCCTCCTCTCGACGCCCCCACCTGCACCCTCTCTTCCCTGAAGAGCTTCTGGGAATAGTTAGAGGCAAGACCCCTCTCGTCTTCCGGAACCGCACCCGCTGGCTCACTCACACACACGCCTGCACACGCGCCACAGGACCTGACCCAGGGCGGCCCTGACCTCAGCTGGCCTCCTTCGAACGGGGGCTCCGAGGGCCACCCTCAGGCCTGGGGCAGGTCAGCTGCTGGAGAGGAGTAGGAAGCCCCACGGCCAGAAGGTGACGGAAATCAGCCTGCAGGTGTCCGCTGCCCGGGGAGCTGAGTGCCGGCGGGGGGCGAGCGGCGGGGCTGCGGGGAGGTGGGCTTCTGCCTGCTCCAGGGGGGCTTTGGCTGCAGCTCTGCCCTCTGAGCCTCCCCCGGGTGCTGGGACGCAGGGAGAGGGACGTGCCAGACTCACACCGAGCAGCTGAGGGTGGACGAGCGTGCAGAGCAGCCCGGGCCGGCCGAGGGAGGGCGCCCCTTCACAGCTGCGCAGCAGGGACCTGCCGCGGGCTGGCCACTCGCTGGGCCTGCTGCCCTGCGGCCACCACTCACCTGCCCCCCTGCCTGGACGCACCTGCGCGCCCCTCGGCCCACCCCCACCCGCCTCGGTGTCTCCTGCCCGAGGGGAAGGGCCTTCATGATGCGCGGGGAAGCTGCGGGCGCACGACTCCAGGGAAGCCGAAGTGAGCTGGGGGGGCCGGGCCCGAGCCCCCAGCCCTGGGGAGGCGCCAGGGACCCACCTCGGGTGGTCGGCAGCATGTCCGAGAGCCCCTGCCAGGCCGTCACCATCTCTGGATTCTTCTCCAAGTCAGCGAAATTCTTCCAGACCCTGATGGCGCCATCGTCTTGGGAGAGGGGAGGGGGAGGTTGGCGCTGGCCGCGCTGTCAGGGTGGGCCGGCCCGGCCGTGGCAGCACAGGGGGCGCCTCCCTCCCGCCGGCCTCAGGGCCCAGGGTGAGCGCTCAGAAAACCACTCGGCGGGAGGGGACATGGTGACACTTCAGGCCGGACGCCGAGGGAGGGGCGGGAGCCGGCAGGGCGGCCGTCTCAGCACCCCTGCGGGCTGAGTCGGGGGGTGGGTGGCCGGGGGGTGTCGGGGGAGCCTCTTCCCTGCCCTCCACGGTCGCTCAGCCTGCCCTCGCCTGGCCCGCGGAGGGGACGAGGCCGCAGTGCCTTCTGGCGCGGAGCGTCCTAGGTGAGCGCCGGGCGCGGCCTCTGCCCGGGAACCTGGGCGCCGAGGGCAGCAGAGGCCAGGGCCAGCGCCACTCACCTGTGGCCGTGAGCAGGAGCGAGCAGTCCTGGCCGTTGAGGTACTCCATGGCGGTGACCCTGGTGTACCGCGGGTTTCCGTTGTGGAAGTGGTCCAGCTTCTCCCCTTTCTCCCAGTCCCAGAAACTGAGGGGACACAGACGTCAGGCTCCCCGCAGCCGGGCGAGCTCAGACGAGCCCACGGAGACCCGCCCACACCCAGGACAGCCTCCGCCAGGGACGGGAGGGGCAGCGGGGATGGCGTGGGGGGAGGACCAGAGGGAGAACCAGGGCCTGCCGGGGGTGGGGGCCAAGGCACGTGCACGCCGGGGGGACTGCTAGCCGGCCTGGAAAGGGGAGGTCCAGCCACGTGTGGAGGACCCTTGAGGACACGATACCAAGTGGGAGAAGCAGGCCACACCTGCCTGAGGGCCCCCAAGGGGTCCTCTCTGCAGAGAGGGGGTGGGGGTCCCACGGGGACAAAGCCTGGTGTGGGAGGATGGGGGCTCTGGAGACACGGGGGGGAGGCCGCACAACCCCAGGGATGGGCTTAGTGCCACAGAATCATGCACTTAAAGTGGAAACTTCTGGGCCTCCCTGTGGCCCGGGGTCAGGCTCAGGCTGTCACCGCTGAGGCCTAGGTCTGATCCCTGGCCAGGGAGCAACCCATAGGGCGCAGCAGACCTCTCCTGTCTCCCCGCTGCTCCCCTCAGCCGTGGATTTCAGTGGATCTGCCTGTTCTGCTCCCCGCTCTGTCTCTGGGGAGTCCTCTCACCCCTGCCCTCCGGCCTGCACCCCAGTTCTACTCAAACCAACCACCCAACAAATAGCCCTGGAAGCGTCTCTGTTGTGTATTTTGCCACAATAAGAAAATGAGGCGCAAGCAAGAGGGGTGAGGCCCCGTGGCGGCCCTGGCTGCTGAGGGCAGGGGCGGGTTATGTGTCCGGCGCGGTGCTCGTTGTGCTGTGCCGCCCCCGCACACTGGCCTCCGCAGGGGCCGGCACCAGAGACCCTCCCTCACGGTGGCACTGGGGGGCACACGCACCAGATGCTGTCCTTATCAGCCACGGCCACGCACGGCGTGAAGGGGTGAAACTTGACCACGGAGGGGACGCCGGGGTTCCTGTTGAGAAAGATCTGGTCGTCCAGCCTCGTGATGCCTGCGGAGAGAGCCCACCGGGCAGCTAAGGGCCAGGAGGCCAGTGGGGTGGCCCCAGGGGGCACCAGCACCTCGTGCTCGGGTGCCAAGGGGATGAAGGAGGCGGGAGGGGTGCGTGACCAGGTGCTCCCTGATCCCCGGGCCCCACGGCTTGGCCAGCTGCACATGGCGCGTGTCCACTGAGGCCCGCCACCTGTCCACCACCACGGCAGTGCAGGGGTGCATGGGCCCTGGGGCGCGCGCGCATAGGGTGCGCCACGGTCAGGCGGCTCAGGGGGGCACAGGTTGAGGCTCGCAGTCGGGAGGGGCGGCGCCGTGGCTCACGTGTGGCCAGAGAGCACGTGGCTGGGGTGGCGGCAGGTGGGCTTCGGGAGTGCCCACCGTGCCATGGCCCTGGCCCGTCCCTGCTGGCGCTGGGTGAGCCTGCCGCCAGGGTAGCCACGCCCCTGGGCACTGAGGCTGGCTGGGGTGGCTGGCACAGGGCCCGCCCTCCAGCCTGCCCTCACACAGGGTCTCAGAGAGCCCACGCGGGCCCGATGCTCAGCGCGGCTGCACTGAGGAGGGCGCCCCGAGTCCAGATGCAGACCCTGCAGGGCCCCCCCCCACCACCACCCGTGCACGGGTGCAGTGGAGCTGCTGCTTCTCGAGCGTCCGGCTGTGACCACTCCTGGCTCAGTGCTGACCCGAAGGCCGGCCAGCGCAGCTCTCGCGCAGCCCCCTAGGTGGACGACTGGCCGTGTGTGTGGCAGCCCTGCCCCAGCCTTCCGCGGGAACCTGGGCAGACGCCCAGAAAAGGGCCCAGGCGGCACACTCAGCAGCGTCCCAGGCCGCAGGCGCAGGCAGGGCCTCCATGCAGCTGCCCTCAGCTCACGGTCAGAAGCATAAGTGCCCACGGCACCTCACAGGGGCCTGAGACGCCCAGGCTGGGAGGACGTGCTCAGGACCGTCTAGGAGGCACCGGAGCTCTCCAGGGGCGAAGGAGTGAGCGGCAGAGGACGGGCCAGGCTGACCAACTTCAACGACACCGGGATTTTACGGGACCGTCAATCAGTGGTTCACTGGGCTATACCTTATAGCCCAGCGGGGCAGCCGCGGGCCCGTCCTGGGGTGCGGGGGGGTGGCGAGGCTCAGGAGGAGGGGAGACCCCTGACAACTGTGCGCTTGGAACTGGGGGGGCCAGCGCCCAGGGCAGAAGCCCGTCTTCCGTGCCAGCCCAGCCCGGGGAGGGGACAGGAGAGGCTGGCGCTTCAGCGAGGCTGCTGGAAGCGAGCTCGCGCTCCCGTCCTACAACCGACCGAGGGCTGGGGCCGCTCCCAAGAAGTCACGGTCCCGCCCAGCACCGGGGCCTTCCCCGCAGGGCCCTGGAGGGCAGGCCGCCCAGGCTCCCCCCACCTGCCAGGGCTGGCCCGGGGCGCTGGGGCCCTTCCCGCCTCCCCTGGGGCTCACCCTTCTGGATGGCCTGCTGCGCCTGCTTCCGGACTCGCGTGTTTCGCAGGAAGCGCCACTCCCGCTCCTTGCGGATCTGACTCTCCAGGTCGTGCTCCTCCGGGATCTTCAGCAACAGAGACAGCAGGTTACGCCGAGCCACTGAAAACAACCATTTGCCGACGAACATGCCTCCTCCTGGCCGCAGACGCGGGCTCTCCGGGCCGGCCGCGCCCGGCCACCATCCCCCCTGCTCCGCCCCTGCTTTCGGGGACAGAGGCACCCGGTCCCCTGGCGGGGTGCGGCTTGCGGCCAGAGCCGAAATCAGACGGCGCGGAAAGGCCAGCCCCGCGCGTGGTGCGTGTCCCGCGCCCGCCGCTGCCGGGTCTGTAGGCAGCAGCCCTGAGCGACAGCCCCGCTCTATCCCGATTGTATTTTATTTTTTATTATTATTTTATTTCATATATTTTTCACACGAGTTTTCATTTTTGTACAATGTGTGCCTTTCGGTCTCGGGTTAGTCCCGTGGAATTCCCACCCCCATTCACCCGCGACCGTCACCGCGGTCCCTGCGCGCCTCCCCTGAGGACGGCTCTGCTTACAGTCACCTGGTGACTTGGGTCTTTGCTTCAGTATGATGACTTCCTTTTTCCTGGCTCCTTAACTGGATCCTCCACACTCCTCCTGGAAGTGAGACCGTCCGGTATTTTTCTTTTTCTTTCTGGCTTATGTCGCTGAGCATGATCCCTTCTGGTTCCATCCATGTTGCGGCAACTGGCATGAGTTTATCTTTCTCGATGGCTGAGTAACATTCCATCGTGTGCATGGACCACATCTTCTTGATCCAGCATCTATTTTCGGGCATTTGGTTGTCTCCACAGCTTACCTATTGTAAATGGTGCTGCCATAAACAGAGGGGTGCAGGTTCTGCGTCCTTTGGGTAGATCCCTAGGAGTGGAATTGCTGGTGGATCCCGATTTTAGAGAAACATCCCCCGCCTTGCCAGGGAGGACAACGTTCGCTGGAGGCCCTTGCAGGGCCCTTGGCAAGGGTCGGTGGGTCCTTTTGCCCCTTGTTCGTGGTGGTTTCCATCACGAGTGGCTGCTGGATTCTGCCACGTGCTTTGTGGTTTGCGGCGCTCACACACGGCTCTCCTCTGGCTGAGTCAGGGCTGAGGGAACAGCTGAGTCGACCTGGGCTAGGCTCCCGGCCCCAGTGCATCGCCGGACACTGGTCCATCCCATGCTGACCACTGAGGACGCGTCGTTCCTGGCCTCGGCGTGCCTGTGCCCGGCGCCTCGTTCCTGCGGGGCTGGTGCAGACGGGCCTGCTCCTTCCGCAGCTTCTCCTTGGCTGGAAGGTTCCTGGGGCGACTGTTCCAGCTCCCCTCTGAGCCCCGGGTGACCTCCGGCAGCTTAGTCTCCCGGGGCATTTGCTGCTTCACCTTAGCGGCCGAGGGGCGGGGCCCCGGCATCGAGGGCGGGTTCTGGAGCCGTCGTCCACACGCCTGTCCGTGCCCATCACTGGCCCGGGCTCAACCGGCGCAGCCTTCTTGAGCCCCACCGCCGGGGCGAGCCACTCCCCTGGGCCAGGATCTCATGGGCCCGACTCTCTTGTGCTCACCTGGGCCCTGGAGTGTCCCTCTTGACTTCAGTCTCAGCGAGTCCATTTCTGCAAAGACGATCAGCCGGCGGCGCTGACGCCAGGGGGCGCGCGGGGCGGGGGCTGCCGTCTCCACGTGGTCTTCTGTGTTTGAAGGATGTTTAGAGACGACGTCACCTGCGTCCCTGGCTGGTTGCAGCTGAGCAGGGCCTGGTGGAGGCCGCGTGCTCCAGGGCTCGGGCCTCCGCTCCCCCCGAGCTGGTCGGTGCTCTCACGGCTGTCCCCCAAGCCAGTGCTGCTTCCTCCGGCAGCGGGCCCTCCTGCTGTCCTGGCCACCCGCTGTCCTCCTGGCCACCCGCTGTCCTCCAGGCATCCCTGAGAGCCGTGGGAGTGTCCACTTCAGAATCCTAGCGGGCCAGGCACCAGGTCTCCCCTCAAGGCGCGGGAGACTGAGGGTGCGGCCACCACAGTCCGGGCCCCGCCTGCTGAGCTCCATGCACGAGGCCGTCAAGCCCGGTGTCGCTGCCACAGCAGGCCCAGAACGTCAGCCCTGGAGCCCACCTGGGGCCGCAGGAAACGGCTGCCTGGCCCCAGTGTGGTCCCGGCGACACAGGCCCTGCGGCCCAGCTGGCGCCTATGGCGCCGACGCTCAGCTTCTTCCTCCATTCTGGTTTTAATAACACACTTTATAAAGGACCGCACTGGTGTGATTGTGTACGGGCGTGCAGGGCCAGCCCAGCCCCTCCCACGGTCTCCTGATCACCCCTTCACACTC
Source organism: Talpa europaea (assembly GCF_964194135.1). NCBI lineage: Eukaryota > Metazoa > Chordata > Mammalia > Eulipotyphla > Talpidae > Talpa > Talpa europaea. The sequence goes on along the minus strand of NC_140074.1, from coordinate 136,017,840 downwards.
ACCTCGCATGCTCACCCCAACACTCGCCCCTCGCACACCCCTGCACCGTCAGGCACAGGCTGTCAAGGCTCTCGTGTCCGGAACGACACGCTCTGCTCGCCGTCACAAGGCTAACAGCTGCTTTTCTAAGAAATTAAGGCTACCCAGAAGCACGTGAAGCAAAAAGGACAGCCCCGTCTCTGCTTCCCAGGTGTGACTGCGCGAGTGATTGATGGGCCCCGGACACCGCCCGGTGCTGACAGAAGCTCCTGGAGCCACAGCATCTGGTGTCAGGGACGCCCAGTGCAGCCCCTGCACGCTCATGTGTGCGCGCACACACACGCACAGACGCGCACACACACAGGCATGCTGTCTCCCCCGACAGGCGGCAGGCGGGATGCTCTGCGGGATTCTCAGAGACCCCGGGGGCCGTGGGGCGAGTGGGGGAGGGTGTTGGCGCAGCTCAGCCAGGGCGCCGGGGACACACTAGCGAGAAGGACGCACCCGCAGACCTCGGCCCCAGCCTGGACTCGCCGCCTCGGGGACTTTGCTCCCCAGCAGGCTCTGGGGCAGGCCCCTCACCCCGTCGGAGCGCTGGTGCTCAGCACAGGAAGCTGGTCCCTGGGGGAGACTCAAGCGTTTAGAGTGCTTTGGGGGCCTCCCTGGTGGCGCAGCGGATGAGCGCTGGGTTGCGAAGCTGCCCGCAGCCTCTGCAGCGCCAGTTCGATCCCCGGCTGCTCCCCGGCCACCAGAGGAGGGTCCCACATGGCACGCAGACCTCGCCCGCGGCCCGCTGCTCCCCTCAGCAGTGTACTTCATTCTGCCTGCTCTGCTCCTCGCTCTGGCTCTGGTGAATTCTCTCACCCTCCCGCGCTTCTGACTGTACCCAGTGCATGTATAAACAAAACAAACAAACAAACAAATAAATAAATAAACATGCCTCTATAAAATTAAAAAAAAAAAAAAAAAAAAAAAAAAAAAAAAAAAAAAAAAAATAGAGTGCTTTGGACGCGGCTGCCACTCCAGCACTGCGGGCAGGTCACGGAGGTGTTTTTCAGGCTGCTCGTCGCCACACCAAGGTGCCCACAGGGACAGCCTGGCAGGCACAAGGCTGCGGTTAAAGAAATGCCACCGGCGAGCAACCTGAGCTCCGCCCCGCGCCTGCTCCGTGGCCTTGACTTGGCCTTGACCCGGCCCATGGGCGTGACCGCACAGGCGTGGTTTTCTGCCAGAGAGGGGCTGGAGGAGACAGCAAGCAGAGGGAAGACCAGTGTGGCGCCCGCAGGGCCGGTGCGCCGGGCCTGCTCCCTGCCTTGCAGGCCTCAGCGCACAGGGCACGCCTGGAGCATGCCCACCCTGCTCTGCGTCCACGCTGACACGCTCGTCACACGCATGTCCTGTGGCGTTCATTTCAGGGCTCAGCCTTAATAGTGCCAGTGATGCAGCAAGTATTGCACAACTTCTCAGCCTCTCCAGGGCGGGCGTTTTGGCCGATCTCGGCTCTCGCTGTTGGGGGCGACAGGCAGCCCCGCAGCCCTGGCGGTGCTTCTTAACATTGTAGCCAAAGGGTGGGATACGGCTTCGGCACCTGTGACCAAACTGCGCTCTGGAAAAGTCAGGCCCCTTGACACCTGTTAGCGCCTTTTTCACAGAGGGCTCAGCCACTAGCAGCCTGTTCCCAGCTCAGGCACCAGCGACGAGGCGTTTTCACGGACTCAGGTGCACTCGTGGGGCGGGCGGGGGAGAAACGCTGCGGCGGGCTCTCCACACTTTCCACGGGGCTCGCCTGGGGCAGCCTGACGGCGCCTCTGCGGGGGAAGGTCTCTAATCGTGCCTCACGCTATATGGGGCTGAATATGAGCCCCCGTCACCTGCTGACACGGGACATGTGCCCCTCGTGACTGCAGAACCGGACCCAACAGCCTCTCGAGGAACAAGCCAGAATGCACTAGAAGCAGCCCAGGGGATGGGACCTCAGAGAGCTGGAGCCCCTTGTCCACCAGCCCAGCCAGGTGCAGGCCCGGGGGCGGAGGCACAGGCCTCGAGCTGTCCTCACGGGGACACGAGGCCAATGCGGGCCGGCAACACATTTAGAGGCCCGGAAGGGCAGGCAGCCTCGAGAGGGCGGGCAGGTAAGCGAGGCCGACCCCTGCTGCTTTATTGTAACTGCCCACGGCAGCCACCGTGACAGGGACGTGGCGCCAGCCTGTGCTGGGGGGTGGCCGCATGGGAGCCCAGAGGTGGGGCAGGCCAGGCCGGGTGGAAGGAGCAGAGTGGCCGGGACGGGGCCTGCACGGTGACCTCAGAGCAGAGAGGGGCAGATGGCCAGGCCTGAGGCCAGAGGACTGGCGGGGGGGCGCTGGAGGAGACCCTGCAGGCCCGAGGGGATGCTGCCTCCCCCAGAGGGGACGCACTCTACCTTCATGACGGGCTGGGCGAAGTACCGGGCGCTCCAGTCGCAGAACCCCGTCTGCAGCGCGGCGGAAACGAAGCCCTTGTGTCCCGCGGCATCATCGGGGTCCTCAGCCGTCTTCCGGGCGTTTGGAGAGGAGGGGAACAAAGTGAGGCCCTCACGGCCAACGACGAGCTTGCAAGAGGCGAGAGGCCACGGTGACCTCGCGTCCTGGTGATGAGGGGCTCCTGGAGCCCGAGGGAGGGGGCCCGGCCCAGCTCACCTGCCTGGGGCGTCTGCCGCCTGCCTCGGGGCCACAAGTCCTGGGAGCCCAGCACGGCAGTGCTGCTGCCGCTGGCCCCCCAGGCTCCCGAGAGGGCGCAGGCCCAGGCCTGATGGCACCAGCGCACAGTGTGCTCTCAGCTGGTTCCCAGGCTGGACCTGGGGCGCCACTGCCGGCGTGTCACGTGGCCAGCACCAGGAGCCCCTCATTGGGGCAGCCCCCGGGGGACAATCCCAGAGGGGCCGCGGTACAGGGACCCAACTCCTGCCGGGAGAGCCACGAGCCTCCTGTTGTAGGGGTCCTGGCCCGGGGCAGTGACACCCTGTTCCTGCTGCCTGCGCCAGCGTCCAGCCAGGCAACTGAGCCTACCCTGGGTGGGGCAGGCGGTCCTGCTGCATGGCCACCCGGGCAGTAAAGTGGGTGCTGGCAAGCAAGGTGACACCCTATTCCCACAGGCCTCCTCTGAAGACATCTCCGGAGCTTGTGAGGGCACTGAGCTGAGGCACTGGGCAGCGCGGCCCTGGGGGCATCCCGAGCTGCCTCCAGACTCTGCAGCCCAGGCGCTGTCCAGACAAGGTGGTGCAGGCCCGGGGCATGCTGGCTCCCCGTACTTCGAGGGCCTCAGGCAGGTGCCAGGCAGCCCCTCCTGAAACTCCTCCTACCACCCAGGGCAGAGGCCGCAAGCAGCCTGAAGGGGTGTTTATGGAGAAACAAACCACTGGTCACGATGAGCCCCACTGTGGCGGCAGTGGCCTCTGCTGGGAAAGGGGCAGCAGAGCACGCCCGGTGACGGCCTAAGCGGGGCTGCGGACAGGAGGGCCCTGCCCACGTGGGACGGCACCTTCGCTGGGCATGCCATGAGGTCTGTGGGCCTGGCAGAACCCCTGGCGCTGAGGCCTGCCTCTTGCCCGGCTTGGTCCTTGCTGCCCGCCCCCACAACACAGCCCTGTCCATACCTGGTCAGGGCCCTTGTCAAACATCTTCCGTGTCCGGGGGAACTGGTGGGAGTGGGGGGTGTACTGCACCCCTGCGGGCCCGGCGGTGCCTGGTCGGCCTGCAGGGAGGTCCCGGCTGACCGGCTGCTTGGCCACGTCGTTGGTCAGGCTGGAGCTGCTGGCGCTGGATGTTGGCGGGGAGCCTCTGCCATCGGACGGGCGGGGGAGAGATACTGGGTTACCCCAAAAGGAAACTCTGAGCAACCTGGGCTCCCACACCAGCCCTCAGGAGCATATCCGGGCCACCAGCTAGGCCGCCCCTGCCAGCAAGTCCACGTGACTTCAAGCCACCCAGCGTGGGCGCCCAGTCCGGCCCCTTCCAGCTGGGCCTGCTGGTGCAGAACCGTCTGTGGGAGCTCTGGGGCAGGGGCCGGCTGGTCGGGGCTCCCCAGACGTGGCCGGGTGCCTAAGGGTGCTCCACATATGAGCACTGCCGGAGGGAGGGCCCTGCTGGTCGCCACGGGGAGGGGCACTGGCCCTCAGTCGTAGAACTTGGGGGCCACAAGCCAGTCCAGTTAGCTCTGGTGGTGACAGCGTGCGGGGGGCACTGGTGGCTCCTAACTGCTTTGGGACAAGCTTGACGGGAGGATGAGGAGGCGCGCGGGGAGGGGGCAGCACTCACCCCGCCTGCTGGATGAGGATGCCCTTGTTGGTGGGGCTGGCGGGCGCTGACTGGGTGAGGGAGGACGTGGTGAGGATGCGCTGTGGCCGGGCATTCACGGTGGCCTGAAAGAGCAGGGCAGCAGGGCCGTGGGCGGCAGCCTCCACGGCACCACAGCACGCACCTGTGGGGCTTCCTGCGAGGCGTGTCCCCAAATGTCAGCCTGTACACAGAATGCTGTTGCGTTTTCCTAGAAACTGCGAGCTGGGGGCCAGGCTCCAGGGTGGCCTCCTTGGAGAGCTAACGAGGACTTGGGGTCCCGGGGAGTCCCCCGGGGTGGCGCTCAGGAAGGCACCTGGCCTTCCGCCTCCCCCTCTAAGGAAGCCTCCTGGGACGCCTCAGCCTGTCCCCTCTGCTGAGCTGTCCCGGCCCTCGTTCCAGAGGCCACAAGGGGCCGAGGACCATTACACTCCCACGAGGGCGGCCGTGGGCAGCTGCCCTCCGCTGCTCCCCAGTGGGCGCTGGCGGAGTCAGTTATGCCCCTGGAGGCTTGGGCCCTGTGCTGCCTGGCCAGCCAGGGGCCACCTCCAGGACAAGTGGCGGCTGGGGCTCAGCCCTCTCCTTGCCCAGGCCACACGCTTGGAACACACCCGTCGGGCTGGCAGGACGGGGCCGAGCGCGGCTGACCATGGCGTCCAGGAAGGACGCCGGCCCGGCCGCTGCTTCCTCTTCCGGCTCAGGGGCAGGTGCAACAGTGTCTCTGGACGTGGCGCTTGGTGGATGGAGACAGGACAGCGGCCGCGGTAAGCTGCCGCCCACGTCCGCGGGCCCGACATTTTGCCAGGAGAAAGATTTGCCTGGCCTGAGAGCTGGTGTCCAGGAGGGACATGGTTTCGCTCTGTGCTTTAACTGGGCTCTCCGGAAGGCTGGCAGCCGGATGTCCGCCAGTCAGCGATGGCGAGGGAAGGAGCTGACGAGGGGGTGCGGCTCTTCTGACAACCCGCCCGCGGCCGGCCTCCCTCCCTGCCTCCTGCTCCGAGCGGTCACAGGGCCTGTGCTGCCGGGGGGCCTGTCTGGGTGGGGGGACGAGGCGGGAAGCCGGGGCCTGGCCTGGCTGGCCGCCCACAGTGGCCTCTCACGCCGTGGGCAGCCAACAGTAAGAAGGTCGCTGACGCCACAGGCAAAGCCATACCGGCGCTTCCGGGTATTCTCTTCTCGCAGATCAAAATGGCAAGAAAGCGTCGTCAGTCTGTGAAAGACGCTTGTCGTTTTCTGAGTGACGAAAGGGGCCCAGGCCCTGCCGGCCCCAGACAGGCCCCCAAGCCTGGGGAGTCCGGGGAGGAAAGGAACTGAGGCTAACACGGGCCGCCTCAAAATTTCCAGAAAAACAGCAGGAGGTGATGAGGAAGACGGACGCCGATGGGGTTGAAGCAAAGACGTCAGCGAAACCCACAAGGCTCACGGGCTCGGAGCTGTGGCCAAGGGGGGCTGCTGGCGCCCCAGGGACCCGCAGGGAGAGGACACTGAGGTCTCAGCCGCAGGCCGGGGATGGCTCAGGCAGGAAAGCAGACGGGGGCGAGAAGACACCCCTCGGTGGAGGAACGCGCCCCACAGGCCCGGCAGGCGTGTGCAGGCACCAGGGAGGGCGCGAGACGCAGAGCGCGGGATCGAACACAGGATGATCCCAAATGCACTCGTGGATGACTCGGGTCCTCTCACGAGATGACCCACCGCGGAGCTGTCCAGGTACCGCCCACTGCTGGGGGCCGGGGGAGAAGGAAGCCGCTGCTCCCGGACCCCGGCGCCACGCGGGGCCGTGCTCCGCAGGGGCTGCCCGGCCGTCCCAGGCTGTGGGTGTATGGGGAGGCCCCGGGCACCCCGGTGGTCTCTGCAGCAGCAGAGGGAGCTGGGGGCGCCAAGTGGTGTGGTCTGCAAGGGAGGGGCCCCTGTGGGCAGCAGGGGCCGTGTCCTTGAGCTCATGCGAGTGTGGGGTGAAATCACCAGGCAGGACGAGCCCCCCCAAACACAGGCTGAACATGCCTAGAGCTAGAGAGAGGGGCTGGGGGAGGGGTACAGCCCCCAGCAGACAGGACTAAAACCTGTGACTGACGCTTCTAGAATCAGGAGAATCAAACACCAAGTCAGCAAAGAGACACACTGATGGTAAGAGCAGGTGTGCGGAGCCCGGTGGTGGGGTGGCCACAGCAGTGACGCCGATCGAGCGGGGGCGGCCGGGTCATGCAGACCCCGGGACTGCGGGTGCCCCCAAAAGTCCCGCCACTTGGGGGAGATCCCACAGCCCACCCGTGCAGGGCTGTGCTGGCCGGCCCCTGCGGCCTGCACCCACCTTGTAGGCGATGCTGTTGAGCACCCTCATGGCCAAATCGGACACGTCTGGGTAGGGGTCTGCCGCCAGGTGCAGGAGAACGCGCCAGATCTGAGTGTAGACGCTGTTGAAAGAGACTCCTAGGAGAGAGACAGGAGGCTCCAGCAGCCGCGCCGCGCCACTGCACTGCGCAGCTGCCGCCCGCTGCCTGTCCCGAAGCCCCACCTGCCCACCTGGGGTGCCCAGAGCTGGGCCAGCACCCGCCTGGCTACTCTGGCAACGAGCCCAGGGCCAGGTCCCCTGCAGGTACGCAGGCTGGGCCTCATGGCCCCCCCTGCTGGAAAGCAGCCAGGGCAGGCCTTCCCTCTGGGTCCGTGCTGAGACACCAGAGGTCCTCGTCCCTGGGAGTGGCGCAGTGGGACGAGGCCATGCCATACCTCACTGCTGGCCTGGCCCACACGCCACATGCCATGCCACCCCCAGATCCCAGGAGTCCCCGAGGGCTGTGAGTGCCCTGACTGCAGCCCTCCCGCAGCCTGTGACAGCAGCTGGTATGGGAAGAGGAGGGGCCGTGGGCCCCACGGAAGAGGCGCAGCAGAGGGTTTCCTGGGGGTGGGATGCGCCCTGGAAAACACCTTCCAGGAGGGAAGGTCAGCAGCGCCAACAGCAACCAGATGCAGGGGGAGTGGCTGGAGAAGAGCTGACCAGAACTGGACAGCCTAATCACAGGCCCCAGCAGACGTGAGGGCTCAGACCAAAGGGAGGGTCAGCGGCGGGCTGAGCACCTGCCAGGGACAGCCAGGGTGCCCGGGGCCAGGGAGCAGGGTCAGCACCAGGCTGGGTCCCGGAGGGCTGAGGGCAACCTGGGAGAGGACACGGCTGCACAGGCAGCGGCGGGGAGGGGCGGCAGGGAGGGGCAGCGCCGGAGCTTGGGCACCGCCCCCTCTCCTGCCCCCAGGGAGTGTGGGCCGGGGGACAGCTGCCTCTGCTGCATCCAACTGCAGGCCTTTCACTTGAGAGGACGCTGGGCGGGTTATTGGAAAGAGCGAGCTTGTTCAACAGCAGGAGCGGGAAAGACGTCCAACAGGCCGTGCGCCTGCCGGCGCACGCTCCCATCCAGGCCCTGTCCTGGGCGCTCGGGGGAAGGTGCGCCAGAAGGGGACCCGCGCTCCAAGGACGGGGTTTGGCAGGCAGGGCAGATCCAGGGGAAGACGCTGCGTGGAGGTCTGGAGAAGCCAACCGGTGCGGGGCGTCTGCATAAAGCAGCCCGGGGGTCCCGGGGCCGCCCACGTGGCCATCCACACAGGCGGGTGAGGAAGAGCCGCCCCAGCGCCCAGTGCGGGAGGCCGCCGTGGGAGACGGCTCAGCAGACGGAGCGGGGCAGCGGCAGCGGTGCTGACCCCCAGAGGGACCCAGTTCTGCCCCTTCCCGGCTGAGCCATAGGAGGTCCCGGACAGAGGTGCAGGGTGGGGACCAGGCCAGGGCAGAAGCCCACTACCAGCCAGGGCTCTGCTCGCCAGCCCAGCGACGTGGGGCCCTATTTGCTGGGTCCTGCCTGTCAGAACCCTTCTGCACCCAGCCTTCCCTCCCGCGCTGCTGCTGGCTTCCTCGAGGAAGATTCCGCTGCGATAGCGCGGCACCCACTCCTGCCAGAGCCTGACACAGCCCCGCACTGTCCACAGTGAGCCGAGGACGGGGCCGCCTGCGCGGTGTCTCTCCCGGCCCGCCACCGCCCGTCTCGGCCTCGCTGTGGAACATGCTGCTACAAAGCGGAACGTTCTGGACCTGCCGAGCGCAGCTGCAGTCCCCGGGGAGGGACTGGAGGCGGCGGCGTGCAGCTGGCGCGGCTGGACTCCCCAGGCGCGGAGGGCCTATCTGCACGTCTAGACTAAAAGTAATAAAAGATGGTAACTAATGGTGTTAGGATTTATTTTTTACAGCAACAGCAGCTACTTTCTAAATTGCATAAGACACGGGAAAACTTGCTCAGAGCGCTGAAGCCACCTCTGGGTCCAGCCCCGGGAGGGAGGAGACCTGGGCCTGCCAGCCCGGCCGTGGCCACCTGCGGGGACACCTCTGGGGGCCGTGGGCAGGCGCCCCCGTGTCTCATGTCCTGTCAGCCTTGTTGCCATCCCCTCGGGACACTCTAGTGACAGGCCCTGAAGCTACAGCCGACCTGGGGGGCTGGGTGCTGACAGGAGGGGCCCCAGGGAAGCCGGCCTGCCTGGGGACGGGGGCCCCGGCCGGCCTCCCCGAGTTGGCAGGTGCGTGCTACCTGCTGCTCCTCTGCCAAAAGTGAAGACCCGCAGCTGCTGCCCGAGCCCCGGAGCCCCAGCCGGGGCGGGGTGTGCCTCCCTCCCGCCATCGTATTGCCCTGTGAGCAAGGCCTCTTGGGGCCCTGCCCGCACCGTGCAGCCCGCACGCAGGCCTCGTAGCAAGGCCCCTGTGCCGATGAGGGTCTGGCCAGGGAGGCCCCCCGGGCTGGCGCGGGGCATACAGGCCCTCCCGGAAAGCCTCTTTTGCAGCAGTCAGTGGAAGTGGCTGAAGAGATTGCTGCTCTTTGGTTGAAATGAAAGGAAAAATGGGCTTCAAACAGGCGAGCATGCGGTGAGGCTTCTATGCAGGCCGTGAAGTTTAAACACGGCAGCTTCAGGCAAAGTGGGCGCCAGAACTGAACGAGGCCGACTGGGCCTCAGCCCGTCTCCCAGCACCTGCCGCACCCCAGACCCTTCCCACCCAAGTTTTCAGAGACTTGAATCAGACTAGAAGCGCCGGTGAGCCTGACTGTGTGAGCGGGAGGGTGAGGAAGCAGGCCTCCTCCTGGGGGGTACACCTGCTCTGGCCCCGGGGCTGTCCACCTGCGGGCAATGAGACGCCCTCACACCCTCCACCTGCAGTGCCAAGGCTGGATGGCCTCATGCGGGCTGCGGTGCACCGCTGGGAGCACCTACTGCCCAGACACAGTTGTGCTGAGCTGAGGCTCGCACCCCGCTGCTGGGCACTTGGGGCACCGCACCCCGCCGCCGGGCACACAGACCTGGATTTCAACTCTCAAGGTCAGTGGACAGGTCAGATTCTGAGCTGGTTCTCGGTGTGGGGTGCCTCTGGCTAGCAGGGACCCCATGCCAACTCTTACTCCCTAGGGGGGCCTGACGGCTACCTCCACACCCGTGAAGACAGGGCCGACCAAATGGGGATGCAGACGAGGGGTGACGGGCCACTGCGGATGCCCTCAGAAGGACGGAAGGGGCGCCATCTTTACTGTCCACTGCGGAAGTGAGGAAGAACGAGCACAAACCCAAAGAACATACAGGAAATAAAGAGAAATGACCGGGACGTGAACTAAAGCTGTAAATAATGGACCGACACAGCAAAGCCAAAGCTGGAGCTCGAAAACACTAAAGTGAACAAACGTCTCCCAGGATTGAGAAAACACAAATAAACATAATAGAAATGAAAAAGGCGGCAAATCTACAGAGACCAGCGAGTGAGGTCGTGAGGCTGCTCAGGAGACCCTGGGAAGGGAGTGAGGAAGCTTGGCTGAAGCGGGGGCTGCCCAGAGGCCCAGGCCCACGAGAAGGCGCTCGCGAGGGAGGGCTGACGTGACGCCGCCGTGGTCGTTGAGGAAATGGAGCCAGGCGCCGAAGGCCATCCACACAAAGCCCACTAGCCCCGGGGTGCTGGGAAAAATTCCACTCATACGCCAGAGAACACAGACACGCGTGTCACACAGATCGCTCCAGAGAACAGGCGCGGGCACGCCCCCCGCGGCTCCACGAGGCCAGAGTGGACGCCCTCCTCGCCCCCGCGGTTCCCTGAGGCCAGAGTAGACACAGCCCCTGCGGCTCCACGAGGCCAGCATGGACATGGCTTCCATGGCTCCACGAGGCCAGAGCGGACAAACCCCAGAAGCTTGCAAGGCGTGGTGGGAAGCACGGGCCGGCCTTGCTTGCAGAGACTTAGGACAGGGGATGCCCCGTGAGGGCATGGCAGCTAAGCAGGGTGGGCCAGGCCCCAGCTTTGTGACCGCCATGTAGCGGGGGGTGGACGGCAACACGCAGGGTCATGGGAGACACACCGTGAGTTCACTTCACGTATGGAAAACTAAAACCCTAACCGACTGGACAGGAGCTCCCATCACCCGCGGAAGGGATCCCCAGAAAATCTAGAGCCAGCATCACATCAAGAGGGGACAGGTGAGGAGTGAAGTGGGGCCCTCCTGGCACCCCTGCAGCAGCGCACAGCCCCAGAAGAGACCTCGACCTAAAGTCAGAGGACGACAAGGTGGCTCGACCAGGCGGTCGTGCCGTTACGCGAGTCACACGCTGACTTGAGAACGCGGAGGCTCAGGCCAAGGGAACCCAGCCCAGGCCCGGTCGAGAGCTCACTCTACGAAGAGGGGTCTCCTCCAGCCACACGCATCCTGGGAGGGCGTCCTGCCAGGGGACAGCCCCCCAGAGTGGGGCAGAGGACAGGTGCGGACAACGGGAGAAGACGCCAAGTGAGGCCCTGGCCCGGGCTGTAGCCCGCCAGCCACTCTCTGGGCGCTTGGCCCAATCCTGGGGGGCTCTATCCATCACGGGCCTGGCCAGACCTGCTGGAGAAAGGACAGGCCTCTGCGGAAGGGGCTGGGACAGCTGGAGACCCGCGTGGGACAACAACGCCGGACCCACAACCTCCCCACAGAGACTTGATCCAGCGCATGCTTATTTAGGGAGAAAAAGGAAAACGCCAGTCCTGAATTTCATAGAAAATGTAGAAAAATATCTTCGAGACAGTGAGGAAAAAAAGAATTCAAGACCCCAAAGGGTAGATTTTAAAGAAAAAGATAAATTAAAATGTAACACTTTTAGATCAGATAAAAATATCAGATAAATAAAACCACAGCTGGGAAGGGGCGTTTCAATGGCTCCGCGTGATCAGCAACTAGTATCTGTGGCCTCGGGGTCAGTCTCAGGCTGTCACCACTGCGCCTGAGCTCTATCCCCCTCAGGGAGTGACCCCCACGGCGCAGCAGACCTCTCCTGTCTCCCTGCTGCCCCCTCAGCAGTAGATCTCAGTGGATCCGCCTGTTCTGCTCCCCACTCTGTCTCTGGGGAGTTCTCTCACCCCCCCCCACACCTCTGGCCTGCACCCCAGTTCTTCTATGGAAAACAAACAAACAAAACAGAATTGTGACACACTGCTAAAAATGAACAGACAGGTGACACACGTTGGGAAGTGTCAGGTTCTGGACAGGTGACTGACACAAGTGGACACTGGACAGACCAACCGACCTGGAGCCTGGCCTCACGCCAGGGGAGGGGCAGGCCCGCTAGCCACTGCTGCAGAGCAAGCAGCACGGCGCGCCCTCCTTCCCAGCACGCTCACTCCTGGGAAGCCGCCCTGCACGCGACCCCGCCCACCCCCGGCACAGGCTGGGGCGGGGGGGAGCCCGGGACAGCCGAGGGCAGGTGTCCGGAGAGAGGGCAGGCACGGCGGCGGATGCGCGCAGGCGAGGACGGCAGTGGGGTGTTCTTAGGAGAAGAAGCAGGCAGGGAGCCGGGGCCAGGGAGCCGGGGCCAGGGAGCCGAGGAAGCACCCTCAGAATGACTGGTGGGGCGGCTGGCTAGGTCCCGGGTGAGGGGGAAGAACCCTGCTGGGCCCCGGGCAGCCGCGCTGGGTCTGGATCAGAGCTCTGTGGGTGGGGGCCGGCCCAGTGTGCGGGCGTGGGGTGCTGGCGAGGGGCCCAGAGGGGGGGCCCGCACCCCCAGTATGCAGCTAAGGAGCGAGAAAGGGTGGCCTGACACCCCTGCAGGAGGACGGCTGGCAGCGGACAATGGACAGGTGTGGACAGCGGACCGTGTCTGACCGTGAATGGGGAAGCGGTGACTGCCATGAGCAGGTGTAAACAGAGGGCGAGGCTGGCATAACCTCGGTTCCTACAGCCAGGGTGGGATGCCCGGAGCTGCGGTTAAGTCTGTGCCGGGGCAGGTACTCCCGGGGCTCAGGACAGAGTTGATGTGCAAGGGTGTGCCTGCAAAGAGGCACCCTGGGGTGCATGGCTGGAGCTGGCTCTGTGGGTCTCGACCGCCAGAGTTTCGGGGTTCCCCACTGGAGGAGGGCCTTGCTTGGGCCCATGCCGTGGCTCTGGGTCAGACCCCGGCAGAGGGGCCACCGGGCGCGTCCTGTATGGGGGTGGTGGGTGAACGCCCGCCCCTCATCTGCCGTGCAGGCCCCTCGAGGTGAGCAGGAGGCAGAGCTGAGCCCCAGCTGGGATCCCCGCTGAGGGTGGGGGCTGTCAGATCTTGAGGGGGCCTGAAGCCCGGTAGGGCCCATCACGCAGCACAGAGCATGGGGAGAGCCGCCTTCCCACAGGAAGCCAGCAGCCCCATGCCAGCCGCCTGCGCCACACTCAGCAAGGGGCCAGGCACCTGCTGGGAGCGCCGTGTGTGCTGAGGGAGGCGCCGGCCCACACGCACCGGGTGGACCATGCAGGGATATTGCAGCTGGGCGGCCAGCCCTGCCCCCGTGCACCCCAGATCGTCCTGGTCTCAGCAGCACGGCCGGGCCTCGCTAGCCCAGTGCGAGGAGCTGCCTGCGGGGGTCTGGCGCGGGGCTCACCGATGAGGGAGTTGAGGGACGAGTAGGAGCTGACACGCCGCATCTTGTCGATGGTCTCAAAGGACAGGATGTACTCCTCGCTCTCAGGGCTGCCCAGGGTGCTGCTGGCGCTGCTGCTGGCGCTCAGGTTCCCGGGGGAGAAGGCTGCCGAGCTGCCCGCTGGCCATGGACAGAGGGAGGGGTCAGCGCCAGCGCCCGCCCACCTTGGCCGAAGCTGCTGGGCGTGCAGCCGGCACCCACCAGGAGCTGGTGCTGGGGCGGGGCTGCGGTGTGGCGCGCCCGCAGTGGCCGGCCCGGGAGAGGGCGCCACGGGTCAGCAGACCCACTGCCGGCTGCACATGGGGGCAGCGGGCAGGGCAGGGCGCCTACAGGAGTCCCGGACAGTCCACCCCCACGGCCCGGCCCTTACTCTCTTCCGTCAGGCTGAGATTCTGCAGAGACTTGTTCAAGCTCCTTGCCGTGGCCACAGCGCGGATGTTGCCATAGGAGCTGACTGAGCGCAGTCTGGGGGTGCAGGGGCTGTCCCGCACCGGGGTCAGGCTCCCGCCCTCTGGGGAGAGGAGAGGAGAGGAGCTGACTGCCCGGGTCGCAGCTCCAACGCGCCGGGACAGCGGCGAACCCGGACGGCACGATGCCCACGGAGCCGCGGGGCCCCGGGGACCGTGGGGGTGGGCCGGAGAGGCCCGGCTGCCAGGAGCAGAGACCTTGGCTGGGTGTGTGCTTGGGCCGTCCAAGCCGGCGGCCGCGGGGAGGGCCCTGAGAAGTGGGCTCGCAGGGGCAGCACAGGCGCCGCTCTCGGTCTCGGGGGGCGCGCCCGGCCCTCCCCTCCCCAGTGCCCGAGCAGAGATTGCTGACCAGCAGCCCCGGCCCCGCAGAGGCGGCCACGTGGGGCTGGGGCTCGCGTGTGAAGGGGAGGCCGGCTCTTTGCTGCCAGGGATTTGCTCCCCCCACTGGGTCAAAAGGAGGGAAAAAGGCAGAGGCCCAGAGGGCCCTTCTGGGCTGCCCGCGCGGGGGCGGGACCCAGGGCTCAGGCGGGATGGGGGTGGGGTGGGCAGGGCGCGGGCGGCAGCACCTGTGGCGGCCGGGGAAGGCAGCGGGTAGCTCTTCTCCTCCTCCATGAACTGCAAGGCCACGGTGCAGAAGTTGCTCTCGTACTGGACGACCAGGTGACTCAGCGCCACCACCAGCTCCTGCGGGAGGAGAGCGCGACCCTTAGGCGCTGGCAGCCGTCTGCGGGGGCAGCGAGCCCGGAAAGTCAGCACCCGACGCTTGAGCCGCCTCAGACGGCCAGGTTGGCGGGGCTCGGGCCTCTCAGCGAGCGCCGGTGTCCACCACAGTGTGGTCAGGAAGGGGCCAGCGGCCCGAGGGGCTGCCCAGGTACACACAGCTCAGTCCAGGGAGATGGACCCTGCACCAGCACTCGGGGACCTGCAAGCCTGCCGGCCGGCTGTCCAAAAACCCCAGCAGCTCCCACTTCTGTCTCAGGAAGACTCGGCAGAAAGCCAGTCTGCGGGAGCTCCGGGCCGGGGCCGCCGGGGTGCAACGGGGCTCAGCCGCCGCATCCGTGGGCTGCTCAAAAGCGCTGGGCCCCAGCTCTCTCCATCCAGTCCAGGCTGGCCCCCCAGCCCTCGGCCTGGCCTGGCCCCAGGGGTGCTCTGCCCCACCTGCTGTCCTGCCTTCCCGCCCAGGGCCCCGCCTTGCCACCTGGGGCTGCTCACTTCCAACCCCATTGCCCAGAAAGTTCTTGGGGAGAGTGGGGCACCCGCCTGGAGACCAGGCCAGCTCTGGGGCCAGGCACTGTCATGCCAGGGGTGTGGCCAGGGGCTGGTCAGGGAGGCGCTGCTGGATGCTGCTGTGGACAGGACACCACCTGGGAGGCCTGAGGTCACCCACATCTACAAATACAAACTGCCTGTGGGGGCGCATGTGCCCCCCTGCTGAAGTGGTGACAGGGAGAGGCCCGTGGCCCCGCCCCACTAGGCCTCAGACAGTGGCCGGCGTGGGGGTCACACGGTGCCTGCAGCCTGGCCCTGGGCTCGAAGGGGCGGCCGCTGGTGGGCAGCCGGGACTGCACAGCTTGCAGAGGGGGGCGGCGGGACGTGCTGACTAGACCCCATTGGGTCTGCATGCAGAGCCCTCTGCTGCTGGGATGGCCTATCTGATGCTGGACCCGTGACTTCCTGAGGACCTGGGATGAGGCCCTTCTTTCCCTCACTGGCCATTGGCTGGGGCCAGCAGAGGCGCCTTGTGGCCCCACAGTGGGTGGACAGGCCAGGTAGTGGCCGAGTGCTGGGGCACGGAGCCCCGGGGCTCCTGGCGCTGGCTCCCAGGCCTCAGGCCGTGGGCCCTGCAGTGTCACATGTGATTGGCGACTCACAGGAGCTGCTGGCTGTTGGGTCCTCTAGTGAAGAAAGGCTCGCAAGGTCCCGGGAGGCCTCCTGGACACCCCAGGAATGCCCACAGCTGTGGCCCCGCTCCCCCAAGCCTCTGCATCTCCTTGGTAGGACTGAGGCTGGAGCAGGCTGAGGGCGGGCACAGATGCCCCAAGGGCAGCAGGATGGGACTGAGACAGGGCTCCTCCCACTCCCCCGCAGACGCCTCCCTGGAGGTGGGCAAGTGCCACCCAGGGCCTGTGGCAGTGCCAGGCCAGCCTCTGGGCCCTGATTCCGGACCAGGGCTTCGGCTTCATTGAGCCGAGCCGGCTCAGGGAAGGCGCGGCCTCCCCTCCACACCCTGTGAGCCCAGGAGGGCCGGGATGACAGAGGAGGGAGCCTTTCTCACCCCACGGGGGCCACACCCGGCTCCGCCGTGCAGCTGAGGCCCTGGGCACCTGGTGCCACTGAGTCCTGCAGGGGACGGAGCCCACGCTGGGACTCAGACCAGCCGCCTCTCTGGTGGCCTCTCCTCACCCCTCCTTCTTGTGAGGGGAAAAAGCTTTTCTTTCTAAAAAGAAGAATTTTAATGGACACTCAAGGAAAGGGCGGATCTGCTGCTTCTGCCGAGGCCCTGGGAGGCTTTGGGGGTGGGGGAGGGGCTCTGATGCCAGCGGCTGGACTTGGGGAGGCAGCTGGGCCCTGCTGCTCAGCGCAGGGCCCAGGACGGGTCAGCAGGCCCTCAGCTCGCCTCTGTAAGTCCCACGCAAGCGGGGGCAAGCCAAAGGGGTTGGGATCTGGCTGCAGGATGTGCATTAGGTCACAGCCACCCCAGTAAACTGGGGGTCTGCCCCCAAACAAGCAAGCACCCCCACCGTGCCCTCTCCCGCAGCCAGTCTCCCCGCCAGCACCCGGGAAAGCAGGCACCCCAGGGTCTGGGGAAGAGGGATCATGGCGCTGCCCGGCGGCCTCCCTGCCCACTGGTGTATGCTCTGCCCGAGGGCGGCTTGGCGGGGCGGGTCACGGTGGGGATGGCACGAGTGGGCGCGGTCGGTGAGCAGCGATCTCTGGATGGGGTGGGAAGGGCACGGCGCGCTGGCTGCCCTTGTGAGTTTGGTGCGGTGAGCAAGGCCGCCACGAGCAGGGCGGGCGGGGGCCTGCCAGAGGCCACTCGAGTCTCTGGTGAAGAGGCCACGGCAAGGGAACTGGACAGACACCAGAGGCCTGCCCCATGGCCACAGACGCTGGCCAGACCCGGGCAGGGGGAGGGAGGTGCACGTACCTTGCGGACCACGGGGCTCCCGTCACTGATGAGCTGGGCCAGCATCATGGCCACGTTGTGGTCAATGGTGGTGGAATGGTCTGTCCTCTCCGCCGAGTTGCCCACGAAGGTGCCGAGGGCAAAGACGGCCGCGCAGCGCACCTGTGAGACGGGCGGGCAGGACGTGGGGTACCAGCGCCTGGCCCAGGCCCCTCTCACAGCCAGGAAAGGCACTGGAGCAGGTTGGGGTCCTGCGGCCCGGCCCAGGCATGGGGAGTGGAGGTCAAACTCCCTGAACAAAAGGCCAGCAGCCCGCTCCCCAGCCCACGGGCCTCGGGTGTGGCCGCCCATGGGGCCTGGATCTGTGCTCCACGCCTGCCTCTGGCCCGTCGGATGCAGGAGAAAAGCTCCACCTTGCTGACCCGTCCCCTGGTTTCTAAAATGTCCTGTCCTGGGCAGCTGGGGGAGGGGTAAGATGGCCTGCGATGGCCCCACTGGACACTGCGCCCAGGACGCCAGGGAGCCGGGCCCGTCTGGCGGCTCCTGGCAGACCCATGTGGAGCAATTCAGGATCGGGCCCCCGGGTCCCGAAAGATTGGGCTCCACCTGGAATTAGCTCTGACCCATGAGCCGGGCCGGGCGCAGGGGGTGGAGGCAGGGGCCGCCCTCGGCTCACCTGGGCCCGCGGTCAGAGCATGTGGGGGGAACATCGCGGAAGCCCTGAAGGTGACCCCCAGAAAGAGGCTAAAATGGGTGTGGACAGAGCGTCCGGGGAGCGTGGGTGGGCAGGGCCTGAGGGACACGCTCGGCGGGCAGAAGGGACACGCGCCGCGCCGGCATTTCCTCTCCCTGTCCACCTTCCCCCCACGACGCCAGGCTGCACTCGGGGTGCCCTGCATCTCTCTGAACAAACTGGGAAACCAAACAAACTGGAGAGAGCCTGAAGCCCGCGCACCTCGCCCCCCGGCCAGGACCCAGAACTGCATGGCCCCTCCCCGCACCCTGAGCGCCGGCGCCCTCACCTCGGGGATGGGGTCGGACAGCAGGCTGCAGAGCTTCTCGTGTGCGCTGTCCCGCACGCCGCACCACCGGGCCGAGTCGAAGTTCTGCCAGACCCGCCCCAAGCAGATGGCCACCCACTGGCGCAGCAGCGGGTGCGGGTCGGTGAGCTGCTCCAGGCAGATGGCGATCAGGTTGCCCTGGAGACAGGCCTCCTGCGGGGGAGCAAGGACACCGTGCACCCCCAGGGCTCGTGCGCGTCCCTTTCAAACCCCAACTTCCATGGCTGGCTAAGCCGCAGGGCCGCTCCCCTTGGGGCCGGGGTGCGCATGGCCGTCCCCCTGCCGCTCAGACGCCCAGGCCGGGGCAGCGGCTCACCTGCCCTGCGCTGTAGCCGTTGACGATCACTGCCAGGATGAAGGCTGTCATGGTCCTGTGCTCCGCCTGCAAGACAGAGGCTGCTTGCCCTGGTGGTCCCAGGGGGAGTTCTGCTGCGGCAGCGGCCAGCTCTGTGGTGTGGGCACAGCCTCTTGAAGGAGGCCTGTCAGGGGCCGGCTGTCCTCTGGGCCCCGAGGCCGCAGGATGTGCCACGTCGCCACCAAGCCTGCCGAGCTTCCGTACGTCTCCCCTCACCCTGGGCCGGTGAGGGGGCCGGGGGTCCTGGCCAGCGTGCACGGTGGAAGGAGCCAGTCCCCAGCCGCTGTCCCCCGGCCCGCTCTGGCCACTCTCCCCCGCTGGCTCCCCGAGGTGGCTCACGGTCGTGCCCTCCGCGGCTCACGAGCCCAGGCAGCCAATCCCTGGCCTTCCTGGATCGCCCGCGGCTGCCAGGAGACTTCACCCGGCCCCTCCCGCTCCACCCCCAGAGGCTTCTGTTCTCCATGTTCACAGCCCCTGCTCTTTGGCGCGGGCCAGGTGCGCCCAGCTCCTCCGCCTCCCGCTGCGAATGCACCCGCGACCCCACGGCGTCCCCCCTCCCCATGGCCTGCTCAGGGCTCGGCAGCAGGGATGTGCGGGCTCGCCTGGGCGTGGTCCCCGGGCACGGGGCCTGGGCCGGCCCCTCACGGGCCCGAGGAGACAGGACTGCGCCCAGCAGAGAAGTGACACGCGGCCCGCAGAGCGTGCAGCTGGGCGGGGCCACTGGACACCCGCCCGCGCCCACCTCGGCCCGCTTGGGTGAGTGAGTGGGCGGGTGGGCGGTGCCACTTACAGGCATGTAGGGGTCGGCCAGCACGGAGAGGAAGTACTTGTGCCCGCTGTCCTTCACCAGGTCGGCCTGGCACGACTGGGGAGAGAGCAGAGGAGGCCTGAGTCTCCGCAGGGTGGGTGGGCGCCCCACACAGCGCCCGCAGCTGTGTGGCCTCAACCGAAAGAGCAGCTAGAAGGAGGCTCCCGACGCGCCCCGGGAGGGCCCAAAGGCGGGGCGGGGAAGGACAGGGTCGCAGCCACGTTCTCCTCCAGCAGCCCCAGCAAGTACAGGGACCTGGGGGCTAACAGCAGAAGCAACGGCCCCTGGAATACCCCGCGGGGCGGCTTGGGGGCGGGGGCCTGTCCTTGGCGAGAGGCCGCAGTTGCAGCTGTCGCCTGACAAGAGAGCAGGGCGGGGGTCCAGGGCCCTCGTCCACGTGAGACGCCCCGAGGGATGCACCTGCGCCCCTCTGCGGGCTCCTCCCCACGGGGTAAGTGGGCAGGACGGTTCCTCTGGGGTCTGGACCCTATGGGAACTACTACGGGGTGGAGCCGTGGGGGCGTTGCCACCTTTCTCTTCAGCAGGACTCTTGCTCCCACCCTCTCCCTGCGCCTGCCCACCAGCCCCAGGGTGGCCCCGGCCCTGAGCACGCCCACCCGCGGGCTGAGTGTGGGTTCCCAGAGGCGGCCAGCAGGGCCCAGAGTAGGCGGTGGGCAGGCTGCTGGGGGCGGCCACGCTGGGAGTCCGCGCTCCTGTGCCCGCTGACAGATGGCGCTCGGCGTGGTGCCCTGTGACGGCCTCGGACGGCGAGCCTGGTAACACTTCAGGCCACGGCACCTCCCCTGGGGGCTGGCGGTGTCCTCTGACCGCTGCCCTGGGGCGGGGGCGTCTGCGTGGTCTCGAGGAGCCAAGGGCTGGCTTTCTCGAGTGGACCTGACGGAGGGGCTCATTTGACCTCCCTGTTGACGGTGGTGCTCACCGTCCGGCCCCCCGTGCCCCCCCCAACACTGCACCGTCGAAGCCCCTGCCCGCCCGCTGCCCCTGCCTGCGCCATGTCCGCGTGGCCCTGCTGCCCGCGCCCCTCCACCCGCTCCTGCCCCTGCAGCTCGAGTGGTGAGCAGACTCCGCGCTCGGCAGGCCCAGCTCCCGAGCTCGCTCTTCCACGCCGAGCTTGGGGTGCGTGTGGAAGCCTTTGCTTGGCCCGAGGAGGAGCCCCAGGGGCTTCTCCTGGGCCCCGCAGTGGCGGCTACAGGTCTGCGGCCATCGTGTGCTGCTGCAAGGCGTGGGCTGCAGCTCCGGCTTAGGAGCCGCCGAGGAGAAACGTCGTTTCATTCCAACTAAACCCACCGTTCCTTGAAGGGCCCCAAGGGCAGGAACGGCACAGACTAGATTTGTGCTTCCAGAGTTTCCTGCAATGAGGCTTCCGGCCAGGCTGACCCGACGCCCCCCACCCGCGGGCCGCTGTCTCCTCGCCCCGCCGGGCGCACGCGGCCAGCACTGCGCGGGGCCCACTCTGGCTGAACGGGCAGATCTCTGAGAGATTTAAAGAGCTCGGCTCACAGCTTTGGCCACACCTGCACGTGTCCAGCCAGCACGTCTTCAACTACTCTCTCGCCGGCCCTTCCAGGGCCCGCCCGCCCGCGCCGGGCCGCCCGCTGGGCCCAAGGCCATCTCCCCGAGCCTCGTCTGGCGCATCTCACGCCCACCAGATTTCCCTCCGCTGTTTACTTGGCCGGTAATCCCGTCCAGTACATTCTTCACGTCACGTATTGTAGTTTTCATCTCTAGAAGTTAACGTCTTCCATGTCCTGACTGAACAGTCTGGCGCAGAACAGACGTATCGTAAGGGCTTTAACGCCGCCTGCCGCCCCCGGCATCATGGGATGCGACGGCGCAGGCCAGGCCTCCGCTCCGCGGACGGTCTCCCGCAGAAGCGTAGCGTGGCGTCACGTGCACGCGGCTGGTTTGGGAAGAGACCTCTGGAAACGGGTTCTCTGGAGAAATCCGCCCTGAGGGTACAGGGCCGGGCTGCCCTGAGCTGCGCCCCCTGCGTCCCCGCAGTGCTCCCGGCCCTGCTGTTGGTGGCTCGGGGCTCTCCCATGCTGCACCCCCAGGAGCGGTGTTCCTCCCCCAGACAGGCCTGCCTTTGCAGTAGAGGCCTCCTAGTCTCCCCTGACTCTGCAGGAGCCCCCCATGACACGGTGGGCGCGCGACACGTGCCTGGTAGAGGAGGGTCCTGCTGAGGGGGCCCCCATCCTTCTCCACCTTGGCGAAGCACCCCGAGGGGCCCCAGCCGGGAGAGCTGAGCACAGAGCGGGCCTGGGGCCACGAGGTCCGTCACCACAAACAGGACGCGGCCCCCCAGCCTTCCGGGAGGGTAGCTGGCCTACCAGCCTCCTCCCGGCCACACCCACCTCCTGCCCCTGCCCCCCGGCGCGTGCCCCAGCCCTGTGTGGAGCTCTCATGCCCCCGGAGGCTGCGGGGGGCAAGTGGGGTCAGGGTCACCTGCTGACCAGAGAGCCTTCCTGTCAGGGCGGCGGGGGGGGGGGGGTGATGGGTGTGGGGCAAGGGCAGGGCCAGAGGCCCCAGGGGAGCACGACTTTGTTCTGGAAGGGACGCGCTGGCCTGGCCACAGGAGGGTGGTGGGTGCCAAGCCCGGAGGTCTGGGGAGGGGGGAGGATGAGCGGTTTGGGCCCCTCAGAGGGGAGCGAGGAGGCGGCGAGGCCTGGCCCTTACACTGCAGGGCCGGGCTCGGCTCGGCTCTGGGGGCCAGGCAGCTGGTGACCCCACGGTGCTCCCACCCACGGAGGGCAGGCCACTCACGCTGTCGACGGCGAGAATCTTGGCCCAGATGAAGACGAGCAGCGGCCGCAGCTCTCGGGCCGAGCTCTGCAGCAGCTTCAGCACGTAGGGGAAGATGCCGACAGACAGGGCCTGGGGAGAGAGGGGCGGGGCGGGGCGCCTCGTTCACTTGTGGGCACGAGCCGAGGCGGCAGAGCTCAGCCGGGCAGGCCCCCGGAGGGCGCAGGGACCGCTGTCAGGCAGGACCCAGGCCCCTCGAGGCTGCGGTCATCAATGGACCATCCTGCACCCTGCTGTGCCCACCTCCCTGAGCTGACCTCCTTCTGGGGACGGCAGGAGAAGCTGGGGTCTTGTCAGGTGGGGTGGGGCTGGTGCGGGTGCTCCACTAAGGTGCCCTCTCGGCAGGGCTATCAGAGGGCGGTTGGCCCAGGGCTGCCTCCCTTCCTGCTCTGCCCTCAGCCCGGCTGCCCTCCCACAGGCGCCGGCTGGCACCTGGGGCTGTGACCAGGCTGGCTGGGCCTTGTGTCCCCCGCCTCCCCCGGCGCCTCTGGTCAAGGCCAACCTGGCGGGCTGCAGCCACGGCTCACGTGCCAGCCTCTGTTCACGTCGAGCAGAAGCTCCCGTGGCAGAAGCGCCAGTCAAGGCGCCAGTCAAGTTCAATCAAAACCAAAAGTGATCGCGTGAGCCAAACTCTGAGTGGTGGCCGTGTCCCCTGCTTCTAAGGAGCGTGGTGCCACCGCCAAGCTTCACTGAGGTGATGAGGCGGCGCCATCAGGGCCCCCCTCTCGTGGGTTCCGCGGTGCAGAACCCCGGGGCCAGCGTCTGCAAGGCAGCGGCCGCCCACGGCCACAGAAGCGCTGAGACCCACCCACGGAGAAGGTGGCCGCCCGCCCGCCGTGGTCAGGGCACAGCTACGCACCAGGCTCACTGCCCAGGGGCCCAGGTCCAGGAACCTTCCCAGCAGGTCCAGGGCTCGCAGCCGGTGCACCTGGCTCAGCAGCACCTGCGGGAGGGGGTTGTCAGGGAGCCTGTTCTCCAGCCGCGGGAGAGCCGCTGCAAAGCACCGGGGCAGGGCCAGCCGTGCCGCAGCTGCCGTGCCGGCGTCTGCACCTGTTCCCGCTCCCCTCCTCACCCGGCCGGCCGGGAGCATGGCCACAGTGCCCTTCCCGCCCTTCCGGGCAGGCATGGGCGGGGCCCGAGGCCGGCAGGCTCTTGTCGACAGCTCGGGGTGGACCCCCTGGCGCTCTGAGTGCCTGCCTGGGAAATTCCGAGGCCCAGGCCCAGTCACAGAACACAGCCTGCACTCGCCGCTCGCTACCCGCCCCACCTCGGTCGCCCCCATGACGTGGCGCCACCCCCAGGATGGCCTCCCTTCAGGGCAGCAAGGCGGTGGGCGGGGAGGTGGGCCCGGGGGAGGCGGGCCGGGGAGAGGTGTGAGCTCGGACCAGTCACTGAACCTCTCTGCCCCTCATGTTCACTCACAGAGCGGGTGGCCACAGCCTGCCCAGCCGGTCCATTCAATTAGCTCACAAATTAAAAGCTCCTGGGACAGTGACAGCCTGTGCTGCGTGGCTGTCGGCTGATAGGTAAAAATAAAATACCCTTTTAATCTAAATTTCTTTGATGACAAGTGAGGTTGGGTTTTTTCCCACAGGTTAATTGGCTGTTTCTCTGGTAAACAGCCCACGCGTGTCCGTATTTCCTACTCGATGTTCAGCGTTTCCTAATTGCCATGAAAGAGTCTTACAAATTAGAAAGGGCAGCCTCTGGCAGACACGATTTTTTTAAGTTACATCAAAGTCTTAAGTTTCCGTGGTGCCGTCTATGCTGCCCCGTCCGCCGCTACACGGGGCCCTCCGGCATGTCTGCCCGACGTCCGCCACTCCCCGAGAGGTTCTGGGGTGCTGGCTTATGTGGGCTGGGAAGCGTCTCCCACCCCCAGGTGGCCGCACGGCCACGGCCACGGCCCGCTGTAACGTGGGTGTTTGTGGGGCAGCGCCCGCTCTGCCCCAACCCCTGGGCCCCGGGCCTCTGGCCCGGGGGGCGGCGGCCCTGCACAGAGGACCTGCTGGGCTCCGTGTGGGCCTGGGGACAGGTGCAGAATGGGTAGGCACTGGTGGGGCAGAGGGGCTGCCAGGGTGGGGCAGGGGCTGGCAGGGTCCCTGTGCAGGGGCAGGGTGGAGGGAGGGTCACCCAAGGTGGGGACAGAGCAGGGAGGGCCTGAGCGCCACCAGGCTCCAGGGAGGGGCTGGGAGGAGTCAAGAAGGGGTGCATGCTGAGGTTTCCACCGGGCGGGCCGCTGGGTAGGCCAGAGCCATGGGGAGGCTTCTCAGACCGGGGCCCGTGGTCTGGGGCACGGCCACCCTGCTCTTCTCGGACGACGCCTGAGTGGCGTCTTGGGGCGCAGGGGGTCTGGGCGGAAGCTGGCAGGTGCCGTGGGTCCACCTCCTGATCTACCTCTGCTCGTCACCTGCCAGCTGCCCAGGGTCAGGGTGCAGTCGGCAGAGCTGGACAGCGGGGGCCGGAGTCACGCCGAGAGGGCCCAACGCGCCCTCATGCCGTGAGTGTGGCTTGGGTGGCCTTCCCCTCGGGCGGCCAGCGCCATGGGCTGCAATCCCAAGACTGGCAGGCGGGCCCGGCCTCAGGGTCCCTGTGCGATCTGGACTCGGCGGTGCCAGGGCCGCCATGAGTGGTCTCTCGGGGCCATCACCGGGCGCGGGGAGAGTCCTGCTGCAGCCCCCAGCAGGCCCGGCCGCGCAGCTGTCAAGCAAGCCTCTTTCCCGTCCCTCCGTTATTCGCACTTTTAAAAACTGGAAGCCGGTGTAAGTCCAAAGGACTTTTACGACAAGGACCCTTTCGGCGAGTCCGCACTTTTTAGCAGACTTCCTGCCGCCGCGCCCGGGCCTGCGGGAGTCGAGGTGAACGCGGGTGAACAGAGTGGGCCTTGGGGTCTCCCGTCCGCAGCAACAGGTGCCACTGTGAGCCAGGTGCCAACCCTGGAGAGCACTCGGCACCTGCCTGGAGAGGTGCCTACCGCGGGGGCCAAGGCACCCCCCAGGTCAGTGAGATGGGAGCCACCAGTGTGCCCCGTGTGTGTGATGGCGACACCCCACACGCCCGCTGCAGCGGCCGCGGCTGCGACCCGGGGACGAGCTCTGGGCGGACGCCCGCCGGGGCGACTGCACAGTCCTCCCAAACCCCTCTGTCCTCTCCCCAGGGGTTGGGGTTCTACCTTCTCTGCAGTTCGGCAGGTCCTGGAGGCCCCCCACGACTGTCCACACAAGCAGAACGGACATGGGGGCTGCTCAGGAGTGGGGTGGCTGTGTCCGCATGTGCACGAGGGCCTGCGGCACGGGTGGGCGCCCCAGTCTGGGAGGGGGCGATGTTTGTGGAGAGGGCGGGGCGGTCAGCACTCCTCCCGCCAGGGTGGGGGTGACCTGGCCGGGGCGATGCCGGGTGGCTCTGGGGAGAGCCCAGCAGCGGGAAGGCGCGGCCACGCTCGCTAGGGCCACAGGGAGCGGTCGCCTGTGTGCCACGAACCCTCCGGGCGAGGGGGGCTGGAGGGCGGGCGTGGGTGGCGGCGGCAGTGCTGCAGGGTGGCAGCGTCCTGTGGGGAGGGAGGCCCGGGTCCTCCAGCTGGACGTGGGGACGCTCGCCCCCCTCCACAGGGCAGGCGGCTGGCGCAGCTGCGGGGACCCGCCCCAACTGCAAACTGATCTCCAGGCTCAAGAGCGAGACATCAGCCTCGGGGCACAAAGCGCGGTCTGAGGCTTGTTCCAGAGCAGACGGCTCTTCTCGGTGGTGACCCGACTGCCACCCCCCAAAAACACACCAGAGGCCGGAGCCCGAGGGGCCCTGAGCCGCCCACCTGCGATGGATGTCGGTTCTCTGCCACCGCCCCCACTCACTGCGGCGCCAACCTCCCGAGCTGCGGCTGCCCCGCGAGCACAGCGGGCTGTGAGAGTGGCAGCCCCCCGCCCCCGCCACTCCCTCCTCCCTTCCCTGGGGCGATGGGCCAGCCCCTGCAGAAAGCACTCTCACGCCAGGTGGGGCTGCAGCCGAGACCGCACCCAGTGGGGTTGGGACCCAAACCTCAAGGTGCTGGCAGGGGAGTCCCACGGGGCCGGTGAGAGTCGCCCGCGCCGCCGCGGGCCCGTGGGAGCAGGCCGGGGCTGTACGCCCGAAGTGTGCGTGCCTGGCCGGCTGGCTGCACACGGCAGGGCTCCCTGGTGACGCGCGCGCCGGCTCGCGGCCTGGGCTGGCCTGGGACGCACCTGCAGGACGATGGGCAGCTGCTCGGGAGGGCTCCGGTTCTCCACGCCCATGGCGAGCCACACCTGGAAGGCGGTCAGCTGCTCCGCGAAGAACGGGCTGTGCTGTGGACACAGAGTGGGCAGTCAGGGGCCCCACCGCCCCACTTCCTCCCAGGTTGGCCTGCGGGCGGGCTCACAGGTGTCCGCAGCTGGAGACGCTGCCACACGCAGACACACCCCACCTTTTCCACCCAAAGCTGCCGGGAGAAGCCCCGGCCCAGCTGTCGCGCTTCCTCATGCTGCGGCTGATGCACAGAGCAGCCTCCCGGCAGGTAAAGGGCACCCGAAAACACCCCACATGTCTGAGGGGCACGTCAGAGCTGCATTTGGGGCCAAATCACCAGCCCATCCCGAGCCGGAGCTGCGGTGCAGAGTCCTGGGGAGCCAGGCAGCGAGGTCGGCGCGGTGGCGGGCCCTGGGGAGGTTCTGCTATTCTAAGTGGTGGGTGAGCCCAGCGCCCCCCCGTGTCCCGCTTGCTGCCCTGTCCAAACACGCAGGGACTGGGTGTCAGGGCTGAGACTCCCCCACTTACGGCACCTCACTGCTGAGAAGAGGAGGCCATGGGGAACCCTTGGGAGCCCAGAGCCTCCTCTCTGGGCCCGGTCAGACGGCTGGGCCTGCAGGGGCTCCCGCCAACCTCGGTGACCTGGGGACTCACCCGAAACGCGGTGCCTTCCTCGATGATCGTGGGCAGCTGAGAGAGACAGATGTCCACGGCGAGGTCCCAGGCCTGCCTAGGGAGGCAGAGGAAGGCCCAGGGGTCACCAGCAGCCACTGGGCGGCCCCAGCTTAGCTGCACGGGCACCCACGGCACCTGCCAGCCGTTGGTATCCAACGTCAGAACAAAGCTTGGGGGAAGAGGGATGCCCCCCCCCTTTCCAAGGTCATCCCCCCACCCCCGTGCCCCTGGCCCGGCAGCGCCCATGAGCAGAGCCCTGGGTGGCAGCAGACGCAGCCCCAGACATGAGCCGGAGAGCCAGCTGGGCGGGTGTGGGCACCAGCAGCCCCAGGGTCAGGGCCTGGGCCCCCAAAGGCGGGGTGTACAGGGGGGCCCAAGCACTGGTGGTACGGCCTGAGGTGGAAAGACCACTCTCTGGTGTGCGGAGGTGACGGTCTTCCACACCTTCTCTTGGGCACCATCCTCCCAGTTCGTCCTGTGCCGACCTGGCGCCCCAGCCCAGGCGGAGGGGCCACAGCCCACTCCAGCTCTGGCTCCGGGCTCAGCCTGAGGGGTGGCTGTGGCTCCCGACACCCCGGGGACTCCAAGGTGTTCCTCCACCCCTGTGAGGCAGGCCCCTGTGCAGCTGGGAGGCCGGAGCACCGACGGGGCTGGCTCCGAGCCAGGCAGCCAGGGTGCCGCGTGAGAACTGAAGGCACCTTCTGAAGGAACGCTTGGCCCCGCAGAGGATGCGACAGTGCCAGGCCCCGCATCTGCTTCCCAAGCTGCTGTGTCCGGCCGGACCTCACTGCCACCAAGGCCCAGGCCAGGGGGCCTCGCCAGCACTTACTGCACGAGAGGGGGGGCGACAGCTTCAACGCCCACAGAGCGGTCTAAGGAGTCTTGGAGAAGGGGCTTCCACCCCCACCCCGCGCTGGCAGCCAGCCCTGGCCTCGGGTGTGGCTGTGAGACCGCGCATGTGCTCGCCTCCCTAGGGCTGGGGTCACAACCATGTCTCCCTTGCTGGCCTGTGGGAGGCCCTGGAGGCCAGGAAGCCGCAGCAAGGACCCGGAGCTGCGTGTCCTTCCACCACATTGCAAACGTGGCCCAGGCTCTCATGGCCACCGGCCAGGTGGCCTCCCAGGGACGCAGCGGCTCCTGATCCTCGCGCTCCGAACTGGGGCACACAGGGTGGCGGTCAGCATGGGGACTGGGCGTCCAGCCTGCGGCCTGAATGCCAGAAGGTGGCCTCTCAGGACCCCTTAATAAGGGCCCGAGCAAGAATCTGGCACGAACAAGATGAAAAAGCCTTTCGTTATTAAAATACATGAATAAACCTCGCTCCCAGCTGGCCCTCCGCACAAGTGTGCCCGTCCCCGCCAACGTAATTAAGCGGCAATCAGGAGATAATCAAAAGTGCCTTCAGCCACGGGTGATAAACACCCCCACGGGCTCCCACGGGCTCCGCAAAGCGGGCCTGCAGGACGCGGAGCAGGGAGGGAGGCAGAGTCCACCACGGCAGCCCGGCTCTGGGCGACACCGGAACGTAACGGAGCAGCCCCCCGAAGAGCGAGGAGGAGGCGCGTGCGGCTGGGGCGGAGGCCGGCCGGGCCCTGAGCCTGGGGTCCTGCTGCCGGACCTTCCACTGGAGCCTTCCCTCCCGCAAAGCCAGTTTCCGGGCCCTCCTCGGCCAGTCGTCAAGACCGCGAGGCTGGAAGGCTGATGGCCCGCTAAGCCTCCCGCGGCTCCCCGGGGGACGGGCGGCTGTTCCCTGGAAGGCTGTGAAGAACGAGGCCATGGAGAGGCCAGTTCCGGCTGCTCAACCCCTCTGCGGGGGGGGCAGACACCCACAAAGTGGCCCCGCGCGCGCGCGCAAGTAAGCGCGACCTGAGCTCCGTCAGGCTGGCCCCATCCCTGCCAATCCCGGGATCCGAGCCAGAGCAGCCACCCCCTGCGCAACAGCCCAAGGGCCTCGGCTCATGTGCAGGCTGGGGGGCTGCGGGTGGGGGGCAGCCATGCAGGAGGGGGCTAGGGCCAGGTGGCGGCGCCCGGCCCTGGGGAGGGGCAGTCAGCCCTGAGCAGAGGCAGAGGGGAGAGGGGCGAGGCCCCCCCTTGGGTTCTTTTTTACAGAGGGAGAGGGTGGGGTGGGAGGCGCTAGAGACCCCCTGCGCACCCCTTTCATCTGCAGATTCGCCTCCACTGAGCGTTTTACTCTTGATTGAAACTGGCTGCATCTCCTGGGGTAAAGTCAAAATGAACTTGGAGCCTTATCTGGGGTTCTCAGCAGGGGGGTGGGAGAGGGGCCTCAGGATCCCGCTGGGTGGGCTGCTGGCGCGGAGGCTGGTGCGGGAGCCCCGCGGAGGTGTCTGGATTCGCACCTCCCACGCGGCGCGAGGGGCGCTGGGCTCGGCGCGGATCCGGGAGGCAGGCGCTGTGAGCAGCTAAGCGAGTCCCGGCCGGCACCGCGGCGCAGGACGCGGAGCTGTGGGCTGCTGCATGAGTCACTGCTGCAAACGTGCCATCCGGGCATGAGCTGGGGTTTTCAGGAAACAGGCCTGAGAAGGCAGAAGGCTGGGCGGGGAGCGTGCCGGGGGGCGCTCGCAGCTCCCTCAGCCCGGGCGGCAGCGCCAGCCCCCACGATGGGGCCCCACGCAGGTGACTGGCGGGACTCAGGGTTCCAGACCTGCTGAATTGGAAGGAAGGAGAACGGCTCCCTGATGGCTCCGCATCAAAAATTAAACAGGGCGCAGCCCGGCGCCTCATCACCGCTGCCTGCGCGGGGGGTGGGGGCCTGTCACCTGGTGTTTTAACCTTGATTTCCATCAGGCCTTGTTCTCTCCTCGCCCAGTAACAACTCAGCCTCCGGCACCAGCCAGGCCGAGATGGCCAGGGGCAAATGAGTCACTCCAGGGGCTCCTCACTGCTCCCCGGGAGTGGCAGCTGGGCCTGCTCATGGGAGGGGCGGGCGCCTGGGCGCGCCTCATGGGGCCTGGTCATCCTGGCCAGGAGCTGGCACTGGCCGGCACCTGGCACCGGACACCTCCATGCCAGTTGGCCAGTGACCGTGGGTGAGGCCGATGCTCCCCGCCTGGCACATGCCATCCAGGTTGGGGTCACACCACCAGCCTCTGGGATGAAGGACGGAGTGGAAGTGAACGTGACCCCGAGAGGGGCTGCATGGCAAGGCCATGGCCTTAGGGGTCTCCACCCACTGGCACTCCCCACGGTGGACGGCGCCCCGTCTTCCCTTCCAGACCCTGGGCCGCAAGTGTTCCAGTGTTTTTGACTCGGCAGAACAGTTGGGACCAGTCTCTAAGTTAGGTGATGGCCAGGCTGAGTGCTGGGCCAGCTGGGCCTATGCGATGGGCCCTGCCACCGGCACCGACCCTGCCGCGAGGATGCATTGGGCCTGGCTGACGGTGCATGCCAGGGCCCAGGTCTCATCTTCCGGGGCCCTCTCTTGCGCCCAGCCCACCAAACTGGCTCAGTCAGGATCACGGTGGCAGTCAGGTTGCGTGTGGACATGCAGGGTCAGCAGCAGGTGTAACTCCACAGTGAGGCGCAGCGGCGGCTGGGGTGGGGGGCACTGACTGGACCTCGCAGTGCCCGGCACGGGGAGGAAGTCGAGCCGATCACCCCGTCTCGCCATGGCCAGTGGTGGGAAGGCAGGGTGGGCACGCACGGTGGGAGTGTCCCTGCTGTTTGCTGGGAGGAGACTTGCCAGACAACAGCCCCACCAGCAAGCCTAGCGTGACCGCCCTCGCAGGGGAAGGCAGGCTGAGCTGCTGTCCCCGGGTGGGGAGGCTTCAGGGGCTCTGTGGGGGCGCGGCTGGGCGTGGAGCCGGCGTGCTTGAGGACCCTGGGATGGGGGTCATTCTTGAAGAGGAGCTTAGGGACAGCGTTTAAACAACTGAGACCATTCAAGATCTGGGTGGGAGGTGACTTCGAAGGACACACTCGGCGGACGAGACTCACTTCCCCTGAAAAGAGGCCACCTGCACCCCGGGCAGGCAGCTGGCCCCAGGGGTGCCCTGGTCTAGAGTGTCCTGCTGCCACCACCAGGGCCCACAGCTCTGGCGACCCCTCAGCAAAGCCCCCGGGAGAGGCTGCTGCTCTGGTCCGGAAGGGGCTGCTCCCTGCGAACAGGCTGCCGGGGGCACAGAGCTGGACGCTTGGAGGAGAAAATTCCACTCTGAGCTGCGAGGCCCGGAGATGAGCCCCAGACAGGGAGCCCGCAGGGGCGGCGGGGGCTTCTCCCAGCGAGGCGACTGGGCGTGGGCCGGGGCCGGCCGGGGCAAGGTTCTCCCGCCACTGCAGAGATGGTGCTCGGGGCCAGGCCCTGCGAAGCCTGCCTCACGCCCACGTGCACCCGAGCACTCTGCCGGGGCAGTGCACCTCGGACTGCCAGGGAGGGCCCCGGGGCCCAGTCGGACAGTCTTATAGCTCAGCTTTCCCTCAGGCTGCCTCCAGGCCGCATGGTCCTGCTCCCAGGAGCACCCAAGGGCGAGCCTCACACAGGCTGCTCCCTGTGGAAGCCAAGCTCCAGCACACACGGGAGAGAGGGGAGGGGCCCCTGGAGGGGGTGGGCGAGGCCACGCAGTGCTCTGCAGTGCAGAGCCCGAGGCCAAGGCGGGTGGCTCCTACTGCGCCTGCGGCCTGCGCTCGGTTAGGAACGCAGCAGAAGCTGAGTCCACCGTGAGGGCCCCAAGCCCACGTGCTCCCGACGGCGGCGTTCTCATCAGGCGTCTGAGCAGCGCCCCGCACGTGCGCGCACACAGTAAGCGGGCCCTGAGGTCCGCGGGGCCTTGCAGCAGGGGCAGCTGGGCTCGGGCACGGCAGAGAGCAGCAGCAGCGGCGGCAGCACTGCGTCCCGCCCCGTCCAGACACTGCAGCTGACGCCCGAATCCAGGGGCCTGGTGGGGTGGCGAAGCGGCTGCTTCCTGCCCACAGCAGCGCGGCTCCCGCCGCCTTGGAGGAGCCCACGTGCCACAACCACGCCGGCGCCGGTTCCCACAGCCTGACGGCTGCTCCTGCAGCCAGAGGGCCCTGCCTCCACCCAGCCTCTCCTTCCTCCCGTCTCTCACAGCAGGTGTTCGGAAAGCCTGGGTCAGAGCAAACAGGCCGGACTTAACGCCTCGCTTTCCTAAGGGAAGAGGCTGCTCTGAGGGTCTCTTCCTGCAGGAACGTGTGTCCTGCTCGTTATTCATCCTGTCACTGGGAAGGCTCCGCACGACGCCCTCTCCAGGCCCAGCCTGGGTTCCCGGTCATGTCCAGGAGCTGCGCGTTGACCCTGTGCCCAGCTCCTTGAGGGGCCGGCAGCGCAGGACGGTCTTGCTCCGCGGGGTGGCGCGGCCTGTGTGGCGCGTCTGGGTAACGTCCCAGATGACAGGGCCGGCTCCGGTGGGCCGCTGGGGAGGGGCAGGGCGCCCGCGTCGGGAGGGGCCGCCCACACGCCCAGCCACAGGTGTGCACTGTGGAATGGCTCTGGGGTGGGCAGGTCGGGGACGCTCTGTCTGACGACGGTGCCAGGGCTCCCCCAGAGGCTCCTCCCCGCCCGCTTCCCCTCCACCTCTGGGCATGGCCTCAAACTCCACTGGTGTTAGAAGAGCTGGGAAATGGGGAGAAGCTGGGGCCGGGAGATAACGACGGACACACTGCACGCTGCTGCCCTCGGGGATAGCAGCTGGGAGCCGGCTGGGGAGTGGCCCGCGGGCGTGTGCGGGCGCAGGGCCACGAGCAGGCCTCGGGCCAGGAACCAGCCTCAGGACGCATCCAGAGCTCGGCAGCAGCTCCTGATCTTACCCCCCAGCCCGAGTCTGAGAGCTGCGGGCCCCAGAACGCGTCCGGCCACCCTAGAAGCCCCTGCTGGGACCCGCTAGCTCTTGTCCCGCCTTGCTGGGCCGGGGCCGCTCTCCAGGCTGCGCCGCCCACAGAGCTGCTCCACGCAGACATGCCGGCCCCGCCGCCCGCGCGCCTGCCGTGACCACTTACCACATGGCGTGCATGTACGTGGGGGGCAGGCGCGGGCTGCTCACGGGCGTGCAGTTGTACGACCTCATGATCCTTTCTGCCAGCAGAAAATTTCGAAACAGACTCGCCACCAGCAGGTCCTGCCTGAACAGCTTCTGGAAGAGATCTGGGGGCAGATGTGACATGAAAGGGCGTCCCCAGCCACACACACACACACACACACACACACACACACACGCACTGTCGACGCCTGCTGCAGCGAAGGGTGAGCGTGCATGGGGACGCCACGAGTCCGGTGCCGTGACCCGGCTGTCAGGACGCATCGAGCAGGGTCAGGGAGGCGGCCCACAGGCGCTGAGCCCTGCCCTCCCGGCATTCGTGACCCCGCCCCAGCACCCGGGGTTCCTGGCTCCTCGGCTCGCCCTCCACGAGCCCCCAGCGCCAGCCCACGGCTTCCTCCCGGGAGTCCCGCCACTCGGCTTCGCAGCTCGCGGCCCGAGCGCACCCCCACCCCGGCGCTGCAGCCTCACCCCGGGGGAGCACGTTCCAGGCGATGGTGTCCGTGATGGCCGTGAAGATCCAATTCAGTTCGCCCAGCGGAGTCCTCCTGTCATTCAGCCGGCCGGGAATCCTGGGGGACAAGGGTCGGCCTCAGGGGCGTCCTGACGCTTGCACAGGTGACAGAGGGCGTGGGAGAGCGGGGCGGGGGACGGACAGCTGCAGGCCGAGGGCTTGAGCAGCCGTAGGGGGAGCCTGGCCCGCTGGGTCTCGAGGCTGAGGGAGCAGCGCGGCCGGCACCCTTGGCTCCCCTTCCCCACCAGCCTGTCCCTCCACAGCTACACAAACGCAGGCTCTTCTGGGGCCTCTTCCAGATGCACGGACTGGAGTCCTCAGGAGGGGCCTCCTGCCCTCAAAGGGGAGAGCCATGCAGGCCGGTGCCAGGTGACCAGCGCTCCAGTGCCCCAGTGCCCGGGAGCAGAGCCGGGACCTCTGCCAGCACAGCCAAGGGGCTCTGCCAGGCGGTGGGCATGGGGGGCGTGAACAAACAGCCGGGAAGGCACCTGACCAGGCCCAGCCCTGCCTTGCACGCCATGGACGCCAGTCACTGGCCTGGAAGAGTCGTCAGTGGGCACACGGGCTGGGCACACACGGTGGGCGTGGAGCCCGCAGGTTCCTGGCTGTGTCCAGGCCTCTGTGGAGACCAGGACCCTCGTGCTGAAACCTTCAAGGAGCGGGCACACGAGACCGTCGCCATCAGCCAGGCCCTGCCTGCCCTCCCCACACTCCGGACAGACCGCCAAGTCCCTGGGCCCACGGCTGCTGCTGAGGGTGCCCCGCGCTGGGCTGCGTGTCCCTGGAGCAAGCTCCCAGGAGGCTTGCCCCGACCCAGGGCCTCCACACCCTCGCCTCTGACACCAAGAGCAGGTTGGGGAACCGGCCGCTGCTTTGGAAATTCACCACGAGGACTCGGGACACCCAGGATGGCTGGCCCCTCAAGGTGACGGTCACTGCAGAGGACGAGCTGGAGCAACATGCCCGCATCAGCACAGAGAGGGCTGCGGCGGCGTTGGGGGCCCCAGACTCAGCCCCCAGCACCCGCGTGACAGCGCCACGGGGTGTGCCCGCCGGGCCCCCAGGAGCCCCACGGAGCCCAGCTGGCAGGACCCACACACTGACCTCAGCCTCCAGTGAGGTGCACTGTGGGGTGACCCTGCTCAAGCCTGGGCTGCTGGAGGCTCCGCCTAGTCAGGATGGCCAGGTCACCATCATGGCCTCCTGCGCACGGAGGCGGAGGTCAGCCGCTGTGGACCAGGCCCTCCTCTGGCACAGACTGTCCAGCACCAGGCCGAGGCTGAGGCCCAGGGCCCAGCCCTGTGTCCGCAGGTGGCTAGGCTGCTGCAGGGCCTGTGCCTTGCGGGTGAAGTCCCGAGCAGCTCCTGGGGAGCAGAGGCGGCTCTGAAGTCCGTGCCTTGAGCCGGAGTGGCAGGGCACAAGGGCAGGTGGCAAGGGGCCTGGATGGCTGACACCAGCAGGCCACACGGGGCAAGGAAGCGAGTCAGGCTCAGCCCAGCAGAGCCGCCGGAGGGCGGGCGGGGAAGGGCTGCAGGGAGGGCCGTGCATGTCCCTTCATGAGTGAGCGGCGCCCTCAGGCTCGCCCTCAGGCTCAGCCTCCGCCCCGTCAAGGACTAAGTGCTGGGAGGTGCGCGAGGAGCCGGTGGCGGCCCTGCTGGTGCCAGCTGTGCTGCCGGCGCGGGCGCTGCTCCCTGCTCTGAGTCACGAGGCTGCGAGCTCCCGTGCCAAGCGGGGACGGAAATAAAGTGGCAGCTCCCACAGCAGACACGCGGCCGCGGCTCGGGGCTCCTGCCACCGCCTCCTCACCCTCAGCGCCGCCGCAGCTCAGGGTTATTTCTGCCTCTCCCCGACATCTGGCTCCCCTCCGGCTCAGTCCGGACAGGCTGACCTCCGTGGTTCCATCCCAGGCTGTCAGGGTGACCCGAGATGGTCGGCACACGCCTGCTGTGCCTCAGTGTCCACGTCCACCTTTCGTGGTGCTGGGAAGCATCAGGCCAGAGTGGCCGGTCCCGGGCTAGGCTCCTGCCCGCCAGCTCCCCAGCCCCCGCCAGGCGTGAGCAGGGGCCGGTCACCCAGCTGCTCAAGTGGCCCCAGCCCGCTGTCATCGCCCGACCAGACCTGGCAGAGATGGCACGGACGGCTCCAGCTCTGCCTGGCCACCCTTGTGGCTGGCCTCCAGCCCCGCTTCCCCACCCGAAGGGTATAGAATGAGACGAAAGGCTGACCCCCTGGGCCGCGGCAGCCACTGGGGAGCCCCGGTGGTCGAGTGGTATCCCCCCATGTCCGGCCTCCCCGCTGGGCCCTGTGGGCCACAGCAACTGCTCCCCGGGCCAACTCAGGGCTGCGCGTGCTGGCCCAGAGCCGTTGCCTGTCATCTTTCCTTCGTCCCTGCTCTGGCGTCCGCATCTGCTGACGGCCTCTGCGTGGCCAGCTGCTTCTGTCATGGCTCCGAGAACTAGGACACAGATGGCGACTGCAGCAGGGCAAGGCCACAGCCCGGCCTAGGTCGCTTCAGGGCCTCACACATGAATGTCCAGCTGGAGGGGCAAGCGGAGAGGCCGGAGGGAAGGCTGGGTTGACCGCCAGCTAGCGTGGGCTCGAGTTTGGCCCAGGCAGGCTGGCTCGGACATCCAGCTGGAGGTCGGCCTGGGGCTTCACCTCCTGCCCACCCCACGAACCTCCTTGCCGGAGCCTCCCGGTGCACACTGAGGACAATGAGTCTCACCGAGGGGTGCTGAGGCAGGTGCTCGGCAGCCTCAGTCCCGGCCATGACTGCTATGCAGGGCGGAGGCCACAGGGGTCCAGGGCATAGCTGGCTGCGGAGCTGTGGCTGCAGGTCTCTCCCGGCGTTGCTAACCGGGCCGCCCCGCAGACTCACCGCGTGACAGTTGGTCTGTCCTCGCTGTCCTCAAGAGCCCCTGAGAAGCCACTGACTCCACCGCCGGCCAGGCCCTGCCCTGGCCAGTTTGGATCGCCACTGATTTTGCAAAAGCTGCCCTCCCCACACAGGCACCCCAGCGCTCCCTGCGGAGCTTACAAGACCAGGCAATGAGGTGCTTCCACGCCCCCGCTCACCTGTCTTCCCAGGTAACTCCCCACAAGTGAGCTCGGGATCGTCACCAGGCCCTGGTCAGTCCCCCTCAAGAGCCCCTGTGGGCTTTTCATGGAAGCTGGAGACCTCCGCTGTGGCCCCTCACCTGTCCTCCCACCTTCAGGGGCCCTCCCGGCCTCTTCCACCTGCCCCCAAGCGGGGCTGCAGGCAGGCCCATGGGGTGGTCTTGGGACCATCGGAAAGGGCCTGACGCCTGACCGCTCGCCAGGCCCCCGTGCTGCTGACAGGAGGCCAGGCTCGCCCGGCTCACATAAAGGTCTGTCCTGGGCAGCCCCATCCCCAGAGGAGACAAGCCCACCCCTTGGTTGCTTGGCACGAGCGCCCTATTCAAGCAGACGGAGATGCACCGTGCGTCTGGCCACCTGGTACTCGCTGGCCGCGGCTCTGCGCTTTCCAGTGGACCCTCCGGGCCAACCTCCTGGTGACTGGGCCCTGAGCATGGCAGCTTGTGCTCCCGAGTAGCAGCCCCTTGGGGTCCCGCAGGGCTGCTGAGCGCGCCACAGCCTGGCTGACTCACGGCGCTTCCCTATTTAAAAACAACTGTTCCCATGCACGCCCACCACTCCCCAGCGCCTCAGGGCTGCGGTTCGCGTGGGGGTGCCCTGTCCTAGCCCTCAGGAACACTCGGAGTCCTCCCAGGGGTTGGCTGAGGTCTCCCAGCAAAAGCCACAGGCATGGGGGCTGGCCTCTCTGGCCCAGGGACCGCCACGGCCCACGGCTCTGTGTGGCTGCAGGGCTGTGCTGGGCTGTGCAGGGCCCGCTTCCTCCCTGCCTTGCCCCTGCAAGGTCCCCTTGTCTCGGCGTCTGCTCCCCAGACACCCAACTGGAACACGAGGTGTGTGGGGGATTTGCAACCTGCACGTTTGCCACCTTTCACCAGAGATGAGCCCCGTCCAGCAGGTCACCTCAGCGGCCTCTCAGACACGCTGCCCAGGTGGGCGCTGGGCCACGGCGTGTCCCGTCAAGTCCAGCTCAAGTTCTGCCTCCTGGCAGACGCCCCTTGCACCTGGCCAGAGTCCCAGTGCCTGCTGCATCCTCACGTGGGCCAGCGCCATGAGAACGAGGCCGAGGGCACAGTGGCCGCCCCCTGCGCTGACCAGAGCGAGGGAGCCCCGTGGACAGCCTGCAAGCTCTGAGGAAAGAAGAGGCTGGGAAACCAGTCCCCAGAAAACGCCAGACTCCCAAGATTTATTTATGTATTTATACAAGCACTGGGTACAGTCAGAAGCGCGGGAGGGTGAGAGAATTCACCAGAGCCAGAGCGGGGAGCAGAGCAGGCAGAAGGACCGAAGGACACTGCTGAGGGGAGCAGCGGGCGGCAGGAGAGGTCTGCGCGCCATGTGGGACCCTTACCCGGGGGCCGGGGATCGAACCGGCGCTGCAGAGGCTGCGGGCAGCTTCGCAGCCCAGTGCTCAACTGCTGCACCACTGGGGAGGCCCAGGAAAGTGATTTTTAAAGACAAAAATTTTAATTTTTATAAGACCAAGATGGAAAATTTTGGTAGCAAACGGGAAAGTCATTTTTTAAGAGCCCCCTAAATTCTAGAACTGGACCCCCCTCAGCAGGGTCTGCTGCATGGGAACCCGACAGAGAGCTGACAGCAGACCAGGCGCAGCCGGAGGGGGATGGAAGACGGCTCGGAAGAGCCCTCCGAGTCAGCCGCGGGGAGACAGAGGCGGGGCCGAGGGGGGTGCAGAGGAAGGTGGTGGGGCACCCCAAC
Source organism: Talpa europaea (assembly GCF_964194135.1). Taxonomy (NCBI): domain Eukaryota; kingdom Metazoa; phylum Chordata; class Mammalia; order Eulipotyphla; family Talpidae; genus Talpa; species Talpa europaea. Next base: position 135,979,694 of record NC_140074.1, on the reverse strand, counting down.
TGGAAAGGGCACCCCAACTGGCCCCAGGGGAAGGGAGAGGGCTCAGAGGGCAGCAGCTCGGGACAGCCGGGTAGGAACTGGCACATCCACGATCTGGGGCCCACCCCATGTCCGGGCAGACACCACAGCTGGGGCTGACCCTGGAGACCAGTGGCCGGAGGGACCAGGGCTGGCGCCACCTGTGGGCCATGGGCTGGCCGCAGCCTGAAGACTCAGCCTGGACGCGGGCTCTGAGCTGGAAGGTGGTGGGGGGCGAGCTCGGGCCCAGGTGGGCAGCGACTAGGGGCGCCTCATTCTGCCGCCCAGGGAGGACGCAGACCTGGGAGCCACACGGTGGCCGCTGAGGGCCGCCCTGGTCTCTGCACCTAGCCACAGAGCACCCACAGGGGCCCGGGACCTGTAAGGTTGAGGCCAGGGCAGGGATGGGGTAGAAAAGGGGAACTTTAAAGTGCTGCCACCTGCATCCCGGGAACAGCCATGAGAGAACCACCAGGGCCGTGAGAAAGCAACTTCTTTAAAGAGCAACTTCACGCCACCTTCTCCACCTCCCACCCTCACCCCCCACCGGCTATAAACGCTCACCCTCATCCCCCACCAGCAACTTCTCTGACCTCTGTAGGGGTTGGTGAGCCTCGCCCGGGGGCGCAAATAAAATTTCTGCCTGTTAGAAATTTTGACCTGGCTCTCCCTTTTATTTACTGCGCCAATCCTTTCAGACCTGCCTGCACCGCAAGCCCCCGGGGAAGGCAGCCGTGCAGACAGGGCAGCGTGCCCCGACTCTGCGGGGCGGCGGCTCGGAGCTGAGCGGAGTGACGGGATGCTGGGGCTTGCACAGGACTGATCAGGAAATGGTCAGCAGCGGCGCCAAGCACAGGACGGAACCCCGCTGGGGGCTGTGACCGGAGCACAGGGACAGGCCAGCCGGGCAGTCCCACGCACGTCCTTGGCGGGGGCGGGGGGGCGGGGGGGCAGGCGCCTTGCCAATGCACAGCACGCCTGGGCCCTGAGGAAATGGCTGAGCCTGAGCTGATTCCTCACGCATTTCCTGAAAACGCTGATTGTGTTTGGAGGGATCAGGAGGGGTCCTCACCAGATGCCTTCCTGAGAACTGCAGGCCCGAGCAGGGAAGTCTCCCAGCAGAGCTCACCAAGGAGCCCCGGCCTTCGGGGAGAGGCAGCTTCTAAAAAATGTGGCAGCGCAGAATCCAGACCAGCCTTGGGGAGCACCTCCCCTGCCCCAGCCCAGCCCCCGGGAGCACCAGCCCAGCCCCCGGGAGCACCACCCCTGCCTTAGACTAGCCCCCGGGAGAACCTCCCCTGCCCCAGACCGCCCTTGGAATGTGCTGAACGCCCTCCCCAGTGAGCATCTTTGTAAAAATTGAATCCAAAGAAGGCGGGAGGTGGGAGGAGGGCGTGGAGCACTGGGAGCCTCCGTGTGGTGGCCCTGGACGCCCTCCCCTGCCGAGCTGAGGGTGATCCTCTGTCCTGGAAGACCAAGCACATGGTCACTCCTGGAGCGAGGAGAGGCCTGTGGAGAGCCTTGCTGCCTCCTTGAATTGTGAAAGCACCACAGACAGCCCCAGCAGGAGCAGGTCTTCTGGAATGGCTCTTTTCTGTGCGTTCCTGGCAGGGCACAGTAAGCCGACGTGCGTTGCTGGGCAAACCAAATGTTGGAAGTCCCAAACCAATGCACTCTTTTTTTTTTTTTTTAATTTATTTATTTTATTAAATAATAAATTTTATTTTTATATTCCCCCATACAACTGCACATACCCCATTCTGACCCCAATCCCTCCCCTCCTGGCCCCCACCCCCCAAAATGTGTCTCTGGTTCATAGTTTTTTGTTGATTTTGATTTTCACTTTCTTATAGTTATTCATTTTCCTGGTCCCTTATTTAAGTTTTCTAGATTCCTGCTATGAGGGAGACCATCCGGGATTTTTCTTTTTCTTTTTGGCTTATTTCGCTGAGCATGATCCCTTCCAGCGCCATCCGTGTTGCTGCAAATTGCATGTGTTTATCTTTTTTGAATGCTGAGTAATATTCCATGGTGTATATGGACCACATCTTCTTGATCCAGTCATCTATCTTTGGGCATTTGGGTTGTTTCCAAAGCTTAGCTATTGTAAACAGTGCTGCTGTAAACATAGGGGTGCAGGTGCTCTTTGGAATGGATGTTTCTGTGTCCTTTGGGTAAATACCTAGGAGTGGAATTGCTGGATCATATGGAAGCTCTATGTTTAGTAGGTCCAGAAATCTCCACACAGCTTTCCACAGTGGTTGGACCAGTTTGCACTCCCACCAACAGTGCAGGAGAGTTCCTTTTTCTCCACACCCTCGCCAACATTTGTTGTTGCTAGTTTTTTTAATATGTGCCATTCTCACTGGTGTGAGATGGTATCTCATGGTAGTTTTGATTTGCATTTCCCTGATGACAAGTGATGTTGAACATTTTTTCATATGCCTGTTGGCCATTTGCAGTTCCTCTTCAGAGAAGTTTCTTTTTAGCTCTTCTGCCCATTTTTTGACTGGGTTATTTTCTTTGTTGTTGTTGAGTCTCATCAGCTCTTTGCAGATTTTTGTGATCAGTCCTTTATCATTAGTGTTGGGTGCAAAAATGTTCTCCCAGTTGGTGGGGTTTCTCTTTGTTTTTGTTATTGTCTCTTTTGCTGTGCAGAAGCTCTTTAATTTGATGTAGTCCCAGCTGTTTATCTTTGCCTTCACTATCACTGCTTTGGGTGATGTGTCTGTAAAGATGTCTTTGATATGCAAATCCCGTAGTGTTTCGCCTATATTTCCTTCTATGTATTTTATGGTTTCAGGTCTTATGTCTAGTTCTTTAATCCATTTTGAGTTGATTTTTGTGTATGGTGTGAGGTAGTGGTCAAGCTTCATTCTTTTGCATGTAGTGACCCAGTTTTCCCAGCACCATTTATTGAACAAACTTTCTTTGCTCCAATGCATAGTCTTTGCTCCTTTGTCAAAGATTAGTTGACCATAAATCTGTGGGTTTATTTCTGGATTTTCTATTCGATTCCATTGGTCTGTATGTCTGTTCTTGTTCCAATACCATGCAGTTTTGATGATTATGGCTTTGTAGTATAGTTTGAAGTCTGGGAGTGTGATGCCTCCATTCCCTTCTTTTTTTTTCAGGAGAGCTTTGGCTATTCAGGGTTTTTGGTGATTCCATATGAATTTCATCAATAATTGTTCTATTTCTTTGAAGAATGACATTGAAATTTTGAACCAATGCACTCTTAGCTGTGGGATAGTCCTGCTGGGCTACGTGAGATCTGAGTTACACACAGCACAGTTTCATGTCTGTAATCTAAAACGTGGCCTCAGAGACAATACCTTGGGCCTGATGGTGACCTTATATCCAAAACATGCAAAGGACTCTTAGAACACCACGAGAGCGCCCGCGTAGAGAAGGGGTGAACGGCCTCCAGACACCTCGCCAAGGAGGACACGCCCATAGCAGATGCCCAACATGCTCAGCCACTGGGGAAACACCCGAGGGGGCCACAGTGGACCTGCCTCCAGCAAGGAGGGTGGAACCAGAGGGGCAGCGGACGGGACGCGAGGGGACTGGGGGGTGCAAGAAACCCTGCGCTCCGCACTCACTGCCGACAGGCACCTTGGCAAACAGCATGGCAGTCACTGAGACATCACGTCTGACTTTACTGTCGGACCCAGCAATTCTGCTCCTACGTGTCTGCCTGAGACAAATGAAAATACACGTCCACACAGAAGCTGGCATGGAGACTCGCAGCGTCAGGCCCCTAACAGCTGGTGACAACGCTGGGTGACGGCCACAGGCAGGCTCAAGGGACAGCACTCAGCAGCGAAAGGAAGCCAGACGCCCATGCCCCACCGAGCGGCCAGACGGCCGCCCTCTGGCTCCCTTACCCAGGACCGTCCACAGGGCTGAGGCTGCCGGGAGCGGGGTGGGAAGGGGCTGCTCTCCTGGCCGGGGCATCAGAGGGGTGGCGTGTGCGAGAGCGGTCGCTGCTGGCGGCTCGCGTAGGAGACCGCTGGGCGGCGCCGATCGCGCGCTCGAGGGGAGCGTGGAAATTAGATCCTAATAGAAAAATACAGTGAGACCACCCAAAATGCCTCGGCTGGACCCACGAACGGCGCTGGAAAGGCCGCTGCAGTGGTCACGTCCCCAGTTCCGTTTCTGTCACGGCAGCGCGCGGCGGGAGGAGGGCAGGCGCGGGCGCTCCTGGGCTCTGTGTGGAGGCCCCTGTGGGGCCTCCTTTTCCTTCCTCTCCACGGGAGGCGGGACAGCCCTATGAGCCCCCCCCCAGGGGTCAAGCAGGGTGCCCCTGCTCTTGCCGGCCTGTTCTGGAGCTGGAACCTCGAGCTCTCAGTGCAAGGCGACAAAACGGGGGAGCAGGAGGAGCCTGGCACGGCCTCCCTGCGGGGGGCAGCACTGTGAGCCTCAGCAGCGTTCCCTGGGCCTGGGCGCAGGGCGCTGGCTGACTGGCTGAGGGCGAGTCCAGACACGGCCTGATGCCACCTCCGGACCTTGCGGAAGGCCCGCCCGGCCACCCGGCGGGCGCTCAGGCAGGAGGGGCCGTGCTCGGTGCCTGGCAGCGGCCCCACTTCTGAATTAGCGCCAGTGAGTCATCACTCATCCCATCAGTGACTGGCAGGCGTTAATGAATTACTGATTTTTCACCTTCAACCAGCCGATACAGCATATTTATGTTGGGAAGAAAGGTACTTTGTGAACCGAGACTGGTATCTTTTGATGGTTTTTCTTCAAACATAATACATGTGTACAATTCCGCCTTGACAGTGGAGCAAATTATAATCACAGCTGCTGAGCCTGTGCTAGCCGGTGTGGGCAGCCCCCACGGCCGCAGATGGCCCCCAAGGCGCAGCTCCCCGCCCCTGCAGCCCCCACCCGCCCCACCCCCACCAGGCCCTGGTCCCCTCCTGCTCCCCATCCAGGCGGGGCTTGGCACCAGGCGCAGTGCGACAGCAAGGGGAAGCACACTCCTTGACCCTACTTGGCATCTGGGTGCTCGGGTTCCCCATCTTTAAGAGGCGGGTCACGGCAGCTGCACCCCTTAGGGCTGCAGCTGAGATTGGAGGTGGAGGGTTCACATGGAAAACGCCTGGGCATGGTCCTGGCGCAGAACAGGGCTCAGCAAATGCTCCCTAATTGTCGACCAGAAACTGCGAGCCTTCGCCTCACGCCCCGAAAGGCCTCGCCGCGGCTCCAGGAGGCACCGACCAGGACTCCCACGAGGGGGACGGAAGGAAGGTCGCAGAACGCCGGGGTCAGGGGCACACGTCTGCTGGCCGCCGCCGCGGGGCGGGCTCGAGGGCGGGGTGTGGGGCTCATCCTGTTCAAGGTGCAGGTCTCAGCTTTCAAATACGCTGTTTACACCCAGATGCTCAGCTGAGGAATGGGGAGCTCCCCGCTGGCCTGGCGGCCGGTGTGAGCCTCCCGATTCCCAGAGGCTCCCGTCGCCCTGGTCCCCGCACTGTTTAAGCCTTTCATTACTGTGTTTCAGGGCTGAAAAAGAGCCTCTCATTTCCAAGCACGGATCTCCCGCCGCCCACCCCGAGGACCCGGCGTGACGCGCAGGGCCAGGCGGCCGCGGTGCAGTGACCGGGGCCGGGCTGCGGAGGCGCTCTGTGATTTACTTCCAGACACAGCAGCTTAATTAGAAAACAAACTCCTGCCTGGGCTTTAAAGCGTGGTGAATAATCATGACACCCGCGGCCGCTCTCTAGAGCCGCCACCCCGGAGGGGCAGGGCGGAGGGGCACGGGTCCGGGTCCGGGGCAGCTGCTCAGAGCACGCCATGCGTGTGCAGGATCGCCACGCGCTGGTCAGCCCGTTTTCGCAGCGACTGAGAGGGCCGTGACACCGATGGGCGGGGCAGCAGGGAGGCGGTTGCCCTGCGCCACCCTGGCCTCCCCGGCCAGCGCCTCTCCTTTCTCAATACAGATGACGGCTCCAGGGGTGACCAATCTCATGGCCGTGACAGAATTCGTCCTCCTGGGGTCCTGGGCTGCGGGGCTCCCGGGACGTGGTCACAGCAGGCGGGCGGCAAATGTCGGCACCCAAAGCCGCACCGCAATCCCGGGAGCTGGCCCTACTGGGCCCACGCAGAGTGGCGCCCACAGAGGGGCAGCCTGGACACGGCCATGGCCGGTGAGGGAGCGCCCAGCAGTCCCACTCGTGTTTTGAGTTAAAGGGCAGCACCAGCCTGGGTGGGGCGTGGAGCCCAGCTCAGCGACATGGCCATGGGCAAAGGCCTGTGGCCTCCCAAAGGCCGCGCTGCCCCGTGGCTGGGAGGTGAGGTGGCCAGAGCAGTGTCCGGGCAGGCAGAGCAGGAGCCTGGCGGAGGCCCACCCTTGCTGAGGGGGTGCCCTCAGGGCAGAGAGCTCCGGTAGGGGGAGAGGTAGGGGGAGAGCGGTACTGAGCCGGGTGGAAGCACCAGCCACTTTCCTGGGGCTCTGGGGCTGAGGTGCGGCTCCACAAGCCGTCCCGGGCCAGCCCGGCCAGGCTGAGCGCCAGTGCTCTCCTCCGCAGAGCCCGCGGGGCAGCTGGGGCCCGAGAGTCAGAGGACTGGAGCCGGAGCTTCCTCCGGGGGGCCGAGGCTCCCACCCGAGGGCGCCAGGGGGTGGAAACCTGGACTCGCCCCAAGGCTCCCCACCTCTGCCCAGCCAGGCTTCAGCAGGGCTCTCTGGGGGAGGAGGGGCACGCGAGTCTCGGGGCCCTGGGGCTGGGGGGCTGAGTCCCGCAGCGGGGCCTCTGCCGAGCTGTGTGCAGAGCGGTGACTCAGGGCCTCGTCCACACGGCTCAGGAAGTGAGTCACAGCGAGGACTTGTGGCTCCTCCGGTGACTGGCTCTTACTCCCTCTTTGTCACCCCACCTGGAGCGCCACAAAGCTCCCTCCCCCACACTCGCAGCCCAGCCATCCCTGCGGCAAGCTCTGCAGCTGCCTCAGAAGCCCAGCTCCCCTCTCGGGAGGCACAGCTGGGCCCTGCTGCTGGGGCCATCACTGCCAGGCAGACCCTGTGGTGCCCCCGCTCAGGAGGGGCAGGACCCGCCCCGCCCAGCCCCAGAGTTCAGACTCCACCCCTGCCCCACAACAGTGCTGGGTGCCTTTGAAATGGAGAAAGCACAGCCCCCACCTCCCCCCCCCCCCCACTGCCCCGATGAGAGCAGGCAGGAGGAGAGCAGGCAGGACGGTGGGAGTGGGTGCCTGGAGTCTCCCAGAGGGAGACTTAGCATCGCCCTTTCCCGCTGGGGAGGGAGCCGCAGACTCCAAGGAGGATGGGGCCATCTCCACCCCGGCCTCATGCCCCCGCCTGGCCTCAGCGCTTCTCCCCTACGCTGCACAGCCCCCCACAGCCCCACCCCCCCACAGCCCCACCGCCGTCCCAGCTGCCATGTGGCCACCGGCTCTGGCCCGGCCCAGAGCCCGCAGGTGCGGCCCAAGCCCCTCTCGCAGCTCCTGGCTCCTGCCAGCCCCTCAGTGCTCTGCCCGGCCTGTCTGCCCTGGAATGGCAAGAGCAGACCCCGCGGTGCCTCAGGACCGTGTGGGGTAAGGCAAGGCCTCCCTTCTGGGGAGCAGAACCCCAAGGACCCCTGCTAGTTCCTTCTTGGGGGCGTCCCCCCATGGGCTTCCTGTGCTGCCGGGAGGGGTCGGTGGAGTCAGGAGCCGTGAGAGTGGGGCGGGTGCGTCTCCCAGGGCGCCCTCCCGAGAGGTCGCCAGTGTGGGGGGCCCGGCAGGGCACGGCAGGGGCGCCCTCACGCTGTCAGCCTGAGCGTCTCCAGGGGTAAAGGGCCGCCCTGAGCCCCACAAGGAAGGCGTCTCTTGCCTTTTGTCTGTTTTTAAACCACACTCTGGGTACGATCCCTCACCCCCGACATGTTCACAGACGCCCCCTCTGGGCTGCACCCCCCGAGAGCAGACACCCACACGTGCCGCGGCTGATGTGCCCCCCAGCCTCTCGTGGAGCATCTCGGCCCACACTGCCCAGCCCGGTGTCCTGCGCTTGAGGCCACACCCAGCAGGCCTGCGCCTGCCCCGCGGCAGCTCCGGCCCTGAACCTGAGCCCGCACAGCCTGTGACCGCGGCCCGCGGCCCACGCGCCTCCCACACCGGCCCCGGGCGGCGTGGGCCGGTCCCGACAGAACAGAGGGTGCCGGGGCCAGCTGGATCTGGGAGCGACCCCGCGTCACGGGCAGTTGGGGCAGTGGTGGTCACGCGACCGGCTCCCCCAGCACCCAGCCCCGGGCAGTCGTGCTCCCGGCCTGCGCGGCAGGCGGACTCCCCTTAAACGCGTCCACACGTGCACCTGATAGTCCACGGCCTTGCAAAAGCTTCTTTAAAAGGTGGACGCGATCTCAGGCTCCGCACCCCATGGCCCCTCCCCGGGGCGTCACCCAGACCCCTTCACGGGCACTCAGGTCGCGGTGACACGCTGTCTAGAGACCCCTCAGCGCCGGCCCCGCCCGGCTCCGTGTGGGGCCTTCACCGATCAGAGCACTCAGCTCTCTGGCTGTCTTTAGCACGGCCTGCACGGGCCCACACTTCCTGGGGGGCACCGGCGGGTACTCACTTCTCTATCAGGTCCAGGGTGACGCCGGGCACCAGGCTCACGCACTTCTGCATGCAAAACCTGCAGAGGAGGAGAGAGAGCGGGTCACACCGAGGGCATCGGGCGCTTGCCACGGGGTCGCGGTCAGGGTGGGTGGGCGCAGAGGGAGCCCGCCGCGCCGCCCGCCCCTCCCCCTCCGCGGCCTGGGCTCAGGGTGGAGGCGCCCACGCGGCAGGGCCCGGGAAGGAAGCTTCGCTGGACGCCGGCCTGGCTGTCCTCCCTGTTCGGAAGGTGCCGGGGGAGCTGCCGCCGGGCGCACAGAAGAAAGATGCGGGAGAAGGCAAAGAGGCGCGTGCTCGATCGTGTCATTTTAATTATCGTGACGTCACGCCAGCTGGTGTGCGGCCGAGCATCCGCGCGGGTGCCAAGCGCGGGAGTGTGGCCGCCGACCTCCGCTCGCAGGCGGCGCAGGGAGAGGAAAAGCTGCTTCCTGTTTTCACGGGCACAAGGGGATGTTGAGTTCGCCCAGAAAATGAAGAGCAAATAACCCTTCTAAGAACAGGGACACCGGCGAGTGCTCACCCTCACCGACGCATCAGGCGTGTGGCTCGGGGGGGAACGGGGGAGCCGGGCCAGGACACGTGAGCCGGGCCGAGCTCGGGGCAGACGCGGCGCGGGTGGAGGACGGAGGCAGGGCCCGGACAGGCGGCAGGGGATGCTGGTCCTGCCCCAGGCTGGAGGACCCCGCTCGACCCTGCCTGGCCGGCTGCTCAAAGCCAGCCTGGGGCCGCCGCCCCTGCCCTGCAGACCAGTCCCCGGGCGGACGCGGGAGCCACCCGGGCCGAGCCGACTCAGGGCCAGCGAGCGGCGCTCCGCCTGCCGCCCGGGTCTCACTCTCACCCAAGTCTTACTGCTTTGACTGAGGATGTGGCTTGGAAGAACCTTGTCAAGCATTTCCCTCACCGGTCTCCCGAGGAAGGGAGCACGCTGGGAAACCGGGGAGGCGCAGATGTGCCGAGCCCAGGGGCTGGTGTGAGGACTGGGTTGAGCGCAGGGCCCGGGCACTCGCCCGACTGGGGCGCCCACCGTGGCTTCCGGAGGCGGGCCCTGGACGGGCAGGCCACCTCACCGAAGAAGCGGGTGGTCGGGTAGACGCATTCCGGGGTGGGGCCAAGTCCAGTGTGGCGGTGCCAGCCGACAAGCCTCCCTCCGTCCTGGGCGCGTCTGGGCCCCAAGGCAGGGCATGCACATGGGGGAGGCCTCGCCTCCTGCCTGCTGTGCGAAACATCCACTCCAGTGCCTCGTCGGCGCCGTTCCTTCAACTAAGCTGAACCCGACAGAAAATAAAAAGCCCAGTCGCCGCGTTCATGGTATTCTGAGTCCACCGCCGATAATCTTGGCAGGATGCTTGCAGGCTCTTTTTGCATTTAGATCTTCAGTACATTGCGCGTTTATTTTAAGGCAAGAGGTAGGAATTTAACATTTTTGAAGTCATCCATGTGCCCCCAATACTAGAGGGAACAATATTCGTTCTTTCCCCAGAAGAAAAGCTCCTTCTCTGCACAGATGCTGTTTCTGGAACTCTCCGTCCTGCTCCGTGGGCTCTCGAGGCTATTCTCATTCCAACCGCACCTTCGAAATGCACTTTGGAGCTGGCAGGACGAGTCTTTCATAAATCCATCTTTTTTTAATAAACGTTTGGTGATGCTCAAGCATCTAGTCTCCCTGGTGACCTTTAAAATCACTTTGTCAATACTGCGCAGTATTTGCAGTTAGGGAGAAGTTACGGCCGCCGCGGAACACAGGCCCGCCTCTCCCGCGGACGGCCCCCGCGGGGCTCCAGCAGCCGACCCCTCCCCGGCATCTCCTGGCTGGGTGTCCTGGACCCAGGGAAGTACGAGCTACTCGGAGCCCTCCGCGCAGAAGCGCAGGTAAGACAAGGGGGAATAAGAAAGTGGACACAAGCACCGCCCCGAAGTGGACAGAACCACCACTCGGGGGGATGCGGGGGGGGGGGGGAACAACCCTACCGGCGGCCCCGCCCCCAGGTGTGGACCTGCACGTCCACCCTCACGGAGCTGTGACCGCCTCGGCTGAACGCTCCGTCATCGCTGGTCTTTTCTTAATGGATTTTATTGGAATTCTTTGGGCAAAGAGGAAATCAGATTATACATAATTCAAATTTGCTTTAGAATATGGATGTCTTTCATTTCGGGTAATTATCACACTGCCCAGAATTTCTAGACCAGTTTGATGAATGAATTAAAGCCGGACACGGCCTCCCTGTCCTGATGGGCATGGGCGCCCAATGGCGGCTGCGGGCCAGGCGCCTCCCTCTGTCTGCACTGGTAGGGTTCTCATTCAAATTCATTTTTAATTTTACCAAACAACCCTTTCCGTTTGCCGACCAGGAGAACAGACCCCGCGAACAGGCAGCCCGGACACAGGCCGGCACAGCCAGAAGGGGCTCGCCAGCCGGGCGTGCTGAGCCCTCACCTCCAGTGGCTGTGTCTGTCTGTGTCACGGTGAGTGTGTCCCCGCGAGTGCCCCGCACATGCTGTACTGGCCTCTGCGACCTGCGGCCTGGCCCTGCAGTGCCCCCTGGCCCCCGCTGCCTTGTCCTCACGGTGCCTGCTCCCCTTCTGGCTGATTTTAAACTCGCGTGTGATTTCTGACTAAATACGACCTCTTAAAGCTTTCTTCCTCCCGCTGGTTCTCTTCCCACCGGGTGTGTTATCCCATCATCCCAGAGCCCACACAGAGCTGCTGAGTCTGGCCGCCTGAGGCTCTGGGCTACCACCCCCCACCCCCGCCACCCCGTGCCCGCCCATCTCTGGAGGCTGCAGCCTGTGCCTCAGTCCCAGTCCGCTGGGTGCCCGCATGACCCAGGGAGCTTCTGGGCAGCCCGGGCGGCTGGGATGGCACAGTGCTCTCCGCCGGCCGCGCCCCGGAGCTTCAGAGCCCCGCTGGCTGCCTCACTTGCTCGGGGGTCCCCATCTGTGGAAGCACCCCCCGCTCCTCCCTCCCCATGCCACAGGCCTCAGGGCGGTTTCCTGCTTGGGGCCGTGAGCAACGCGCTGCGGACAGTGCACTTGGGTTCCATGCGCCCGTGACCCGTGTTTCCCTGGTGAGACGCACGGCGGCTGCTGGAGCACAGGGCTGTGGGGGCAGAGCACACCCCGCAGCGCCCGCCGGCCACGCCGCTTCCTCCTCAGTCCCTGCGGCACACTGCGAGTGGGCGCGGGCACACTGCGGCACACTGGGGGTGGGCGCCCCTGGGCGGGCGCACCACAGCAGGTCTCCGGGAAGAGCTGTGGGCTCCTGGCCGTGGCTTTCCAGGTGCATCCCGGCGAGCGCCCACCCGCCCGCCCGCCGGCCTCTGCAGCTCAGCTCCCCACCTGGCAGACTATCTGTTCAAATCTTTTGCCCAGTTTTCAAATGGGTTATTTTTTATTGTTGAGTGTTGAGAGTTCTCTGTGAATTCTGGGTACTTGTCCTTTATCTTGTGATTTGCAAATATTTTCTCCCAATCTGGCTAATTTTTCATTCTCTACAGTGTTTTTGCAAAGCAAAGGCCTCTAATTATGATAAAGCACAGCTCATTATCTTTTCCTTCTGTGATTACGCTTCTGGGGTCGCGGCTAAGAACCCTCACGCAAGGATCTTCTCTTCTTTTTTTCTGAAAGGAGAAAGATTATTTTTCTAAATTACACAAGATTTATTGCTGTGGTTTCCCACTTCGCCAGCAGTTGGCTGGAGCGCATCTGTCCCAGGTGCTGGGAGGGAGGCTCGCGGGCCACACCCACACGGCGGCTCTGGCTTCTGTGCTCCCGCCGGCCAGCCCGGCACACGAGGCCGCGCCACAGGTCCTCCGACTAGGCCGTCCGTCCCGCCTGGCCCCCTACCGTGTACGTGAACACTACCCCAGGCCGGCCCTGTCTGCGAGCGCGCGGGGGCAGCCCCGGTGCCATGAGGGCCTGGTGACAGGGCACCTGGGCGGGCACCCCTGGCTTCGGCCTCTGGGGTGGTGTCGCTTTCAGCACACACCTGAGTACCGAGGGCATTGGTGGCCTTTCTGGCCCATGACTTCAGCACGATAGCTGGCCAGCTCTGAAGCCATCGACGCTGTTAACGGCGCTGGACTTCTGGGGATAGTCAGCTCTGAGGCGACGGCTTTACCTCTGTCTCCAGCCTGCTCTCCGCAGGGGTGCCACCTGCAGTCCAGCGTGCTGGGACGCGGGACGCCCAGGCTGCCCGGCGGGTCACAGCCCACAGTGGGCGGCCTGATGACCAGCTGCGTCTTCACAGCCCAGAAACTCGTGCGGAGAATGGCTGGGGGCCGGCCACTGGGAACAGGGCTGTGGCGTGAGGGGAGAGAGCCGAGGGCCGCCAGGGGCGCTTTTTAAAGCCAGGCCCCAGGGCGCCGAGGCCTCCGCTGTCCTCAGCCACAGGCCCATCTGCTCAACTTACATGAAGAACAAGCGATGTTTTAAACACAAGCCCCGAAGCCCTGCCACCTCCTTCCTTCTTAATGCCAGTTCTCTCCTGCTTCTGAGCTGCTCTTTCTGTACTGTAAACCCACGCCCCTGGCCCCCCACCTCCCTCTGCGCCCCACAGTTCACAGGGTGGGCAAGGGCAGGCCAGAGGAGGCGCCTGCCCGGGGAGCCAGGCTGCCAGGGCACTGAGCTTTCAGAGATGGCACCGACCCCGACAGCCCAGCCGAGGCGGGAGTCCCCAGCGCCCACAGGGGAGCAGGCTGAGGCGCTGCAGGGCTGGGTCTTAAACCCAGGGAGTGAAGGCTGCAAGGAAGGGAGGGCTGGGCCACTGCTGGTCAGAGTGGGCGGGAGGGGAGGCCCGTGGGGGACAGCTGTGTTCACGCCTAGTTTTGAAAGTCGAGCCCGAGCAGCCCGCATGCTCCCCTGCCCCCGCCAGCGCCCTCCCCTCAGCGCCTTTCTCCACCCACACCTGAGGAGCGCACGGCGCAGAAACCGCCCGGCCGTGTCCGAGCAGTAAGACACCAACGCGATGGCGCGTCCTCAGGAGCCCCTGACAGACCGGGCACCAGCTGCCCGCGGGGCGCGAGGTGGCGAAGGCGGCAGGGCCGTGACACTGCTGGGCGAGGGGCCTCGGCCCCTCAGCATTGTCAGAGCCACCAGCTCGAGCCAAGGGGCTGTGGATAAGCCCCGGGGATGGGCTGGACGCCAACATGTGAGCCCCATGGGTCTCCCCATGGCCGTCACCACGTGAACGTGCCGTGACGTGTCCCGGATGCCCAGGCTACACCGGAGCTGGGGCACCGCCAGGAGGCGCGTTCTCCTGCCAGGCTCCTGGCTGCTGCCCATGTCGGCAGAGGCCAGGGCCCAGGGTTGGCCGCCGAGGCCTCCACACCTGCACGGGTGCCAGGAGTCGGCGAGGCCCACCAGGGAGGAGCCGAGCCCCACCCGCCTTGGAAGCCAGAACCGCCTCCTCTGGTGATGCCAGGCGTGGGGACCAAAGGAGGAGGTAGAGCTGCTCCCCCACAGGCTTGCCGAGCCAGCGCCCCCACATACCACACAGGCCACAACAGCTCTGGCTTCCGAGCTCCGCACCCCCGATTTTGGGGCGCGCTTTGGAGTTCGCGTGGGCAAGGGCTGGCCCGTGATGAAGGGCAGCGCGGCACGAGACACGGAGAGCTGAGCAGGTCCCACCCTGGCCGTGGCTGCACCTCCGGGTCTGTCTGACGCGGCTGCGGGGAGGGCCTCGGGCACATGGGGGCTGCAGCCATTGCCCCGGGGCCCTGGCGAGCAGGGGGCGGCGAATCTCCCCCCGCTGGCCACCCTGAGTCTGGCCCGGCCCCGTCACTCGAGGTCTGTGGGACGCGAGGGAGAAAACAAGAGGCCTGGACACTTGAGGCCTGGACAGCCAGCCAGGCCGCGCTTCATGGCGGGACGGCACTGGAGGGGAGAGGCAGGGCCGGCCGCCAGGTACAGACAAGGCCAACCGAGGAGGCAGCCAGCGTGCGGAAGCGTGTGGAAGGATTCACCGCGATACCCTTCGGGACAGCTGATTTCCAAGAGGCCACAGGAGCCTCAAGTTTGGCCAAGTTAGTCAGTATTCGTGCAATAACTCAGCAAGCGTCATTCCTTGGCGTCACCACCCCTGGTCCTGCATCGGTGTGCCTCGGCTGACCCACGGGCACCCCCCAGGGCTGTCTAGTCAGCGTCCCACAGCACAACCAGAGGTTGCGGTGGCGAGGAAGCCGCCCGCCACCCCAGGGCCGCAGGACCGGGCCTGCCCCTCCGTCCCGTGAGCCTCTCTCCTGTGCCCCAGGCTCCACTGACACCCCGGCTCCCACACCTTCTGAGCTGAGCCCTTCGATGCTTTCACGTACACGTGCAGCCAAACCCGTCCTCCCGCTCAAGGCTTAAAGCCGCTTCAATCACCGTGAATGGGCTGCGGTTGGCACACAAGGGAAGGCAGGTCTGAGACTCCAGTTGGAGCACCTGAGTCGCCGTTGGCTCTCCCGTCACCCCAACCGCTGCCTGTCTCCTTCCTGGCCACCCAGCCCTCTGTCTGGCTCCGGGAGGGCCATAGCCCATCGCAGCCCGGCCGTCCTGGCTGGGGGCCCGTGTCCACCTCCGCGTGACCCACTGTTCCCAGACGCCCCGAGCGTTGGTAGGCGGCGACGCGCCACACGGGTGGCCCCCAGGACGGCGGCGCCAGCACTTTGTGGCCCGAGGGAGCCACACCTGGGTCCTGATGGGGTCTCCTGGGCTGGTGACGAGTGTTGCCTCCGTGAGCTGGGCAGCAGCGAGGCGCCGCCTGAACCCCATTTCTGAACGAGCTTGTGCGAGGGCTGGGGCGCTGCTGGGGAGTGTCGGCAGAGCTGGGGCAAGCGCAGGGCGCCTGGCCTTCTCTCTCGAGGGAGCTCTGTTTCTACACTTGCTTCAACCGCCCAGACTCCATTTTCCTCCGGGGTCAGCTTCGCCGGCTCGCGTCTCCTGCGGACTCCTCGGCCGTCCTGGAGTGCGGCGCTCACTGGCCCTGGTGCTTCGGGTGTGGAGGCGCCTGAGGCCCTCAGGGCCGTGGGGTCTGCGGTGGCCCACCCACTTTTGGTCCAGGTGATCTGGGTCTTCTGCCTTCTGGCCCTCGCTAGCCAGAGCTCACACCGCGCTGCTGCCTGCCGAGCTCACGGTCTTCGAGGGCCTCGGCGTTCTCCGTGTCCGCTCTTCCCCGTTCCATGTGCTGCTCACTCTGTCTTCGGGGAAAGCTCGGCCACAGGTCTCAGACTTTCCTAATTAAAATCCATAAACGCCGCCACAGTCGCGACGTTGAGTCACTGTCGGCGAGCGGGAGCCCGTCCAGCAGCTGCCCCTGCTGGCCTGCGCGGGAGCTGGGGGCCCGCCGGAGACACCCAGGAGCAGGCTGCGAGCGCCCCCCCCCACCGCAGGCCCTGGCCCCGTGGGCCCCTGGGGTGGTGTCTGCACAGAGCTTGGTGTCCCCTTTACCGAGGGCCCGAGGGTCCCCGGGGCCTGGCCAAACGTGCCGGGGCTCTCCGGCCCTCAGGCTCCGCGAAGTGCGACGGGGACTGGCCGGCCTGTGGGTGTGGGCGGGCTGGGGTCCAGCTGCTCTCCCGGGCACCGTCCTGCCACCTCCTGACTTGTGGGAGGGGCGGGGGCAGTCTGCGCCAGGGCACCAAGGGCACAGGAAAAGTCCACTGCTCTCACTCCCGAAATGTGGAAAGTTCAAGCGAACATGGGCGCTGCAGGGACCGCAGTGGCCGCCAGGGGACTGGCCCCCACACTGGTGGGAGGAGCTGGAGGGGGAGCAGCAGCTCCTGGAGGAACCCTAGGGAGGATCGCGTGTGGGCGCCGTCAGAAAGGAGTGTGCAGGTCCCGGGGTGTCTCCTCCTGGTGGGGAGAGTCCTGGAGAAACTGCGCAGAGGCGCTGGGGGCAGGCGGGGCCCTCGCCGGGCCTGCAGGGGTCCTCTCCTCCTGAGGGCGGCTTCTGTCCCCAGCCCACATACTCCTGTGCCTGCGGAGCGTGTGGGCTCCCCTCGCTGGCCTCCCAGGTGCCGGCCAGTCTGCGAGGGAAAGCAGCGCTTCCTTCTTGCCTTCCTGCCTCCCTGCCCCCTTCCTTCTCAGCCTCAGACACAGCAAAACAAGCTGTGCCCGGCAGGGCAGTGGGCAAAGAGCCCGGGGCACCCCTACCCGGTCGCCTGCAGCCATCCTCCCTGCGCCTGCCTCTTCTCCCCGCCCAGTGCTCTCGGCATTCCCCGGGCCCTGCACCCTGGGGCTGTGCTGCAGGGTCTCCCTGCTGGACCCTCGAGCTTATGACCCTGGTGGCGTCCAAGGGTGGTGGCCGCTGTGCCCTGAGCCTGGCAGCAAGGGTTGGGCCGCCTGCAGGCCGGTCTGCCTACAGGAGCCATCACCACACCGTGGCATCCCCTTCCCGTGTGGACGCCAGGGACCGGGACAGCGAGCGAGCACAGCGCGGCTGGGGCGGGTAGGAGGGCCAGCTGCGGCCAAGGCCACGTCGTGGGGCCTCCCGGGGAGAAAACCCTCTCAACTGATCCCAAATACACCCGCTGGCCACTGTGGCTAGAGCGGCGGCGGCAGCACACGCACATGAGACCACTCCATCAGCCGTGTCCAGACAGCCTCACTCGGAGGACCTCTGGGCTGGAACACAGCAGGCGCTTCCCTCGGCTCTTTAACAAGACACACTGTACCGTGACACACACACACACTGTACCGTCACACACTGTACAGACACACACCACCGCATCTCACACACACACTGTACCGTCACACACGCAAGAACCTGCACGCAGGGCTGTCTACGAGCAAGCTAAGGCATAAGCTGCTGTGCCTATGTAACAAGTGCAGTTAAAAGCTGTCCTCTTAGTGACCAAGGGAGTCAGGGGGTTGGGGGGTAAGAGAGGAAGGGAGGAAAACTTACTGGGTAAAAAACATTTTTAGGTTATTTACTGAGCATCAGAAAAGAACAGCCATCATGTTCGCAGTTAAAACCCTGGTTCAGTTTTACAGCAGGGGTTGGCAAGCTGGTCTACAGGCCAAGTCTGGCCCCAAGCCTGCTTTTGTAAATAAAGTTTTATTGGAACATGCCGCACGCATTGGCTCACCACTTCTGGCGGGACCTCTGGCCCACAGCCCAAGCCATTTACCATCTGGCCTGTTACATAACAAGCTCGTGTCCTCCTATTTGAAGCAACTCGGAGCTTTTCTACCTTGAAATACCTGTATCCGAAGTCAGGAACGGTCCATGTGAAATGTGGACACGGGTGCCGTGAGGGAGGCCATCATTCCCAGTGATGCTCGCTAAGCGAGTCGGAGGGTCTGAGGTGGACATACCCACCCCATGCCGAGGGGTCTGCAAGGAAACTGGGGAACCGGGTCTGGGCCAGCTACACGGAGCCTGAGCACCCGTCGCACTCTGACCAGCCAGAACCTCAGAGGGCCTTGGGCACCCTGCCGCAGCCGTCCTCTGGGCCGCAGGGCAGACAGCTGCGGGGCTGCCCGGGTCCACACTGGTCTTGCTGTGTCCAGAAGGGTGGGGGGAGGCACCGAGGCTAAGTCTGGGCTCTCAGGCACCCGCCTCACTGCAGAGCAGCCTCGGGGCTGGCAGCAGCCACAGCTCCAGCAGAATGTGAGATGGGGAAGCGGGAGCCAGGGGGGCAGAGGGCCAGGGCCGGCCGTGCACTCGGCCTCGCATGAGTCCTGACCCTGAGGAGGGGTCCACCCCAGGGTGCTCTCTGCACACGGCCCAGCGCAGCTGCCACCGCCTGGCACCAGGCTCTCCTCAGCCAGCTCAGAGGGCACTGGACTTGGGGGGGAAGGGCGGCGTGTCTGAGGCAAGAGCCGGTCCTCCCTGGCTGCTGAGCACGGGAGCGCCGCGGCCGTGCAGGCACCGGGCCCTCATCACGAGCCCACCTCCCCCAGGGCCGCTCTGGGCGTGACCGGCCCTCCCAGCTCAGCCAGGGTACAGCTGGGAACGCCAGTGGCAGCCTGGCCACCGCCAGCTGGCCCCGCTGGCACCGGGGCCCCAAGGCCCGGGTGTCACGGGGCGGGTGGGCACACTTACCAGCGCAGGGCGATCTTGATGGGGGTGGTGAGGCACGAGGTGAACAGGTCGGCTGGGAGGTCGGGGATCATGGGCAGGAGCTCGCTGGCCTCGCAGGCCGCCAGCTGGATGCAGTTCTTCATGGACGGCGGCAGCGGCATCTGCGCGAGCGGGTGGTTGGGGTTGATGGCGGCCACCTGCGGGGACACAGCACTGGTGAGGAACGTGAAGGGAGGAAACGGGACGCAAAGGGAAGACAGAACCTGGTGTGGAGCGTGGGCCCCAAGGGCCCCTGACAGGGGTGGCGGCCAGCACCCGGCCGTTGGTCCGGCACGTCCACGGTGCCCACAGCTGTCCTGCCCGGGCTCTTCCCTCCACGTCTTCCCCGGCATCTGGGCTCAGCCTTTCATCCACCACATGACAGGGATGCGACCTGGGGCTCAGAAAGTGCCCCCGCCGAAAGCAGGGGCCAGCTCCGAGGGTGCGCCCCAGGCCTGTCCAACAGTGGGCTCACCCCCGGCCGAGCGCCTCCCTTTGCTGGAATCAGGGAGAAACAATTTTTTTGTCTTGAGCCAAAAATCCAATTTCTCTGTCCAGCAGGCGGGAGAGCGGCTCTCGCCGATGCTTCCTCCAGAGACCTGGAAGCGGGCGCACTGCAGCCTGGGGCAACCCCAGCTGATTGTCTGATCGTCCGCAGGGTGCGCACAGGGCCCCATTCCCACCCGCATGAAGACGGATTAAACCGTAAATCGTTCTGGAAAGCAGCGCGGCGAGGGGTTCGAGGGCAGGCTCGCAGCCCGCCGTCCCCGCAGCCGCCCTGAGCTCGGGAGACCCTGAGGCGCCGCAGTCCATGTGCTCCTACGGCCGCCCCACGGGTCTCCTGCGTGTGACAAGACCCCCGCGGGTTCTGCTGCCTTTTTGGAAACGGCGGGGAACATGGGGCTCCGGCGCCTGCGCGGTGAAATCTGACGCGGGAGGCGCTGACCGCGCGCTGAGGCTCGGGCTCGTGCCGGGAGAGGGGCGCGGGCCGGGCCCGGTACCTGGCCCCGCGGGGGCAGGAGGCGGGTGGGGGTTGAAGGGAGCTGCCCCGCCACGCAGAGGGCACACGGGCTCGGCGAGCCAAGGGAGGACGGTCGGAACCGATGATGGTGACGTGCGAGGAACGCGTTCCACGCAGGAGCCAGCGCTCTCCGGCCTGCAAACCCGGGGGCATAGAACCCACTATCTTAATGGCCGAGCTAGTTCCCAGGCGCTGTTGTCAGTTTGTGTGTGTCTAAAATACTGATCTTCAGTTAAAAGTGTGCTCTGGAAACAGCCTACGGGGGGGTGAGCAGCGTGCACAAGGGGCCTGGGAGGAGCAGGCAGAGAAGGGGGCCCTCCGGGAACCCCTAGCCGGCCCCCCGGGCAGCCCAGAGGCACTTGCTCCCGAAGGGTTTCTTGAGATGCAGACACCAGGAAGACTGTCATCTCCAAAAGCTCCCTCGAGCCTTCTGGAGAATTTGGGAAGGGTCCAGAGTACACGATAAACAGCAACCTGGGCCAAGGAGACATCTGTTCCGGCACGTGCTGGGCTGGGCACTGCGCCTCCTGTTCCCGAACAGGCCCTGACTGTTCCCTCCCCGCGCAGGCGCAGAGAGGAGGCGCGGGCGCTCCGGGGGAGACTCCAGCAAGACTAAAACAGCACCCACTCGCAGCAACTCCCGCTCCGGCCGAAGGTAGCTTTTGTTTTCGATGCAACAACGCTGACTTCCAGTGACACCCACGCCAAGTTCAGGGAGGCTGAGGTGGCAAAGGGGCGAGGGTGCTGGGAGCCTGCACCTGATGGGCCCCCGAGAATGGTGGGTGGAAGCCGCATGCCCGACATTACAGTGGGGCCCAAGCCTGCGCCCGGAGAGCCAAGGGCCCCTGGGTGGGCCGAGGGCTGGCAGTGGCAGCGAGAAACCCTCTGCCCACCTTCCACTGCACGTTTACCCAGATGGGCAGGCGGTGTTAAAGTGTAGCTGTTCACACTGCTTCTACCATGTTCTGGAACCTTCTGTAGTGTAGGAAAAATGCTTGACTAGGAAGTCCAGCCAATCCCTCCCCCAATCAACAAGAAAGGAAGAGGGGGCTGGCAGATGCCCGCGTCGGGAAGAGCCCCCGCGGGGTGACCCCAATGGCCAGGGCAAGCCAGAGAGTTCTCGTGGGCCGGGTTCACCCCACGGGGAGAGCACCAGTGCGAGCGTGAGCCGTCCTCAGATGGGGCGCCCCAAGATCTGGAGCAAGGCAGCCCGCCCTCACCCTCTAACTCAGCGCGGAGCTGGAGGCCAGGGGCAGCACCAGGCCAGAGAGGGAAATCAGGGCCCCTGAGCCCACATCGGCCCAGGGCCTGCGGGGACCGCGCGGGTGAGGCTGGGGGGGTCTGCGAGGAAAGTCACTGTGGAAGAAACGGAGGTAACTTAGAAAAAGGGGGAACTCGTTGAAAAAACCCACAAATTGATATTTAAAAATTAAGGGGGAAAGTGAATAACGTTATCCCATGACAGACGCCTGCTCATTCCCTTCCTGCCTACGAGTGTTTCCTGAGAAGGGGCGGGAGAAAGGGCGGGAGGCAGAGAGGACTCGCCACGCCAGGGCGGCGACCAGCGAGCAGCTGCGGGTCCCGCGGACGCCAGTGCCCCACGAGGGCGCGTGCACAGGGGACGCCCGCGGACTCACACGCACACCCCGGAGAGGCGGCAGCGACAAGACCCGCGGGGCCGCCAGGGCCAGCTGTGACGTCCAGCTCGCAGACCCCCCACGCCCGGCCAGCACCAGCCCCTCCCGCTGGCCCGAGGGGCCTCACACAAGCCCGAACGCTCTGCAGGATGCGCCTGCCCTCATGAAGGCGCCCGACGACCCCAACGCCAGCAGCTTCTGAGAGAATGAGCGTCTGGCGCACAGGCGGGGTGGCGTGTGACCCGGCTGGCGTGAGAGGTCAAGGAAGTCTGCACCCCTGTCCTAGGAAGGTAGACAAGTGGGCAGCACTGCCCCTCCCAGCTCTTCCTGCCTCAAAGGCTGATGAAACGCCTGGAGCCATGGCAGGAATGTTGTAACCAAGAGCGTGACGCCGGCTCAGGATGCCGAGGGATGAGTCAAAGCCAGGTGGTCCTGACGGCACCGCCGAGTGAGTAAGGCACGAGCCTCAGGGACCGCAGTGGACACAGCAAGCTGCTGCTTGTAAAGGACCTACAGTGAGCTTTTCCGTTCCTCACAGGGACAAGCGACCGGATGGAAACATTCAAGGTCTGAGAAGGACGAATCCCAGACCCCCCCTCGAGGGTGCTGCTTGAGGACGTGCTCTAGCGGAACAAAGGGGAGAATCAAGAGAAGAAACGCGGCATCTGGAAGACAGCGACACCCAGGATGCCGCCGAGGACCCAGGGTCTGGAGCGGGTCTGGGCAGAACGACGGGACGGGGAGAAGAGGCCCCGAGGACAAGGACGTGTTCCGGGCCCTGAGCCCCCTGCAAATGTGGGGACCGAGGACATGTAAAGCTGGAGCTCAAGGAAGAAGAGGGGATCTCCAGGAAAGGTAAAGCCACAAGGCCCGGCCGACAAATGGCTGAACCACGACACCCGTTTAGCCTCTGGATGAACGACGTTTGCCTGGTCATAGTCAGGGAAGCAGAAAACATTTTTTAGGAACCCCAGCCCCCAACACGGGCCCCCAGGGCGCCTGGGGAATAGACGGTGTTCTTGGAAGCCAAAGCGCAGAGGACAGAAGTTGGGAAGGTTGAGAGGCAAAGGCAAATCGAGGGAAGCTAAGAGCCCGAAGACCCAAAGATATTGATCACTGGCGGAAGCAGCGACCAAAGCACGAGGCCATTACCGCAGATCGCAAAGCTTCCAGAGCAGACGAGTCCGGACGTGGGTGCTCAGCCAGATGGGGGGCAGTGGGGGCAGAGCGCAGCCAGGGGCACCCCGGCCCCTCTGGAAGGCCCCCAGCACGGACGGCAGACCGTCTCCTCCCGTCCAATCCCGCGCCGCCCTTCTTCTGTCCGAGGACAGGCAGCCGGCAGGTCTGGGTTTGGGGTGGACGAGAGCAGGGGAGCAGACGGCCCACAGGCAGCCCCAAGTGAGCCCTTTTTACTTGCTGATTTTTAAAACCCTGCAGGTACCAAACTGGCAAACAGCCAAACAAACAAAATCTTGTTTTAAAGAACACCAGAAGAGGAGCGATCTGAAGGTTCCCTAATCGTCAACGCAGGGCCACCGGCACAGCGCGGGCTGGCGGGAGGGCGGCGGGGCTGGCAGGGCGCCCGCTCTGGACGGGGCTCAGACCCGCGCCCGCGGTCACTGCCGCGAAGCCCGCCGGCCCAGGGCATCATTTTCTTCTTTTCGCTCAATCACTTATTGACTCTTTATTTTTTGAAAACTGGCACACGCCGGTTTGCTGCCAATTTCTTTCTGTTCGCACATCACTGTCTCCCAGCGCAAGCGTTCACATTCCTGTCATGAAGGTTTTGGGCTCATGGAAGGGGGGGCTTTCAAAAAAAGATTAGCCCTCAGAGGCCACGCGGGGGAGCGGCCGTCCGCGGGAAACGCTGCACAGCGAGTCCCCCGGGATTAGCCAGGAGCCAATTTTATCATTTTAATTTCCGCTGTTTATGCAAGAGACCAACGCACAACAGCCAATACCAGTAAGTCTCACGGAAAACACAGACGTAGGCCACTGTAATTAAAAAAAAAAAATGAAGATAAAAGTCGGAGCTAATTATAAAACACACGGCAGGACTTTCATCACCCTCTTCCGCCTCGCGGAGAGCCGAGTCTTCACTGCTTCCTCCACGAGGAATCAGGCAATGAAACATTTTCCCCCAACAACGATGCACAGAAATCTCCTCGCGCTCAGGGACATGAGCAGTTTCCGAGGCTGATTAACCCTTGGCCGCGCACGGGGAAGGCGGGCCGCGAGCAGACCCCCAAGGCCGGCCCGTCTCCACACGTGTGCCGGGGGAGAGCGGGCAGGGGCTCTCTCTGGGGCTGGGGGGCTGTGTCTCACAGGCTTCCCACAGCGGGGCCGATGGGCAGGTCCTTCCACCCGCCCTGACTCAAACGCGGGCGTGAACATGGGGGCCCCCCCGGCGCCGTGCACCGAGCGCAAACACCCTGCCTACCGATGGCCAACGCGGGGCGGGCGGGGGCCTCCCGGCTGTGGGTTTTCTCGAGCCCCCCGAGGATCCGCCCCCCAGGATGAACGCAGGAGAGGCCCACAGCCGGCAACGCCCCCAGGCGCGCGGCCACTCTGCTGTCCACTCCAGAGGCGACGGCAACGGGACGATGGCGATGGCGCCGCCTCAGGAGCTGGAGCCACCTCAAGGCCAGCCTGGGCGGCCGGCGCCTGACCGCAGCTGCAGAAGGCCTCACCAGCGCGACAGAACGTGAACCCTGCGGACGTGGCATCCACGTCTACCAAGCAGAGGCTCAACCCCCTGCTGGGTGTCCGGCAACGCCCTCCTCGAGCTGGGAACGCAGGACGCCCAGCCCGCCCCCGGAGGCCAAGGCCCTGTCCCCTGCCCAGTCGCTGCCTGCGCCGGCCCAGCCACACCCCACGCAGGCCTAGGCGCACGCGCGGCCGCCCCATATCGAGCGCGCTGGCTGCAGGCTGGGGGCCAGGAGGCCGGCGCCTGCCAGGGCTGCAGGGCCGCACGCCGCCTCTTCAGCTTAGCGGGTTGTTTCGTGACACGCAGGGGAGACGGTGGAGCTGAGGGGGCACGGGCAGCCCCAATGATGCCGCCGCCGGCGCTCATTTGGAGGACGAGCCCCCCCCACCCTGCAACCCTCCCTCCTGCCCCTGGCCTGGCTGCCCCCCTCCCCCTGGCAGCCCCCAAACCCCTGACCCCGCCCCTGCCCCGGGGAGCGCGCCCAAACCCGCAGCCTCACCTCCAGCTCCTGCTCCCGCTGCAGCGCGAACTGCTTGAAGGACTTGACGATGAGGCCGGCGTTGGAGCAGTCGTACACGAAGATGGACGGACTGCCCATCCAGGTCTGCAGGTCGTACACGGACAGCGGGATGTACTGCGTGTAGTTCTGTAAGACAGCGCGGCGTCAGCAGGCCCGACGGCCGCCCGTGCGCTCCCGGGGCGGGGCAGCGGACACGCTGTGGCCGGCAGCAGCTCGGGGTGCACAGCCTGGAGCCTGCAGGGGCCCCACGGCCTCCCTGGTCTGTCCCCTCTGGCACGGCGTGAAGAGAGCTCAGCGCATCGGGACGCCACAGCTCGCGGACAGCCCAAGGGCTGGGCACGGCTGTTTCCCGAGAGGAGGTGCCTTCCTGGGGCCGGCGCTGGGACCCCAGGGCACGGGAAGTGCAGGCCTTGCCCCTGCCCCGGCCGCGAGTGTGAGCGGGAGACCCCTCGAGACACGCCCACGGCAGGAAAGGTGCGATGACAGGGCAGGGCCCACGTTCGAGCCGCCTTGCGCACCCCGCTTCCTGGGGGGTGTGGGCAGAGCACCGGGCCCGGGGGCACAGGGGCCACCGCAGCTGTCGGGGCCCTGCATGCCCACGATAAGGGGGTCGGTGGCTGCGGCATCCGGCACTGCGGAGGCTGAGGCCCGAGACCCCTGCAAGTGTGGCGGGGCGAGGCCTGTCAGAGGCGACTACGGTGTAACCCGCAGGCTGGGCACCACGTGCACATGATGCCGTTTGGGAGAGGAGGAAAAGCCGCGTGCAAAGCACGCCCTGCGCGTGGCACTGCCGGCCGGGGGGGGGGGGCCCGGGGCTGGCCGCTCCACTGCGCGCGCTCCAGGCAGTGCCAGGAGAACAGTGCGGCAGGGGCGAGGGCGGGGGTGCGGGAGGCAGGGGATGCCTGGGGTCGGGGGCCAGGGGTGGGGGTGTCGGGCTGACCTCTGGGAGCTCTGGTGACAGGAATGACTCGTGTCTCTTCAAAGAACAAAATGCGCACGCCGCACAGGGATGGGGGGAGCCCCGGGGCTTACTAGAATCTGTTCCAGGTCGGGAACATTTCATCACGGGTGGGGTGACACACGCTCATCTGAATAAGCCAAGAGCCCTCAGCAAATGCGGGCTCTGGCGAGGACATGAGGACATGAGGCCCTTCTCCCTGGGTACGGAGGCAGCCCGCCGCCTCCTGAATCCAGGGACCCCACGCTGCGAAGAGGGGCCTCAGCACTGGCCTGGGGAGCGCCCGTGTCTGCAGTGCGGGTCCAGAGAGGGGGCGGGGCCAGGCCGCCGGGCCCAGGTTGGCACCGGTGCCCGAAGCCAGGTGTCAACCACGCACCTGTCCTGAGTCTCGCCTGTGAAGGCGAAACCTGATGCCTGATGCTGCTTTCCAGGAGGATCCCGAGACGCGGTGCCATGGGCAGCGCTCAGGCCTCCGGGCAGGCCCAGTCCTGCTGGAGGCCAGTGCCTCTGGGTTCTCCAATGCCCAAGCGCTGGACAAGGAAGGGGCTGGGCCTGCCCGGAACTGGGCTCAGCTTCATGGCCTCTACGGGAGGGACCTTCGCCCAGTGCCTTCCAGGGGACGCGCTGCTGCCGGGAAGGGTTTGGGCACACCATGGCCCCCACGGGCCACCATACTTGCTGCCCCACCCCGCCCCACGGCACCGGTCTGGTCTGGACGGCACCCGGCCTCCCCACCATGAGGACCAAGAAGGCCTCAGGACTCGGTAGAATGTGTCCCGACGGGGACTCTCCCCGGTGAGAAGACGACTTTGAGGAGCGGCCGTTTCCCCAGGTCCGCGTCCGTCAAGTCTAACGAGCCAGCTTGGCCTTGGCCACCCGCCCCCGAGGGAGCGCAGAAGCACCTTTGAGGAAACGACCTTTGCGAATGAACCCTTATTAGAACTTGAGCGCAGAGATCTCATTTCCCAGAGGTCCCGGGTGGCCTGTCAAGCTTCCTTTGGGGCAGAATTATGGCCCCGCAGGCCTGCAAAGGGCAGCTCCAGGCTCCAGGCCCCCTGCAGCCCAGATGCAGAGGCCGGGGGTGCGGCGTGACCCCAAGTCCTCTTGGCTGCACCGGCCTTGACAGCCAGTATATTCAGACCCCTGCGTGCACCCAGGGCTGCAGCAGCCCCCAAGAGCCTTTCAGACTAAGCTGCAGTTCCTGCCTCCCTGCCCCCCCAAATAAGGCAGCAAGCACAGAGAATTCCTAATCGCTGCACCTCTCCTTTCTCTTAGAAAAATATATTCAGGGCCTCCCTGGTGGCGCAAGGGGTTAAGACCCAACCTGTGAAGCTGTCCGCAGCCTCTGCAGCACGAGTTCGATACCCCCGGCTGGCCAGGGAGCTACCCACATGGCGCAGCAGACCTCTCCTGTCTCCCCACCGCTCCCCTCAGCCGTGGGTTTCAGTCAGTCTGCCTGTTCTGCTCCCCACTCTGTCTCTGGTGGGTCCTCTCACTCCCCACACCTCTGGCCTGTACCCCAGCTCTTGTGTGCATAAATAAATCTTTAAAAATAAAAAATTTTTAAAAAAGAAAAATATATTCAAGGCCGTGTTTTCATTTCAAAGAAACAAAAGTAGGTTTTAGATAATTTATTCATTATGATCCGTTTTATCTGTCAGATTGCTTGTTTGTCTACCCGGGTTTCTAGTAAGCCAGGGCGAGTCAGTGACCTCCCCAGCCCTCGCCGTGGCCCCTGCACCGCAGGCCTGGCCCTGCCGTCACAGCCGCGGGTGGGGGCGAGCGCCGTCTTGTCTTCACAGATCTGAAGGCGCGGAGCTGCCAGGCCAGACCAGGTGTCTGATTTTGGTTATAAAATCCCTAAGTTTTCCAGCACAGGTAGGGTGGCCTGAACAGAGTCCTGTCCTGTTCCCTGGCGGGAGCCTCTGCGCCCCACTCCACGGCCGTGCTCACATGTGCATTTCTGGAAGGCCGTGTAGTTTTAAGCACACGGTACGTGCTTGGCAGCGCCCTGCAGCCCCTGCACACTTGCGGGTGCGCACGCTGCCGGCACCGCCTCACCCCATGCGGCTTCCAGCTCGAGACTCGAGGCGGCTTAGCAGGCCCCGGTGGCCTCGGCGGCTGCTCCCCAAGCTTTGCTTTGGGGACAGCTTGGCACTGATGGTCTTTGTGCTGAGCCACACGCTATCCTACACCTCTGTCGCTATCCTACACCTGTCGACGGAACTGACTCCTAGATGCTGAACGAGGTCACAGGCCGGGCCCCCAGGCTGCGGCTGCAGCGGCCCCTGCCTCCATTGGGGCCCCCGCCTCCTCATCAGCTGTCACGGCGAGTTCAGTCTGTGTGCTCTGGATGCTCTGGACATTTCCATTTCTGAACCTCCAAGCCCTGCTGCGTGCTGTCCACTCCTGAGATGCTCTGGTGGAGCTTTCATTGGCTTCAGACAGCGGCTTGTGCACTGAGGCCAGCACGGCGTCCCCACGCAAAGCCAGCGCTCCCTTCACGTGACCTCACGATGATTTCCATGCGATATAAAAGCTTCCATTTTTGTGCAACCAAATTTACCAACGTTCCAACAGAGATTTGGTGAGATGCTGAGATTTCATCATGCAAAAAAACGAGAGACATTTCTCCTTGGATTCTTTCAGAGTTCTTGAGTTTTCCTACCCACGAGTATGGACTGTCTCTCCATCCAGTTTGTTCCTCTTTGATTTTGTTCATTATTTTTCAGCATCAAATATTTTACAATGAAATGTGTCCTCACTGCCGGCACCCACTGCGGGCAGAAGTGCGGCAGACGGACCCCTGGGTGTCCTCTGGGCGCCGCCGCCTCCCCGTGGAGTCGCCGGGGCTTGGGGTCACCACCCAGCGGTGTCTGTGCTTTCCCTGCAACGCGTCACCAGGCGGCCTGGGCGAGCCGAGGGTCCCGGGCACCGACGTCTGCCCGGCTCTCCCCGCGCCATGGGGCAGTAGCATCCGGTCCGCGCAGCTCGCGCTCAGTCCTTTCCCCGCGGGGCGCCTGGTTGAATACCGATGGGTTTGGAATTCCCTCCGGGGCCTGGCACGTGAGCTGCTCCAAGCACAGCTCCCGGCCGTGGCCCGGGCGGAGGAGCGCGGGTGGCCGCCGCCCGAAGGCGCCAGCTCTCCCCTGCACGGGCAGCTAGTGAGGGCGGCCCGGAGGCTGAGGACTGGGGCTGGGCTCACGGGAGCTCGCGCGGCAGCTGCTCCCTGCAAGTAGGCACCCTGGGCGGCGTGTTCCCGGGGCCGTGCTGTCTGCGGCCGTGACATGCTGGCGGGCTGCGGCCAGAAACAGCGGCTCCGTGACAGGGACCACCGCAGAGGTCCTGGCTTCGCTCCCCTGCTGGCCGGGGCCCCTCCGTCCAGGGTCAGCTGGCGGCCTTTTGCAGGCCTGTTTCGGGCGCTCTGTCCCATGCCCCGCTCTGTCTGTCTGTCCTCTGTCGTCCACTGTCGGATGCCGTGGTTCTAGCCTTCACGTGGGCGGCACTGGCCTGCGGCAGGCACCGCTCCGCTCCACCATGGCGAGGGCCGTTCTGGGTCACCTTCCTTTGCACCGAAACCTCAGTCAGTTTGTCGATGTCCACACAGCTGGCCGGGTCGAGGCTGGGCTGCATCCTGCGACACGGGCTTTGCTGCCCAGGCCTGTGGACTCTCCATTCGCTGACTCGTCCTGATTCACTCGCCAGAGCTGTCTCCTCCCCACAGCTCTTGCTCCTACTTGGTAGACTCGCGTGGTGCTGGCGGCACAGCAGGTGTGCGCGGCCGACGCCCAGGCCCGCAGCTGGCTCCTGGCACGGGCCTGAGGGAAGCCGTGCTCCACCCTCGGCCCTGGGAGTGCCAGTGCCCCCCTCGGGCCCCTGCCTTTCCCCCTGGGCCCCCAGTAGGAGCACGCGGACTTCCTGGGTCTCTCCACAGGAGCGCCGTTTCTCTGCTGACTTCCCATGTTTGGTGTCACCGCGTCTGCTCTAGCGCCTCGTATTCTCTTCCTCTGCCGACTTTGGGTTTAATTTGCTCTTCTCTCCCCGCTCTCTCAAGTGCAGGCCTGAAGCGCGACTGCCCGCGCGCGCGGTTCCGGACAAGCTGCCAAGTGCCCTCAGAGCCGCCGCCCACGCCACGCAGGTTGTGCAGGTTGTGTCGTTTTCATGTCATTCAGAATGTTTCAGAACTTCTCACGGCTTCTTTCGCCCCTCTGTGATTTATTTATTAATTTTTTAAACGTGATTGTTTTTTAAAGATTCATTTATTTTTACACAAGAGCTGGGGTACAGGCCAGATGCACGGGATGGCGAGAGGATTCACCAGAGACAGGGCAGGGAGCAGAACAGGCAGACGGGAGAGCAGCAGGCGAGAGAGGAGAGGTCTGCCGCGCCATGTGGGCATCTCCCTGCGGACAGCTTCACAGCGCTGCGCTCAACCCGCTGCGCCACCAGGGAGGCCCAGCCCCTGTGTGATTTAGACAGGCGGGTTGGGTTTCGGAGGCATCTTCTGGAGTTGCTCCTGGTTTTCCACTGTGATCCCACAGCGGACTCTGTTCTGGTCCTCCAGGCCGGCCAGGGGCCCTGGGCAGGCGGTCTTCACGGCTCGCATCACTGGCCCGGCCTGAAAGCGGGCAGGCCTAGCCACGGGACCGCGGGTCTCACTGAATGCTGAGGTCACCTGCGCGGCCGCAGCCTCGTCCATCCCCGATGACACACCAGGCAAAGGGAGAAGGGAAGGAAAGCCAGCGGGAGAAGCCGGGAGAGCAGAGCAGCGAAGCACCGCTTACACACGCCTCGGGGCTCCCCGACGCCTCCGCTCCTCACTGCCGGGACCCCAGTGGACTCTGCCGTGGGCACGGAGCTCTAGACCCTGACGGACGTGCAAGCACACCCACGAGGCCCACGTGGACGCCCTGACGCAGCAGTCCAGACGCCGAGACGCCCTCGCGGCCACAACTGCCCACGAGCTGGGGGCGGGGGCGACAGGCCCGTGGGGACAGGGATGCGGGGACGAGCCACGCTGGCAGCAAGAGCATCTGAGAGGCCGCGCATGCCCGCTCTCCCGGTGACGGGAACCCGCAGCTCATGGCATTTACATCAAAACAGCCGCTCGCCCGCCCAGGCAGGAGGCAGCTGCGCCGAGGCCGCTCAAGGCAGACGCCGCTTCGGGAGCTGCAGGTGCCGGCGGATGAGGAGCGTCCAGCCTGTCAGGGCTGACGCCGATGAGTCTTTGTGAGGGGAAACGTCTCCAAACCCATTTTCTTTGATACGAAGCTAATTCAGATTTTCTATTTCATTTTGGGCACTTCCCATGCAATTTAGGGTCTAAAATCTCCGCTCCCCCTGCCCGCGTGCTGTCTGTGGGCGGGTGTTGGCGCCGCCCTGTCCCCAGTGCCGCCGTCTTGTCTCCCTGATCTCCGATGTCTCCCCGAGCCCTGAGGGATGGGTGCAGCCCTGTCCACCACACCCCCGGCCCCCGCCCCAGTCTGGGGGGGCACCGACACAAGCCGGGGGTGACGTGCATGGGACTTGCGGCCCCAGCTCTCCTGGGGAGGGAAGCGAGGGGGGCGTCCGAGGGGTGTGGAAGGTGCCGTTCCTGAGCCAGCAGGGGCCCGTGGGGCTGAGCCTGCAAACCGCGCGGCCTTCGCGCAGGAGCCGAGAGCCACACAGCCCGGCTCCTGGGGACCAGGGTCCCACCCGCCACCCCACAGCAAGGAAGGCGCACAGGGGCCTCCAACCCTTGCCGCGCTGTCTTCGCCTCAAGGAGCCATAGCAGAGGCAGCACCAGGACCCCCCAAGGGTGCGGGAGAGGCCGTGGCGGCCGTGCTGGGCACGAGCCCCCTGGAATGCTGCGTCATTTTATTTTCTAGGAAAATCACTGATTCTCAAAAGAAGACTGTCGGCTGAGAAATCCTGCCGGGGTCACGTCGGAAGCAGACGGTCCCGAGGCCGCAGAGTAGAGCAGAATCCCCGGGGGGGCGGTGAGAGCGCAGGTGCCACAGGGGGCGGGGGCGGGGAGGGGGTGGTCACTCTGGGTCCCTGAGAAGGCCCGAGCCCCGCAGACGCTGCCTGCCATCCCTCATCTGGCTGCCTCGGCCCGAGAGCAGCAGGCGCCACGGGACCCACCTTGTTGAAGACCCAGACCTCGCCGTTGACGGTGGGCCGGGGCACCCCGTGGCCATTGTAGTGGAACAGCACCCGCTCCTCCTTGGCGTTGCGGCGCAGGGACGTGCACAGCTTCTTCACCTCGTCCACCGTCGGGTCCAGGCTCTGCTTGTACCGGGCCTGGTGGGAGCAAGCGAGACTCTGAGGGTGGGTTGCAGGGAGCCCAGCCGTCCGCGCCGCCCGCACCCCGGCTGAGGGACGCGAGAGCACCCCCAGGAGCGTGGGGCTCCCGGACGGGAGGCGGGCGTGCGTGAACACGGACACACTCGGTAGGCCAGGGCCACGGCACGGGGTCCTCCCAGGCCCCCAGCCCAGCCCGTGGCCGCACCCCGCCGGTGACAGGACGAGGGTATTGTCAGGACCCAACGCTAACACGCAAGCGCCGACAGCCTCACACTCGCGGACAGCCACGCGGCGTGGCCAGAGGACCCGTTCTGAAGCAACGGCACCCAAATGCCTGCAAGAAAGCCACGGTGTGCCCCTCCCGGAGCAGGGCGCCGCCTCCTGGGCGCAGCCGGCAGCTAAGGGTCACGTGGGAAACGAACTAGGGAAGCAGCCGGAGGACACCGGGGACTGCGGGGCACCAGGGGCCTCCAGACACCCGGGCTCCCGCGACCCCGCCACTCAGATCGGGGTTCAAGGGGAGGGTCCGGAGCGGGGAGCCACGAGCCCACGTTCGAATGGCGCCAGGCCCGCGTCCCACGGCTCCGCCGAACCGGCCCCCGGGGCCCTGGTGTCCGGGACGTGATTTCCTTTCACTGACACTGTGGGAAGCTGACGATGAGCCGGGGGGGGGGGGTGCAGGCGTGGGGGTCCCAGCAGAGGGGCTCCACATTCCCACCCCTTGGGTTTCGAGGGCCTTCTAACGGCTCGAGCCCCAGAAAAGAGCCAAGGCTCGCGCTTACCGTCTGCCGGCAGAGGGGACCGGCTGTGCCACGACCATCGTGCCTGGCAAGGAGCCAGGCGGCAAGGGCCGGTGTTCAGACCCAGGCCAGGACCCGTCCTCACCGCCACGCGGCTCCCTGGCAGGAGAGGGCGCTGAAGCCGAGACTCTGCCTCCAGGAGGGGGAGGCCTGCAGAGGGGCTGCCCCGGGGGCTCGCCCCCTCCTCCACAGGACCCCGCGGGCCAGGGGACACGCCTGGAGGAAGCCAGAGTGGACATTCCCCTCTGACCCAGAGCCACGTGGGCGCCGGCCTGGCCTCCGAGCTGGGCTCTGGGGCGGGAGCTCCGCACGCCAGGCCGCGGGACGGGGCCGCCCAGGGATCGGGATGAGTGCGTCCCTGTCAGAAGCCCCGGGGAGGCCCTGGGCCGGGCTGGGCAGCGGGGCGGGAAGAACGCAGGGGGCTCCCATGCCGCGCACGCCTCGGGGGTCGCGTGGGGAGCGGCCTCCATGCAGAGGCCAAAGCGCAAAGTCATTGCGGTTTCCTGCCCCCTGAGCACAGAGACCTGACAGCGTTTTATTTAGTGCCGGGAGAGCCCCGGGAAGTGGTACTGTGGGAACCCCGTTCCGATGGGCTTGGTGGCCTCCCTGGGCCCTTGGAGGGCAGGGGCCAGCACCGGCTGGCCAGTCACTCTGGGCAGCACAGCGCCACCCCCGCAAACCGGAGCACGCACAGAGGCATGAGCCCCTCCCCTGAGAGCACCGCAGGCCTGACCAGCCCTTGAGGCGGCGAGGGGCTGCCCTTCTCACCACTAGACGCCAGGGGGCCAGAGCTGGCGGGGCTGCTGAGAACTCCGGCCCCTTGAGGCAAGGGCTGGAGGCCACAGCGGCTGGGCTGGCCCCACCCTGGCATGGCCTCTCCCTCCGCAAGGTGACAGGGGTGGCCCTTCTCACCTCGGGCGCCCTGGCAGCTTACCAGCTGTAGGACAACACAGCAGGGGAGCCCTGAGCGCCGTGTTACCCCTACCCACAAGGCCTCTGCTCCAGCAAGCGCGACAGTGGCCCCGTGGCGTGGCTGGGGCCTCACCACTCTCCTTGGAACCGCGCCCACTCGGTGCCACGGGTGCTGAGCCCTCGGCCATCTGGGCACAGCACCTGGAAGCACCATCACCTGAGCCCTGAAACCTCAGGCAGACGGCGGGGAGGGGTGGCCGCTCCAGCAGGGGCCAGCCAGGAGGGGCCGTGGGGAGACACGTGCACGGGGTGCCAGCTCCTGGCAGCGGGCATCGAGGACACGTGCAGGGAGGGGGCAGAGAACAGGGAGGGGCAGGCCAACCCCAGGCATCGGGCGCACCCCTACGGCGCACTTGGCCCCAGTCCAGAGCCCGCGGGACACAAGAAGAAGCCGCTGGGGGTGAGGCCCAGACACCAGCAAGCCGGCAGGGGCCGCAGCCGTGCGGGGCAGCAGGCAGGCCAGACTCCATCCCATCCCGCGCCCCCCCAGGTCCGTCCCAAACAGGATGTAGGTCTCCCACCTCCCGCCCCGCATCTGCCCTTGGTCCCTCGCCCTCCCTGCCCCCATGCCGAGGGTGCCCAGGCCTGTGCTGATGCCCACGCCACCTCTGGGGCCTCACGGGGGACACCCCAGGGACTCCGGGACAGCAGCGCTACAGTAGGTGTCAGCACGCGAGGGGAGCGTGGGGAGGGGGCACCCACAGGGACGGCGGCAGCCCGAGGCCTGATGTGACAAGTGAGTGGGATGCTGCCGGCTGCTGGGCGGGCGAGGCGGCCCTGGGCCCAGCCTGCAGAGGTGAGGGACACGGGCGCCCCAGGAGGACTGGGGGAGCCGAGAGTGAGAGGCGGGACAGAGCCCCCCGGGCGTAGACGGCGCTGCCCGCTCATTCCCTCCTGGTGTGGCCTGGCCCGGTGACTCGGGGGCCCTGTGGCTAGTGAGGCCCAGGTGGGGGCTGGGGCGCTGCAGTCCTGGCTGGCGGTCCTCCCCTGGCCCTGCCATGCAGAGGCGAGCGCCTGCAGCCAGCCCGCCTTAGAGGCCGCACAGGCAGCTGGCGGGGAAGGGTAGACCGGGCTCTGCGGGGTCTCCTCTCTGGACGGAGCCCATGGGGCCGGACCTGCCAGTTTCTCGGGCTCCTGGGCGAGGCCACGGCCATCGCACGGCGAGGAGCGGGGCTGGACCCTGTCCTGCTGCCCTCGGTCCTTCTCTGGCCATGGACACATCTGGAGTTCAGATCCAAGGCTGTGAGCGCGGTGGCCCGGGAAGAACAGGCCACCGGGGGGTGGGGGGATGGGACGGGACAGTCCTGCCCTGGTCTGCCCCGGCAGGAAGCAGGGCCTCCCGGGAAAACCCTGGGCAGGGCGGGAGGGGGCCTGCTCAGAGAACCCCTGCGGCAGACGTGGTGACCCACACGAGAAAGCGAGAGCCCTGGCAGTGCAGGGGTGCCCCTTGTTGCCGTGCTGGTCCCTTCTGTGCCCAGTAAGCTGCGGCCATCACCACCAGTATCCTGCTCCCTGCCACGGCCTCCACCCTCGCCCTGACCAGCCGCAGGGCCCACCCGTCCCAGGGTGCCTGGGGCCCTGGCCACCAGGGGGCACCGCAACATGCCCCCACCTGCACCTGTGCTTTCTCTTTAGGTGTTTTTTTTATTTCATAGTAAGACGTCAGCTTGCCTGGCTTTCCGGGTGCTTTCACTGTGACAGCTTTTCCCTAAATCCCTTAATTAAAAAATCCAACGGCCACTCATCTCACGGCTACCTGGGCCCCTGAGCCCCTGAAGTGCGGAACGAGGTAACGAGGTGCTGGGTCCTGCCCGTAAACGGCCTTGAGGACACCTGGGCCCAAGGAATTCAAGCTGGCTGCCTGCCGGGAAGGCCTCGGCGGAGTCAGGCGCCCAAGGGAGCCCACAGACTCACTCCCCACCCTGGGCAGCGGAGGCTGTGCAGGGGCCGGGCTGACTTAGACTTGTGTCTGCTTCGCAGCCCAGGGCTCCCCGCTGCTGCTAAGCCGTGAATTATTTAAAAAACGTGCTCTGTCTTCTAAGGGCCCCCCTGTGATCCCGAACCCAGGCTCCAGCTTGTCTTCCTGCACTCCCTGCGGCTTCACCTGCCAGCCCGGGGCCTGTGGAACATTCCGGCGCCCCCGCCCAGGCAGGTGGCCAAGGGCCGGGTCTCGGGCCGGCCTGGCTGAGACAGTGGCCGCGTGCGCGGCAGCATCACTCGTCACTCGTCACGCCTCCGGAGGGCGGGCTGCGCGAGCCGAGCTAGGGAGGGGGGACGCCAAGGGAGGCCGGGACCTCCCAGGCCAGCTCCTGCCCCGAGAGCTCTGCACCCACAGGGGCAGCTCCCATGTGCCTGCCGCACCCTCTCAGAGCTGAAGCGAGCTGCCCGGTACCGCGCCCCTGCGGGGACCTGAGGGCCTCGAGGTCAGACCCACCGGCCGCGGAGTCCAGTCTGTGGGAATGGGGGGCGGTGGCGGCTCTGAAGGGTGTCGTGGCCCCTGAAAACCAGACAGAGCGGCTTGCGCGTGGCACCCCCGCCCACAGGGGTCACCTTATACCAACACGCCACGTGCTCGGCGTGTCCTGTCGGCAGCCGTGTCCTCCCGCCCCGAGCCACCGGAGAAGCCCGGCCGGAGAGCATTTAAGGGAATGTGCGCGACCAGGACAAAACTGGGAGAAAAACTGACCCCGAGCAGGAAGCGGTGCGTAGAGGAAGCCGCGGCGGCCGGCTCGCTGGGGACCGCGGGGCGTTCCGGAGAGAAGCCCACCGCCGCGTACTCCTGAAAGGCGGGGCGCTGCCCGCCGGGGGCACGGCCCCAACATGCCTCCCACGCCGGTGGGCCCACCGGGGGTTCTGGGGCAGCCGCGCAGCCCACCAAGGAGCCCCCGGGAGCAGCACTGGCCAAATGCAGCGGCAAGCACCCCTGGGAGCACACGGCGGGGCCGGCACGCGGGAAGGGAGGGCGGGAGGACGGCTGGGCCCGACTTGCGGGTGGATTCTGAGGGCGAGTGGGCGCCACGGCCGATGTGCGCGGCCCCCTCACTCGAGCCCTGGTGCACACAAATCCGCCCTGCGTGTGTGTAAATCCTGACTGTCTGCGGATTCGCTGAAGCGTTCGGGATGAAATTATATGATGTCTGAAATTTGTTTCAAAATAAGCCAGGGGCGGGCGTGGGGGCGGGAGTGGAGGTGGCAGAGATGAAGAGGAACAAGCTGGTAACCGTGAAGGCAGATGACGGGAGATGCGGGAATTTTCCATAATAAAACTCACAAATGAATAAGCCACGAAAACAGAGACACACAGCGGCCCTCAGAGTTCCCACAGCTGGGTGGAGCCGCCCAGAACGCCGGCACCGGGGGGGGGGGGGGGGGGGGGGCAGCAGCCCCGGGAGGTGGCCCGGCCTCCAGGGCCCAGGGCTGGGGGACAAGCGGCGTGGCCGTCCTCCCAGGCTGCAGCCCAAACCTCGAGAGGCCACAGGCTGCCCCTGCCAAGGCCCCGGACGCATCTGGCTCAGAGGAAGTGGGGTAGCGGGGGCCGACATGGGGGCCTTCTCCAGCCCCTTCTGCGAGCAGAGCCACACCCCGCTGGAGTCCCCTGGACATCAAGCCTGACCAGGGAGACCGGAGGAGAGAGTCAGAGGCTCCTGGAACAACGTTCTCCTTGATGAAAACCCACGGCTGTTCTCTCTTCCTTTGAACGCAACTGCGATGATGTGATGTTGGAGCTGCAGCAGCCGGTTTGCCATCGTGAGGGTAAAGTCAAGAAACGAGAATCTCATCGGACCTGACCCACCAAACTGCTCACATAGCTACTCTTGAAATGTCTTTCCTGCGGCTGTGGAGGAACCGGACGTGCCAAGTGGGGGCAGCGTGACCCCGCAGGTGCGCTCACTTCTCCCTCCCTCCGCTCACTCCTCTGCAAAACGGGCGGGTTCTCGTGAAGATGGAAAAGAGCTAACGCTGGAGACCTACTCAGGCCAGCACCCAGGGCTCAGCGCACCCCACCAGTCACTGACAGCCAGGAGCAAGAGCCTGGCTCTCTGAATACCACCGTCTCCCCCAGCCCCGGGCGCGCAGCCCGTCGGGGCTTCCCTTCTTAAAATGTCCCCCCTACTTGGAAGTGGGTGTCTCTGGGATACGCCCTGACCCCTCCGGCTGCCGCCTGCACCTGGCGCTGCCACCCAGGACACGCGCCGGCTGCTTCCTCCAGACTGTGGGGCCTCCCGGCCTCCCCATTTCTTTGCGTTTGTCACAGCGCCGAGCACACTGACTCACAGAGTCAACAGACACTTAATATGAAACATATGTAAATGAACCAACACTGTTGGCTGTATCTATATCAATAAAAGCCTAAAACATCTATAATTTTCCATAAAATTAAAACTTTCAAGTGTGCAGTGTTTACAACCACGAGGCACGAGGCACGAAAGCGCAGCAGCCCTGCCCGGCTCCCGTCTGTGAGGCACCCAGGTCAGGCCGTGCGCTCGGGCGCAGGGGTGGGCGGGCGGCCGGGCGAGCGCAGGCACGGGGCTGGCACCCGGGCGGTCAGGGTGCAGGCTCAGCCTCACCTTCTGAGACAGGCACAGAAAGACACTTGCGGGGCAGCCAGTGGACTTGGGGGGTGGTGAGACACCCAGTGTTGAATGCGCTGCTACCCACACTTCATTTCCAGGTTGAAAGTTTGAATGGGATAAAGCGATCCCCCCACCCAGGGAGGGAGGTCAGCAGCACGGGCCACATGGACCCATCTCCTAGGCCAGGGAGTCCCGCCTGAGAGCTGCAGTGGGTGTAGCACAGAGCTCACGAATGCCCCAGGCGCCGGCGGGGCGGGGGGTCCCCAGGAAAAGGGGAGGCCCCAAGAAAGGGTGGAGCTGGCCAGAAGGAAGCGGCTGGGAGCAGGAGGGGCCTGGGGGAGCGCGGGGCGCAGGGACGCGGGAGGAGGCCGCGCTGGCTTCTGGGTCCTGGACGGGTGGAGCCGACGCGGTGAGACCGTGGGGAGGGGACGGAGCAGCGTGGGTCTTGATCTGATTTTGCTCTTCTCCTCCCGGATACGCCCCTTTCTCTGAGCGCCCGGGAGGTGCCTTAGGCCCCCTGCTTTGGGCCAGCCCCGTTCGGCTGGGCGTTCACCCGCGAGGGGACGGGGGACCGGGGAGCTGGATCTGGAAACTTGGTTCCTCCCCGTCTGCGCGGCACGCGGATCGTGGTCAAGCTCCTTTCCGCTGACGGTCTCGCACGCGAGCGTGTGTTCTGTCTCGATGCCGAGGATGGCAGCCCCTTTAGAGCAGGCAGGTTTGGGGGTTCTGGGGCGCCCTCTCCCTGCCTGGTAACAGTACCAGGGGAGACGCACCCAGAGGGCGCCGGCAGCTGAGCAGGCCCAGGCGGGCTCGGGACAGGCCTCAGGGACAGGGGCTGATGAACAGCCACTCTAATGCTTCAAGCTGGCCCAGCCCCTCTGGACGGAAGCGCTGATGTCCCCGGTGGAGAAGAGGTGCCAAGTCTAGGAATGACTGTGGTTTCAGGGCTACACTTTCTTCATTGCACTGCAAACGCGCCCAGGAAGTGCCGGCAGCCTGAAAAGCATAAAGCACCAAGTGGCCCCAAGAGCTCATGGGACGGAGACAGGTCAGAGGGAGGTGTGCTCCCGGCAGAGGGGTAGGAGGGCCTCCTTCCCACCACGGCGCCCAGGGGAGGGCCCCAGGGACCCGCAGGAGAGCCCTGCGGGCGGGGGTGGGTGCAGGGACCCAGGGCCCAGGGCCTTTCTACACCTCTGGTCCCCGGTCTGCCTTGAACTGGTTCCTAAACCAACCCCCCAGGCCTTCACCTTGGTCTACTCCTTGCCAAGAGCAAAGCCCTGAGGGACAGGCGGTGGCAGGGCTTGGGGGGGGGGGGCGGACAGCCTCCTGGGCAGGGAAGCACCTGCTGTCGCTGTGCAGGGAGCGGGCTCAGGCCCTACCTCTGGGTGTGCTGGAGGCGGCCTGGCCGCAAGGGAGTCTGGGAAGCGCCCGGGGTTGGAGGGGGGTGGCAGCCGCGGTGTCCCCGCAACCCCACAACTCTCCCCGTGCTCGTCCTTTAAGAACATGGCGGCAGGCACGTGCCCAGCTGCCACACGGAGAGGAGCCGCCGGGCCCAGACAGGCGATACCCGCCCAGCCTGCCCGCCGCCCTCAGGACACCACACCGCTGCCCCGCCCCAAAATGGGGCTCTGGGGACAGAGACAGGCAGAAGCAAAGGTTGCAGGGGAGCCAGACAGACAAGAAACAGGACGCGCAGAAGGAAGAGCAACGAGGAGAGGGACTACGAGAGGGGCGCAGTGGGGCACCACCATGACACGTGCACGCTCACCCCCGCCGGGGCCCCGCGACCCCAGAGGCCGTCTCTGCTTGCCCAGAACGCGGGCGGCTGGGGAGGGCTGGGCGCGGGGCCTCAGCCCAGAGACGGTGAAACTCAGCTGCACGTCATGAAAGGCAGCAGATAGGGGAGCGGGGGAAGCAGGGGACCAGCCCTCGGCCCCCAGGGTGCTCCGTTCTTGCAGCCGCGCCAGGAGGCTGCGCTGCCGGAGGGGCCGGGCCTGGGGGGCCGAGGGCTAGAGCCGCGCTGACAGTCACGCGGGCGGGCCCCAGCCCCTCCGACCCGCCCGAGCCGCAAGTGGCAGCGCCCACCGCCCGTGGGAGCCGGGAGAAGGCTGGCATCGCCTCTGACTTGCCCACAGCGAATGGTTTCAGTCCCGGAGGCCGGCGCCACAGGTCGAGGGGCCGGAGGGCCCTGAGGGGCAGCAGAGCGGGCGACGGCTGTCATGACTCAGCACAGGGCTCCCATCGGCCTCTCCACCGGGAAATAAATTATTCAACCTCAACTATTAAATCTGTGCGTCTTCGTCAGAGCAGCTCGAGAAATGCACTTTGGAAACGCAGGCGCAGGCGGGTACGGGGCGCTCGCAGGCACCTGGGCTGTCCTGCGGCTCCTGTCCCCAGGAGCCTCTGCCCTCACCAAGCAGGTGGCCAGGGTGCCCTCCTCTCGGACCGCCCTGCCCTCACCCCAGCCGCCATTGACCAGCTGGCCGGGCTGCTCCTTCAGAGGGCACAAGGTTGCCACCGTGTCCCCAGTGCTCTCTCAGCTCGCTGCCACCTCTCCCCCAGCATGACCACCCAGCAGGCCTTGCAGGACATGCCCCGCCCGGCCTTCTGCACCAGGTGGCCACCTCTGCCAGGCCCAACCACCAGTGGCTTCGGGCATCCAGGGCAGGTGTGGGCCGCAGAGCCACAGCAGGCCCGTCAGGGTCTGTCTCAAGCTCTGAGGATGACTGCGGGAGGCCGGGCCGCCCCACAGGGAGTCTCTGGGCAAGGGTGTGGGCGCGTGGGGGTCGCGGGGCCGGAAGGTCACAGGCCCCTCTGTGTCTTGGGCGCCGCGCTGGGTGGCAGCACCGAAGCGGGCCGCTGTGGGGGCACGCAGGCACCCCTAAGGCACCGGCCTGCTCTCGCCACACGGCAGGGGCGGTGGGGGAGGATGCCCAAGGCCCGCCCGAGGCCTCGCTCAGCAACCGGACACCTCACCCCACCCCACCCGGCTCCAGGCTCGTTCTCGCGCCTCAGAGTCCGCAGAAAGCGGTGGCTTCTCTGCAGGTCACGGGCTTGGCAAGGAGAAACGGGAACTTTGCCATTCTGTCGACTCACGAAGTACAATGGGGGCGCCCGGCCGCGCTCGTGGGGTCAAGCTGTCGGCCGGCACGGACCTGCAGGTGTGCTCGGAGCCCTCCCTGACCTCACCCGCAGCGCCTGAGCAAGCCTGGGGTACCCCAGCGGGCACAGGGCTAGGGGCCAGGGAGTGGCACCCCAGGCCTGCCGGGTGCGGGCGACCCGAAGTTCCTGCAAACAGACGTTCTGAAGTGCAGGTTTCAGAGTAACCCGGAGGCTCGGAGACGCGGAGCGCCCAGATCAGATGCGCTGCCCGCAGTGAAGGCCAGGCCTCGGCACCGCCTGAGGACACAGACAGGAGACCCCACGCACAGCCCGAGACTCGGGCCAGCGGCTCCCGGCACACCACAGACAGGAGCGCCACACACCGTCCTAGAACCCACCAGACAAAGCGCAAGGAAAAGCCTCGCTCGCAACAGCAGCAGAGACGAGGAAGGTGGCGGGGGAGCAAGGAGAGCCCCAGGGTCCGCCTCCCGCTGACCCACCCGCCCAGGCTCTGTTGGCCCCTGACAGCTGGAGGCTCCGGGGTCAACACTGACTCCAAGGACGGTCACTTAGGTCTCCCACCTCTCAACACGTGCCACATGGCGACCGAACCCTCAGCGGGGCTGGAGCCTGACCGTCTCCCCCCGTCCTGCTCCTGAGCTCCCAATCTGGGCCGACACATGAGGGAGAACCCAGAACGCAGGAGAGGCGGGGAGGCTGGGAGTTGCGGGGGCACAGGTACTGGAGGAAGCTGATCCAGAACTGAGGGGCAAGCAGAGGGGGCTGGGAACGGGTCTGCACAGTCCAGAGCTGGGTCAGGTTGTGGTGGGACCAGGATCTTGGGGCAAGAAGAGAGCGTGAACCTGCAGCCTCCTCCCCGCGGGTCTAGGCCAGTGAGAACCTCACAAAGGGCCTGCATGCCCCGTCCGTGTCATCTGAGGCAACCCCAATAGTTTAATTTTGCTTTTATTTCCCCTGCCGCGGAGGGCGAGGCTGCGGAAACATTGCCGTCACTGGGGTCGGGGAAGGCAGCGCAAGACTGTTCCTCTGTGTGTTTCACTGTTGCAGGCCTCACAGCTAAACCTTCAAACCAATTGGAGCGATTCTTGTCAGGGAGTTGGTGACCCAGCTTAATTCTCCGCCTGTGCCTGTGGCTCCCGCCCCGAGGCACTCCTACAGGAAACGCCTCCACTGGGCAAATGAAACGCGTGACTGTGGAACTCTATAACCAGCAAAGACAGCCTTCAGAAATGAAATAGAGACAAAATCAAAACATTCTCAGACAAGTAAAACCTAGATTTGTGGGCAGCTGGTTCACACTGAAGTATTAACGCTTTTCAGGCTGAGGGAAACCAGTCCGGGACACAAGGACAGACATAGGCAGGAAGCGCGCTCAGGGGCGGGTCGCGGCCGGCATTGAGGGGCGGCGCTTTGCCGACTGTGGTGTTCACCAGACGACAAGACACAGCGGCAGGCGGGAAGAGCCGGCCCGAGCTCACAGACGCCCGCCGGGGCCCTGGGGGTGACATTAGGCTAATGCGAAACTGAGACCCGATGCAGGTGTCACCAACAGAGGGGAAGACGAGTCATGTCTCAAAACCTAATTAATCACAAGAAATCAAGGAAAGGGTAAAAGTAAATCAAGAATAGCCAAGATGGGCCTCCCCGGTGGCTCAGCGGTTGAGCGCTGGGTTGCGAAGCTGCCCGCGGCCTCCGCGGCGCCGGTTCGATCCCCGGCTGCTCCCTGGCCACTGGAGGAGGGTCCCGCATGGCGCGCAGACCTCTCCTGCCGCCCGCTGCTCCCCTCAG
The DNA here is from genome assembly GCF_964194135.1 of Talpa europaea. NCBI lineage: Eukaryota > Metazoa > Chordata > Mammalia > Eulipotyphla > Talpidae > Talpa > Talpa europaea. The sequence continues at coordinate 135,936,636 of NC_140074.1, read as the reverse complement.
CAGTGTCCTTCGGTCCTTCAGCCTGCTCTGCTCCCCGCTCTGGCTCTGGTGAATTCTCTCACCCTCCCGCGCTTCTGACTCTACCCAGTGCATGTATAAACAAAAACAAACAAACAAATAAATAAATAAAGCATGCCTCTATTAAAAAAAAAAAATAGCCAAGATAAAAATAAAATAAATGGAATGGCAGAATCAAACCCAGCTGTGTCAATAATTCCATTAAACGTAAATGCGCTAAATAAGCCAATTAAAATCCTAGTACCCGGGAGGCTAAGCGGCCTCCAGCCCTCCACTCCCGGCTGCACCTCCAGACAGGCTCTAAAGCATCATTGAGGGTGACAGGAGCAGCCTGGGCCTGCCCCGGAAAGCAAGAGGCCACAGCTGGCTGTATGCGTACCTTTGCTGTCCGACTGTGTACTTTGTGGGGGGACAAGCCAGCCGCTTACTCTCTGGAAAGACTTAACAGACCACGCCTGCAGCAAAGGAGCGAGCGCCCAGGCCCCGCAGCCTCGCAACTCTGGGCTCTCTGCGCCCTGAGGCAGGCAGCCTGGCCGCGGTCAGAGCGCGCTCTCAGATGCCCACTCTCGGAACTGGGGCCCGCTCTCCCCTGGACTCAAGCCTGTCTCCAGGGCCCTCCCCAACGGGGTCTGAGCGACCTCTCCTTTCTTCTTCCTCCACTTAAAAGGTGAAGAATTCATACCAGTGAAACACATTCCAATCGAAACAGGCACTCGCAGAGCAGGGAGAATAAAGGAACCTCTCATTCTCCACGTGACTGAGCAAGGGGCACCGACACGCACCCTGTGTCCTGTGGGAGTCAGCCCCACCGCACAGGGGCCTGCTCCACGTGGGATCCAACTTTAACTGTTGGTACAGGCTTTTCTGCCGCGCTAAATCAACGAAGAGAAACCCCTTTTGAACTGCATTAGTTTACAGACGAAATGAATTTTGGAGAGACCCCAACGCCAGCATTCGGGGGGGTGCCCGACAGGCCCCGTGCGGTTCCCGCCGCCGAGCGGTCTCTTCCCTGACCTTGCTTTCCACACACATGCTCTTCACATCCCGCCACGACAGGGGTGACAGCCACGAGAGCCTATGTCCCTCCCAGTCTGAACCCTTCGGGCGGAGGAGACGAAGGGACTCCCGACAGCGCTCGCAGCCATCCTGCGTGCTCAGGTCTGGCTGACCTGCTCTGAGGTCAGTCACGGCCCTGCCAGCTTCCCGGGCAATCTGCGCCTCACGCAAGTTCCCAAGGTATTTGCAGTTTTGGAGAATCCTGATTTCCTCAAATTCTTCCTTGATTATTTGTGCTCTTTCCTTGGCTCTTATGAAAATTTGGCTCAGACTTCTCCGTGGAGCAAAGCTAACAAGATGCGGGCCCTCTCAGAGAGTTGCCTACGGGCACCGCCCTGCCCGGCTCAGCCCGTAGCCTGGCGCCACCATCGCCTCACCTGCCTCTGACATCAGGATTGGCCTGCGGGCTGGCCAGCTACTGCAGAGCCTCAGTAAAAATAAATTTTGAAAGGGGGCATTGGGCTGCTCCGAAGCCCTGTGGGAAGGCGGTGGGGACCGGCCCTGAGCCTCGGGATGGACGCCTCCCTCCAGGGGAGAGCTCCCGCCACCGTGCGCTCCCAGCCTCTGCCCCCCACCCGCCCCCCAGGGCACCCGGGCACAGCCAGTTTTCTACACCCAGGGCAGGGGCAGGCGCCTGGGGCCAGCAACGCAGCCGCGGCCCGGTGCCCCTCCCCCAGCGGCAGGGCAAGGCTGCACCCCGAGGAGCGCTGTGCCGCCCGCCTCTTGCACCCGCTTCCCCTCAGTGGCACTCAGCTGCCTTCACCTTGGCCCACAGCCTGGCTGCCCCGTGAGTGATGAAACCCTCTTCTTCGGAGGAAATTGAATCTTGAAAACCTCATAAAAACATGCAGTTAGCAGAGAGCTGGCGTGGAGGACCAAGAGCGGGAAGGCCGGGAGGCTGCGGGGGACAGTCGCAGGGAACCAGGCAGGAGTGCACGCGGGGGCCCCGGCTACCCACCCGAGGGCCCCCCCCCAGTGGCGCCCCAGCGGGTGTCACAGGGTGACAGGAAGGCGGCTGAGCCCCCACAATGCAGGAGACTCGGGCAAGCTGCAGGCCAGGCCTGGATGGGAACACGCCCTTCCTCCCGCACCCCATCCCAGACCCAGCCCCGACCTCGTACAGGGGCCGACTGGGGGGTTTCCCGGCGCACAGCCCAGGGGCCAAGGACTGCAGCCCCTCAGGATCCCGTAGGAGTCGGGACACTCAGCGTGAAACACACGGGCTCCCAGCGGCCTGGGGCAGGCCACCGGCCAGGCCCACATGATAATGAAGTGACCGGCGCCCCACACGGCTCCTTGCTCCCGACCCGGGCCGAGACTGGCAGAGGAGGGATGGCCCTCCCTGGCCTGGGATGGCTCCGCTGCCCGCCTGCCACTGCCCACCACGGTCAGGTCACAGGAGGCAGAGCAGCGGGAGCCGCGGGCCTGCCACGAGTCAGGGCACCCCAGAAACGCTTGGGGTCTTGAGTGGGGCAGACCCGACAGGCCACGATGTCCCAGCAAGTGAGTTCCAGGAGGGCCGCGGCCACACGGGCATCCTCGCAGACAGCGAAGACGATCCGCCTCCAAACAGCTGCGGGCAGAGAGCACCGCCCCAGACGGGCCTTGCATCCGCGCTCTGGGGAGACCCACACTTGCGCCCCAGGGCCTGCACAGGACCCACGCGTGGAGTCCTGGATGCGGGGGTGGCGGGGGGTGCTTGTGCTTTGCCAGCTGGAAGGGGCAATGGGGGCCGCTGTGGAGAACAGGGAGCCGCTGTGTGCGCCCCACAGCTGCACCCCGGCATACACCAGTGACCCGGAGAGCTGGAGTGGGGGGGGGGGTCGCGTGTGCCCTGCGGCTACACCTGGGGCACACCAGAAGCCCACACAGCTCAGCCTGTGACAACCAAAGGCAGGAGGGCAGGGGGTGGTGGGAGGGAGCAGGGTGGCAGGGAGGCCGGCAGGAAGGCGGCAGCTCAGATGGCCCAGGAGGGCCAGGCACTGAGAGGTGGCGGCAGACACCTAAGGCCTTGCCTTGTCTGAGTCCATGTTTCGGGGTGTTTGGGGTGTGAGCTTCAGCTCAGTTGTTTCGTGCCCCCCGCCCCCATCACACCAACCAGCAAGTCCCTGACACTAGGGCTGTCCAGAAGTCTCTGTGGCCCCCAGGCTCACAGATGCCCTGAGACACGGTTCCCCCACAATGAACCAAGCTTGGAGGGTGGCCACCTCCCCCCAGGGCCCCCGCCTGTCAGTGCCGGCTTGTGCCGGGAGGGCGCCCGACAGCTCCCCTTGGCCCACATGTGAGCTGGGGCAGCTTCCTCCACCCACGCAGGCCCAGATGCACATGTGGTGCCCCCGCCAGGGGTGCCGGCTCACTCAGGTGCCAGCCCCACCAGACGCTGGGCTCAGAGTTAGTCCTCAAGCTGACTGCGCAGAGGAGCCCGGCCCCTTGTTGGGAGGGCTGCCGAGGCGCGAGACGACGGCCTGGAGGGGCTCGCTCAGCACGGGAGCACGGGGAGGCCCTCCCTTCTCCAGCAGCGGTCCCTGAAGAAGGTCGGTCCCCGGGGAGCGCTGGGAAAGGCGTCCAGGCCGAGGCTGGAGCTGAGATGGCAGAGCAGCTGGGAGGGGTCGCCGAGGGGTCTCCAGCACCCGGCAGGGGAGGGGCTGGGAGCAGGCTCTGTGGACGCATCCACGCAACTTAACAGACTAAGTAGGGCCCTCCCAAAGTCCAGCCAGCCCAGACTCTGTCCACCGCCACCAGGCGAGGGCCGCGCCCCTCCCTGCCCAAGAGGGGGTACACAAAGAGACTCCTCCCCCGACTGTCTGCGGCTTCTGTAAGGGGGCTCCCCACGGCAGACACAGAGGAACGCTGCGGGGAAGGGGGCCTGCAGGAAGGGCCGGGAGAGGTTGAGCCCCAGCTCTGTACCAGGTGCTGCCTGCACACAAGGGCTCCGGGGACAGGCGACAGGAGGTGGGCAGGGCTGAGGCGGGTGGGTGGAGACGCTGCCAGGCTGTGGGGACGCTCCGGGCAACGGTGACAGGGGAGGGTGCGCAGGCAAGGCCCAAGCATCATGTCGCAAATCTTGTCGCAGTATCCAGCCTTTCCATCGGGGGTGGGGAGGGGGAGGCGCCCATGGAGCCTGCTGAGCAAACCGCGAGGTCACTGGCCGGCACGACTTCCAGCTGAAACAGCAGCTGGCATTTCCCTTCAATCTCCTACAGAACACATATTTATGCCATCCAGGAAGTAATAAGGCAAAGTCTTACATTTAATCAGAAGAAATACTTCGCCAGCGGCAAGCTGGTAAATTATCTAGCAAAGGGCTCGATGGGCCTGGCAGGGAAACCTGGGCCAGACCGTCTGGCAGCCTCCAGAAAAAATATCGTCAGGACTCCTCTAAATTCCTTCTTGACCCCAAACCACCTCTATCAAAATGCTTAAATGTGAATAAGGCGGGAAACCAGGAGGACGGGGAGTGGGCCGAGGGGCTGCTCCGTGAGTCCTGCCGCCACGTCCTGTGCCCGCCCTGGCGAGGACGCCACGCGAGGACACAGTGAGGGCCAAAGCCAGGCCTCCCTCCAGCACCTGCGCCAAAGGTCTAGAAGTGTAATCAGGTCCCTGTCACCTCGCTGCAGACGGCACAGCAGCCTCTCTTCCTGCAGCAGCAAAGAGAGCCCGTGGCGCGCAACAGGGACGCGTGTTCAGCTCCGCCTTGACTCAGAGGCGTGACCGACGTGAGGAAGTGGCACCCAGGACAGACAGCCGAGCAGGTGACTGCCCGGTGTCCCGTGCCAGCGCTGGGGGAGGCTCCAGGTGTGCCCACAGGAGAGGCCCTGCTGTGGTGCCAGCCGCCCCGGCCCACGGCCCCAGGAGGTTGCTGAGAGCAGAAAAGCAGGTCAGGGGCTCCGGGCGGCACAGCCCACCCGCCCCCTGCAGCCTGAGACTCTGAAGCCGCAGCGGGAAACGCTTGCTTTCCCTGCATTTAAAAACAACACAAAGGTCCTAGCACTCACCAGGCCCCTTACGTGAGGAAGAGGCTCGGTTCCGCCCCCGCTTCTCCCAGGATGCGGGTGAGGTGCAGGCGCCCGGGCCCAGGCAGGCGGGAAGGCTGCGGCTGGGCCCGAGCAGGTGAGCCCTCAGCGCCTGCCTCCATCCAAAGAGCAAGAGCAGGCTCCACGGGCGCCCGAGAGGCCACCCTCTCCCCACCCTCAGTGGAGTCCAGAAGCTGCCCATCGCGCCAAGCCGGATGGAAAGGCACCTCTGTAAACACCCCCAGTGTCTACTCTCCTATTTAAATGGTTAAAGCCGCAAAACTGCTAATGAGAAAAGCTAAAGGAATTAGGTCTTCGGCGGCGCACAAACAGCGCAGGGTCTTCAAGGCAGTCTGACACGGCCCACGCGGCCCAGGCCGCCTCCTTCAGGGGAGACAAGCTTTAAGAGCGACGCGATGAAAGACACAGTAATTGGGGACCGGCTCCCTAGAAGAACCTCACCTTCAGAATCAAAGACAAGGCGCGCACAGGCGTCATCCTTTGAACGCCGAGTGCTGTTTCTCGCTGTTTGAAACTGAAGAGGGGAGAAATAACTCTAACTAGTTGAGGTTGCAGCGAAGTTACGAGAACACATTTTCTGTGTAAAATAAAAACCACAGCTCGGGGGGAGGGTGAGAAATACTTTCCTTTTTAAAGATTTTAGAGGAAAACGTGGGAAAGAAAACCGAGGCCAACCGGCTCCTGCCCCGGGGGTGCGTGTCGCCGGAGGACGGGCTGGGGGAGGAGGCGCGCGCGACGGCCCGGGCGGGCCCCAGGGGGTGCAGCCTTGCCCACCAACGAGCTGGGGCGCCGCGGGAGGAGAAGAGCAAACACGGATGGCTTACCCTGGGCTGCCAGTTCTCATACTGCTTCTGCAGGTTGGCACCGATGGTCTCCAGAGCTTTCTGAGGGCCCATCGACAGGGGATCTGGGGGGCAAAGAGAAGAGATGGTTCTTCACGTGCGCTCTTCCGCCCGGCTGGGCCCTGCAGCCTCCTCCTGCCCAGCCCCTCGGGCCTCTGGGCCCGGGACCGCTCAGCAGGGCCCAGGTTTGTCTGAGTTTCTGCCGCGGGGGCGCCCACACAGGCCGACTGGCCCCCAAGCCCACCGTTCTGGAAAAAGCTGGCCCCGTCAGAGCCACCGGCGGCCTGACTCTTCCTCCGTCACGCTGGCGTCCCCTGACAAGGCAGCGGCTGTGCCTCCATCAAGACAGGGCTCCATGGGCCAGGGGCCCTTCCTTCCCACCCAAACGCTAGGCCTGTGGCGGGGAGGGCCGGACGGGCACGAGGACAGCAAGGCGATGGCGGAGGCCCTCTGTGTCCTCGGAGGCTCATCTGGCGAGTGTGCCCTGTGCGGGGGGCCCGCAGGCCCGGGAAGGGCTTCTGGAACAGATGCTCTCCAGCCAGCAGCCCGGGAGCATGTCCCCAGGCTCCCTGCAGGGTCCTGGCTGGGCAGATACTGTATCTATCGCTTATGCCAGAGACCGAGGTGGAAACATTAAAGATAATTCTTCATTCACTTAGCACAAGAACACTGCACTACAGGGCATCCCTGGGGCGCAGCGGGTTGAGCGCCTCGCTGTGAAGCTGTCCACAGCCTCTGCAGCACGGGTTCGATTCCCAGCCAGCCGGGGAGAGTCCCACATGGCGCGGCAGACCTCTCCTGCCTTGTCCGCTGCTCCCCTCAGCAGTGTCTTCGGTCCTTCTGCCTGTTTCACTCCCCACTCTGTCTCTGGTGAATTCTCTCACCCTCCCGGGCCTCTGGCCTGTACCCCAGCTCTTGTATGCATAAATAAATAAATCTTTTCTTTTTAAGAAAAAGAACCTCCACCGCATTTACACGGAAACACACGGACACACTTACTACATCAGGTGAGTTTTCCTCCCCCCCAACCTGACAAGAGCCTGTTCTGCACTTGAGCAAAGGTCTTTCCTCCTGCCCGACGAGCCCTGTCCTGTGTCACCTGCCAGGAGCAAGTGCAGCCCCCTCAGGCATCCCCCCCCCCACCGCCCCGTGGGTCTGCCCACCGCTCCGGCGGATGTCGCCCTACAGTGTGTCAGTGAGCCCTGACCAAGGCATGGCCGAGGGCCCTGCCGCCCTGCGCGGTGGATGGTCTTTTCCACTGACGGCTCTGGGGACAGCTGCAGCCTGGGCTGCAGGTCTCCGAGGCTCACACCCGCACCCCACAAATCCCATCCCTGGCAACAAATCCTGCGTGGTTTTCCTTAGAGCAACTGGCTCACTTCACTCACTTTCCAGAAAGCATCTGCAAGTGCCAGTCTGTGTCTCCTCCCGGTAGAACAGGTGAGCAGGAGGCACCGCCCACTCACAGCCTTGCGCCACAGCCCGCTCCCCGGTTCTCGCAGGCACTCTCGGGGAATGCAGCCTGTGGGGGAGCTGAGCAGACTCATTGGCTTTATTGCTCTGTCAAGGGCTTTCTGTGGGAGCTGGGGCTGTTGTACAGCAGGGGCGGCCAGCAGCTGGCGGTGGGACCCTCTCTCTGTTCCTGCGGGGCCCGGGCAGCAAAGGCCGGGGTCAGGATCAGTTTCATAAAGTCATCAATTAGCTCCTCCCTCTGGGCCCTGAAGGCCTCCGGACGCCTCCCAGGCCAGACCCCCAGATTGGCTGTGCAAGCTGGGGCTGTCCCTCATCAAGTCCTCTGGGGGAGACGGCTTCTTCCCCTTGGGGCCGGACACCAAATGTCTCACTTCCTGGGAACCACCCTATCTGCCAAGGCTCCTGAGCTCTCAGCCTGGCCTCTTCACCTGGTCTTCCCTCCTTTTCACCATGTCTTCTGGCAGGCTCCCTTACCCCCTCAAGTCCATGTCAGGGCAGAGGAGGACCGGCATGCCCCTCCAGGGCCCATCTCCTGTCCACCCCCCTCCTTATTCTCATTGCAGCTATGTCCCACACCCCTGTCGGGGGAGAAGGGCCGGCCTCTCTCCCCTCCCCCATTCTTCCAGCACAGCCACCTGACATCTGAATTAAATTAATACCAGTGTAAACACTATTCAGCACTGACCCATTTAGTGGGCCAAAAGGACATAGTTCCTACAAATCCTTTCCAGTCTCCTTGCTGCCCTCCCTCCCCAATCCTGCAGCATTTTTCTGGCTCCCAGATCATTGGAGGGTGACCATCTTGGGGGTACTGGTGGCATCTCACCAGCGATATGGCAGCAGCACCCACAAACAAGGAACTTCTCCCTATTGCCTGTGGACAGCAGGCTTCTCGGGTTCAGCCTACATTTTGTCGCTGCTGGGTGCCAAGGTGGGCCGGTCCCCCGCTGCTGCAGGAGGCGCACATAGGAGCTGGGCCACACGCAGGCCATGCGCTGTCAGTTCCCACTCTGCAGAGCCCTGGCTGACACGAGAAGCCACGATCCGCTGAGACCTTCAGCTGCTGCGGTGACAGGCTGACCCACACCACCACCCATCCCGGCTGCCAGCTGACCACTGCCCAACCCCCAAGTGGCCTTGCGTCCATGCCCATCTCTATGCCCACATACCATTTACCTCATCCTCCAAGACTCAAGAAATGTGGCTGTCTCTCAATTCATTGAATGAAGTCAGCGTTATCTTGGCGCCAAAACCAAACAAATTGTGAGAAGACTGTAACCACTATCCCTCATAAGCAAAGATGCAAATTTCTTTAGCAAATTATTAGCCATCAAATTCAGAAATACATAAAAATGATCATTCAGATGAGGCTGATTCCAAGAATTCAAGGTTGGCTCAACAGCCTAAATTCAATCAATATAAGTCACATCAAGAGACTAAAAGAAAAGCCAGGTGCTTGTGCCAATAGACATTGAGAAAGTGTTTCTATAAGATTCAACATTGATTCTTGACAAAAACTCTCAGCAAACTAAGAATAGATGTAAACTTATCTTATAAAAAGACGTCTAAAAAAAGCCTTTGGCTGGTATCACCTTGATGGTGGAGCACAGTGCTTTCTCCCGCGATCAGATACAAGTGCAGGTTCTGAACGTCTCCCCACCCCCCTAAGCATGTCCTGGAGACCCACGGGGAGGGCAGCAGGGCCGGCTCCTCCTCAGACCCAAGGCTCCTGCTGTGGATGTGGGTGTTTGCAGTGTTGGTCCTTCCGCTCTTTGTTAAGTGAATATAGCTACTGTTGTGTGCCAGATACAGGGCAAATTTAAGGAATAACGGAATTCAATAATCATTACCCCATTCATTTTCCTTGAAGTACTTTTTCTACTACTAATCACAAGTGAATGCACCTAAAATAACTAAAAGGCTGTATCACCCTGTGAGGAAATAAAACTCCCAGGCTTACACAAACCAGTGCCAGGCCGCACTGGATGGGGACAGCAGGGCCAGGCCCTGCACTCTGGACCCCCACACCCGGAGCCCTCCACAGGGACTTCTGCGACCGGCCAGGAGGGCCCTGCTTACCGATCCAGCATTCCAAACGTGCACAGGGGGTGGTCTTCACCACGTCTGGGGGGTCCACGCCAACATTCAAACACAGAACTAACGCAACACTGACCGTCTTCATCTGGAAAAACACAGAAAAAATTAAGTACATCACTATGAAACTCCCTGATATATTTTTCCAGGTTTTTTAAAAGCTGTTCCCGGCACAGCTCCAGCCTCCGCCCCCACCCCCAGGTGATTTCAGCAAAAACTTTCCTCTCACGAGGGGGAGCAGATGCAGGGGTCCGTGTGCACCGTGGCAGGAGGGGCTAGTCTCAGGTTTCCTTGTGATTTCCAGAAACAGACTGAAGATCAAAAGATACGGCCATCTTAAGGCACCGGGTCCATGCCGCCACATTCCCCTGCAAGAGCCGCCATTCTGATTATTTAAAATCACTAAGCACTTTGCAGGGCCGTGACCCAGGGATGTGGGGGAAGCAAGGATTCCCAGGTGTCCCGGGGCCGGCCTGGGGCCACTGGCCTAAGCCGAGCCCTGGCCTTGCAAAGCTGTTGCTGGTGGATCCTCCCGGCCCTCCTCTGGGCACAGGGCGTCCACACAGCGTGCCCAGCATCCCGGTCATCAGCCTATTTCTTCTTCCTCGGCTGACCCTCGAGCCAAATGACATTCCCTCTACCTCGGTGGCAATCAATGAGCTTAAACAACCCTAGGCAAAATACATAAGTTCTGATTTACAAAAGCACCAGCTCCAGAACCCTCCAAGCCCCTCAGACCACACTCACGGGCACTTGCAGTGGGCCCTCGGGGAGCCAGAGCGCCTGCCTCCATGCCACGCCCAGCCGTCACCCCCACAGTCCCGCCGCCCCCCAGCCATCACCCCTGCAGTCCCGCTGAGCGACACGCTCTGGGGGTGAGCCCCAGGCCCTCGGAGAGGAAGGGTGAAACCGGGGCCCCTCCACACGCCAGGGCGAGGGAGAGTGGAACCCGCAGCACCCCCTCTCACACAGCCGCCTGCCCGTGGGAGGGAAAAGCCGTGTGGAGGGAAAAGCCTCCAGAACACATCGGCACGCGAGCCCACCCGCACCTCGCTGCCTGCGGGAGGCAGAAGTCACTCGAGGAGGGCCCGAGCCGGCCACAAGGCGAGTCCTGGCCCTCGGGGCGCCGCTGACTTCAGACGCGGCGCCTTTAAATTTGAGCTGTACCCAAAAGCTTCTTTCTGGTATTTCATTTTCATTTCTGTGATAAGTTCATTCCCAAATTCCAGATGAATGTTTTTTAATAACACAGCACAGCACAGAGAGCGCGAGGGCCGGCCAGCTCCGCGACAGACCGGGCAGCTCAAAAGGCCGCCTCCGCCTCAAAACTTTCTCCCCAACGCAGTGCAATTAAGGATGCAGCAGCGACACCCCCGGAGGCTAGTTTTGAACTTGAAAAGAGCACCATCCTGAGGCTCTCCGGAGGAGGGAGAGCCTCCAGCCAGGGCTCTCAGCACGGATGAGACAGGAGGCCGTGGCCAAGGCCCAACGCCACCGTGAGACAGCGCCCCCTCCCCCTGTCCTGCGCACAGAGAGCCGGGAGTGTAGGAAACATGATGACAAATAGTATGTCAGGCCCCCCTCTGAGCAGCCTGGCAGACGTTCCACCAGGCCTCAAAGCCACCTTCCCCAGGGACAGGGCCCAGGGACCGGCAGCCCCCGCCCTGCAGCTCCTCTCCAAGGCCCCGACAGCCAGAGGCTTCTCTTGCGTCTCCCTCGCCTGGTCTTTGACAGGGGAAGGCGTGGGGCCCGCCAACAGCCGCCTCTCAGCACACCCGGGGCCCATCTGAGCGGGGCCCATCTGAGCGAGCAGAGCTCCCCAGGTGGGGTCTGTGGAAGGGCCGGCCTCCCTGCCCCCGCAGCCAGGCTCCGCACAAGCGTTCCTGAAGGAGCCACAAAATCATTAATATCTGCAGCAAAACATCATTTAAAAGGGAAGAAGGAGAACTAGAGTTAATGCTGATGCAGAAACAGCGCTTCGCACAGAGTAATTCTGAAGACAAATCCAAGCAGAACCTCAAAAACACAGCATCTAGATTATTTTTTCTCTAAAAAAAAAAAAAAAAAAAAAAACCCCAAACAGAAAACAAACCAATGTCACAAATGCCCCCTTCAGGAAAGTGCCGACGGGGTCAGGCCTCTGACACCCGGCAGCCGCCTCCAGGGCAGTGCCACCGCTGTTGGGGCACCTCCAGGCCACCAGGCTGCGCCGGCCACACCCGTCCCCTTGGAGGTGGGGCGGGGGCTCGGAACGAAGGGGGGCTGGGCTTTTCCAGAAGCCAGAAGCCAGCCAGGCACACCCCACGGCCCAGCCGTGCCTCAGGGGACAAACAGCAGAAGGACATCGCTCTTCCAAGTAAACCCACCTGACCAGCTGCCCAGCACAGAGGGCTGAGGTGACTACCCCGTGGTCAGCACAGGCCCAGCCGAGTCTCAGGGCCCTTCCAAGAAACGCCTCCCACTGTGAAACCAGAGGCCCCCCGGCAGCACTTCAGGCCTCGGACATGTCCACATATAAACGTTGTTATGAATTAAATATGAGCAGAAAAGAGAAGGCGCGGGGGGGGGGGGGGGGGGGAGACCCGAGCATTCCTATCTGTGTCTCCCTCAAATGGCTGTGGTGTCGACACAGGCCCTGGACGCCGCTGCAGACAAGTGTCCCTTGCAGGGAGACTTCCGTCCAGGCGCGCCAAGGGGCAGGTCGGCCCTGACCCCGCCTGGCAGCAGCGGGCGTCGCTGAGTGCAGGGGCCCCACGTCCGCAGACTGTGGGCTGGGCCCCAGGGGCGGCAGCAGCGGAGCAGGGTCCCAGCGGTTGGTGCCTGGGGCGCCTGAACGGTGGGGGGGAGGGGCCCAACAACAGCCCCGAGGGAAAGGGGACAAAGCACAAAGCAGGCAGGCAGCTACGGACCTCCGTGGGGAGGGGCAGCGGGGGGCAAGTGGGGAGCAGAGACGGGGCCCTGGCGAGGTGGTGGTGGGAGTTTATAGGGACTACGCCTGAGGGGAGAAATCAAATACTGTACAAAAATGAGCAACAACACAGGAAAGTTAAAAAAAAAACAACACACAAAACCCCACCAACGGCAGCAAGCCCGACTCCAGGGGGCGGCGGCCGCCCTCACCAGCTCGTAGTTGGATTCGGCTTCGCACCCCACGTGTGCCAGCGCCCCAGAGCCTGGGCCCGGCTCGCTTAGAGGCCAGGACCCGTCCTGCCCGGGGGCCCCGTGTTCCTTTTCATGGACTGATTAAGCCCTTGTTCACCGGAGGAGATGCGAGCGTCATCACAGCGCTACTCAAGTATGTAAGGGCAAAGCTAGGTGTAAATTCTTTATGGTTGTAAGAATTTTATGCAGCTATAAATGCAAAACAAACAACAAATTAAATATAAATCCAGCCACAGAGCCAGTAAAATCCAAATGAACACTATAAATTTAACGTGACAAATTGTGGTTTTGCTGATGGTAAATTGCTAGCGCGGTAGTTAACGGTTAGAAGAACTTACGGGTATTTTAAGACCTTTTAACTTAGTGTCACTTAACTCCTTGGGTTTTTGAGAGTGATAGGCTATTTTGTTTACCTTCTACTTCTATTCTGTGTGGCTATGTGACAGGTCACACGGTTCAAGAACCCGGAAGCTGTGAGTGGCAGGCCGGGCGCCCTCGCAGAGCCCGCGCAGGCCCGAGCGCCCACTCGGCGCAGCACGGCCGCGAAGGGGCCGGGACCCAGGGGAGGGCTCACCGTGGGGTGCGGGGTGGGCTCTCGCGCAGCCGCTGGCTCGGGTCTCACATCTGGGCCGGTCTGTCACAAGCCAAGACTACTGCGATCGTTTCCTGAGTCCGCATAGACAACGACGCCGGAAAGGAAGCTGTGTGCAGGAACCAGCCGCGGGCGGGACCCCACAAGCGTGACGTAGGAATGCAACGTGGACTCCATGTGCAGGAGCATGTGCAGCGGGCTGCTCCCGACCAGAGGACAGTGTCTGCCTGGGGTGCCGAGGCCGATGGCCGCACTGAGCAGCGTGGATTTACCTCAAGGCCCACCCGACCCGGCGCTGCTGTCGGGGGCCCTTTCTCTGTATGTTTGTTTTATGTCTTTCTGCACATAGCGCGCATTTAAAAATGTATAAAGGTCACAGAAACAGATGAAGCAGCACAGGACTGTCCATGTTTTTGCTCAAAAAACAACTTTCTGAAGACCAGTCACCAGCGCTCTGCTCACCAACGGGGCGCAGGGCTTTCTCGCCATCGGGAACGTGCACACCCGTCGGGCGCCCTTGGCCAAGGCGGCACATGTGGGATGGGCATGTGACCGGACCGCCAGGAGCTGGCGCGGTGGACACCAGCCTGGGCGCGACCCGGTGCGGCCCCATGGGCGGCGCTGCATCTGTCCGGGACTGGAGCCGGGCCCAGGGGAGCAGGTGTGGGGGGCAGGGCCCAGGGCATGGGAGGGCCAGGCCTCCCCCACATCTTTCTCTGCACAATCTTCTAATTCCACGTTCTTCAGAAGAAACCTCAGCGCAGACGTGTGGCTGTGCAGACAGTGGAGTAAAAGACAGACGCCCGCGCCCCAGCGTAGCCCCCCTACCCCCGCGAGGTGAGACGCGGCTCCCGCACAGGCGCCAGGGCAGGCGGAAGCGCCCGGCCCGTCCACGAGCGCAATTTAGCAAGGCCTGTGACAAGCCAAGTGTGGATTTGGTCTCTCGGGCTCCATTTCAGTGACAAATAGGCCCATATAAAGCTGGCTTCGGCGGCGGTGGGAGGGGCTGCGGGGGGAGGTAACGGATGGCTCCCGCCGAGCCAAACAATCAGGTCTGCGCCGCCGAGAGGGAGACGAGGCCCACAGGCTCTCGGCAGCTGCCTCTGCCCCTCCACCGGCCGCCAGCACCACACACTGCATGCAGCGGGCACGGGAGCCTGGGGGGCGTGGGGGCCTGAGGGCACAAGGCAGGCGTGGGCCACACTGAGGGCCGTGTGTGGGGCGTGTTTATGCCCAGACACTGCAATAGCTGGGCCTCGAGTCGCTGTGGAATCTCAGAGGTGCGCAGACATTCTAAGTCCCTAATCAAATATAACAGCCTCCGCGTCAAGCCAGACTCTGTTCCTCTTCACAAACACACCTCGTGAAGCATCCTATTCCTAGACCACCCGCGAGCCCCGAAGTAACGTTCACTTTGAGGACACCCATTAAGCCACGTGGTCCCAAGGCACCCACTGGGTCAGCGGCGCTGGATGGGCGACGTGGGGCCGGCGGGGCCAGGGCTCCGCCACGCTGGGGAAGGCCGGAGGCCCGCGCCGCAGGTGGCCCAGACCGGAACAGCCACGCGACTGGCTGGACTCGCCCGCAGCCGAATGCCTGGCCCCCGCGGGCTCAGAGGCGCACACCTCCGCTCGCTCGCGCAGAAGCATCGAGAAGTCGGGGAAGGACAGCGCCCAGCCCCGCTGCACCAGCCGACCAGAGTGATACAGCTCGTTTTACATGTCTGGGCGCTGGTGGCATCTGGTCTGCAAACACCCGAGAGACCCTTTGTTTTTATAAAATTTCATGACTCACCAACCACCACAGATTTGACTGATTTCAAAGCTGAAACATCACATTCCCATGTTCTCCTGACGAAAATGTCCCCCGGACAAGCGCGGCCCGAGGAGCGCGTGGGGCACTCCCACTCAGCAGGCGGCGCGGGGTCTGGGCCCCACAGAGGCAGGCACTGCGGGGCATGTCCACCCACAGTGGAGGCAGCTGCGCGTACGCGGGGTACCCGTGGCACAAGGCCCTGCCCTCGCCGACCCTTGCTCTGCGGGAGACAGGCGGGCCTCGTCTGGGCCCCCAGCCTGTGGGCAGGACCCCACAAAGCCCACTCCTCTGCAGAGGCCAGGCCTAGACGGAGACAGTGCAGGAGTGCAGGGGTGAGTGCACCCGTCAGCATGGGAGAGCGGGGTTGACAGAGTCTGCTCTAGGCCTGGGCGGGGGCACGACGGTGGCCTTTTTATAAATATTGATTAAACTGTACACGGATGGCTCAGGCATTTTTTTTTTTCTATAGAGGCATGTTTTATTTATTTATTTATTTGCTTGTTTGTTTTTGTTTATACAAGCACTGGGTACAGTCAGAAGCGCGGGAGGGTGAGAGAATTCACCAGAGCCAGAGCGGGGAGCAGAGCAGGCAGAAGGACCGAAGTCCACTGCTGAGGGGAGCAGCGGGCGGCAGGAGAGGTCTGCGCGCCATGTGGGACCCTCCTCTGGTGGCCGGGGAGCAGCCGGGGATCGAACCGGCGCCGCAGAGGCCTCAGGCAGCTTCGCAACCCAGCGCTCAACCGCTGCGCCACCAGGGAGGGATGGCTCAGGCATTTTTACCTCATCATTTTTTAAAAAGAAAAAACAGCAAATCACACAAGACCAGGAAGAACCTTCCTAAACAACTCGGCTACCAGAAGGAGTCATCAGACAACCCTCTGGGGCGCTAATGAACATCAACGCCGGAAGAGGCTTCTGTATAATTAGCCAAGCCCGCAAGGCAGGCGAGTCGGATCTGGGCGGGTGGCAGCGTGACAAGGTGCCCGATTTGGATCCGCAGCCCAAACAGGCGGGTTTTATTCCTGACTCCCTCACACGTTCGACAGCACCCCCGTCCCCAGCTCCGAGCCGCCGGCCCCCTGAAGCTGGAACAGAGGGGCTCCGGCCGAGCGGTCGGGCCCTGCTCCAGGCCCGTGGGGTCCTTGTCCGGGGTCGTGCGGGCTGACACCTCCGACTTCAGTCTCCACTGTGAGGCTGAGACATGGATACACCCCGAGACCTCCGGGTCACGCTTAAACCAGAAGGGACCCTCTGCAGAACAATGTCCAGTGGAAGGGCCGCTCCGCACTGGGGACTCCCAAGCTGCCGGGTCGACCAAGTCCGGCTCGGACTGGCCCGCCTCACTCACAGGGACCTCCACACCTCGGAAAGACGCAGTCACTGTGCCAGCCTCGCCCCCCACACTACATCACACGCTGTCAGACGGGAATCAGGACGCACACGGGAGTGGGGTCCCCACAGGAAGGCATATGGGTGCGCCCCAGCTCTGCACCCAGAGGCGCAGCTGCAGTGAGCAATGCAGGGTCGCGAGCTCAGGCAGAAACCATGTTTGTGGAAGCTGTGGCAGCTGGGCCTGGGGGCCGGGGCAGCAGAAAGGAGACTACGGGGGCTGGGGAGGGGGATCCCGGAGCCCGGGATGGGGGGACCTCCACCTGGGCCGAGCACAGGCAGAGCATGCAGTGGGGCAGCCTCCGGGAAGCCAGGCAGGGAACAATCACCGGGCTCCAGGCCAGAACAGAGGCTCTCACTGAGCACCCCGAACAGCCAGCAGGGCCCCCGACGGCCGGGGCCAGGCCACGGGCTTCTCTCCATGACCTGTCGAATCCTGTTTCTGGGAAGGGCCAGAGAGTCAATATTTTAGGCTCCGCGGGTCACAGAGTCTCGTGTCCTGCTCCCCGTTGCCGTTACAGCCGGAGCGACGGGGACGGTGAGAAGCTACGGGCTCAGTTCCAAGAGACTCACTTTCCCAAAACAAGCAGCGCAGTTTGCTTTGACAGCGCGAGGAGCCAGGCTTGGGCGGGGGAGGCTGGCGCGCGAGCGCGTGGCCCCTGAGAGCAAAGCTCAATGCTGCGGGAATGCAAACCGCGGATGCGGAGGCCCGGTGGCCCCTGCTCCAGGCCGGGCGGGGGGATAGGGAAATGGTGGGTGGGTTCAAAAAGGCTTTTCTTTAAATTTCTTGTGGGCGGGGAGGGTGAGAGGATTCACCAGAGACAGAGTGGGGAGCAGGACAGGCAGACTGACGAATTACACTGCTGAGGGGAGCCGCGGGGAGACAGGAGAGGTCTGCTGCGCCCTGTGGGTAGCTCCCCGGCAGGGCGGGATCAAACCCGTGCTGCAGAGGCTGCGCACAGCTCCACAGCGCTGCGCTCAACTACATCAGGGAGGCCCAAGGTCCCCTTTTTAAAAAAGAACTGATATTAAAAGTCATGAAGGTGGTTTTTAAATTAAGGACAGGACAACTTGGGTGCGTTTACCTCAACCTCTGCAAACACAGCCCTGACCGCGGCACCTCCCGCCCGTGCCCCGGGGTGACTTGCTGGAACAGTGTCACGCAGACTGAACACTTGTCATCGTCTTTACAGGTGGCTTTTTTAAAACATAAATAGGGCTATGGTTTTGCGCATATAGTCTGCTCTGTTGTCTTATGGGGGGGTGTTTTTGCTTTTTGCTTGGTAAGGCACCTTGGAGCGCGGGCGCCAAGGCAGGGGAGGGGGGCGGGGGGATAGCGGGCAGGGGCTGGGGGAGGCAGGCAGGGGCCGGGGCGGGGAGTCGGGCAGGGCGTCCACGGTCCCACTTTATTGCTTCACGATCTGCGGGCATTTTTCCACGTGGATTAATCTGCGGGGCCTGACAGCACCCTGGCCGCCGTCCACGGTTACAGCTGAGTCAGCTGAGGCTCCAGAGAGAGGCGGCGGCCTTACGGGTTTGGGGCCACGAATCGTGGAGCCAGGGATCTCCGCCTCTCTGGGAGGACCCCAGGCGTGCTCCCCCGGCCTGGCTGCCCCCGGGAGTCCCTGTGCCCTGCCCAGTTGCACCTCGGGCACCAGGGCCCCTCCCGCTCACATCCGCTTCCCGGCAGACCCTGGTGGCACGTGGCTCTGCCTGCCTTAAATGCAGCATGAGAAGCCCCCAAGGCTGGCTCATTCCCCCAGTGTGGGGGGTTCTGCCCCGCCCCCCCCAGCAGAAAGTTCTAACTGGATCCAACTCACACTCCCACTCCGCAAGGCCTGAGCCGCCCAGGCCATGTGTCAGCCTAACGCTGCCTGGCCAGCATCCTCGGGCTGCCCCCGGCACCACCCTGCCTCCCCACCCCACCTGGGGCACCCCGCCCCTCCAAGTCTCCCCCACAGACCCCTCTCCCCGGACCCCTCCCCGAGCGCCCGCGGTAGAACCCCCCTTCCTGTGAGTGGGTCTCAGCACTGGCCCAGAATGCCTCTTCCTGCGGTGGCCGACGGTGACTCTGTCATTCCCGGAGGTGCTGCCCGGGTCCCCGACGGTGGCAGGCAGGTCAACGGCCCACGCTGAGGACCCCGCGCGCCGGGATGGACGCCTATGGCCCGTCCTCCCTGAGAAGCCCGCACCGGGGGGGAGGGCCGGAGCCAGGCGTCCCACCATGCACGCTCTGGCCCCCACTCCTCACTGCAGAGGGTGGGGCCAACCCGCTCCGGGCTGCCCGGGGGGTCGAGGGCCCGAGCTCCCCTGAAATCTCGCCCCCCACCACTCGGGCGGCAGGAAAGACGGGTCAGTACCTGTGAGGGCGCAGGGTGGGGGGCATCACTGGGCCTCAGATCCCACAAGGGCAAGCGTTTCAAGACCAGACAACCCCATAATCCTTGAAGCACCCGGGGCAAGTCCAGTTGGGGAGGGCGGGGGAAGGGGCGCAGGCACGTCCAGCGAACCACAGCCCAGCGGGGTCGGCCATTCCTATGTCCACCCCTTACTGACACGTGTCTGCAATGAGGCGCTATTTTTATAAGCGAAGAGAATCAGGTTTTCAGGGAAGTCATGAAAACAACGGGCCTCTCTGTAGCGCCACGGCCATTTTCAGTGTGATGCTCCATTTCCAGAGCCGAAGCTCTCGGGAGGACGTGCAAGCGGTGGCCGAGCCGAGACCCCTCCAGCGCAGGAGCCGCCCGGTGAGGCCGGCCTCATGCCTGGAATCGCCTTTTCGGGGGACCCCGGGCCTTGGGAGGGGTGACAGGCCAGGCCGGGGCCCGGGCATGCTCTCCACAGCGGGTGTGCCCTGCGCGGTCTCAGCAGGAGTGGGAGACGTGGCTTCCGCCGCTGCCATCTGCTGACCTCGGCGTGCTGCGGGTCACCGTGCGGCGAGGTCGGCTAGGCACTGGGGACACCGCTGGCTCTTTAGCGGCCGTCCAACTCCTTAACGTGCGCCTCTCTAAGGAGGCTGTAAAGAAGGGAGGGGCAGGCTCTGCCGGGGCGAGCGGCCAGGTGCTGGCACCGCCCGAGCCTAGATGGATATTGGGGCCCGAGGACGCCCCCAACATGCAGCCACGACGTCCAGCAGCGGCAGCGCCTCCAGCGTTCTGCGAGGCGACACGAGGAGGAGGCGCTCCCAGCACTCCTGGACGCGCCCGCAGCCCGCAGCCTCCAAAATGGAGCGCAGCGCGTTTTTTTAAAGCAGGTTGAGGGCCTCCCTGGTGATGCAAGGGGTTAAGACGCAACCTGTGAGGCTGTTCGCCGCCACTGTAGCGTGGGTTCGATCCCTGGCCAGGGAGCCACCCACATGGCGCAGACCTCTCTTGCCTCGCCCGCCGCTCCCCTCAGCAGTGGATTTCAGTACATCCACCCATTCTGCTCCCCACTCTGTCTCTGTCTCTGTCCTCTCACCACCCCCTACACCTCTGGCCTGTACCCCAGCTCTTGTATGCATAAATAAATCAATCTTTAAAAATAAATAAATAAATAAATAAAGCAGGTTGGAAAAGTCCACAGATGCTGCTTTGTGGCTGCTGAGACTCGGTGACAAATGCCGAGGGCAGGACGGCTCCAGGGCAGGGAGGGCTGTGAGTCGCATGGTCCCCCTGACGTCTCAGTCTCCCCATCAGGCACAGGATGACGGGGCTGCTCAGCACCAAGGGACCACCCCGGCAGGCACCCCGGCTGCCAGTCCGTTTCACTGCGCCCCTTCTGTGGGCCTCGTACCCGCGGACTCGGCCTCACTCTAAGGCAAGAGCACTCTCGGGGCGGGGGGGGGGGCGGGCAGCAGAGCACCACCAGAGGAAGAGGCCTGGGAGCCGTTGGGGAGCTGCTTGGGCTTGAGGGGTGGCTCTCTGGGGACAAGGTGGACGGGCTGAGAGCGAAGGCGACCGGAGGAAGCACATGCAGGAGGGACACGCGTCCCGGGCCTCCCCAGCCACAGAGCAGAAAAGGCCGCGGGACCAGAGGGTGAAGCTGAGAGAGCAGGTGGGGCCAGCTGGAGGGAGGGACTTGGAACAGACCCCTGTGACCGCCGTGTGATGTCAGGGAGGCGCGAGGGGCGGAGGGGGACCGGTCAGCATGGGACCGCAGGGGTCTGGCCACAGGTGGCGGCTACCGGCCTGGCTAGGGACAAGGCGAGGATGGCAGGTGACAGGCCTGGCAGCAGGGCTGCGGCGGGCCACGAGCAGAGCGTGGGAGGGGCTGAGGCCGGGCCACCATCTATACCTTAGCCTCTATGCCGAGGGCGGCACGTTGAGGAGAGAGCAAAGGCACAGAAGGAAGTCGGGGCTGAGGGGATCTGGGCCTCGAAGCAGAGTCTGGGGTCACAAAGAGAGGAAGATGCACCAGCCGGGGTGGCCGGGAGCCCTGGAGGCAGGCGAGCTGGGGAGGGGATGGCCCACTGCCGCACGCTGCTGATATCCAGCAAGGGCAGGGGTGTGCCCCTTGGGTCCGGTGACGGTGGTGGGAGGCCTCCGAGTGGCCTGGAGTCCTGGCCGGAGGACATGGGGGCATGAGGGGCGGCGAGCTTCACTCTGTCCATGGCTAATGGGCCGTCCCGCTTGCTCCTGCAACTCACATGTGGCCTCAAAGCAGGCTGACCGGGCTCAGAGACCAGCGGGCACTGACCGCGGGCTCCCAGGGCAGCAGCTCTCCCACCCAAGCCCACCACGGACACAGGCCAGAGGGCACCAAGGCCACTAACCCTACATCAGGCGCTGCGCTGATGTTGAAGCATGACGAGCAAGAGCAAACGGGGCAATGAACACACATCTGTCCCAGCCAGAGGCCGACGACAGCTTCGTTTCAGCTGTTGTTCCTCTAAGTCTAGTCATTTGAAAATGACAAGCCAAAGTGTCCCGAGGCCGGGCCTGTCATTCACCACACAGACAATCGGCCCAACGCCATGCAGACTTGATAGTAACTGTGACTTAGTAATGAAACCACAATTGCACTGGCATGTGAAAACCAGGGTTGGTTCACAACCAAGACCGCGGGCATCCCAGCCGAGAGGCAAGTTCTGTGGCTCCACCAGGAGCCGAAAACCAAGAGGCAGAAACTCTGGCGCGCTGTCCACTTCAGGAAAGCCGTGAGCTCCAGGCACCCCCAACTTGACTCAGCAGGCCCAGCGCCACAAGCAGACAGAACAGGGAAGCACCTGGGGCCGCTCGCGGGTCCAGGATGAAGCTTGTGGGCCACCAGGAGACGTGTGGGCGGCGGTCCCAGGGCAGGACAACCAGGTCCACACAGTAGTGCGGTCGCCACCTCTGGCCCCAGCTGCCTGGAGCCAGAGCGGCTGCCTGGAGGAGCCATCACCCGGCCGGAGCCACGCACGTTGCCACCTGCCAGAACCAGCCCCACCAACGGGTGTGTTTGGCCTGCGGTGTTGGGCTGCTTCATGTTTTGCAATATCTGAATTAGAGCCAGTACTTTCAAATTGGAAGTCTTCATTGGTTTGTTGTTTTTTTTTTTTTTTTTACTTCTGACTTCTCAAAGAAAAAAGGAAGGACAGCGAGCAGGACGTGCCCGAGGCCCAGCTGCTCTTTAGCAGCGGCCTGCAGTCCATGTCCTCCCTCCTGAAGAGCGCCCAGAGCTGAGTGTGAGCTGCCAGCTCCCTGCGGCCGGACGCCATTTTCACGTCTGGGCTGTTCCACTGAGATATGCCGCCTGCCTGAGCATCACTTGAATCGCAACCTCCGGCCTAGAAGGATGTGCCAAAAAGATCCCTCAAGTCTAACTAGAGGAGAGGGACCACAGGGGCCATTAAAATGCCAAACTCTTGCAAGCTACTGGGGATCCTGGCTGCCAGTTCTCTCCACGGAGCCCGCGCGGTCTTGCCCAGTCAGACCCAGCAGGCCTCGCCCCAGCATTTTCCAAGGCGCCTTCTCAGTAGGTGCCTGGACTCACAGGACTTTCCCTCTCTAAACAACCTACTAGGGGCTTATCAGGGAACACTGATCATTCGCACGTTAATATTTTAATGAAAAGGTCAAAAATACAGCCGTTAGTTACTTTTGACCAGTTTGAGCACAGGTTTAGGATAGCAGAAAGATCCACATTTCAAAAGGAAAAAAAAAACCCTTCAGATAGAACTTTAAAAAGTTAGACAGTGACTTTTTAAAATATTTTTTTATCTGCCCATAGCAACTACCACAGTTTTGAACTCCAAAACTAATACTTAAGATGATCATCTCTTTTACTCCTTAAACTACTTTTGGATTAAACAAATTTTCTTAACCCTTTTCAAAGTAGACCAGATCAATAACTGAAATACTGCTTACTAGTGACTAACTAGAATTGCCTTGAGTTAATCTTGCATCTGTTTGACACGATATACTTAAAAATAATAACCTGCTATAAATACATTCAGAAGCCCAGAGTTGTAACAGCCACTCCCCTTTTGCCACCACTGACATGTTCAAGTAAATAAAGGCAGTCTTAAAGGAGAAGATAAATCACAAAAAGACATTTACTTTTTTTGTGCATAGCTGAGACAGTCCCACTTTTGCTAAGGAGGAAATTGATGGTGGTTGGTTAAGGACAGACTCAGCAAAACAGGCTCAGCTGCTTGCGAATCTCTGTCTACACTGCAAAGCCACAGGGAACCCTTAAACCATGAACCCCTCGTACTCTTAACTCCCACAGGAGAAATGCTGTCTGCAAGTGACAGTGACAAGACAACACATAAGGGGAGGAAAGTTTGGATAGAAGATAAATGCTCAGACTGCTGTGAGGAGTTCATTGTAACTTTAAAATAACTTTTCATTAATTTGTTACTAGCTGAACATTTGTAAGTAAGCCTGTTTCCTAGCATACTTTATTAGACTTCTGCACTTCACCTGGCTCGGACAATAAAAAGCAGACTATTGGGGTGGGTACAAGTGCTGTATCCCAAGTTCCCCTATGTGTTGACAGTACTTAGTATAATATATCAAAGAGTCTGTAAATACTTTCAAGGCTGTATTTTCTAACTCACTTAACCTTGTCTGAATTAGAACTAAGTTTGAATTGAATTAAAACTACTCCAGTGGATAACTACTAACCAAAAGAGTCTTTTCCATTTTTAACCCCCTAAATGGAGTCTGAAATGGCTACTGTTTCTTAGTTAATTTGCAACTTGTGGCTGGGGAAAAAAGATCGTGGCTTTCCCAAGAACAATTACCCGGCTCTGAACTTTCTTCACTGAAAAAACTACGACGATCCAAGGGGCGCGATCGGAATCCACTTACCCGATCCTTCATTCTCCAGCTCTGAGCTAAGGATTTGGAGCCTTCGATTTTTTCACAGTGCCTCTTTTTCATAAAAGCCAAAGGCAGGTTCCAGTCGGTAAGGTCGGCCTCATCTTCCTCCCCGAGTCCCAGAAGAGGCGATTGCAGCATTTCGGACTCCATCAGGGGGGGAGGGGGTGGGGGAGTCCTGGGCAGCAAGCGCTCGAGAACCTCCAGCCTTAAAAACTAGTGTGTACCAGTGCCGGTGAAATAAGAACCAGAAATGGGAGAGCAGGAAAAGAAACGGACGGGGAGTGCGCGGAGACCCTTACTCGGGCAAAAGTCTGAGATCCTTATCTCCAGCTCTGCGCGGGAAGTCGGGGTGGGGGGCGGGGAGACGTGGAGTAAAGGGCAGCCCAAGGAGCTCCGCACGGACACTCACGCCCCCGGGCCCCAAGTCCCTGGCGGCCGCCGCGGCTGCGCGACCCGGTGGGGCTGCGATCGCAGCTGTCAGAGGCGCGCGCGGCTCCGGGCGTCGCGGTGACCCGGCTCCCGGCCTCCAACGCCTCGGCCGAGCGGAGGACGGGCAGGCCGCCCGCTCTCGGCGCCGGTGCGCCGGCGGGACTGAGTCTCGGCCGCGGGGAGAGGCCCAGCGCGCCGCGGATCTCCTGCGGCCACTCTCAGCCCTGGGGGTCCCGCACTCGCCGGGGCTGCTGCGCCCAGAGCCAGGACCGGCCCATCGTGCTCGCCGCAGCCGGCTCTCCGCCCCGGATCCGCGCGGCCTAGCCGGGCCCGGCCTCCGATCCCGTGGCTCTCCCCTGCCCGGGAGCGAGTCCTGAGAAGCGGGCGACGCGGAGCCGCGGAGGGGACGAGTCGCGCAGGCTGGCGGGGCGAGGGGAGTTTGCCCTCTGGTTTGGGGCTACAGTGAAACTCCTCTCATCAGCACATCAAGGAGGACGCCATATTGCAGGGACCCAGCATGCACCGCGGCCTACGGCGCGGCGGACGGGCCAAACTTCCCCGGCGCGCTCCGGCCGCGCGGCCCGCGCGGCGGCGGAGCCAGTCCCCGCCCCCGTTGCCACGGTTACCACCCGGGGGGACCCCCCCCGCCCCCCGAGTCCCGGGCTCAGACCAGCTCGCGCTCCAGGCCGATCCCGCCAGCGCGACCACGTGAACTGATTGATTCGGGGGAGGCGCCGTCCCTGCCTCGGCCCCGCGGCCTCTGGGAGGGCGCAGCGCGTGTCCTGCCGGCGCTGAGGCCGCGGGGCCCGGAGGCCGCCGGCCGCCACGGGCGGATGCGGCCCTTAGTCGACTTTGTTGGGTTTTTTTTTTTTTTTTTTTTTGGTGCACATCGTGTCTCCACCTTATCAATCGGATTTTCTTTTCTATCTTCTTTAGGGGACAGCAAATGAAAAAAATGCGTCGCTCGATTCCAATCTTGCTTCCAGCCGCCTTGTTTTCAGAGCAGTTCATTTGAATTTTGATGGAGCCGCGCGCAGACCGACAGATTTCTGATTTCTCCATTTCCTGCTGGGGTTCAGGCGGGGAGCATGTGCGGGGGGGGGGGGGGGGGAGGGGGGCAGCGGGCATGGCCTGCACGGGGCTGGGTGTGCCCACGACCCGCTCCTTCCACCCTGGGTCTGGGGCCAGAGGAATCCAGGGCTCCGCAGGGTGCCCAGCAGGCGTGTCCCGCCAGCATCACAGGGAACGCTGCCCCCCACCCGACTCCCTCACCCAGCACCTACAGCATTTAGTAAGAGTCCTTAGGTTAAACGTCATCATTCCATCACTACCCCCCTCCAGCCCAATTCTAGAACCGAAGGCAAATCCACCAACACACGTGGCATCTAGAACCATCCTTTTCCAGCTCTCTGTCTGCAAAATGCCCTCACAGTCACCTGCAGAGATTTGGGACTCTGCGGCCTTGTCACCCTGTGGAGGGCAGTGAGGCCCAGGCACCCTGGGCCGCAGGCGCTCTGCCCCTACATGCTCCCCGGAGGCCACGGCAGCTGCATCGCCACAGTGCTGAACCCACCGGTGCAGAGCCTCAGCCTCCTGGCTGGGTGTTCTCAGGGCGGGTGGAGAAGGGCCCTACGCACCCCTGGGGCAAGTTGTCAGAGTAACCAGGGAGACCACAGCCAAAGTTGCCAGTCGCCCCCAGACCCACTGAGCCACAGGGTGTGGGCAGGTCCACTCTGTCCAGTCTGTGACCCCTGAGGGCTTAGGGCCAGCAGGCAACAGCTGTTGCTGCTGTCTCCTCCGGCGATCACGTCTGGGGCACACACAGGCCCTCGATGACGTTCTGCCGAGGACAGAGCCACCCTCCAGCAGCAGCAGGAGACTCAGCGCCCCCCAAACTGCAGGACAGAACCTGCCTGCACTGCTTCACAAACGTGACCTGGAACCAGGAGGTTGTATGGTCCTTGTCCCAGAATGAGGGTCAGAGTCACATGTCAGGGTTCCCATCCATCTTCGCATGAGTGCAGCCTTTGCCCTGCGTCCTTGGCTGCCATGTCCGTGATTTGAGGAGCTGGAAAGGTGAATTTCTAAGGACACTCAGGTCAAAAGCCTATCCTGCAGAGAAAGCCAGCAGGGGAGGGGCCGCCCACCCCAGCCTGAAGTTTCTGGAACGGCTGGAATCTTTCACGACAGCACAATATTCAAAGGAAACTTATTCACGCCCCAGATATGCACTTGGGACAGCGGCTCCGGGCTTCCAGGAGGCAGCGCGCCCATGACTGATGACAGTCTGGGAATTCCAGGGCCACGAGTCTCACCTGGCTGATCTTGGTCCCGCGCCGGCGAGCGGCCACTTTCCAACTGTCGGCGTCTCTGTCCCCACCAGCAAGGACACCCTGCTTTAATCTGAAAATAAGTTCTACAAATCTCAGAACGCACCAGACTGTGTAAGGCAAGCTATGGAAGGGGGTGGGGTGCTGGTGGTACCGTGTGGGGTGAACCTGGGGGGCTACGGAGGGGGCCTCTTGGCCCAGCTCTGGTTGAAACAACAGAACCACCTTGATGCCCTGGACAGAGGGGGACCCACCCTAGAGAGTGAGCATATGCAGATGCCTGTGTCCGGCCTTCAAGCGTGGACATCTGGCCACCAGCAGCCACAGACACAGCCCGGTGGGCGCCAGCAGGCATGAAGCCCCGGGGTGCCGGCCAGATGCAGCAGAAGCCAGGGTGGGGGCAGGGAGGGGTCTGAGCGAATGCCGGGGGTCTGTATCATGTCTCCCAGAAAGCACAGAGCAGGCCGATGCCCGCAGCCTCCGAGCCGAGCGGCCGGCCCACCACGACGCCCCAGCTGGCTGAGTCCCCCTCGGGACTGCGGTTTCTCCGCTCAGTCAATCAAGGGCATTGAATGTGTTTTGTCATCAAGAATCCGGAGCTGGGCTGGAGGTCAGGCAGCCAGGAGAGCCACGGCTGTGCTGAGCTCTTGTTTTCCACGCAGAGAGACGGGCCAGCGCCCCTTCTTTCCAGAAAAACCCATGCTTAGCTTGAAGGTAACCAAAATAGACACGAAGTGCTTTGCTTTTGTCAGAGCTTCATTACTGTTTTTAGCAGGATCCAAGCCGCCCCCCGCCCCCCGCAGGTCAGGTGTTCAGTCGAGAGCGAAGTGAGAAGAGCGCGGAACAGAAGGAACGGGCGGGGCAGCCCCTGGGGGTCGCGCCGCCACGAGGCCGTCTCCCTTGCTTCCCGGCTCAGCCACCTGGAAATACAGGGCCGCTCGCTCCGTGGCTCCCGGCCCTGCGAGCTCCTTTCCAGCTTACCATCTTTTGCACCGAGGGGCATGATTTGATACACTGAAATGCTGTTTCTCCGTTTGAATAAAGGGGTGACCTAAGGCTCTCAGGGCTCTGGTGAAAAGCACCGCCTATGAAGAAATGTCACCCACATTCCTTCCTTCACAGCAGAGAAGTTTGATGCGCCCCAGGTTTACAGCGCAGCCCCAGGAAGAGCCAAGGGACAGCAGGGAAACTTCTCAGACCCGGGAGCCCACCCAGCACTCCTGCCCATGCCAGGGGCTGTTGGTCAGGGCCGTGCGCGGCCTGCCCGGAGCTCGGGCTCTGCGGCAAGGCCACCAGGGAGCCGCCCAGACAGGGCCATGGGCCTTGCTTCCGGCTCAGGCCCCCAACAGGTGCACCTACATGGCCAACGCCCCAGCTCTGAGCGCTCCCAGTCAGGCGCCGCCGCCAGGGCCCTGGGGAGCTCTCTGTGGAGTGAAGGCAACGTCGGCCCAAGTCTCAGGGTCCTGGTGGCACCACCACCAAGACGTGGCCCCTGAAGACTGGGTTGAGAAACAAAAAGGGGAAGGAAAGGCTGTAGGGTAGGGGCTATATCGAGCAAATTCGTTATCCAATAAAAAATATGCAAACTGAATTTATGGAGTTTTCCTTCGACAGCATTGCCTGCAGCGCGCCTTCCTCTATGAAAATGCGGTGAGAGAAGCGCTGCCTCTTCTTAAGCTCCCACTCGAGGTTTCATGTAATAGTCACGTCTCGTCAACGATGCGCAGGTTCTCGGGGAACAGCAGATCCTGGGGGGCCAAGGCCAGCCAGTCGTTGCCTCTGCTGGAATTAGGGGCTTAGGGGAGCGAGGCTTCCAGGACAGCATGAGAGCTCTGACGGCGAGCCAAGCCCTTTCATGGGCATTAACTCGCTTAATCTCCTGATATCCTCATTTGCAAGCTCGTGTTCTAGATCCGTCTCAGCAGAAAGGAAACGAGACACAGGGGACCACGCAGTTTCTCAAGCTCTCTGCTGCCCAGGCCTGGGGGTGCCGACAGGAGCCAACCCGGACCTGCCAAGTGGACGGGACCCTGCGGCCCCCTTGTCGCCAGGATGGGGCTCCCCGTGCCCCTGGCGTCGCCGGCCCAAGCTCACAGCCACTCTGGCACCTCCCAGCTCAGACCCGGACTCGCACGGCGAGCTGGACTCAGCCTCGATTTCACGAAAGAGGGGCACCGACGCCGCTTCTTCGCAGAGACACTGTGTGAAATGCGCGTGCAGGACGTGGTGGGTGTGCGAAAAGGCGGACGAGTTTCCACGGAACTGCGCCAAGAGCCAAATTCCAGCGCGTCTATCAAAACCCCATGAACACGGGGCGTGGACTTGCACCGGGGCCTGGAGACACGCGTGCTTTCTAGACAATCCATTTCATTTCACAGCGACATCTCCTATTGCCTCTGGCCTGCGCCGGGTCAGCTAGATACTTATTTCTACTTGCTGTCCATTGAAAAATAACATTCTGAAACATTGTTTTGAAAATAAGACAAAGAACAAAGACACTTTCACTGTTGCCCAGACGTCATTATCACTGTTTCGGTGAGTCACCGGTGGATACAGACGCAGCCCCCGCCTCTTACATCAGCAAGGGGACCCCACGGACTCGTCCCGGTGACTCGTCCTTTGCACTTACAGCATCTTCCAGCTCCCACTCCCCGGCGCTCTCCCGAGCAGCCCTGAGGGGCTTCCGTGCCCCTGGTGCAGATGGCAGCTAGAAAACACCGAGGGGCTGTTAATGAAGGATTTTGACTTTTCCTTGGGGCGCAGCCCTTGCGGCTGCCCGAGGCCCCTGTCAGGTGTAGTGTCAGGTCACAAAGAGGTAAGCACCGCCCACGCATGGCTGGGAAGGTGCCCAGGGGTGCCTCAACACGCCTGCAGAAGCTGGGATTAAGATCACAGCTGCAGCAACATTGCCCCAGCCCCGTGCCCACCCTGGTGGTCCTCAGTGTCCACATACACCCATTGTCCCTGCAGACCAGGGGCTGCCGCCCAGTGGAGGAACTTGCCAGGCGCCCCCAGGACCCAGCCAGCAGCTCAGCTCCAGAGCCCAGGGGCTCCGTCCTGGCCTTGCCCTCCCGTGCCCGGGCTGCCCTCACCCACTAGGTGGAGGGGCCGTAGCCGGGCAGCAGCCTGCATCCCCAGGAGCTCCGGGCCTGGGGAGCGTGGGCCCAGATGCAGCGCTGTTCTGGGCTGTCTGCAGACACGGGAGCATGAGAGCACTGCCCGCAAGCCAGCCCTGGTCACGCTAGGGGAAACGTGCCTCGCTGGCGCCCGGCGTGGGCAGTGCAGTCTCCGCTGACCTGGGGGCCTGACCCCAAGGCTGGCAGAGAGCTGGCAGGGGCTCATGGCGGGCGAGGCTGGGTCTCTGCCCCGACAGACCAGGCCTTACCCTTTGGCGCCGACACACCATGGCCGTGGCACCTGCGTTCTCAAAACATTCTGGTTCGGCCGCAACGTGCAGCCAGGCCCCACCACCCCGCCTTGTGCGCCCCACTCTGTCTCCTCCACGCTGCCCCTTTGCCCTACCAGAACCCTTGCTGGTTTTAACTCCCTGGGCCCAGACAGCAGCGCTGTGAAGGCAGGGCCGGGGCATCTCCCTGCCCGCTTGGCGCCGGCGGCCAGCTCAGGACAGGTGGACTGGCGGCCATGCTCAGGCCTTGCTAAATGACCCCCCTGGGCAGGGCCCCAGGGTGCCGGGGCTGGACAGAGCCGGGGCGGCACCAACCTGGACAGTCATCCCATTTTAGGGCCAGGGCCATGAGGACTGAGCCTGAGGGGAGAAAACAGTTGCGGGGGGTGGGGGTACGGCGGGGGGAGGGCCAGACTTACAGGACCGACCCAGGCCGGGAGAGGAGTGGCTGCTTTGAACACCCAAGCAAGCACAAGGGACAAGGGACTGTCCACCCCCAACCGTCTGCCAGCATTTCCCTAGATGAACCCAGTCTGGCCCTGTGTCAGAGGGCCGCTGGCCACCCACACCGCAGCTCCACGCAGGCCTGGCGGGCCTCAGGGACAGACCCTTTGGTCTGGCAACACCAGCGTCCTCTGCCGGTCTACACCCAGCAGGGGAAGGGGCTGGGAGGGCAGCCGACGTCACCGCTGGCCAGGCCAGGGCCTGACATCCCTTCCAGGTTCGACTGGCCGGAGCTCGGCCATGTGGCCGCCGCTGGCAGCAAGGGAGGCTGGGAAACGCGGCGTGCGCCAGGAGGCATGGGAAGCGCGCTCCACACAGAAGGGGCTACGAGAAGTCAGCTACGATCAACAGCCGAGAGGGCACCCCTGCCCGCCCTCACCCCAAACCTGCCTCCAGGCAAACCAGTAACTTCTAGATAGTCATGAGCCATCAAAACTGCCCGAAGACAAGGCCCCAAGCTGCCGGGGTTTTCACAGCCCTCCTTGTTTCCCTGGACACATAGGTGAGGTCAGATCCGGAGGCTGCCCAGCCCCTACCCGAGTCTCTTGGCCTCTGCAGAAACCCTTGAATGAGAGACCAGCCTCGCTGAGTGCTGAGAACTGGGGCAGCTGGAACTATTTGGAGACTGTTCTCGGTCCTGAGTCCTCACTCGAGGCTTTAATAAGTTCATTTAATTCATTTGTCTCAATTTATTTTTAGCAGACCAAGGTCCTTCCTCGGAAGGAGAGCGAGAGAGAGCGAGAGCCAAAGGCTGCGCCGGCCCGTTCAGCTCCCTGAGCCAGAGGCGCAGGCGAGGCCGAGGGCACGGAGACACGTCATGTCCCGGCTCTGGAGGCCGGATGTCTGAAACAAAGCAGCCCCCCCCCCCGAGGAACCTGTCGGTGCTTCCATGAGCTGCAGGCGTCACCCCAGACCTCGGAGCTTCCCAGCCGGGAGCACCTCACCCCAGCCCTGTCTCCATCACCGCGTGGGCCTCGTCTCCCGTGCATCTGTCTCTCCTCCACGAGGAAGGTGCCACTTCCCTGCCCCCACACGCAGCCTCCTTGGCGCACAAGTCCTGGTGTGTCACGCCCTGGACTCACCATGTAGCACTGGGCACCGGGCTGAACCCATGTAACTGGCAGGCGGGCGGGCCCATGGCTCTCACCTCTGAGGCTCAGCCCGCACTCGGTGACGTGGGGCGAGATGTGTAGGGACACTTGGGAGACAGCGGGTGAGAAGCAGGTGGAGGGCAGCTCCTGGCCTCGACGGGGACCAAGGCAGCTGCATCCCGAAGCGCATGCTTTGCGCCTTCCCCTCCCGGCTCGCCGCGCCTGCCCGACGCCTCCTGGTCTGCTGAGGAAGGGCCCTTGGACGCGCGAAAGCCGCAACCCAGCAGCCCCAGCCAAGGCCAGGCCTTTCTGGCTGGGCATTTGCCCACGAGGGATGGGCAGTTTCAGAGTCGTGTCAGTAACATCCCGCTCACATCACACCTTCCTTCTGCCCGCAGTGAGGCCGCGTGCCCAGCCCGGCCGGAGCCCCAGAGATGCAGCTACAAAGGACCCGTCTCTCGCAGAAGAACGAACAAGTTTGTCTTTCCCGTATTTCTTGCAATGTCCCCCTTGTCTGACAGGTTTGCCCCTCGCGTTCCAAGACGAAGGCCTGTGAGCGGCCGCGGCTGAGAAGGCGAGCTGACGCCCAGGGCCCCGCGCCATCCGGCGCCGCCCCTTTGCAGACCCTCGCCCTCTTCT
The DNA here is from genome assembly GCF_964194135.1 of Talpa europaea. Taxonomy (NCBI): domain Eukaryota; kingdom Metazoa; phylum Chordata; class Mammalia; order Eulipotyphla; family Talpidae; genus Talpa; species Talpa europaea. Next base: position 135,904,473 of record NC_140074.1, on the reverse strand, counting down.
CCCTCCGCATAAAGACCCGCCCTGTGCCCTAGAGCAGGCCGGGTCAGCTGCCCTCCTCGTCTGCCCACAGAGTCAACCACTTTCCTTTTCCTCAAACTCTTTCCTTTTACTGGCCGGGCGGCACTGAGGTCGCGTCCGGTATCACATGCGCCTCCCAGCAGGGAGAAAACAGGAACAGGCTGTCAGGGCCAGGGGCGGCCGCGAAGGAAAGAAAGGCCGGAAACTCGCCTGAGCCTTCCGGCGGGGCCGTCATGGCTAGGTGGGACCCGCGCAGGCTCCGGAGCGGCTCGGCCTGCGCCCAAGGCAGGTGTGTCCGGCGTGGGAGGCGCAGAGGTGCGGGCGGCAGTGGTGGCCCCGGCCGCTGTCCCCAGACCACACCTGCACGGCGCCAGGCGTAGGCCTCGCCCCACCTTCCCCAATCCAAGAAGCGCCATTTGGCTTCCTTCCTTAGCCTCGTCTCTGATTTGGCCAACGTCATCCGGGAACAGAGCACCTGTCTGCGTGCTGCCAGACTCCCTCCGGAGGCATCCGGGGAAGGGCCTCGCGCGCGTGTGGCCCCAGCGTCACTGGCCGGGACGGGTGGGCTGGGCCTGGGGCGTGGAGCCCGGCTGTGGGTCAGGAGCAGGCCACCAGCGGCGGGTCAGGCCCAGACCACAGCGCTCTCTTTGCAGACGGTAAATATCAGAAGCAGCTGCCGAGCCATGACGGCATGTGGCCGGGAGGGGCCTGGCTGGTCCGTCGCCACCAGGACGGGCTGATGGTTTCGGGTGAAGGGCGCGGCCGACAGGCCAGCGGCCCCGGTAGCGAGGGGGCAGCGCGGCCAGAAGGCGCCCGGTCCAGCGCGCCCGCGCCCGCCTGTGGCTCCCTCCCCCGAGCGTGGCCAGGGAGGAATCCGTGACTGTGATTTGTTTCCTCCATCCTCGTCATGTTCCGGTCGTTACTCTCCCGCACGACTCCATCTTCCGCCGTAATTCCCACGTCGGGCTTTAATCAGAGGGCTGTCTGCCAGCCCGCCTCGGTTCTCCGGAAGCCGCGGCTCCCTGGGGCCGGCGCGGCCCGCAGCTCCGGGCTGCTGTTTGCGGCACGGGTTTTATTACCTGTGAGTGAACGTGATCGCTGCGTGACCGCCTCCTTCAGTGTGTTTTCCTTTCATTTATTCTGAGTAGGTTTGGGTGTTTACGCAGCTCTCAATCCCTGCGCCCCGAAGGGGGGGCGGCTGGGCAGACTTGCAGCAAAACTGCCTCTCGTGCCACCCCCAAAGGGATGCCCACCGGGCTAGCTCCTGGGGGCCAGCAGGGACCCCCCTCGCCCGCTCCCACACGAGCCTGAGGGGCGCCAAGCCTCACCCGAACAGGGGCTGACGGCGTCACTGCCACATCCCGATGGAAGCGCCCGGAAACGGCGGAGGCGGGCGGGGCTCCGGGTCACTGAGACTCTCCGGGCTGCAGGCCCGAGCTCGCCGGCCAGGCGGGGGGAACCGTGACTGAGAGGGTCCGTCTTGAGCACAAGCCTCCCTGGGCCTCTTCTGCCCTTCGCCTCTCGCAGGGACACAACTGCTGCCGGCCCCCCCACTGGCTCCCGCAAGGTGACCGGGCCAGGCCGAGGCCAGCTCTCTGCCCCGATTCACAGCCGCCTGGTGACCACGCGGGGCCAGGCACAGGGGTGCGCGGCGCGGACATGCCCGCAGCGCATGCAGGGGGCAGCGTGGACACACCTGCGGCGTGGGGAGCGGTGGGGGCGTGACAGTGTGGACACACCTGCGGCCACCCCGACCGCGTGCTCAGGGTACCGGCCCTTCGAGGGGCCGTCTCGCCCAGGCGCCCCCAGCGCTCCAGTCCCTGGAGCAGGAACGTCTGCCTCAGGAGTTAGTCACAGTCACAAACCGCAGTGGTGGGGCTCTGCTGAGTAGTGTGATGCCTAGAAACACGCTGACTGATTCCTCGCCTCAGCGCTGAGTGTAGATGAAGCCCTTGGTAACAAACATCCTCATTATAGAAACAAAACAAGAGGGACCCCCTGGGGGCGCAAGGGGTTGAGTCATGACTTATGACGCTGTCCGCAGCCTCTGCAGCAAGAGTTCCATCCCCGGCCAGGGAGCCACCCCCAGGGCACAGCAGACCTCTCCTGTCTCCCCGCTGCTCCCCTCAGCAGTGAGTTTCAGTGGATCCACCTGTCCTGCTCCCCACTCTGTCTCTGGGGAGTCCTCTCACCCCCACCCCTGCCCCTCTGGCCTGCACCCCAGCTCTTGCATAAATAAATAAATCTTTAAAAAAAAAACCAAAACAAGAACCCGGTGCACACCCCCCATGGCTGGCCACACGGCCCCCACCCTCACCACGCCGTCCACGCTGCAGGGGGGCAGGGATTTGGGAATGAGGAGGGCCTGGTGCCCCCAGAGCTCTCCCTCCCCCGGCAGGGCTCTTCTCTGCAGGACGGGCACGGTGAAGGGGTCCTGAGGCAGACCAGCCCCTCGAGTCTACAGAGTGATCCTCTTGAAACTTCTGCCAGGCAGGACCCTCGCGCTCTGCCCCCCACCGCCCCTGCTGCAGGATCAAGCCAGCCCAGCCATCACCCCGCCCGGAGCCTCTCTCCCCTGTTCCATGGTCCCCGTCTGAGCTGCCGCCGACCTCGGGACAACTCGAGGACACCCCAAGCCACATTCACCCCACTGCCGGGACCCCTCCTCCCAGCCCCCGGCAGGCTGGCCGCCCCGACTCCCTGGGGCCCTGCCCACTGCTCCCCGCAGGGCCACCTCCCACATGTCCTCGCTCTGGTGTCCTCTGATGGCCGGCGGGCGGTGGGGGCAGCGGGGGCACCTGGGCTCCCTCCTGGTGACTCATACATGCCGGGCGAGGCGGCAAGGGCACCGGGAGGCTAGACTCTGGAAGTGAGACCCGCAGAGCAGGAGCTCCTCCGGCCGCCAGAGGCGTCCCTGGCCCCCCACACCTGGCGCCCCCGACACCCCCAGGCCCTGTCACACGCACTCTGCCCTGGAGGGGCAGCTGCACCCCAGCCGGGCCTCAAGGCGCTGCAGACACCCCTCCTCCCATCGCAAAGGCCACAAGCACCCCCAGGGCACAGGCAGGATGAGAAAGGGGAGGTGAAGACGGGACTGCTTGTATCCCGGCAGGCTCATCTCCAAAGGCAGACATGGGTCTCCCCCACATGTGCCTGAGTGCCCCAAAAGTCAACCCGCCCCACCGAGGGGCGTGGCGCCGGCACCTGGCCCCCCGTCCAGCCCCAGCTCCCATCAGAAAGGCCGGAGCCGCCACTTGCCGCCAGGGGCAGGGCAGGGGCAGGGCAGGGGCAGGGCAGGCCCCGCAGCAGCATCTGTAGCACACGGGGAAACCCCCGCTCCGAGCATCTGCACCGAGCATCTGGCCAGCCATGTGCTGGCTGCAGCGCCTCCTGCACACGCCACGTCCCCGGCTTTCCTTCCATCTGGGGAGACGTAAATCCTGCTGAGGAGAGCACGGAGCGTGGGCGTTGCACATAAACAGGCTGCTCGGGCCCTGGACGTGGGGTCTCCTCGGTAATGCAGCCCCTCACGGAAAAGCCAAGAGCAAGGAAACGTCCGCATGACCCGTCACACTCACACACACACACACACACACTCACACACTCTCACACACTCACTCACTCTCACACACACACACTCACACACACACACTCACACACTCTCACACACTCACTCACTCTCACACACACACACACTCACACACACACTCTCACAGCCTCCACTCAGGCAGGTCTCAGCCCCGGGCGCACAGCCGGCTTGGATCTGCTCGCCCTGCCTTCCACTCGAGCCCTGGGCAGCTCTGCTAACACCCACCAGCGCTCAGTCACCATCTTTTATTTCCTAGTAAGCCTGGAATAAAAAGGATGAATCTGGGCCTCCCCGGTGGCGCAGCGGTTGAGCGCTGGGTTGCGAAGCTGCCCGCAGCCTCTGCAGCGCCGGTTCGATCCCCGGCTGCTCCCCGGCCCCCGGAGGAGGGTCCCGCATGGCGCGCAGACCTCTCCTGCCGCCCGCTGCTCCCCTCAGCAGTGTCCTTCGGTCCTTCTGCCTGCTCTGCTCCCCGCTCTGGCTCTGGTGAATCCTCTCACCCTCCCGTGCTTCTGACTGTGCCCAGTGCTTGTGTAAATAAATAAATAAATCTTTAAAAAAAAAAAAAAAAAGATGAATCTGCAGGGCGCCAGGACTGCCGGCCCGGCCCTGGGGAGAGCGGGTGTGTTTGCCGAGCGGCTCACTGGGCGCTGACCAGGCCCGCAGGGCTGAGGCTGGGAGCAGAGCGCCGGGAGGGGGCGGCCCCCCGGGGTCGGGCGGGGGGTAAGCCGCAGTCCTCGGCTTTCCTTGGGCACTCCGGGAAGGGGCAGACTTGCTGACTGTCCTGCAGCTGTTCCTGCGGGTGTGGGAGGGATGGCAGGGCCCAGGCCCAGCCCCGTTTGGGCCACTGAGACGCTGGCAGGGGGACAAGAGCAGCTGGGCGGGGCTTGAGTGGCGGCTCTCGCCTCTGCTCAGCCAGCCGGTCACCCACAGGGGACGAGACGCCCAACTTGAACACGGGTGAAGGGCCCCCAGGCCCGGCATAGCGGGGGCAGGGAGGGATGGGCGCCACGCGTGGTTACAGAGCCAGCGACCGACCACTCAGGACCGGGCCAGGCCCCACCTCTGGCAGCTGGCCGTTGCTCCCCAGAACCGCTGACCCTCGTCCCTCCTCACCTCTGGAAGGGCTTCTGCTGGCAGCTCGGCCCTTCCCCACCAGGGCGCAGGCGGGGCGGCCTCAGATGCGGGCGGCTGGCTTTCTGTCAGCTGTCTGGGCCAGTTCCCAGGTCTCCCCACCCGGCCCGCTCCCGGGGGGTGTGGGGGGACAGGGTGATGGCCCTCGGGAAGGGCAGCCGGCCAGGGGCACCAGGGTTGGGGGAGCCGAGGGGAACCTGCCCCCAAAGGACTCTGTGGAGGACGAGAGACGGTGCGTGGGAAGCCGGCGGGACACAGAGGCAGAGTCCAGGCGCCCCTGCTGTGGCTCCTCTGCCGGCCCCCCTCCCCCTCCGTCCCCCCCACAGGCTCCACCTCCTACCTGGCCCCTCCCCAGCCCCACGCTCAGCCCTGCCCCACACTGGCGGCCAGTGACATGGCACACACCACACACACACACACACACACGCCACACACCGCACACCCACCAAGCACACATGCACATGCCCCTTGTCCTCTGAGCGGAAGCGCTCCCCAAGCATCTCCTAAGGACGCCCGGCTGAGGCGCTCCGGTCTGGTCCCACCTTCGGCCAGGCCCGCTGATCCCGGCTGTGACTCGCGGCACCCATGGGCGCCGGCTGCTTTCTCAAGCCCCAGGTCATACATGCGCCCGACACAAGCAGACTTCCGGCCTGCACCGCCGTCTCCCAGGGAGGCGCGGGGACTGAGCCCCCCAACACCCCCTGCCAGGGCCAGGCCCGGGAGCCGCTGTGGGAGGGGGCGGAGGGGAGAGTGGGAGGGAGTCCTGGCCGCATGCGACACCTGCACACACACCCGGGCCTGCAGCCCCACCGTCAGACACCACCCCTGCCGGCCCCGAAGGCCTTGGGGGTGGCAGGGTGATGCGCCCTCGGCTCCGCTTGCTCCAGGGGAGCCGGGCTCCAGGGCCGCCCGCCCCCTGAGAGAAAGAAGCCTGGGCCACTCGGCTCATCACTCAGTCTCTGGGGCTGGCGTACCCCAAGTCTGTCCAGAGCCCGAGCGCTAGTGTCGCCCCGACATGCCCCCTGACGCGCCCCCGGCAGCGTGAAGGCTGCCCGCCCGGCCCCGTCACCTGGCTACTGCACAGGCACAGCTCTCCACTCCCTCTAAAGATCAACCTTCACTCGACCCTGCTGCCCAAGAACCGCCCCAGGATCCTGCCGGGGCGCAGGCAGGGAATCAGGAGCCCCCGTGACACTTCGGTCCATTAATCCATCCAAAGAAGATTTGCTGCCTCGTAGTGTCCAGAGAGAGGCCAGAAAGCCTCTCACACACGGCCCCGAGGCCGGCCGGCCCTGCGCCCCGCCTCTTGCAGTTGTACTGACACCCCAGACCCACAGGGCTGGGGTCATCTCCTGCTCCTCATCTGTCTCCTGCAAGACCAAGCTGGGAGGGGTGGGCACCGGGCCTCAGGCCTGTCCTTGTCCTCGTGGTAAAGAGAGACTAGTAGGCACTCAAATCCCTAAGGCAGCGCTTTCCAGAAAACAAGCAAGCCACGGTATGGGAGGCCGGATGCTCGCGCTGCCGCCGCGGAAACACCAGCGGGGAACGCGCTGAGCCCTGGGTCTGGAGCCTGCGCTGCTCTGACTCTCTCCTCCCCTAAACCCCAGCTGAAGGCAGGACATGGGGCCTGCACTCCAGAGGGGACGGGGTGGGGGGCGCCCCTCGCTGTGTGTGAGCCCGTTGATACCAAGAGCCTGGCTCGGCGGCCAGCACGGAAACACCCAGTTGCAGCAGCTTGTTGGAGTCGCGGTGACCCCCAGGCAGCCGCTGCCGCTTGCTGCGACAGGCTGGACGCTCCTCCTGCCCCTTGGGTAGGAAGGAGAGGGTGAGGCCGGTGGCCCGGGGGAGGGGCGGTGAGCTTTGCAGCCAAGCAGGAGGAACAGCATCCCCTGAGCCAGCGTCTCTGTCCCTGTCCCCGCCTCCCTGTGGGTCCTGTCCCTGCTGACCCCGCTGGGCGCTGGCCGGGCCAGTGGGGGCGTCCCCAGGCACGCGGCGGGGAGCAGAGCTTCCCTTGACTTGGTCGGGGCTCTGGACCAAGGCACCCAGGCGGGGCTGGGAAAGAAAGGGGGGCTGTGCTCAGCACCACTTTTTGTTCTCAGGGCACCCTGAGGCGCTGGGCGGCTGCCCGCTGCGCCGCCGGACAGGAAGGAGCCCGCCGCAGCCCAGGGGAGGGTGCAGCACGCTCGGGCCTGGGGTTCGTGAGCCGAGGAGGCCGGCCAACACCAAGGGTTACGCCACGGGCCTTGCCGTCCCTGAGCCTCGGACCCGAGCCGCGGACTCACCTTGGGGGCGGGGCGGACAATGGCTCTGTCCGCCGCTCCGTCCCGAGCCGGCCGTGGCTGTGGGCGATCACGGGCGCCCCCTTTCCGGGCAGGCTCCCAGCTCCCTGCTGTGGTGTCCGCCAGAGGCAGCCGGGTCCTGGCGGCTGGTCACCGTGGGGGCCCCACGAGGCCCCAGCAGCGGGGGGTGTTCCCTTAGCTTGAGACCCCAGAGCCAGGTGCCAGAGCTGGAGCCCACACAGGCTGCCCCCCCAAGGCCGCTGCACCGAGGGTTCCACCCAGGAGAGCCCCGCCTACGTCGGGGGGGCCGCTTTTCTTTGGTGATCACAGGTTTGGGGGACCACACGCTGAGCGGGTGGTGCTGGGCCGGGCCTGAAGCGGGCAGACAACACCCCGGAAAGGGGGTTTGGCTGGGCCTGGCCGGGGCTGTGGCTGTTTTCAGATGCAGTCGACTTGGTGGCTATGAGCAAAGAAGACGACCCGTCACGCGGGAGGCCCAGCCCCCAGATGCCTGGTGGGATGCGAGGGAGGCCCAGCGGCAGTGGGCCCGCTGGACCCCGGGTGCCATCCCACCCACAGATTTCAGACACGCCAGCCATGGCCTCCTGCAGCGCGAACTGCCTGGCATGGCCGCAGCAGCATCCATCGAGGGGCCTGGCGACTGGCATCCGTGGTGTCCAGTCAGGTTGTGGGGGCTCTGCTTGTTCTGGAGCCGTGGCCCAACCTCACTTCCAAGGGCAGCCGGGGGCGCAGCGGGAGAGCCAGCGTGGAGACTCTGCACGGCCGGCCACCAGCCTTGCCCCCACCAGTGCCCGAGGCCCTCTGGCAGGGCCGCGCCAGCCTGTCTGGGGCCCTTGGATCGCCGGGTGCCCAGCCACTCTCCTGGGTGGCTCCAGCCCCGGCACCGGAGACCGTGAGTGGTTTTGGTTTAAATCTATGGGGGTTTCTTGCCCCGGGAGCGCGTCAGACATGCGTGTGCCCCGCGTGTGCTGGGGGGACACCCCGAGGCCCTCGTGGTCGTCGTGGGAGGGTTAGACTTTTCTAAGCAGGAGGGAAATTCTCCACACAGAACTGCCACAGCAAAATTCTGGTGCCTTCTCGCGGGTGGACCTCGCGCCCGGGGACTCGCTGTCTGTGCCCCGTTGTCAAACACACGCGCTCGTTTGCTCTAACTCCCCACGAGGAGCGCAGCCTTGCAGGCGCGCCCGATCTCACCCACCCCTCCGTCAGTCGGTCAGTCGGTCGCTGCCGCGTTCCGAACACCATGATTCCTACGCGCTTTCCAGTATTTCTGTCTCCTCGTAACACAGCCCTGGAAAGGGAATTACAAGGCGAAGGGTCTATAGTTTCTCTTTTTTAAGAGGCTGAAAACAACAGACTTCATTTAGCTCCTGCTTCCTGTGGGGGAGCACGCCTGAGCTCAGGCTCCCCTGGCCCTCAGCCCCAGGTCCCCCCACGGGCCCACAGGCTTGGACCAGGCTGAGATCAGGGCGACAATTGCTCACTCGCCAGCTCACTCCCGTGTGGGCTGGATGGGCTGCGTGGGCTGCGGGCTGCGGGCCTCACTTCTCTGCTAGCTGCTGGCTGAGGCCCCCTGGCTGCTGGCCAAGCCCCCTTGCTGCTGGCTGAGTCCCCCCGGCTGCTGGCTGAGCCCCCCTGGTTGCTGGCTGGGCACCCCCCCTCCACCTACTGCTGGCTGCTGCCTCTCTCCAGCTCACACCATGGCAGCTGGTGCCCTCGGAGCAAGGAGAGCGGAGGGACAGGCCTTGCAGGATGAGACTGGCCGTGGGGACGGAGAGCAGGCTGAGCCGAGGTCCAGGTCAGATTCCATAAAACCCAGAAAATGATACTCTGGTGGCTTCTGACCTGGCCCAGCTTGATGAGTGTGTTTATCCATCAATCCACCCACCCGCCCTGCAGGTGGGGAGGGGCGTCCGCAGCCCCACTGACCCTTGGGAGTCCCCCCACAGCATCCCACAGAGAGCCAAGGAGCCGCGGCCGGGCAAGAGGGGATGCACTGTGACACAGGTTGGGGGGCTGGTAGCTTTGTTTTGTTTTTCGTTAATATTTTTAGCTGCGGTAAAATATACAACACAAAATTTACCATCTTGACCTTTTTTTTTTAAAGATTTGTTTATTTTTATACAAGAGCTGGGGTACAGGCCAGAGGCGCAGGAGGGTGAGAGGACTCACCAGAGACAGAGTGGGGAGCAGACGACAGAAATCCACTGCTGAGGGGAGCAGCGGGCACCACAGGAGAGGTCTGCTACGCCATGTGGGATTCTCGCCGGCTGGCAGGGATCGAACCCGCACTGCAGAGGCTGTGGACAGCTTCACAGCGCGGCGCTCAACCCGTGCGCCACTGGGGAGGCCCCATCTTGACCATTTTTAAGAGCTCACTTCAGCGGCACTAAGCTCACCCACCACTGGACACCCCGTCTGTGTCTCTGTGTCCCTTCCCCGGCCCTCCCAGAGGGGGACCCCAGCGCTGGCCCCTCCCTGCTGGCCCGTTTCATTCCGTCCCCTCGAGGCTCAGCCACGCTTAGTGGGACCCTCCCTCCAGGGCCAGTGAGAGGCCCTGCCCGGCATCTGTGCTCCTGTCCACCTGGCACGCACCGCGGGAGGTGTGCTTAGGTGCAGGTGTGCTTAGGTGCACACCTGTGTCCACAGCAGAGCCGCGGGCCGCTGGGGAGAGTGGACCCCTCTGCTCGCAGAATTCAGAGCCGCTTGGAAGCCAGTCTCCCAGCTGATGAGCTACCCAGTCCTCCCCGGCCTGGGGAAAACCGAGCAGGCGGCCGAGGGAGGGCAGGACAGGCTCCGGGGCGCAAGGCAGGGCCTGCGGGGGAGTCCTGGCTCCCGGTCCTCCTGAGCCCAGCTCTGAACCGCTTGCTGATGGCTTCCGTGTTGGCGTGAAAGCCGCAGAGGCGGGCACGGCCGTCATCCTGCCGGAAACCAAGACCTGGCAGCTAGCGGCTCCGAGGCTGCTCTGACGCCGGTTGCTGAGGCCCGGGACTTGGCGTAGATGCCCACGGCGCCTGACTCCCTTCCGCCGCCCCACGCAGCCTCATAGACACTCATCCCCCAGACTTCGCTTCCCTGAATGGGCCTGAGCCTGCTTCCCGCAGCCCTGGGCAGCAGCGCAGGACGCCCGGCTGCGGCGCAGGGAGTCAGTGGGAGAGGCGCGGCCGGGCTAAAAGCCCCTAAAAGTTGAAGGCGATCCTGCCAAATGGGTGGTTGGCTCCCCTGAGGTTAGTTTTAATCAATTATTAAGCAATAGTTTAATATTTCAAGAGTTTGCTCAGCCACAGAGAAGTGAAAACATTTCACGAGTTCCCCTGCGTCGTCCAAGCACAAGCCCTAAACCAGGGTGGGCACAGTGGGGTGGGCACAGAGGCGCGGGGCTCGAAAAACCCCTCTCTCTTAAAATACCTGGTGTCTTCATGCCTGACGTCTCGGTCTTCGCACGGGGCTGGCCCACATGAGGCCGGGACCCCCCCCCCCACCTCCCCGGCCAGCTCTGCCCTGCGAGGGCCAGCATGAGGCCCCGAGGGTCCTGGCTTGTTGTGGCCGGGCGGGCGGGCCTGTCCCTCGCCCCCAGCGCGAGTGGGCCTCGTGGGAAGCTGCTAGGCCTTGAAATTTCACTGTTCGTCCTCCGCAGGAGGGGCTGGGCCCTCCTCCCCTGCCCCGTGCCCGTCGTTTCGGTCGACGACTGAGGAGCTGAGCGCTGCGGGCAGCGGAGAGGAGCAGGGTGGAGCGTGTCAGCGCCCACGTGATCACCCTGGAGGGAGGCGACAGCGCTCCCATTTTCTCCCTGTGATCACTACACCTTTAAACTCTGATAAAACGTTTTTTCCCATCCATGCGTTCATCCACGCACCCACCCACCCACCCACCCACGCATCCATCATCCACCCACCCCCCTTTACCTGTCTGTTTGCCCATCTTTCCATCCATCCTTCCATCATCCATCCGCCCACCGCTGTGTCCACCTATTCGTCCACACATCCATGAAATAACATCTACCGTGACCTCTGCCAAGCTCTAAAAGTCAGGTGCTCAAGGTCATTCTCTGAAGGGAGACAGACCTGGAACCCTACATGTGATCTTGGGTGCTGGGTGCTGAGCCAAAATGCCCACAAGTTTCGCTGGGCATAAGGGAGAGGGTGGGGCATCCTGGGGCAGGCAGGGCTCGCAGAGAAGGGCCCATGGTTCAGTCCAAGGAGAGTGGGTAGGGTGGGTGCCATTCCAGCAGGGTCCCCCGTCTCTGGGGCCCCTGGGGCCCAGCCCCAGTGCACCCCGCCCCCGGTGCCCAGTTTCCTGCCTGTCAGCAGGACCCTCCCGCATGCTCTCGCAGCCTGGAGGGTGGGGGGCACCTTGAGCTGGCCTCTGTGCCGGCCCAGGGAGCCCACGCAGGGGTGCAGGCTGCGAGTCACTCCTGAAGATCATTCCCGTATCTGGGTCGCGCGTGTCCTAATTAGCGCGGACTCAGGCGGTGCTGCATTTGCAAAGTTGTCTGAAATGGGCCAGCTACTTCTGCCGCCCCACCCCGAACGCCCGCTCCCTCGCGAGGCGCCCCTGGGCGCCTGGCTCTGCTCACGGGAAGGCCCGTGCGGCGGGCACAAGCGCTTGCTCCCAGCTTTCCTGGGCACCGAGGCTCGCTGGGCCCCAGGCAGTTCACCGCGAACTTGCCTTCATAAAACTCAGAGGTGACTAAGACGCCCAGAGCTCCCGAGCCGCCCCGGTGCGGGTTCCGGCCTCCCCGCGTGGGCCGGCGCAGACGTCACCAGCCCGGGCGGACCCACGCGGGACCGTGGCCACAGGAGGGCCAGAGCCGGCCGGGCCCTCCCCACCGCCCCGGGCCGCGACCCCAGGGTCTGCTCTAGCTCCCGTCAGAGAATCTGCGTGTCCCGAAGACAGTAGGTGAAATATTTATTAAGAAGCGTATCTATTTTTAACCAGGGATGAGTTCAGTTCTATTATTCATGCAGCCCGGGAGGGCAGCTCCGCGCGGCTGGCAGGCGGTGAGACGGCAGAGCAAAGTCTGAATTCAGAGACGGGCCTGGGGGCGGGCGGCGGGGGATCCCGGCGCGAGGGGAGCAGCCGCTGGTGTCGCCCACCTCGTGTCAGACAAACCTCCGCACACAGGAAGCCCGTCTGCAGGTGCTGGTGAGGCTGCGGCCCGTTTTAAACTCAAAAGTCACCCGTGTTCCCCAATCCTTTGGGGTCCCCCTCGGCGGTGCAGATCATCCAACATGGAGGGTGTCAGCTGGGGGGTCCTGGGCAGACGTCGCTGCCGGAGGCCGGCCCCGTGCCCGCGCGGCCCTGCCCGCGAGGTCCCGAGGAGCCGCCTGTCAGCCTGTGGGTGCGGGGCAGCACCGGGGTAGTGACCCGCGGATGACAAGGTACCCATGCCCCAGGCACCCCCGTCCCGTCTCAGGCTGGTCGCCGCTGCGGGAAGCAGCTGTGCCCACTGCCGAGCAGCGAGGAATCGGGCGCTGGGCTGGGGGCAGGTGTGGGGGGCCAGGGTCGTGGACCAGCCCGAGCCATTCCCAGACGGAGCCCCTCTCCCTGGGGTGCCCGCCTTTGAAGAAGATGCTGCCAGGAGCCAGCTCGTGGCAGCCACCCCGTCAGTGCCCAACAGTGGACACGGTCTCCCTGGACTGCCCCGTCCCTCCACCCATCAGAGGCGGCAGCGACAGAGGGGGAGATGGACAGACGGACAGGTGGACATTCCCTCTCGAAGCTGCCCTGTGCTCAGTGCTGTGACGCACCAGCCCCCGGCCCCGCCCTGCACGCTGTGTTGTGTCGCTGTGGCCGGTCTGCTGACGCCCCCGTCCCCTGGGCCGCCCTGCGAGGAGCAGGAGGATGCTGGTGGGGGCAGGGGCGGGGCCGGCGTGCCTGCTGCTCGGCTGCCTGGGCGTGGACAGGGCCTCCTTGGCGTAGGGTGCTCCTGGAGCAGGGCGGGGATCTGCCCTCACACGCTTGAGAAGCACATACCTTGCCAGGCACCCCGAACCCCGGCTCCGGGCTCTGGTGCCAGGCTGGCCCACTCGGCGGCGCAGGGTGGAGGCTGAGACAGGGAGAGAGCGGGCACATGGCCGGGACCCAGGGGCAAACACTCGGGACAGAGGGAGGCGGGGACGGACAACTAGGTCAGGGCCCGAGGCCCCGGAAGACCCAGTTACCGCGTGTGCCGAGAGGCGCGGCGGGGCCTGGGGAAGGTCCCGGTCGGCGGCCTCCCGGGCCTGCGCTGGCTCCGGGCACGCTCCATGCTGCCCCGCCCCACTGGGGTGGGGGGACGGGAATGCAGACCCAACCGACCGCCTCCTGCGGGAAGGGGTGGGGGACACGGTTGGGTGTGGGGTTGCCTCCCCCCCGCTTTCACTCCTGGGGGCTCCGGGCTCAAGCGAACCCACAGATGAGAGGTCGTCCCCTCTGCGGCCTCACCTCCCTCCCTAACTCAGCCCCAGCCCCCCACTTCCCTGCCCGGGGCCCTGGGATGGCCCAGCCCCGAGTGAATTCCTGTCCCCTGTGCCCGCGCCCCCCGCATCTCGAACTTTCCTCTCAGACTTCCAGGCCCCTTTCTCAGGCCCGGGAGACCCCCCCGCCCAGGCTCCCGCCCTCCCCTGGCCGCTGGCTCTGGGCCTCAGGGCCCTGCACGGTAACTGGGCGCAGCCTGGTCATCGCGGGGGCAGAAACGCTGCTGAGCTTTCAGAACGTGTGACGTAGGGAGGGCGCAGGCCAGGCCTCGGGGCAGCCCGGCCCTCTGTGCCCTCAGACTCAGCCCGCTGGGTCTATCCAGCACCCAAGACCCTCCCGACTGTGCCAGGACCCCCTCCGCCCTTGGGGCTGCAGGCTCTCTCCCGGGGGCTTCGCCGCCAGCCCTCGTCTAGTCTAGTCCCATCTCTGGCCTCGGGGGGGGTCGGACACGCCCCCGGTGGGCCCCTCTGCGCTGGGGCGGGGGTGGAGGGGCCCCACGGGCAGGCTGCCTGCATGCTTAATCCAGGCCGGGTGGCAGGGGGCGTGTGGCTGGTGCCGTGGCTCTGGGCTGGCTCCTGGGGACCCGGACTTAGAGGGCTGGGGGGTCTGTGCAGCCCAGGCTGGCGCTGTCTGTGCCCTCACCTCGTGCGCTGCCCCCTCCGGCTCCTGGCTGTGAGCTGGGCGCCCCATCTGCCGCCTACATCCAGCTGCAGGGAGCTGGGGGCCGCGGGGGGTGGCCCCCGGAGAAGGTGCCCTCTCCCCCTCCTCCCGGGGCTGCTGTGCTCCACCTGGGGACAGGTGCCTCCCCTCCCGTGCCGTCCTGCCGGGGGGTGCATTTGCTGTGCCCACCCCACTCCATAGGCAAGAGGTATTTGACCCAGAAAGGGAGAATGTGAAAGCGCCCCTCCCCACTTTCAGCTCCCTGGGGCGCCCCAGGGTGGACACCCACAGCAGCCTCCTAAGGTCCAGTCATCACCTTGATTTATGTCTCTGGAGACGCTCAAGACCCCCCCCCCAAAGCAAAATACTTCAACAACAGCGGAGGGAGCTCAGGGAGCCAAGCTCGGGGGTCCAGAGCTGGCACTGTGCTCGGGGTCAGCCTCCGGGGTGTGGGCCAGAGAGGACCTGGGGGGCCAGGGAGGACCTGGGGGGCCAGGGAGGACTGGGGGGCACTGAGGAGGATCTGGGGAAGACAGGGAGGACCTGGGAAGGAACTGGGAGGCAAGGGAGGACCTGGGGGGCTGGGGGGACCTGGGGAGGACAGGGAGGACCTGGGAAGGACTTGGGAGGACCTGGGGAGGTCTGGGGAAGCCGGAGAGGATCTGGGGAGGACAGGGAGGAACTGGGGGGGCCGATAAGGACCTGGGAAGGACCTGGGGAGGCCAAGGATGACTTGGGGAGGAACTGGGGGGCCAGGAGGGCTGCCGGCTCTCCTGTGGAGGGAGGGCGGGCGTGAGCAAGGGCATCCAGAGCCCAGCCAGCAGCGAGGAGAGGACATGGCCAGGGTGCGTGGCCCCACGGACAGCGCCATGAGGTGAATCTAGAGTCTGTCGTGTGGACGCCGCTCCCGCGCACGCTCCTCTCCTCCCGCCCAGCAGTCCAGGTGCCCAGCCGGCCTTCACGCAGGTGCCTGCTGCGTCCGCAGTGACGTGCGCTGACAGCCACGGCAGCAGCCTGTGCAGCGGGCTCGGGGCGTCCCCAGCACGCATGCGCACACGCCCGGCCCATCTCCCCCCTCCCGTGACTCTTGCTTCCACAGCCCAGCCCCTCTCCACCCCTGGCCAGCCAGAGGTCCGGGGCGGTGCGGGTTGGAGGCGCCCTGAGCAGCCCCCTCCACCGGGCCGGTGCCTGCACAGGGCAGAGGCTGGCGAAGGCCAAAATCAGCGAAAGGAGGTGGCAGCAAGGGCTGTGGTGGCCTCCAAGGGGACACAGCAGGGGCTTGGGCAGGACCCAGTGTGAGCCCAGGTTGCAGCCATGGCAGGACAGCAGGCCCGGTAGCTACCACGCAGGCCTCGGGGACGAGCCACAGGCCCTCCTACCTGCCCCGGCCCCGGACATCACATGGTGGGCAGAGGCTGCCTTCCTCCCCGTCACTCAGGGACCAGCTTCTGTTTCAGGGCAGAAGAGTACGGGCTGGGCATGACAGGCCCTGCCAGTGTCTGCTCCCTGACCCCAGGGCCAGCATGCCCATCTGCAGGCGCTGTGGCCAGCTGAGGCCCCTGGCCAGCACCTGGCTCCTGGGAGGGCAGAGTCCTCATCCCACCCCAGGCCGGGCAGGCCGGGGCAGAGGGAGCCATGTAGGCCACCCAAGCCAGAAACGAGGACGCCCAACATGCAGCAGCAGCTGAGGGTCAGGGTGGCGCCCCGTCTGGGTGACAAGCCTGCGCCCAGGCACTGCTGTTTCCTGACAGTTCCATCTGTCCATCCCCGGAAGCCCTCATTGGCCCATGCCCGCTGGTTCCCAGCACCAAGGACGGGGGCGAGCTGAGGCTGAGGAGAACTGCGCCTGGCCCAGCGTGCCTCCTCCTGTGATAAATGCCGGGGTGCAGGCATCACCCCTTTGGAGAACCTTCCAGAAGCCTGGGAATAGGCCCTGGGAGTGGGTGGAGGAGGCCTGGCTTCAGCAAGCAAGCTGGGATTAGAGGATGCTGCCTCCCACCCAGGAGCGAGGACCCAGCAAGCCCTTGGGAGCCTCTGGGCAGCTCTGTTTCTGCGTTTGGGCCAGGGTGGCACACGACCCAGCAGCCCCACTTCTGGTATGTACCCCCGCAAGGTAAAGCAGGTGAAGAGACAATTGTTCATGGCAGGTTAGTCACACTCACGAAAGTGTCCATCGTCGGGAGAACGGACATGCAAGGTGTGGTCTGGCCATGTGGGGGAATAGTATACAGCCTTAAACAGGAAAGACGAACGTGACACCATGATGGAAGTTTGAGACATGGTGCTGAGTCAGATAAGCCGGACACAAGGACACCCCCTGGAGGATCCACTCACTGGGGAGATGTAATGTCCTCAGATCCAGAGAGTGGGGGCACAGGGCTGGGGGAGGGCAGGAAAGTGGGGTCCCCTGGGGACCGAGCTTCATTCAGGAGGACTAGAGAGCTCTGGAGACGAGACAGGGCAGACGCCGCACAGCCATGGACGTGCTTAGTGCACTTAGAAACCGTCAGAATGGTAGATCTTATGCTGGATCTGTTTCACCACAAATCCCTTTTTTTTTTTTTTTTTTTTTGTAATTTAAGGGGGGAGGGCCCAGCCTGCAGTGCTGCCCAGAGGCCCGGGTTCCTTCCTGTGTCCTGGCTTGGCACCAACCAGCCCCCATATCACTCCTGTATCGCTCCCTATCACAGCCGGTACCTGAGCATCTTGGGGGACACAACAAACCTCAGCACTTACTAAGGCCCCTTGGGCCAGCGCCTTCTGTGGGGTGACGCACTCCTCGACAGGGCCGCAGAGGCCAAGTTGCAGCAGGAGGTCACGCAGAGGGCAAGCGGGAGGTCAGCCTGGCCCAGGAGGGGCCTGAAGCCACAGCTCTCACCGCCGGCCGCCCTGGCCTCCTCTTGCTGCCCAGCCATGTGCAGAGGGCACCAGAGCCAGGAGCGCCTGGAGGCGGGAAGAGAGCGGTGCCCCGGGGCTGCGGTGGGCCGGCTTCTCCCAGCCAGGAGCGCACCTGGGGTGGGCTGGGGGTGGGGGCTGCCGGTGTTCTCTCCTGGGGGCGCACCCTCTTTTCCCAGGCAGACCCCTCTGCCCATGGGCCGGTCCACGCGCCTCGCCGTGGTCCCCTGAGCGCCTGCACCCTCTGCAAACCTGGTGTGCCAGGGCAGCCGGCTCCATCCTCCTTCCAGGCTTGGGGGCCGGGCACAGTGCGGGAGCCCCGGGAGGCGCTGCAGGCCCAGCCCGTCTTCGGGAGTGTGCCCATCTCAGTCCTCAGAGTCTGCGGCTCACCAGGGGACGGGACCGCCGGCCGCTGGGCAGGGGCAGCTTGGGGAGGTGGTGACCAGGCCCCCGAGGGACTCGCCGTGGGCCCCGTGAGTGCCCCGCGGTGCTGCCGCGGCCAGTCCCCAGGTCCGCCACACGCATGGACGCGGCCAGACCTGGCCAGGCCCGCGAGCCCCCCGTGAGCCCGGCGGGCTGTAACTGCCGGGGCAGCAGATCAATTTTGCAAGCAATTTGTCCTCTCTCCCCAGCTGGCCGCAGGCGCTGGCCTTCATCACTCTGGAAGGACGTGGGGCCGCGGGGACGCACAAGCCCGGCCCGCCCAGCGCCCAGGCCTCGCGGGCCTGCGGGAGAGGTGGCCGGCCAGAGCCTTCCCGAGCTCCCTCCCGGGACCCCCGCCCCTCCCCCCCACCCCTCTCTCCACGCCCCTCCCCCTCCCAGGAAAGGGGGCGGCGCTGCCTCCTACCCCCCCATCCCCCAGCGCTGGACCCGCCCTCCTGTGGGGGGGCTGTGGGCGCTGCGCGCTGGGAGGGGGCGCTGGGAGGGGGCGTCCAGATGAAGAAGCAGGACCAACTGCACTCTTTGGGGTACCAGTGATTCCCTGGGGTGTCGTGCACTGCCCCCCATCCCATCACTGCCCCCGGCCACGCAGGTGATCGCAGGTGGGGCGCCTTCTTTCACGCTCCTGGGGGGTCGTGGCACCAACCACCTGGCGACAGGGAGCGGGAAGGCCACCGGCGGGAGGGGGTGTCGGGAAGCCCCCCGCACCCTGGCTGTCCCCCGTCCCCGGAGCAGCCTCCCCGCAGCGGCTGGGAGGGGCAGCCCGCTGGGGTGGGGGAGCAGCCGGAACCCCGCGCCCTGCCCCCAGCACGGCGCGACAGGCCAATCAGAGAGGCTCTGGGAAGGCCCCGCCCTCGGGGGATCCCCCTCCCCCAGATCCGCGCCCCCATCCCCGGGCTCCCTCCCCAGCATCTCTGCCGTCCTTTTAAAGGAAACACGCAGATTTCAAACCTCAAATTAAATTTTTAATGAACCCGCATAACAGGAGCGCCCGGCGCGTCAGGGGCCAGCGGGGCCGCCCGGGCTTCGAGGAGCCGAATTAATTACTTGGAACAAAGGGGCGCGCGCCTCTGGGGCTGCTGGGGCGCGGGCTCCCCATTACTGCTGCTGTGCGCGCGGCGGGAGGAGCCTGACTCCGCGCACCCCAATACTACGCCCCACGCCCCGGCGAGCGCGGGGGAGGCCCGAGTGCGAGACGGAGGGGGGCAGGGCCCCCCCCCAGCTGCCGCCCACGCTGGCTGCTGCGCCGCGGCTGGATGCAGAGGCCGGTGCCCACCCCGGCCCCGGCTCCCGCGCTCCGCTGCCCCCGCGGCTCCCGGATGGTGCCTCGGCCCGGAGGGGCTGTCCAGGCGGCACCGTCGGGAGGGGGTTTCTGGGCCAGCTCCCCCCTCCAGGGTCTCCCAGCTGTGCCTGCTCCTGCCCAGCGCCGGCGGGTCGCGCTCCCCGGTCACCAGGGCGGCCTCCCGACCGGTCTTCCTGCTTCCTTTGGTGCCAGCCCTGGCCCGGTCTCCACCAAGTGCCGCAGAGTGGGTATAAAATAGTCACCTGCTCCTCACCTGCCTGTCACGTCCCATGACCCCGGCGCAAGCTGGAGCCTTAGCAAGGGCGACGCAGGAGGCGCCGACCCACACCCACCCCTCTGGGGGGCCCTCGCCCAGAGACGGGTGTCCCCACTACCTTGTGCCTCAGGGCCTTTGCACGGCTGCTTTTACTCCCCAGGACACGTCCGCCTGGCAACTCCCCCTTCTGCTTCAGTGCTCAGCTTAAATGTCACTCCCTCTAGGAGACCCTGCTGGGCCCCCAGCCTGAGCCAGGGCCCTTCAGGGTACTCCCCAGACACCGTAGCAGGCGATCAGAGGGTCGTCACGGAGCTTGAAGCAAACCTCACCTGGCCCCAGGCCCTTCCTGGAGGTCGGCAGGGCCAGTGGAGCTAAGATCGGGCTGCTGCTAGCGTGGGGGACCAGCCTGAGCAACGGTCACTGATGGCTGGTGTGGCCGCATCGCCCTGCCGCAGCCCTGCCTCGAAGGCTCTGGCCTGGGCAGAAGGCGCGCAGGAAGCCAGCACCTGCCAGAAAGGGGGCTTTGCCACCTCCTCCTTCCACTGGCTCCCAGCCACGTGTGTTGTTTGAGGCTTCCCTCACGCGTGCATGCGCGCACAACCGGCGCTGCTCCCAGGGGCCACGCACCCTGCAGGGCCTGAGAGCTTCCTGCTGTCCGCAGCCGGCCAGAGGGCTGTGTGCAGCCTGGCTGAGACGCAGCGCCAGGCCCCCGCCTCCCGGCCCGTGCGTGCCCCTCTGACGGGCGCCTTCCCGGACGGGTCCGAGCCCACCAACTGCCCGGCCACATCGCCGAGGTCACAGAACAGCTGGCCCCACGGCAGCCACCTGCCAGGCCTCCACGGTGCCGCCGGGCCGTCTGATGTCAGCCTCGCGTCACAGTGTGAGGTCAGCTCACGTCACAGCATCTGAGAGCAGCCCACAACACAGCGTCTGACGTCAGCCCGCGAGGCCCTCCGCCCAGAGCCACCTCCCCCGCGGCCACCGGCCCTCTGCAGGGCTCCAACCGCAGGGGTGACGCGTTACTCAGGATGGGCGCCCGGGGCACGCAGTGAGACCCCCGAGCTCCTGCCGGGAAATGGCAGGTCACCCGGTGCTGCTGCTCCCGACCCAGCCAGACGCCAGCCGGTGGGATCTTAATATAGCTCCGCAGCAGCGACCAGATGCCACCGATTTAGGGAAGTGCCTGACAGTGAAACCTAAAACCAAGAAAATTCCAAACTTCGACTGAGGGAGAGCTCCGTGGGAAAACTTCCCTCACGGTCCAGGAGGCACCGGCAGGCGAGCGCTCATGGCCCGCGAGGTGCGGGACGTGGAGGGCAGAAGGCCGCGCCCCGGCGAGGAGCCCCGGCTCAGCGGCCAGATGAGGCCAGCACGCATGGCTTCTGTCCGCCCTGGACCCCAGACGCCTGTGCAGCCACCACCCTCCCGGCGCCGCCCCGCTTCTCCCGGCGGGGCCAGAGCTGGAGGCCGCGCGCCGCTCAGGTGTGAGCGATGGCCTGGCCCCCGGGCCTGTAATAACTGTAATCCCTCGCCGGCAGGTGCCATTTTTATCCCGAAACACTTTTATGCCTCGACTCATTTTATATTTCATGTGCTCTCGCCTGGGGTTTGGCAGATGGTGAAACTGATGCGCGAGGACCCGCGCTGGCACCCACCGCGCCAGCCAGATGCCATTAACTTGAAGGAGCAAGCACTTTCATCCAAGCCGGGCCTGGGGGCGGCCGGCAGTGCCCGGGGAGGGCGGGCAAGTGTGCGGTGGTCCTTGGAGTCTAGACGGCCCCTGGCAGGCAGCAGAGGCCAGCGCTGGCCCTGGTCACCGTGGCCAGACTCAGAGACCGGACACCCCGCCCGAGGCTGAGCACAGGGAGTGCCCCTCCCCGGCCCTCCCTGGCGGTCTCCCTGCCCATGGGCTCTAGGGGTCCAGTGGCCGCCACGCTCCTCCTGACCCCAAGGCCCCACAGGCTCAGCTCGGCCCAGGACCATCTCCTGTCAGACAGCACTGAGGTCCTGGGCTGGGAGACCAGAACTCGGACTTCACCGGTCAGTCTCGCCCCTGGCTCTGACAGCCACTCGCAGGGCCTGACCCAGGGTGAACCCCCAGACGCACTCCCTCCCTGGCGTTCCTCCTGCTTCCCTTGGCAGACACGTCCCCGCCTTGTCCTGACACTTCATCTCCTCCGTGTTCTCAGCCGTCCTGTCTCCTCCACAGCCGCCAGCCCAGCCTCCTGTCTCCCCGCAGCCCTCTGCGCCGGCCTCCCTGCAGCCTGCTCCCCTCAGGGGGCCTACGGGGCCTGCCTCAGGTGCCAGGCCTCCTGACCCGGCGCACCACCCGCGCCCGGGGTTCCCGGACTGGCACTGCACTCTGGGAGACGAGGGCCCTCCCCCAGGCAGTGCTCCAGTGAGCCCGCCCTGCCCCACGCGCTCACCCAGGCCCTCAGGAGAGCCCCTGACTGCTGCACCCTGTCGGCCCCCCAGGCATCCCTGGCCCCTCCCGTGGATTCATGGGCTGCACTGAGGTGTGGTCACACCCCCTGGCACTCTTGGCAGGAGCCGTCTTGCCCAGCCCTGGCCCCGGCCCCGCCTGCCGGCAGCAGCAGCTCTGGAAACACGTGCTGAGCCGGGCAAACCCACGAGCACTTGGTCTTTGTCCCAGGCCCCAGGTTGCCCCACGCAGAAACCTGCTTGGAGGACAGCGAGGCCAGTCTGTCCCAGAAGGGCTCGCACTGCCTGTAACTGGGAGACGTGCTGTGCCCACCCCGGTGGCCAGCTCCGGGCCGGTCCCGGGAGGGCCAGGCTGGGAGGGAACCACCAGGACCGAGTCCCCGGCCAGATGGGGCCAGCGGCCTCTTGTGGTTTCGGGGGTGGGAGATGCTCCCTGCCCAGAGGCCCCGGAGCCCCGTCCCCCATGGCTGCTGCGAGCGTCAGGGGATCTGCACGTGGCTGGGGCCGGCAGACCCGCGGCGAGGGGCCCCGTGGCAGGGACATGCCCATGCCAAGTCTGGGCAGGGGTCCAGTTGTCCACCTGCAGCCCTGGGTCCAGTTGTCTCACCTGCAGGGGTGGGGTGTGTCCTGCACTAGGGCTCCGGGCAGGACCCCGCTCTCTGCCTTTACCGTGTACGTGGTATGTGTACAGGTTGTGTACACGTGTGAGCCTGTGCACATGTGCCAGTTGTATGCACATGTATTTGTGTGCCTGCAGGTATGCACTGGGTGTGCTGTGTGAGCATGTGTGCGTGTGTACACGTGTGTGCCCTGCATGTTAGAGCGTGGTGTGTGTGCAGGTGTGCAGCCCATGCGGCGGGTGGGACCTGTCAGGAGGCCAGAGCCCAGGGCGGGCCGTCTCTGGCAGTCTGGCTGCACCCACAGGGCCTGTTCTCCTGGGGGCGGCCGGAAGCCCGTGTCCTGGGGTCCAGAGCGGGCTGTGCCGTGGCCCCACGACGCGAGGTGTGTGACACCGTGTGAGGCACAAGGCCGGCCAGCTGCGGGCAGCCTGCGGCTGTCCCAAAGGCCCCTCAGACAGGGCAGCCGGCCCGGGTGGGGGCTGCTGACACAGAGACGACTCAGGAGCAGTGCACAGGGTCCCCGTGGGCCTGGAGCACCCTCTGCCAGGCTCCTGCGGAGAGTCCTCCCTCCTGGGCCAGGCCCTGGGCCCCCAGCAGCGCCCCACGGCAGGCGACCTCCAGCCCAGGGGCCCGCGCTCCACCCAGCACGCGCCAAGCACCAGCACCCGGTCCGCGAGGGCTGCTGCTCCTCTTCCTGCTGCTCCTCTTCCTCCCGACCCCTCCACTCCCGACTCCCCAGATCCTCCCAAGCCCTCCCAGATCCCCCAAATCCTTTTTGTGCCACCCCAGCCAGCTCTTCCCAGGCCCTCAGGATACCCTCCCAGCTCCCCCCAGGGTCTCCCCATTGTCCACCCAAGGGGGCCTCATTTCTGCTCAGCGAGAGACTCTAGACAGGCTCAAGCCCTAGAGGAGGACAGACCTCCTGGAAGCCACAGGGTGGGGGAGAGTCTCAGTGACCCCGGCCTGCTGGGTCAGGACCCTCAGGACAGGCCTGGCCTCTGCGCTCAGCTTTCTCCTGCGGCCTTTTCCAGGGCCAGTGGGGGCCAGTGGAGCCCAGCCCCGCCCCCCCCTCCTGGGCCCAGGCCCCACCCCTCCCTCTCCTGGGCCCAGACCCCACCCCTGCCTCTCCTGGGCCCTGACAGCCCCCTGGCTCTCTCTCTGCCAGCGACCCCGCCCGCCAGCTGACAGCTGCACTTCCAGGAACCTGCGAGCTGGTTGTTAAACGGCCATCGCTAAAATTTAAATCATAAAACCTACAATTAAATAAACGATACTAAAAACAAGGGGCGCGCAGGCTGGGCGCTGCGTCCCACACAGCACGGCCCGCCCGGCGTCCAGCCGGTGAGGACCTGGACGTCCTCCCCACCCCACTGGTGGTTCTGGGGCACGGGGCCAGGCCAGGGGGGCAAAACCGGGTGCCCATATTTGAGGGCATGGGCAGGGTCACCGCAGGCGGAGACCCCGGCCAAGCAGCCAGGTGCCCTGGGGTTGGGGCTGGGAGACCCTGTAGCGGTGCCCCCCCCCAACACCCCCAGGACTGGCTTTCGCCTCCCCCCGGGGCTGGTGTCCCGGTGAGAACCGGTCCCGGGTGGGGGTGGGGGGAGGCAGGGGTTCCCCCCACTGCTGTGGCCGCAGGACCCTTCCTGCAGGCAGAGCGGCCACACAGGTGGCCCCTGCGGGGAAGGCCCGGCCCCTGGCCGCGGGCTCCCACCCGGCTCCGGCTCCGCACTCCGCGGGGACCCGCAGCCCCCGCAGCAGCCCCCGCAGCAGCCCCAGCAGCCCCCACGCTGCCCGGGGTGCTCCCCGCCCGCTGCTCCGTCGCCTGGGAGGGGCGTCCCGCCCGTTGGCCCCTCCGAGGTCTGCCCCAGCCGGCAAAGCTCATCCCGCCACCCCCGGGCCACTCGGGGGCCAGGACGGCCCTGCCCGCCCGCCGGCCCCTCCGGGCCCCCAGCCGAGCCCAGACGGCGAGGAGCGGCCGGGCCAGAGGCAGCGCGGGGGCGAGGCTGGGGCCGCGCGCGGCCTGGGGGGACTTGGGGCGCAGGCGGCGTCGGGCGCTAGCTCGGCCCAGCGCAGACCTCGCGCGGGGAGGCTCCCGGCTGCCCGCCCGCCCCGGTCCGGTCCGGGTGAGCCTGGAGGTTTCCGTGCTGGGCGAGCGCCCCGGGCGCAGAGTCGGGGACCACCGCGTGCGGGCCGCGGGGTCCCTCTGGCGCGGGGAAGCCCCGCCGGCTCCGGCCTGGGGTGTGCAGGGCCGGGCTGGCCGCCGGGCCCGGGGGCTGCTCGAGGCGGCGGGGGCCGGGCAGGGCTGCGGGAAGAGCCCGGAGGGGCGGCGGCCGTGGGTTCGGGGACAGGTTCCCCCCCCCCGGAGCCCACACTTGCCGCCCGGGCTGCCCCCAGCGCCCGCCGGGGCCTCTGAGACGGGCCCGCCCCTGCTGCCTCTCGGCTTGGGGAGGGGGTGGCTCCTGCGAGGGCTGGGGCTGGGGCTCGGTGCGCTGGAACCTGCGTGCCCCGGGCCTCGGTGTCCCCCTCCCCGGGAGCTTGGGGAGCGGCTGCCTGGCGCTCGGGCGGGGCGCTGGGCCCAGCGCGGTTCCGGACGTCGGCTGCTCCACAGGTGGAGCAGGGCCGGGGCCAAGCCGCCCCCACCCGCCTCGGTCGCTGGCCGTGAAGGGGGGGCGGGGCGGGGCGTGGGGGGCTGTGCCGAGTAAGGTGCCACCCTGCGCCCCACAGGGCGGAGGGCCGGGCCGGGACCACCCCCGCTGCCATCACCCCGGGAGGGGCCCCAGACCCGCAGCGCCCCCAGGCAGGCAGCAGGGACAGCTCGGCGGACACAGACGGGGAGCAGGGAGGGGCTCGGCCTCCCGGGAGGGGAGCCCGGCCGAGGTTCCTGGGGGGGCTCGGCCCCCGCTCCGGGAATTGGCTCCTGGCGGAAAAGGCTCCTTCCGCGGGGTGCTCGCAGAGGTCCCGGGGCGCCTGGGCAGGAGGGTGTCATTCCCCGGGGCGCGTCTGGCCGGAGCTGGGGGGGCGGGGGGGCAGAAGAGCTAAGCAAGAGGCGCGGGGAGCCCCCCAGCCCCCCAGATCTGCGTGGCGGCTTCTCAATCTCGCACATCTAAGGAGCATGGGGTGGGCGCGGCCCCCCCTCTGGGCTTCGCGGGGGGAGGGGGCCTCGAGGCTGCGCTCCCCGGCGCTCCCCAGCAAGCGCCAGGGTTTGAGCCCTGGGGACCCGCCCCGGCCCCGCGGGGTTCAGCGCAGCTGAGACGACGCTCGCGGCCCGCGAGGCCCCCCGCCCGGGCTCGGTGAGATCCGGACGGCACGCGGGGGGGGCTCGCCCCAGCCGCCGCCGGCGCCCCTCGCCCCGCCCCCCCGCCCCTCCCCTCCTCTCCCGCCCCCCCGCCCCTCCCCTCCCTTCCCCTCCCCTCCACCCCTCCCCTCCCCTCCCCCCCGGCCGCGCGCGGTGCTTTCGGGGAAGCGCGGGGCGCGGGGGGCGCGGGGGGCGCGGGGGCGGGGGGCTGTCCCCCGCGTCCGGCCCGCGCGGCGATTAAAGCGGGATTCCTCCCCCGCTGACGTCGGCGCGGCCCCTCCCGCGGCGGCATAAAAGGCGCGGGCTCCGCAGCGCGGGCGGCAGTGGGGGCCGGACAGCGCGGCCAGCGGACAGCGCGGCCGGAGCGCCGGACCCCGGACCGCGGCCGAGCCCAGCCCCGCGCGCCCCGCCATGCCCGCCCGCCGCGCCGCGCGCCCCTGGGCGCTGCTCGCCCTCTGCCTCCTGGGCAGCGCGGCCCAGGATTTCGGGCCGACGCGCTTCATCTGCACCTCGGTGCCCGTGGACGCCGACATGTGCGCCGCGTCCGTGGCCGCCGGCGGCGCCGAGGAGCTCCGGAGCAGCGTGCTGCAGCTCCGCGAGACCGTGCTGCAGCAGCGGGAGACCATCCTGAGCCAGAAGGAGACCATCCGCGAGCTGACCACCAAGCTGGGCCGCTGCGAGAGCCAGAGCACGCTGGACGCCGACGCCGGCGCCGGCGAGGCCCGGCCGGGCGGCGGCCGCAAGCCGGGCTCGGCCAAGAACACCATGGGCGACCTGTCCCGGACGCCGGCCGCCGAGACGCTCAGCCAGCTCGGGCAAACTTTGCAGTCGCTCAAAGCCCGCCTGGAGAGCCTCGAGGTCCGCGCGCCCCCCGCGGCCCGCGCGCCCCCCGCCCCGCGCCCCCCCGCCGGCCCGGCCCCGCCCGCGGCCCCCGCGCCCCCCGGCCCCGGCCCGGCCGCGCGCCCCGCGCGTAACGCTCGGTCCCCCGCCCTTCCCCGCAGCAGCACAGCCGCCTCAACGCCTCGGGC
Organism: Talpa europaea; assembly: GCF_964194135.1. NCBI lineage: Eukaryota > Metazoa > Chordata > Mammalia > Eulipotyphla > Talpidae > Talpa > Talpa europaea. Next base: position 135,878,036 of record NC_140074.1, on the reverse strand, counting down.
CAGGCCGACAGCCTCCGGGAGCTGCTGCAGAGCAAGATCGATGACCTGGAGCGGCAGGTGCTGTCCCGCGTGAACACGCTGGAGGAGGGCGCGGGCGGGCCGCGCAACGACTCGGAGGAGCGGGGCCGGATCGAGAGCGCGCTGACCTCGCTGCACCAGCGCATCAGCGAGCTGGAGAAAGGTACCCGGGGCGCCGCGGGGCGCGGACCCGGACCCGCCGCCCGGCTCCCTCCCTGCGCGCTCACCCCCGCCGCCCGGCCGGCTCCGGCGGCTCCGGGGCGGGGGCCTGGCGGGGACGCGAGGGAAGACAGGGAGGGACTGCGTGGGGGGCCCTCCCGCCGGGGACACGGCCGCCCGCGGGGTTCTCCCAAGTCCGATCTGCTTCATCGTTGGTAACTTGGGCGGCCGTGTGGCCGGCCCCAGCCCCCCAAGGGGACACCGGCTCCAGCGGGGCGCAGCCCCTCCCGCCCCGGCGGAGAGCGCCTCACTCGGGGCTGGTCCCCCAGGTCCCTGGCAGAGCCAGCAGCGGCTCGCTCCCGGACTGGCACCCCTGCTGTCCTCTCGGGGTTTCTGGGCCGCCCCTCCGGCCCCCTCCCCAAGGCGCTCTCTCCCGAGCCTGGGCATCCTGAGGGCCACATTCCCGGGTCAGCGGCCGCAGCCAGCGCCCGGCTCACGCCTGCGGTGCACGGATGAGCTCAGGCGGCTCAGCCTTGAAGTCGCAGAAATCAAACAAGGTTGTAAAAAGGGGGGGTGCTGGGCTCAGAGCGCGGCCACGTGACCCTTCTTGGACTGCAAGATGTGCCGGATGGATTTAAACAGTGCCATCTTAAGGCTCGTTATGTAACTGAACACGGATGGGGAAGGAGGGATGGCGCGAGGAGCAAGGGGGGAGGAGGGAGACTCGGGAATGAAAAACACCCAGAGGCCAGGGGCCGACTGTGCTCCGGGGGCGGGGGGCGGGGCTGCGGGCTGGGGGGGGTGCAGAGGGCACCCCGCTCTGTTCCCTGACACCTGGCCTGGAGTCAAAGGGGTGGCGCTGGCCAAGCAGGAACACTTTCTAGAAATGATTCTTGGCCGGGGCCAGTGGTGGGCCCAGCAGATCCTGTGCAGGCTCAGGACTGGCAGGTGTGTGCTCCCGGCAGGTGTGTGCTCCCGGCAGGTGTGTGCTCCCGGCAGGTGTGTGCTCCTGGCAGATGTGTGTTCCTGGGCTCAGGCTGGTGCCCACGCCCACTGCCAGGGTGGCACGTTTGGTCTGGAGCAGGTCACACCAGGCCCAGCCACAGCCAGCGCCACATGGGCACAGGCGGGGCAGAGAGTATGCCCTGGAGATGCCCCGGGCAGACAGCGTGCCCAGGCATAGGCTATCAGGCCGGGGGCCTGGCATTCCAGGGAACTCACAGAAGCTGCCCCTGTGGCTGAGTGGCAGGGCCCTTTGGCAATCACGTTGGGGGCACTGGCTCCAGTGACCTGCTGACCCTGTGGAGCTGGGCTCCCTCCATGGCCCAGACCCACCGGAACGCCTGCAGGAACGCCCCCTCCTGTGGTGGGTAGGTGGGATCCTGGGAGCACCGGAGCCCTCTGGGGGAGGTGCTGGGTCAGATGAGTGACCTTCATGTGCTGGGGCAGCGACAGGCCTGGCCATCTGGATGGGGAACTGCTTGGGGCAAGCCACAGGCAGGGGTCAGGCCCAGGGCACGGCTCTGAGGGGGCCTCCTTCGGGGAGGGTGCCTCCACCTTGCAGCCTTCCCTTCCAGAGTCAGTTCACCCGGGTGCACAGCCGCTCCCTGCCCTCGCCTGGGCACCCCCCCACACCCAGGCGCCCCTGAGGATGCCGTGGTGCTGTCAGCTCTTCCTTCTGGCCCTGGGCCCTGGGGCGACACATTTGGCGCCCCGCCCCGTACGAGGGCGCCGCCCGTGTCCCGGAGCTCAGCGGGCGCAGGCGGGCACAGTGAGGCGCTGTCCTGTCCTCCCAGGCCAGAAGGACACCCGGCCCGGGGACAAGTTCCAGCTCACCTTCCCGCTGCGCACCAACTACATGTACGCCAAGGTGAGGCGGAGCCTGCCCGAGATGTACTCCTTCTCCGTGTGCATGTGGCTCAAGTCCAGCGCCGCCCCCGGCGTGGGCACACCCTTCTCCTACGCCGTGCCCGGCCAGGCCAATGAGCTGGTCCTCATCGAGTGGGGCAACAACCCCATGGAGATCCTCATCAACGACAAGGTAGGCCCTGAGGCCCGGATGCCCGGGGGGCCCCAGAAGAGGGCCTGCTGGTAGTGGGGATGCAGAGGGGGGATCCTGACACACCGAGAGGCCCTCCTTTATGTGCCCCCACCCCAGGGTGGGGCAGGTCCCTGCCCTGAGGCTGGAGGGGGAGGGGGGAGCTGGGCCGTCCTCGCTCCCTCACCCCCACGCTAGCCCCGGGCTCCCCCCAGAGGGCCTGGGCCAGGCTCTGCTCCTGCAGACTCCAGGGCCATAGGTGCCCTGGGGTGGTGGAGGCCCCAGTCCAGCGGGCCCTGCCCCAGAGGACGCCATGCCGCACCTTCCCCCCCAGCCACTCCCCACCTCAGCCTGCTGTCAGTCGGGGCGTCAGCCACCAGCACCCACACTCCCTCGCCTGGGCCAGCCTTGGCAGCAAATGCCTGACACCCGATTTGGAGTTGGATTCCAAACCCTGTTCTGGACGCCTTGCATGAAAGGGTGGGCCCTCCCGGGTCCCACCTCCCTGGGCTCACGGGGCGGGCTGCCCCCCCGGAATGTTAGAGGGTGCGTGGAACCCCCGGCCAGAGGCTGACCTGAGCCTGAGCTGCCGGCGCCTCTCCCTGGCCGCTCATTCCCCGCAGGGCGGGTGGCCGTGCCTGGGGGACCTGGCAGCGAGAGGTGGGGTGCACAAGGGAAGGCGGCCGGGGCGGGGGAAGGAGGAGGGGCAGACGGACAGACCGGGCCGGGGCCGGCGCCGGGGCATTCAGCAAGTGCTCCGGGGACCCTCGGACCAGCTGGCCTGGTGACCGGGCCGACGTGCCCTGTGCCCTCCCCAGGTGGCCAAGCTGCCCTTCGTGATCAATGACGGCAAGTGGCACCACATCTGCGTCACCTGGACCACCCGGGACGGGGTCTGGGAGGCCTACCAGGACGGCACGCAGGGTGGCAGTGGCGAGAACCTGGCTCCCTACCACCCCATCAAGCCCCAAGGCGTGCTGGTGCTGGGCCAGGAGCAGGTACTGGGGGCGCCGGGGAGACTGGCAGGGGCACCCAGAACCAGAGACCCGGCGAGGAGAGGGGAGTGGGGTGCAGGGGGACAGTGAGGGCTGTGGGGAGAGTCCCCTCTGAGAGGGCGCGTGGCCTGCTCCCGGGGCGCTCCTGGAAGGCGGGGTGACTGCAGCAGCTCTTGCTTTGGTATGGGAAGGCTCAGCTGCCTTTTGGGGTACAGCCTGTTTCCTGGAGTGGTGGGTCCCCCGTGCGGCTCCAGGGAGGAGGGGCCGGCCCTGCGCCTGCTGGGCATCTGGTGCTGGCAGAGGGGTCTGAGCTCTTGGCCTGGGAGCAGGGGTGGTGCCCCCATGGCTGTCCCCGCGTGCTCTGGTGCAGGGCAGGGGGCCTCCTGTGGGGCGGAGGGCGGGGGCGGATCGCAGAGACGGACAGTGGTACCCGAGGCAGGAAGGGCAGGGAGACTGGCCCCGCTCTCCCCGCCCCCCTGATCCGTCCACCTTCCTCCCCTGCTTTTCCCTGAAGGACACTCTGGGCGGCGGGTTCGATGCCACCCAGGCGTTCGTGGGCGAGCTGGCCCACTTCAACATCTGGGACCGCAAGCTGACCCCGGGGGAGGTGTACAGCCTGGCCACCTGCAGCGCCAAGGCCCTCTCCGGCAACGTCATCGCCTGGGCCGAGAGCCACATCGAGATCTACGGCGGGGCCACCAAGTGGACATTCGAGGCCTGCCGCCAGATCAACTGAGGCCGGCCGCCCTGCCCGCCTGCCCTGCGCGCGTGTGTGTGTATGTGTGTGCGTGTGCACGTGTGCGCGCGCCCTGCCCTCTCCTCTCCTCCAGGGACGGCCCAGGCCTCCCGCCCCAGGAGCGCCCCGCTGCTGGCCCGGCTCGGCCCTGCCCCGCCCCGGCCCCCACATCCGGCGCCCCGGCGCGAAGCGAGTGAGGCCGGGCTGGCCGCGTGTGTGCGTCGGGGCAGCTTCTCCCTCGGAGCGGAGCGAGGTATTTCGTTTCCTTCCTCTCTGCGGCTGCGGGAACGCGAGGCGGGCCGAGGTCTGTGCTTGCCAAGTCTGCGCGGTTGCCGCTGGGGCCGCTGCGGCTCCCAGACACACCCGTCTCGGGTTGCGAGGCCTCGCCAGCGACACAGCTCTACGCGGATCAAATAAGCGTCTCTTGGGGTACGTTCAAGGCCGGGGGGTGCTCCCCAGAGAATTGCCATCTTGTGGAGAGTGATTCTCTCTGAAGGGCCGGAGATGCACAGTGTCCTGGGGGCCAGCCCCGCTGTCCCGTCAGGAGGGGCAGGCCGGGAGCAGGCCGGTCAGCAGCCCGCAGCCCGCCCGCAGCCCCTCGCCCCCAGCACCGTGCCAGATCCTGCACTGGAGGGCAGCGCTGGGCCCGGGAGGCTAGCCTGCATGCCCAGCCCTGCCAGCTCCGGCCCAGGATCGTGCCTGGCACAGCCTTCCCGCCTCCCTGCGCCCAGCAAGACTGGGCCCTGCCCCTCCCTTTCAGTGGCCAGCTGGTGCTTCTGAGACAGGGCACCTGCCGCAGCCCAAGACCCCCGAGGGCCCTCTTCTGCCTCTGGCTGTGGGTGACCAGGGCTCCAGTGGGCCAGCTCGGGGGGGACGTTTAGACCAAGAAACCCACATTTTGATGGAGAACCAACTTCTGAGACTGGAAACGCCAGTGACTGGGAGGCAGCCCCCCCACCTCCTGGCACATAGCCTGGGGCATGTCCTGGGGCCCCGGGGGGGGGCAAGCCTCCCCCTGAGGCCGGGGCCGACTTCACAGACCCCAAGCCTGTCACCAGCTGGTGACACCGAGCCCTGACCAGCGTCCAGGGCCCTTGATTTCCTTTTCCCATGAGAAACATTCATGGGTATTTCCTTCTGGTCCTCGAGGAGAGGAGTGTGTGTGTGTGTGTGTGTGTGTGTGCGCGCGCGTGCACGCCTGTGGATCAGCCAGGGTAGGTGGGGCAAGCTCCCTGCTTAGTTGCCTGGGGCCGCATGCCCCGAGGGCGCCCTGGACTCCTCAGCAGGAGTCTGATCAGCAGCAGGCTGGCCGGCCTTTCTAGAAACCCTCCTGCGCTGCCTGGCTCACCGCAGCTGCAGACATTTCTTCGGAGGAGCAGGTGCTCCGTCTCCTGCCCCCCGGGGGCGCCCGTCCCCGTGCGCACGCCCTGCTGTTGGGAACCGGTGTGTCTGTGTGTGTCTGTGCTGGTGTCTCCGTGGGTGTCCCGTGGGTGTCTGCACGGTTCCCCCGTCCGGCGGCGGCTTTCCCGAGACCTTGTGCTTCGTCAGAGCCGTCGGGTCGCGGCCCCTCTGGGTGTGCAGGGTCTCCTGTGTGCATGCTCCTCAGGGGGCCTGTCCCCGACTCCCGGTCACCGTGTGTCCCCCTCGCCTGCATGGACTCCCCCAGTTCTGTTACGTGCCGTTGTCCTGTGACCGCCATGTAGCTGCCGCGAATGGCCGGGCGAGCGAGCTGAGGGCGCCGGAGGGGTCCGAGCGCGCGTCCCCTCTCCCCGCCCGCTCCCCAAACACGCCCAGAAGTACACTCCACCGTCGTGAGAACAAGCCTAGAACCCTCGGGCTGGGAGGGGCGAGCCTGGGCTCGGCCCTCCGGAGCAGACAGGCCCACCCCTCACTCCAGCCATCTCGGAGCCGTGCGTGGGCAGGCGGGCGTCCCTGGCCGCCACCCGCCCTGCGCGCGGACCCGCCGCCCAGGCGCGCGGGAGCCGTCCGTTCAGGACCACAAGCCATTCTCTGCCCCCGCCGGAGGGGCAGAGCTCACCCAGACGCTTAGCCCGTGTCCGTCCCCTTCCTGCCCTGCCGGCGCCCGCGCGCCTGGGCCGGAGGCTGACGTTGAGCTCACACCCCCGCGGCGCCCCACGGGCCCCGCCCTCACTGTGTTGCCACGCGGCCCTGTGCTGGCCCCGAGGACCGCCGGCGGCAGGCCGCGGCCGCCATCCACTCCCCAGCGGGTTGACGTTCCCTCTTGCACTGAGTAACACCTGCCTATCTCAGGTCAGCCGTTCACAGAACAGGAAGCCGGAAGCGCTGTGGCCGCAGCGCGTGTCCCGCCGAGCTGGTGGCCCCCGGCCCCCCGCGTGTCCGAGGCAGGAGCGCGGCCTGCGGACCCCGGGGCCTAGATCCCACTGGAATCGTAAGCCTTCTCGCTTTTGATACCACAGTATTATTTCTCTTACTGTAGAAGAAAAAGTTTATTACCAAACCAGAGTATTTTTATGAAAGAAAAGGACAAACATAAATTAATTCAACCTGTATCTCCCTCGAAAATACTTTCAGGCGCCGTCAAAACAGGACCGAAAGCGTGTATTTTGGAAGAAAGAGGCACATTTTGTATGCTTTCTTTTCCTTTCGTAGATGCCCCGTTTATTTTCTGAGACTGCGAATATCACCAGCCCTGGGACCTGAGGTCGGGGGGCGGCGTGGGGGCGGCGAGGGGGGCGGCACGGGCGCATTCATCCCACGGAGCTCCAGAGGGGCCACATGTTCTCAAAGGCGTGTTGGGGGCCAGGACGTCGCCGGCGTCCCCCGTGTCTCGGAGCTGCCTTGTTCAGCGTGGCTGAGGCTTAGCAGCCCCGACCCCGGCGGGGGACGCCGGGCGCTGGCAGTCGACCCCGGAGGCGAGGCCCCTGGGGCCCCGGCCCGGCCCCATCGCAAACACGGTGCGGGATGCGCGCCGGGAGGCCGGGGCGGCGCCGTGGGGAAGGTGGGCGCGGTGCAGCTCGTTAGAGGGACGAGGCGTTGAGGGGAACAAAGCCCAATACTTAGAGTCCCAAGTTTGTCTCATTTGCCAAAAAACACAAAAAACAAAAAAACAAAGCAGCAGCCCCGCGGTGGGCCCTGTCGCGCTGTACATACTGTACCATACGAGGAGCCGGTGCGTCTTACTTTTCCATTATTTGCTACCAAAGCTGTACATTTTTCACACGAGCTGCAGCCTTTGGGGTGTCCGCGGGCCGGGACCAGGGCCCCGCCAGCCCCGCCGCAGTCTGGACGTGCTCTACTCCCACCGGTATTCTTGCTTTCTCCTCCTCATTTTCTTGCTGAAACGACATGAACTGCTGAGTTTATTTTTACACAGTAAAGAGTGAAGAAAGACTGGGGTCTCCTTGGAGTGTCTTTTCTGAGCTGGGGGTGTCCCCGCCCTGCCCGCTGGGGGGCGTCCCCCGAAGGGGGCTGGAGCTGCCTGGACTCGCAGGTCCCCTCTGGGGCCCGCGGCCGCCCCTCCGCCGGGCTGCTGGGCTGACGCAGAAAGACAAAGTGACCCCCCAGGCAGCGAGGCCACACCAGGCTTGGGGTGTAGAGCACCACCCCACAGCCCCGCCCACCGGGGGAGCCCCCCGACGCCCAGGCCCAGGCCCAAGTTCCTGTGGCCCAAACTGCCCTGCTCTTCCTGTCTCCCCCAGCCCGTCCTTGGCCGCGCCTGTCCTCTGGGCCTCCCGGGCCATCCCTGCACTCCAGGAAGACAGTGGCCCCAGATTCGCGCGGGGGGGTGGGTGACCAGGAAGATCTCGCTCCCCGACTGCTCGGGGCCGAGCCAGACCCCAGCTCGGGGTGCACGAGCTGCCCCTTCCCAGGGACGCTGTGACCGGCCCACCTGGGGCTGCCCGCCTGTGCGTGGCTGAGGCCGGGCTTGGGGGGGGGGGCACCAGGCTGGAGCCCCAGAGGCCAGCCACACACCAGAGCCCCTGCCCGGCAGTGCCTGTACCGCCCAGCAGCCCCCACACAGGCCTCGCTCGGGGGAGCAGGCCCCAAGGCCGCGGGCCGCTCTCCCCGTGACTCCATGGAGGGGCTCGTCAGGGCATTTCAACCACATTAGCGCCGACCACGACCCACGGCCACGGCCTTTACCCCTGCTCTGGCGGACGCTGCGTGGCTGCGGCCCGGCCCGGCTTGGGATGGGGCAGGTGGGTATGCGGGGCCGACGGGCCAGGCGGGCTCGCTCCTCTTCCTGCATCACTGAGACCCTTCCACGGATGCCTCTGGGGGCAGCCCCCTCTCACGACGCTCCCTCCGAGGGCGCCAAGACCCCACGAGGAGCTGGGCGGGGCTTCTCCTGAGGCCGAACTGTCGACCCCCCCCCCACCCCAGGCTGCAGTGACTGCCCCCGGCAGCCAGTCAGTACGGGGGAGCGCGGAAGCCTTGAGGCCAGTTCTCAGCTCCTGCTGGGCTCTGGGTGGCTGCCCCCTGCCCTGCCCCCTGGAACCCAGGGGTTCCATCCTGTGTCTGGCCAGCACCACCTGGCTGGCTGGCCCTGGCCTCATCAGATGGCCCCTGAAGGGCAGCAGAGGTGGGACCAAGCCTGGAGGGCCTGGACGTGGCCGGAAGGGCCAGCGCATGCATGTGTCTTAAACTGCAAGGCAAGTGCATCCTGCCCTCAGGAGCGGGTCCCGCCCCGGGCCTCCGAGGTGCCAGGTCCAGAGGCTGGGGTGCCCGCCACTGCCGGCCCTCTCTGCTGGCCTCCAGGGACCACCGAGCTCCCATGGCTCTGACCAGAGTCCACTGCCCACCAGGCCCAAGAAACCAACCAGCAGAAGTAAAAATGGTGGCCACAGGCGTTACAGAGAGCCCAGCACTCCCCGCAGGCCCGTGGCTCCGAGCGCAGCGTTTCAGAAGCAGGAGCCGCTGGGAAGGTGCCGGAGCACAGCCTGCTTCCTGTGGGGCTTGGCGTGGCCAGCCTCCCGGGCGGGGCCTCCTGGAGCCCACAGCCCCTCGCCCCGCCACGGCAGGTGCTGGCCCTGGGCTCCGGCCCTGGTCTGGCTTTCCAAAACCCTGGGCCGCCCAGGTCTCCGGGCTCCCCCACCCAGCTCTCCACCCCGCTTCCTCCGTGCCCCAAGCCCCAGCCAGGCGGTCAGACAGCAGGCCAGAGCCCCCGGGGCTGGGGAGGGCTCAGCGCAGAGCGTCCAAGCAGAATCACCTCGAGGAGGCAGAACCACAGAGATGGGGTCTTGGGGGCGGGGCCGGGGCCGGCCCTGGGAGGGCTGGTGGCCATGGCCCAGAGGCCAGCTGCAGCTCACAGGGGCCCAGCCCCACCCATGCCCTCCAATCTGCCCTGCCACCGGTCACCCTGCTTGGCTGCTCGGTCACGCTCGCCCCTGGGGGTGGTCATGTGCCCAGGGGAGGCCCAGCTCAGCCCCTGGGGCTCCACGAAATGGGCCTGCTGTGGAGGCAGGACCTGCCTTCTCCCTGCCGTGCCGGCCGCGGTCCCGGCAGCCCAGCCTCCGGCCAGAAAGCCCCGTGTGTCTGGGTTCTCCCCGGAGGGTCAGCTCTTGCGCGTCCCGAGACTGGCGTGGTCACTCCAGGAAGGGGACAGCCATCCCCGGGGCCTTGGGGATGACAGGGTAGGACCAAAGGCCTCCACTGTCCCTTTGGGCTTTCCCCACCCCGTGGGCTCCGGCGAAGCCCCCTGCGAGGACACCTGGCGCCCCCAGCTCTGGGTGCGGAGCACCGGCCCGGCCACTGTGGGCACCCGCCTCTCTGGCCTCCCGCAAAGCTGGCCAGACCCCTGCCCTCGACCACACAGGAGGCCATGGCCTTGGCGACCGGCTCCGTCGTGCCCCCACCAGCCGGTCACTGGCCTGGTCCTTGCCTGTGCCTGCTCCTGTTTATCTTTTCTTGCGGACCAAACCAGGCACGCCGCCGAGCCCACGGAGGAAGGCGAGGGCGGAGCCGGCCTGAGCATGCAGCCTCGGCGGGGGCATCCCTGCTGACCAGACCTCCCCCCTCCCGGGCCCCCGCGCGTCCGTCCCTGCTGCTTCACGGTCGGGGATGGCCCGAGACAGAGACGGCCTGTCCTCGGGGTCTGGCCCCTGACTGAACCTGGTTTTCTTCCACCAACTCTTGTCTCGAGCCCTGGCAACCGGAGCCAGGGCCCAGGAAATCCCGTTACCATTTCTCAGCTTCCAGATGAATCAGGAGATGTGGGCACTCGGGCAGGGTGCCCGCACCGAGGGCTGAGCCTTGCCACGACCCCTCACGAGCTGGGGCTTGAGTGGCTTTGGGGAAGGGCAGAGAGGATGGGCCAGGAGAGGCTCCTCCTGGGGGCAGCAGGCCCCCCCCCCCCGCCCCCTGGAGCTCTGCTGGGCCCTGGCAGGGCTCCAGGCTGCAGAAACACGAGACCAAAGGGGGGGGTGGGGGAGCGGAGCGGCGCGTGCCTGGAGGCCTAGGACACTGCCAAGGAAGCCGGCTGTCCCTGTTTGCTTCCTGTGCTTCTCAATCCAGGCCAAGGTGGGGGCCATCTGCTGAAGTGGGCACAGAGGAAACATCTTCGCTGTGCAGAAAATTGGCTTCCGAGGGGAGGCCGTGTGCTCACACAGAGCCAGCCGGGAGCGGCCCACGGCCTGGGCTGTGCCGCGGGTGCCGGGAGGCACGGGCAGGACGAGCACAGGGGAGAGGGTCCCTCCAAGCTGGCCGCCCCAATCCCCGCTGTGCTCCAGGCTCACCACCCAGAGCCTCGGAGGCATCAAGTCCCTTTTTGAAATAGAGGGGCCTGTGTGCAGGGGCTGGGGGCTCCCCCTGTGGGAATGCCTTACTGAGATTCAATCCACATGCTGCACGACGCGCACACTTCGAGCGTGCGATTCAGTGGCTTCTGGCACAGTAATAACCAGGTGAGTTATTAAGCGGCAGTGAACCCCCGCGACGCTGGCCTTCGGGGCCCCTTGGGAGCCCCCAGTGCAGCTGGCTACGGTTACCACGCTGGGCGAGCACCACCGCCACCCAAGCCTTCCCAAGGTCCCGAACAGAAACCGTCCCCACTGGAGACTGATTCCCCACGCGCGGCCCAGAGTCCCGCCCGGCTGGCCTGCTTCGTCTTAATGGATTTGCCTAGTCGAGGGAGCTCACCGACGTGCAGCTGTGCCACCTCTGCCCCTCCCTGTCTGGCTTCTCTCTAGCTTCATGTTTTCGAGCTTCGTCCATGGTGTACGCTCGGCAGTGCTCGCTCTCTTTCATGGCTGAGTAACATTCCGCAGCCTGGACACACCACGCTTCGTTTGCCAAAGCGTGCATCAGGTGAGCACTCGAGTTTTTCCGCTTTCTGGCTATTGGGAATAGTGTAGCTGAGAACACGGGCGCACACGACCCCTGCCAGTCCTTGCTTTCAGAGCTTCCGGATGCGTCCTTATGAGAGGAATCTCGTGAGAGCTCTACCTTCAGCTTTTTGAGGAACTACCAATCAGTGTGTCTCTCTGCAGCGGCTGTGCCACTCACATGCCCACCGGCAAGGCGCTAGGGCGCCAATCTCTTCACCGAGGCTTGTCATTTCTGTTTGCTCTGACAGTGGCCGTCGAAGGGCGTGAGACGGCATCTCACCGCACTTCCCTGATGAGGAATGATCTTTCCAATCGCTTATTAATCATTTTATATCTTCTTGAGAAAACCTGTTCAGGTCCTTCTCCCATTTTAAAATCAGGTGGTTTTTGGTCGTTGAGCCGTAGATGCTGTTTACATATGCTGGCGCGTGTCCCCTTACTGGCTACAGAGACTTCTTCCGCGGACTGTCTCCGCTCTCTCGGTCACGCCCTTTGAGGTACAACAGTCCATCTGAATGAAGCCCAGTGCCTTTCGGTGTCACATCCGAGAATTCGCTTGCCTGCCTCAGTCCTAGTCACGGCTGCCTCCCCAGCAAACACAGTCCCCGGCCACTGTGACCGCTCCCTTCCCCTGGGCCTGCCGGCCTCTCCCCACCCAGCCTGTGAGCCAGGCCAAGGCCCTGCTTGTTGGTTTCCTCGGAGAAGCCTCTGCTGGCCCCGACGTTCTTGGCCCTGGGCTCTGCTCTTCAGAAGCGTGGTTCTCTAAGAATCGCAGGATGTCAGCGCAGATGTAGAAAGAAGAAAAACAGACGCGCTCCTTGAAACAAGCACTGGTGCTTTCCTGCGGGGGAGCGCGAGCTGGGGTCGGCTGCAGGATGCCCGAGGCTCTGGCTGGCCTGACCTGGGCCTGCTCCTGGCTCCCCTGCTGCGCTCGGGGTCCTGAGCAGCCGCTCGGGGTCCTGAGCAGCCGGGCAGGGCGGAAGGGGGCGGGGACTGTGGCTTTCCCAGATCCTGGGAGAGAAGAAGGGAAGGAGCTGGCGCCCAGCCCGGCGAGGTGGCGGGCACGGGCTGGGAGGGCGAGCCCCGTGCTGCCCCGTGACGCGGCTCCCCAGTGACGCGGCTCCCCAGTGGGATCCGCCGCCCAGAGCCGCCAGCGGGCCGCCCACACCTGCCCGGCTGGGCCAGCAGAGCTGGGCACCTGTGGGGGGCCGGGGGCGCAGCCTGACGCTGGACTGCCAGAGGCCTGGGGTCGGCCGGCGGGGCTCCCCCCATGAAAGGAAGGGGCTACCCTGGGTTGAATCTTGGTGTCTCCCAACATTCAAATGGATATTCACCCCAAACCTGTGAATCTGGCCATATTTGGAAATAGGGTCTTTGCGGATGTCGTGGACACGAGGTCACCGGGCGGGGGTCCTGAGAAGGGGGCTCAGGGGGCGACGCAGGCCCGGCCGTGGGGAGGCGAACCAGGGCGTGGCCGGCGGGGTCCAGGCCGGGGGCGGGAGGGGCGGGAGGGGCGGGGGGGGGGCTCTCCCGCAGGGTCGGGCCGCCCCGGGCCCCAGAACCCAGAGGACACGACCCGCGAGCGCGGGGCCGGGGCGGGGGCGCGGGGGCGGACGCGGGGGCGCCGGCCAGGGAGGGGTCCGCGGGGGCTCCCCGACCCCGGAGCACGGGGCGCCCCCACCGCGCGTGAGGAAGCGGCGCCCTCGGGACGGGCTCTTGCGCCGGCCGCGCCGTCCGGGCGCTCCCCGCCGCCGTCCATCCTCGGCCCGGCTCCCGCCGCCCGCAGCCAGGGAGGGGCCGGCGGGGGGCGCGGGCGCCGGGGAGGCCTCCGGGGCTACGCGCCCGGCTCGGGGGTGGGGGGGGGGGGGGTTTGCCACGGCAACGCATCCGGTGTGATTGGCCGAGCGCCTCCAGCGCTCTCGCGAGACCTGGACGCGGCCGCAGACCCCCCCCCACGCCCCCCGCGCCCCCTCCCCCGTCCCGGGACGCCCTCCCCTCCCCCCCCCACGCCCTCCGCCCCGCGGCCTCTCCAGCCCGACCCCCGCCCAGGGCGCCCCGGGCCGCGGAGGCCCCGTCGAGGGCTGCGCCCGCCCGGCCTGGGCGAGGGCTCCCGGGGCCCGCCCTGCGCCCCCTCCTCCCGCCACGCGGGCGTCCTCGAGGGTCCCCCCCCAGGAGAGCCGCGGGACCGACGCCTCCCGCTGCCCCTGGGGTCCGGCCTGTCCCTGGGCCGCTGGGCCGGGCGCCCTTGCGGGCCAGCAGCGCTCCCCGCCGACGGTCAGGCAGGGGCCGCTCCTCATGGGTGTGCGGCCCGGACGAGTCGGACGGACACGTGGTGCCGACCTCGTGGGGCGCAGGCCAGGCAGCCGGGTGCCCGGGCGTCGGGGCTCTCCAGGCGCTTCTTTCCAGAGTCCCCGGCTCCTCTCCTGACCTTCCCCGCCTCTCCCCCAAGCCGCCGTCCAGGCTGTGTCAGCAGCGGCCGCGGGCACTGCCCTCCTGGCACTGCCCTCCTGGCACTGCCCTCCTGGCACTGCCCTCCTGGCACTGCCCTCCTGGCACGGGCAGCCAGGCCTGGAACGGACATCTGGTCTGCCTCGAGCACAGCAGGGCCTCTGTGGTCCCCTGGAACCCGGAGGCGAGGTGAGCCGGAACCGGGAAAGGCCACGCATGGCTGGGTGCCCGCCAAGTGGCACAGCGTCCCTGGCACGGCTGCCTGGCATCGCCTGCCACTGCGGCTTCCTGTGGCCGGGCAGGCTGAGGGCCGGGGCGGGCCTGGGCCGTGCCTGGTGATGCCAGCGGCCTCGAGCCCACGGATGGTGGCAGCAGTGGGCAGCCCCTGCTCCTTCGGGCAGTCCGCCGGAGCCCCAGACTGGGCAGAGGGAGAAGCCTCCTGGCCAGACAGGCCCCCAGGGTCGGGAACCGGGATGCTCCTGGGGCGTCCTCTGTGCTCCCAGCACAGGCCGGGCGGGCGTGGCTAGCAGCGCTTCACAGGGGAGGGGCGAAGGGCATCTGCTGGCCTGGCAGAGCCGGTGGCCTGGCTGGAGCCGCACGGGCCTGCGTGAGGCTGGGCAGGGCCAAAGGCAAGGCTCACAGGAGAAGCACAAGGTGGGGACCCAGCAGGGCCAGCCCGTGGGGACTGGAGCCCTCACGCCTGGAGCCTCTGACAGACGCCTGCGCGGGAGCTGCCTCCCAGGTGTACCCCACATCCGCTGAGCCCGAGCCGCGCTGGGCCCCGGGTCTTGTGGGGACGGGAGCTCTTCTCCCTGGGAGGGTCACCTCCCTGTCCCTCCCCCAGGGGCATCTCCAGGCTGCCCAGCTGAGCTGGCAGGGAATGCCCTCGGCGCGCCTACCTCCTCATGCGCAGCACCGGCTCCCCGCCCGCCTTGGTTGATGGGCCGCACTTGGCCAGCAGCGCCCCAAAGTAGGGCAGAAAGGCGGTGCCCTGGCCTGGGGCGGGGGCTCACCAGGAGCCCCTCTGCAGCCCCTCCCGGTCACGTGGGAAACCTGTGCCCGAGACCCCCTTCAGACCCGAGCCCCATCCCAGGGGCCGAGGGCGCCCTGGTGACGAAGGTGTCACGACACCGTCAAGGGCGCGGCTGCCCGCACAGGGTTAGGCCCGGCCTGGCGTGACAGGAGACAGACAGCCGGGGCCAGGGGGTGCGGCCGGCGCCCAGGCCCTTTCCATCGGCAGGAGGCGGCATCGTGGGGGGAGGGCACGGAACATCCCAAGCAAGCTTCTGGCCGGGTGGGGTGTCTGGAAGCCGGGGTACACAGGGAATGGCGGGAGAGGCCGGCTGGGGGGGCTGGGAGCCGCGGGAGGGGCGCCAGAGCGCCCGGCCCGAGGCTGAGCAGGCGGAAGCAGCTTTTCAGCAAGTGCCCGGGCGCCTTCTTGGAAGCGGGCTGAGTATAAATTATAAATAAACAAACGAGAACTCTGCAGCCGGGCGTGGGCCGGCGGGAAGGGGGAGAGACTGGAGGCCTCACTCGGGAGCCAGGGTCCCCCGGGGCCTGAACCCACCACCCCCTGCTGCCCCGGCCTCCTCGGAGGCCCGGCGGGTTTCCAGCTGAGGGCATCCGTCTGGGGTCTCTAGCTTTGGGGGGCGGGCCCGGTCGGGCTGCAGGGGCGGCCGTGCAGGCCCCCCGTGGAGGAGGGGGCGCCCAGCCGGCTCTCAGCCCCAGAGGCACAGCCTGAGTCTCCCTCCTAGAAAAACAGGCCCGTGGCCACTCATGCGCGTGGGAGGTGCCTCACCAAATGTTTGAAGGGGAAAAAGCCCATTTTCTTCACTTTTTTCCTTTCTATTTTGGATTATTTTTCTAGATGACTTCATTTCTAAGAAGGGTGTAGGGGAGGAAGGAGGACAGAGGGAGGGAGCCCCGAGGAGCAGCGGGTGGGGGGGGTGGGGGACGGAGGACGTCGCCACCCTTGGGCCAGTGGGGCGTGTCCTGCCCCGGGGGTCGGCCAGCTGTGAGCCTCCCTCGTCTGACCCCACCTGGCGGCCGGGCCGGCCCCACTTCCACGGCCCGGGGCGGAGGCCGGCTCTCGTCGGGCCGGGCACGTCCAGGGGAAGGTTTCCTGGACCCTCTCCCTGGCACGACCTCCTGCCCAGCACTGAGCTGGGAGGCATCACGGCGACGTTTCTGTGCCCACAGACTGCTGGGCCCCACACAGCCTGCTCCGGCCAGCTTCACGGGACCGGGGTTCACATCCCCGCGTCCCCAAAGCCAGGGCCCGTCACACGCCCTCGAGGGACAGGGCTGGTGTGGCCTCGCTGTCCCGCCCCCGACACTGGAGGGGCAGCTCCCCTGCACGCCCCTCAGCTGACCTCTGCCCAAAGCGGGAGGGGCACAAGAGGCGGGCCCAGCTGGGTGCAGCCCCCCGAGACCACACCGCTGGCCGAGGGCGTGTCTACCCGTCTCCAGCAGCTGCGGAGCCCAGAGGGACACCCGAGCCCAGGCCTCTGTTGCCCAGGCCGCCTGCACCCTTGGCCCCGCGGCTGGTGGCCCCGCACGGGGGTCTGCCCCCCTGGTCCCGGCCCGCTGCAGGCCCAAGTCTGGACTCTCCCTCCGCCCTTCTACCTCCGCACGACCCTGGACTTGGGGCCACCTCGATCCACCATGTCGGCCTCTCAAGAGCCCTGGCCTGACCACCCGCAAAGACGCCTCCAGGTCTTCACATTCTGAGCCCCGGTGAAGCTCCCGGGGCCGCCTTCCAGTCCGTCTATGGCAGGTGGACACGGGGCAGGCGGGGGGAGGAGGGAAGGCGGGGGGTGGCAGAGGGGAGAAGCCGGTGACCCCCAGCCCGGCACCCACGGTGCTCGCTCCCCAAGCCCGGGGTCAGCTGCTGCCCTGCTGGGTCTTCCCGAGGCCGGGGCTGCCCCAGCCCCAGGAGCCACGAGCACCTGGCGCCTCCCAGCCCAGGAGCAGCTCCGCAGCCTGTTGGGTCCCAAGCACCCGGGGGGGACCCCTTCCCCCAGGCCTCCAACTCCCTGCAACCCAGAAGTGTCTCCTTTTCTGCTCCCGACGCGCCCTGGTGACATTGACGCGTGTCCACACGGAGCCTGAGAGGCCCGGTCGGAGCCGGAGGGCGAGCGGCGCGGGCTCCCCCCCCCCCCAGGCCACACAGGCGAGCCTGAGACGACCCCGGGTGCCCTCCCGGCCGCCACCCTGGACTGGTCCACGGCGGGGTCTGGCTCCCCAGGGACGGGAGCTCAGCCCCGGCCACTGAGCTCCGGCACGGCCGCGTGTCAGGACGCGCCTTCCGGGGGCCCTGCCCGGGGCGCCTCGCCCGCACGGCTCAGGCCACAGGCCGCGTCTCCGTCTCCCGCTCCCTTGAACACCGCGGCTCTGGCCCTCCAGGCCGCCCTGCCCAGGACTGCCCGGCCCGGGTGCCGCCGACACGCGGGGCGCGGGCCCCAGGGGAGAGCGGCTGCGGAGGGTGACTCGGCCGGGCCGGGCGGAGCCAGGCGGGTGCCCCTGCGCGGAGGTGACGGTCTGCCCGGGCCAGAGTCCCGCCACCTGGCCGCCCCCGCGCCTCAGGCCGTGGCCACCCACAGGCGCCCCTGGGCCGAGACCGTGACCCCAGCCCGGCCGGGCCTGCGGCGATGTCACACGTTGGGGAAGGGAAGAAGGATCGGGCACCGGCTCCGGCGCACCGAGGACGCTGAGTCACAGGCGCTGAGTCACTGGGGGGGGGGGGGCGGCGGGCGGGGGCGGGGGCGGGGCGGCCGCCCTGGGAGGGGGCAGGGCCCCTGGGCCTGAGCGGTGGAGGGCGGCCCTCCCAAGGGGTGTGGGGGGGAGCAAGCCGGGGTGCAGGTCAGGGCCCATGCGGGGGCGCGGTCTGGGGCCGGCGTGCCGGAGGGCGAGGGGCGGCCGCACAGAGGCCTGGGCCGCGGCTCTGCTCACAGGCTCCCGCGGGGACTGCAGCCTCGGGCACCTGAGTGGGCAGCTGGGGCAGCTGGGGCTGCGGGTGGCCTTAGGCGCTTCCTTGCCACCTCGACACTCCTCCTCCCCTTTGAGGCCCCAGAACCCTGCAGGTGGGAGCCCAGAGGGTCGGGCTTTGGGGCGCTGCACTGGGGCGGCCCCCGCCTCTTGCCATGAGGTGCCACGGGCAGGCCGGGACGGGGCTACGGAAGCTGCCAGAGTGGCCGCAGGGACCTTGCCCGCAGGTGGGACCCTGACCTCTGAGCCGCGCCCTGCAGCTCGGGGTGCTGCCCTCGGCCAGGGTGGCCTGGCTGGGCGTGTGGCACCGCCCCACCCTCGGGGCCTGGCGGGAGGCCCCTGCAGATGGCAGGCATCTGTTTGCTGAGGACACCCCCGTCCTGGCGGGGCTCAGGGCTTAGGAGCTGCCTGAAGGCGCCCCGAAGACACCCAGCCTCGTTGCTTCGGGCCCCCCCCGCCCCCCCCCCGTGCCAAGGGGTTGCTGAAGGCCCCGCCCAGTGGTCCTGGAGGCACCTGCCCGGCCCTGCCCACGGCCCTAGGGCCAGGATTCCGTGAGCCCCTCGCCCAGGCCTGGGCACCATGGGCCGCGCCCTGAACAGGAGCCCACGTGATCCCAGCCCCCCTCCCTCCCCGGCTCCTCCACTGGCGGGCGCCTGCCTCTCCCGCCCCCACGCTCCTGGCGGGAAGGGGTTCCTATGGCACCCCTTCCCCCGCACACACTTAGCTCACTGGCAGCCCATCTGCCCCAGACGGGCAGCAGCAGGCGCCTGCAGGCACAGCGGTGCCCGAAGCAAGCTGCCAGCGGGCCGGGCTGCGGCAACTGCTCCTGGCGGGGCGGGGCCCTCAGCCAAGGCCAGGTCAGGGGAGCCCGCCCTGCCCCACACCCACCAGGCTGAGCGCGAGGGCCAGGGCCGGGAGGCAGCGCTGCCCTCGCAGCCTCCGAGCCTCCCCTGTCAGGCTCCAGCTGCTGGGAGGGAGCCCATGGCTGCCCCTCGAGGGCCGGGGTGCTGCGCTCCCCGACTGCCCGGGGAAGGCTGGAAGGCCGCGCGTGCCCTTCCTCACGGAGGCAGGTGGAAGCCGCGGGTGACTCCTGAGGACCTGCCCCCCGGACAAAGCCTGGGAAGGGGGCCCAGAGCTCTCCCCGGGGACCTGCAGCCACGCTCCGGCAAGCTCTCCCCTCTCGGCCACCCAGGCCCGCCCTGGCCTCCCGGCCGCAGGCTTCTCCACGGGGCCCCTCAGTCCACCTGGTCCCCTCGGCCTTCCACCGTGGATGGGGGCAGGGCGCAGGGCAGGCCAGGGGCCCTGGGGCCCGGCTTCCAACCCTGAACCACCGACTCTCTCCGGGGTGCCTGGGCGGGCAGCCTCGTGTGCACGGCAGCAGCCCGGGGCCGGGAGGAGGCGCGGGCGGAGGGCTGCGAGGGCAGGGCCGGGCTCTGGTCTGTCCCCGGGCTCCAGGAGCGCAGAGGAGCTCCCGGGGGCCCTGCAGAGCACTGAAGGGGAGTCCAGCTGTGCTCTGGGCTGCAGCCCCCCCCCACCGATGGGGTGCACACGGCCTCCTCCATCCCCCACAGAAACAGAAGAGATCAGCGGAGCCTGGAGCCTGGGGCTCCGACTTGCTTTCAGCAGAACCTCCTGGTTCCGGAAGGGACGGGACCTCCCCACGGCCTGCGCGGGGACTGCCCGGCCTGCCTTGCCCGTGGCCTTCCGCCTGGCATCCCCGGGAGAGCTTGGGGAGGTGCGGGGCTAGTGGGAGCGGGCCGCCCAGGCAGGGGACAGATGGCGTGACCCCTGAGGGTCCCTTTAGCTGAGACCCCAGAGCCACGGGGACTCAAGCTCACTGCCAAGTCCTGCCCACGGGTCACCCCGGCCGGCTCCTCCCCGCCAGCGCCCCCGCGGCCCCCGCGTACACACACTCCCGTGTGCACACGCCTCCGGCCGCCTCTGCTCCCTCGTCTTGCATGTTTTGCTTCAGCAGGGCTCGAATGGGGACACGCTGCTCTCACAATTGGCAGCTTCCTCCGACCCCCACCCCCCGAGATGCCATATGTCAGTGTCATGAATAAGCACGAGGCTCGGGCTGGGGGCTGGGAAGTGGCAGCTGTCAATCATCCTCAGAGTGTGGGGCACCCACGGGTGCAGGGCCACCCACCACAGCAGCGGGCCGGGGGCCGAGCACAGGCGGGGCGGGGGCAGCGCGGGGCCTCATCGGGAGGGACGCTCCCCAGGCACCAGGGCTTGCCTGACAAGAGGCAGAACCCACGGGCGGGCAGGTGACCCTGGGCGTGGCCAGAGCCCCCACCTGCCCGCAGCCTCTCGCTGCCCAGGTGCCCCGGCCTGCCGGTGCCACCTCCTCAGGACACCCTTCTCCTGCCGGGCCGCAGCCTCGCCCTGCTCCCTCCTCCAGCACAGGCTCCACGGACCACCGTTGGTGGGTCGGGGCCCAGGCCTCAACCTGTGGAGGGGGTGACTCAGCCAGTGCCCCTCTGGGCTGCTCGCTCCTCCTCACGACCCTCCCGGGAACAAGGGCCCCCACCCCTGTTTACAGGCAAGGACGCCGAGGCTCAGGGGCTTGCAGAAGCCACCCCACGCCCTCAGCTGCGTGCGGCCACCATCTGCGCAGCCGGCGGTTCTTGGCCAGGGGCGCCGAGCACTGGGCCCAGGAGCTGCTCCGAGTCCAGGCTGGTGCCTGGTGCCTGCCGCACCCTCTTCCCGAGACCTGTCCCTGCACCCTCCCCCACGCGCCCCTCCCCAGAAGTGACCCGCTTCTCTGCCCCCGAGGGCGCCCTCGCCCACCTTGTGTCCTCCAGAGACCGCCCAGTCGTGGGCACTGGTCTCTCCTCCCCCGCCCGGCGGCCCCACCCCAACCAGCAGTGCCTGGCTCAGCCTCACCCAGCGGGTGACCGCGAACGTCCGCACAGGCAGGCGCTGCCGGGATGGGCGTCGGGGAGACGGATGGGCGTCCGAGGACGCCCGGGCCCCGCTGGAGGCCGGGGCGGAGGGATGAAGCTTGGGGACGACTGGCCGCCCCGGCTGTCGTGGGATGGATTCAGCTGGCGTTTCCCAAGCTCAGTCCCGAGTGGGCTGCTGTGGAGACCCTGGTGTGCCCGCCCGCCCGGCTGCCGGTGCTCGTGCCCAGAGAGAGCTGCAGGTGACCAGCAGACGCCTGGTCGCCGAGCCCCGCCGGCACCGAGGCGGCGGCCAGGAGGCCCGACGGGCCTTGGGAGCCGTGTCCGAGACCGGAGCCACCCGGAGAGCCGCCACAGCCACCAGTGCCCACCTCGGTGCCCCAGGTGGGTGTGCCTTCCCGGCACGGGGCTGGCTTTCCACTGAGGCACCCCCTCCCCATACAGTGGGTGGGGGCCGACTCCCCCTCGGGCTCCAGGTTGGACACGTCCCCACTCCAGCCCCCCGTCAGTGATGCCTGGGGCCTGTGGCTGAAGCCTGGGCAGAGCCGGGTGTGGTCCCGGGGTGTCAGCAGGGCCTTGGGGACAGGGAGGCTCCTGGGACCTGCCGCAGAGAGGGCGGGCGGGTGAGCGCAGCCACCAGCCAGCTCTGCCCCTGGGGAGTGGACACACACCTGCCGTGGGGTAGGGTGGTGTGAACTGGTTCATCCCGGGTGACTGGAGAGTTCTCGCTTCAGACACCCACAGATCAGGACTCACGGCCGTCTGGAGCGCGGTGTGAGCCAGGGTGTGCCGAGCTGGTGGTGGACGGCCTCACCAGCCCGTCGGGGGCAGGGGCGGGTGCTGCCCAAGAGGGGACTGTGTGAAGGGAGGAGGCGGGGGCCATCAAGGCCTCGTGTCGGAAGTGACCCCCCCCAAATCTGCACCTGCACAGGCTGTCCAGGCCCACCGGGCTCCGTGTGGTCAACGGACCCGGGTCACGGGGGCCATCCTGGAGGCTGGCGGCCACGGGCCCGGAGAAAACGCCATCTGTAGCGGCCTGATGTTTTCATCGACCAAAAGATTTCGCTTTCCAGGGCAGGGCTCGGGGGAAAGTAAGTAATGAGCACAAAGAAAATAAACCAAACCCCAAACACAAGGCCATTAAGGCCAGGAAAGCCCTCCCTGCCCCTGGGATTCCCCTGTCGGGCGGGGAGGGCACGGAGAGAGGGCCCAGCCCCATCCAGTGACAGCTGTGCCCCGGCCTCCGCCTGATGCCCACGCTGCCCCACGGCCGGCCCCGCAGCCGCCGCCGCCGGCAACCACGTGACGGGACACTGAGCAGTGGCCCCGGGCTCCGGCGGCGAGCTGGGGACCGCGGGCCTCGCTCCATCATTCCCGGACACCTCGCCTGGTCATCGCGCCGTTCATTTGGGGGTCGGCGCTGCCGCACGCCTGTCTGTGCTTTTAATTAACGATTTGGTAAAACTCCACACGGGGCCTGGCCAGGGCAGTGCAGCGGGGTGGCTGCTGGGCTGAGCCATCCCTGGCTGGGTGGCCCCCGCCCCAGCAAGTGCAGGCTCCCCCAAGGGTCCCTACAGCACCCCGCTGCCTCCCGACGGGGCACCAGCCTGGGGCCGGCCGGGTGGGGGAAGGGTGTGTGCAGCTGGGACAGGGGAGCGTGGGCCAGGCTGCTGGGCACCGCAGCGGACACCTCCCTCCTGCCCCAGGCACCACCGCTTCCCCGAGACACCGGCCCTCCAATCCCAGCGCCAGGAGAGAGGCGCAGCGGTGAGGGGCTCACCCCGGCACACAGAGCCTGCGCGGCCGGAGGCCTTGGGCTGGAACCCGGGGCTCGGCATCCTCGCCCGAGCCCCTCCCACAGGTCAGGGAGCCCTGGAAGCCCCTCTGGGCCCTCGCGGAGGCGGCGGGGAGACAGAGCCCGAGCGCCGTGTGCGCGGTGACTGGGCCCCAAGGTCAGGCTGCGCCCCCGGGAGCCACAGCTCCCACCGGGACCTGAGCAGCTGGGACCCAGGAGCGTGGCTGAAGGGCCCAAGGAGCAGGATCAGGCGGAGGCCCGACGAGCGGAGCAGTGGGGTCCTCGGGCCAGCCTGGGCCTCCTCCTTGGGGTCTGGCCCTGGCCACTCCCAATCCCGGTGGTTTCCCGCTCGCTCCTGGTTGCCTGGGAAGGAGAGCGAAGGGCGGACCGGCGGGGTCCTGAGGGGGAGCCCCGAGGCTGTGGGCCTGCATCGGCAGCCTCTCCCCACCTGACGGCGGCCCCGGGCAGGCGCAGGGGCCGTGCACAGGGAGTCTCTGCCGACGTGAATTATTGAGCGGCTCCAGCCCTGTTCTCGGCCCTGGGGCGGGCTGTGGCCAGCGGAGACGGACGTCATCTTAGCCCTATTTTTAAGGTTCTGTGGGAAGGAGCCGAGAAGCCAGCACACTTAGGGCTCCCGTGCCCTCCTGCGCCTGAGCGAGGGAGTGGGGCAGGGCCCCAGGGGTGGGGGAGCTTAGGCTGCTCCTTCCCACCCGCTCAGCCCCCCCGCCCCACTTTCCGGGTCTCCTTTGAGTGGCCACCGTGCCCACCCAGTCCCCATCTGGCCCTGTCTCCACCCTGGCCCCTGCACCCCCGCCCCCACCGTCTAGAAGCCGTGGGCTGCACCCCGATGCCTGCAGTGTGGACGCTGGGCTCTCCTCCTCACCCCGACCTGGCTGGGCTGGAGGCTCGCACCCACCTCTGCCCCCAACCCACCACCCTGAGGCAGGCCCTCAGCCAAGGCCCCGGTGGGCCTGGATCAAGGGGTGGGATGGGATTCGCACCCCTGGGGGCCTGTCTGCTTGGGGAGGGTCAGAAGCACGTCAAGAGGGTGACATGCCCCTTCCGCCATCCCTGGGACTGCGCCCCCAGCTGCTCACCAAGCGGTCACGGCTGGGGCCTCGGGGGAGGCGCGAGGCCGCCTTGGAAGCCACTCAGGACCAGGCTGAGCCGGAAAAACGGAAACCCGGTTGACGAACGTCGGGGTGGGAGTGGGCCCACCGCCCTCCGCTTGGCAGAAAGAGGAAGGATCAGGAGTAACTGTGGCCACCCGGGCGCCGCGGACGAGATGGAGGCTCCCAGCACACAAGGCGGGGGGGCGGGGGGTCAGCGCAGACAGAGCTGGGGAAGCCGCCCAGGGGAGGTGCTCCCCACCCCGCCGGGGCCAGCATCACACGGTCAGAGGTGGGCAGGGGCGAGCTCCGACCCACATCCCCGGGGCCCGGGGAGACCGCAGCGGCGCCAGCAGACGGAGGCCCTGCTCCAGGCGCGCCCAGGGCCCCGGGAGGCCAGCGCAGGCCGCGTCGGGTGCCCTCCGGAAAGGCAAGAGCGGCCCCACCGCGCTAAGCTCCCGTGAGTCAAGGGACCACATCAAGGGGGCGCAAAGACGCGACACGCGGGGGTGTCTGTCAGTTCCGCAGCTGGCAGGGGCTGGCGCCAGGACGCACGCGAGCGCCCCGACAGGGCGGACAACCCGGTGCTGGCCGGGCAGAGGCCCGAGCAGACACTTCTTAGGGGAGGGCGCAAGCAGCCAGCAGGGGTGCGGGGAGGCAGGTGCCGGCGAGGGGCGCAGACCCTGCGCGCTGTGCCCTGTGGGGACACCGGATGGCTCGGCCCCCGTGAAGAGTCTGGCTGCTCCCCTGAAAGTCAAGCCCAGAATCACCAAAGACCCAGCAATTCCACGCCGAGCTGTATACCCGGGCACCGGGGCAGAAACCCACGCAGAACTCGGGGCCCACGGCAGCGCTATCACGGCGGCCCTGTCAGACGACCCCCCCCAGGGGAGCGGGCGGAGGCGACGGGGGCCCCCAGACGATGCGTGTGACTCAGCCGGGAGCTGCCGGGCCGAACCTCGCCGGGGCCGGACGACCTTGACGCGGGGCGGGAGAAGCCGCGGCGCCCGTGATTCCGCTCCCGCGAGGGCCGGGGGTGCTGTGGACATCCCCGAGTCTCCAGGACCTGGACGCTTGGCACGGCCCGGTCTGCCCAGCCCTTGCCCGGCCTGCATCCTGGGGTTCAGGGTGTGAAGCCCAGCTTGGCAGATGAGGCCCCCCCCACCTTCCGGCAAATTTCCCCAAACCTGACAAAGCAGGGGTGTGGCCCCGGGCAGCGCTGGGGCACCAGGGGCGAGGCGAGCCAGAGCGTGTTGGGGGCAGGGTCGCGCACCCCGCTCCTTCTCGACACCGAGGAGAACGGAAGTGACCGGTGCGGCTGGGCGGGTATAAAATTGACAATAGGCCAAAGCACAGGAGGTGCAGCAGCGTGTGTTCAACTGCGGCGGGGGGTGGGGGGGGGGTGGGGTGGGCCACGGCGCACACGCGGGCCCGGCACACGCCCTGGAGTCCAGAGCCGGCTGCCGGCAACCCGGAGCTGCCCCGGGGCGCCCGAGGGCAGTGTGGTGCCTGCTTCACCCGAGGAGGGTGTGGCAGGCTGTGCCCCAGGGCCTGGGCTCCACTAGCTGTGGGGGCCCTGCCCCTCCGGAGGGTGGGTCATTGTCCCAGTGGGGGGTGGCCGAGGGTCTTCAGGGGGTTGGCTCTGCTCCAGGCCTGCCGCCCTCGCCCTCCTGCTGCTGGGCGCCTGGGTCTGCGGCTCTCCGGTCCAGCCTGGGGCCTCGACAGCGGGCTGGGGGGGCCTCCCTTCACCTGCTGGCTCTCCTGAGCCTCCCTTGGGGCTCACTTTTGGTTTCTGTGGCTTCTGGCTCCTGCTGATGACAAGGGGCAGGGTCAGCGGGAAAGGTCAGAGCCAGCCCAGCACCAGCAGCCCCGGCGATTCCCCTGGGGGCCCTGGGAGCCACAGCTGCCCTGGACCCTCAGGCCGCTGGTGGAGCAGGGGTCCCTCCGGCTAGCCAGGTCGCACCGCCCAGGAGCGGTGAGGGTCCCGGCCACAACTCCCCAGGGTCTCAAGCAGCAGGGCCTGGAGGAGCAGCTTGGGCAGGGCTGGGCAGCTCTGGCCTGGGTGCCCTGCTAGGGTGTGGGCAGGTGCGAAGGCTGGGCTGGGATTCCACATGCCACGGCCCAGCCCTGTGCCCCAGCCTCCTCTGCCAAAAGGGCCACGGAAGACCTGTCTGCAGCCGAGGGGCTGTCCCTGGCAGGAGTGTGAGGATCAAGGCCCACCACAGCCTGGCCCTATGCCACTGTGCCGGGCTCCTGCCACATGAAGGCTGTGGGACAATTACTGCACCTGCCGCACAGAAGGGGAAACTGAGGCACGGAGCACACAACACAGTGAGCGGTGCAAGGCTGGGGGCTGAAGCCCCAGCTGATCTGGATACCCCTCTCCAGAGCCCGTGGCCAGTCTCGTGGCAGGGGGGGGGTGCCTCATGGGGGCAGCTCTGGGGGGAGGTGGGCCCCGGGTGTCCTGCATCCTCCTGGCTCAAATGTCCGCCCTCTAGGGGGTCTGCAGTCCCCCCCCACCAGCCTGCGGCTTCAGTATGGAGAGACTGAGCCCCAGAAGTGGCCCTGCCAAGCCTCACCTCTCCAGGGCCGGCGCGGGGGCACCCAGGGTCCTGCGGATGTAGTCTCGGGAGCGGATGTCAGCCTGAGGGAGGGCTCAGTGAGATGTGGTGGCCGGACCCCAGCCGGCCTCTGGACAAGCCCCTGTGGGGTGGACTGTCCCTGTCCCCCAGAATGCCCAGGGAGCCGTGTGGGCGGGAGGCAGCCCCTCTGGCTCCAGCTTGAGGGCACGGGCTGGGGGTCCCGCCCCGCCCTTCAGCTGGAGCCGCCGGCACTCCTCAGCCTTAAGGTTTTGCTTGGGTCCAGCGTTTCTCTGCTGAATCCTCCTCCTCCCAGAAGCCTCCCAGCCCAGCCATGTGTTGCCACTTGGGGCTCGTCATCTGTCTCCCGAGTAGCGTCAGCCACCACCCCATCCCCGGTCTGGGAGAGGAAGTGCGCCTGTGGGCCGCGGGTGGGACTGGGCTGACCCAGGACGGTGCTGCCTGGACTCCCCACACCGGCCGCAGCCTCAGGACCACGGCACGGGAAGCTCCTGATGGTCCCCCCTTCAGAAAACAGGTGCGTGCACAGGGTGGGCAGGGGTGCTCTGGGGGGTGGCGCCCTGGGAGGCGATGCCACACCCCCTGCCCCCCGCGGCCGCCCTCCCGGCAGGAGCAAGCCCAGGCCTGGCACCAGGGGCAGCCTCCTTGGCCCAAAGGCCTGGGAGAAGGCAGGCGCCACCCGCCTCTCCAAGTTTCCAGCAGAGTCTGGGCGTGAAGTCAGAGGCATGTGGGCAGGAGCGCGGGCCCAGGAAGAAAACGGCCAATGCCGCCGGACGGGCCTGCACCCCACTTCCAGGAACGATGGGGGCGGGGGCACCGACCGGGGGAGTCACAGCCCCTTCTCCGGGGCCGGCCAGTCCTGCCCCGGCCAGAGCTCGAGGCCCTCGGAGGCCGCCCCACCGCAAGGAGGGGACAGACCAGCCTCGCCGGCCCGCACGACAGAGGGAGGCTGGGCGAGGGCCCGGGCCCGGGCCCGGGCGGGTCCCACAGGGTGCCCGCGCACGCCGCAGAGGCCCGAGAGGGGAGCGGGAGGCTGAGGCTGGCGGGAGCAGGACGGGCCCGGAGAGCTCCGCAGCCTCAGGCCGCTGCCGCCACCTGGTGGCCGTCCACGGCACAGCAGCCCGGGAGGCGCGGAGGGGCAGCAGGGCCAGACCCCATGGCCGGGATGCCCACCCCCTGCCGGCGGCCCACCCACCTGGCGCACGGGCTCCGGGATCCGGAACCTGCAGCAGCCGTGGGTCAGCCGCACGGCCGCCTCCAGGCTCATCTTGTGGCCCACCGAGACGTAGAGGGGCTTAGTGCTGTGGTCGTGGCTCCTCAGGGCCTGGGACAAGGAAGGCCGGGTCAGGGCGCTGGGGGGACGCGCCTGAGGCCCAGCCACCGGGTCAGCGGGGGTGGGGGCCAGGATGGGGCAGCAGCTGGAGCCTACAGGGTGTCTTGGGGTGGCCGAAGGGAGTGGGGGCAGTGGGTGAGTTCCACAGGAGCCCCCTGGGGCTGCGGTGGAGAAAATGAAGGGGCAGTCGCCTCTCGGCCGCAGGAGGAGGGGTGGTGGGGGCTGGCGCGGTTCATGCGTGCGGCACATGCGGGGGGCACGGCAGGCCACTCACCATGCCCAGGACGGCCCCAGAGCCACCCGTGAGCGTGAATGTGTCTCCTCCCGCCCGCAGGTGGCGAATCTGCAAAGAGGAACAGCCTCGGGGATGTCTCCTGGGGACGCCAGGCCGGCAGGTCTTTGAAGCTCAACCCCCCGGCAGGACATGGCTGCCCGGCCCGCAGGAGCCTGGCAGCACTCCCACCCTGTCCACTGAGCGCGCTGCTCCCCCTGCTCATGGATGGTGGGCCTGGGAGGGGTGGCCAGGGCCCAGGGGGCTGTGGGCACAGAGACTAGCTGATGGGAGAGCTGGCTCGGGGGCCTGCTTCAGGGAAGGTGGCTGCTGCGCCCTCAGTGCCCACCCTAAGAGGCAGGTGCCAGGACGTGGGGAGCCCAGCAGGGCCTGGAGGCCGGGCGGGAGGGCACAGAACCCGAGGGCTGGGAACGCGCAGGCGGCGGGAAGCTGAAGCCAGCAGGAATCCAGGAGGGAGGGGCACACAGAGGAGGGTCCTTCTCAGCGGCCCCCAGGACGGGGTGAACAGGCAGCGCCCAGCCCACTGAGGAGCCCACGGACAGCACCCAGCCAGGCCATCTGCGCCTGGTGCCCTCGAGTCCCAGGCTGCGCGGACGGCCCTACCCGCTCCTTGTGCTGGGCGTTGTTCTCCAGCCCGTCCACCTGCAGGAGCTTCTTGGCCACCCCAATGCAGGGTAGGTCCGTGAGGATGCCCAGGTGGCAGGCGACCCCAAAACCTGCAGGGACAAAGGGTGAGGCGGGGCGCAAGCTGGCAATGTGGAGGGGAGGGGTGGGGCACGCGGGACCTCGCCCTGGGCAGGAGGGCTGGGGACAGGCTTCGGAGGGCCGGCCCTGCTTCGGCCGGGGCCCTGGAGCTCACTGCACCAAGAGGACACGGCCTTCCCCGGCAACTAAGAAACTCGAGGGAGCTCCGATACCGCTTCTGTTTTCTGGCACCTTCCACTCTCCGTCCCCCGTGGGGCCACTGTCCGGCCTCTGCTTCCAAATGCCCACATGCTGGGGCTCCCGCCAGGCGGCCCACACTGCACCTGCCCTCTTCAGCTTGGGGCCACATGCTCCTCCCAGCCGCCCCCACCCCGGCCTGTCTGAGGGGAACAGCCTGTGTCCCTCAGCCCTCCCACCCAAGGCTGGGGTAGGGGGTACAGTGTCCTTGGCCCGCCGGCCTGGGCAGGGCTGCAGGATGCGGACGCGCATGGGGGGGAAGGCCCACTGGGCATGGTGCTGGATGCGGCACTCAGAGATGGGCCAGCGCCTGCTGGGGCCGGGGCAGGCAGGAGAGATGGGCGAGGAGGAGCGGGGGGCTTTACTGAGTGGGGTGCTGGCAAGGAAAGGCCCGGGAGGCGGGGGGCTGGGCTGAGGCGGAGGGCCAGGCAGGGCGCGGTGACAGCGGGCAGCAAGCACTCCGGCCCGGCCCACAGGCCATCTCGGGGGCAGAATCACCTCGGTGGTGGAGCACCCCGTTTCCATCCACAAGAAGAACCTGGAAGGACCACAGCGACGTCACGCGCGTGTGCGCCCCACCCCTGGGCTGGCTCCTGGCTGCTCCAGCCCAGCCGGTACCTGCCTGGGGCATGAGGTGGGGCTCCTTCTCCCGCAGCCGCTGCACGGCGTCCACCAGGAAGGGCACCTCTCTGAAGGCCAGGAAGCCCGACACGTAGGGGGCCGTCAGGCTGACCATGCGGCAGTCCTCATACACCACCTGCCACCAGGCGCCAGGTCACGGTGGCGCGGCCCTCGCCCCGCACCCGCCAGCACCCGCCAGCCCTTCCGCTGTCAACGCCCTCGCTGCGGCCCCCTGAGCCCCGGCTCCCCTCCCCGCCTCCGCCCCCGGGGCCAGCACGGGGGTCTGGCAGGAAGAGCAAGGCGAGGGCCGCCTGCCCTGGAGCACAGCAGGGCTCCGCCTGGGGACCGGGGAGGACAAAGCTCCAGCAGTGGCCTCACGCCCGCCCGGGGACCCGGATGGGCACTGACAGGGCCGGGAGGGCAAGGCGGGCCCCGCGAGGGCGCCGAGGGAGAAAGGCGGCGCTGGGGCTGCAGCTGCTCAGGGAGGCCCTGTGGGAACTGGAGGAGGCCGGCCTGGGCGGGTCGGGGAGCCCACACGGCCAGGAGCTAGACCCCAGAGCTGCCAAGACAGCTCCCTCTCTGGGGCCTCCCTGGCCGGTTGCTCCCCAAACTGCACAGCCCTGGCAGCGTGGCGGGGTCGGCCCCGCGCGCGCCCGTGAGGCACTGAAGGGGCCGGCTCAGAGCGCAGGCCCGGCGGGTCTTCGCCCGGATGGGGGCTTTCGGGTCTCCAGCGGCCCTGCCTCGGGGGGGCTCCCCTTCCACAAGCCACGGAACCCCGGGCCC
This sequence comes from Talpa europaea, assembly GCF_964194135.1. Lineage (NCBI taxonomy): Eukaryota > Metazoa > Chordata > Mammalia > Eulipotyphla > Talpidae > Talpa > Talpa europaea. The sequence continues at coordinate 135,847,967 of NC_140074.1, read as the reverse complement.
GTGACCCCAGGGCGGCCGACCAGCAGGGGAAGGCCCGGCATGGCCGGGGTGTCCGGGATGGTGGCGGCCACTTCTGTCTGGACGTCCAGCCCCAGGAAGTGGCGATGACAAGGGGCCGGGCCGGGGGCCCATCTCTCGCCAGGGGCACCGAGCCCTGTGCGCTGCGCTGGGCCACGGGGGACCCGGCCGGGACTCGGCGGGGCCAAAGCGGCCTCGGGGAAGACGCTGCTTCTGCAGAGCACCAGCGTCTCTGCCTCCAGGGGACGCGGCTGCAGGGGAAGCAGCCCCGCCCTCTGGCGGGCTGAACACAGGCGAGGAAGGTGAATGCCCCCCCCCCCCCCCCCCCCCCGCGGCCCGCAGTCCCCACTCTGGCCTTGAACTCGAACTCCGGACAGAAACGGTCCAAGAGCTGGAGGCCATGAATGAGCTGACAGAGAAACAGAAGGAAAGAGAAGCTCGCGCGAAACCAAGAGGGAGCCGCCCCGCCCCCAGGCCGCGAGACCCAGGGCTGACCCAGGGCGCAGGGCCAGGCGGGGTATGGCCTTAGCTGTGCTACCACCATGAGCCCACAGAGGTCGCGCTTGGGGGCCGAGGGGAGCTGCCCACACACGCCCCCACCGACAGGGGCAGGCGATGAAGTAGCCCCCATGGACCAAGGCTCCCGGGGCAGCGTGGCCACACTCATGGAGTCTCCCGGGAGGGAAGGAAGCCCCTGTGTCTCCTCCGCGAGTAGCACCTCCGGGCTGGCCCCGGCCTGCAGGCCCCTCAAGCGCCTGCAGCCGTGAAGGATGCGCTCCAGCTCCCCAGCCGGGCCGCCTCCGTGGAAACTCCTGCACGGAGTGGCTGGGGGAGCGGGTGCGCGCCAGCGGGGGCTCGGCGGGGCCGTGTTCTGCCACCCAAGGCCTCGATGGCCGCAGGCAGCCCCAGGGACTCCCTGGCCACTGGAACAGAACACCCGGCGGTGCCCTGGAGGCTGCGTGGGGGCTGCGGGAGGGGCGCGGGCCAAGGATTCCTGGTCAGAGGGCGGACCCGTCCTCAGGATCAGCGCCTGGCCCGCCCGTGCTGCGGGATCCAGGGGACTGTTCATCAGGCCGATGTCCTGGTCGTGCTCTGGGGAACCTTCTCTGGTGAGTGGGGGGCTCTGAAGTCACCTCTTGAAAGATAACTTTATTGAGGGGTCCCTTTCACCGCCGGTCACCTGTCTGAGGTGCAGGGCTCCGGAGCAGCAACCGCCGCCACGACCTGACCCAGAACATAACACCCTAAGATACCCCTCACCTGCACCCCCCGCACACCTGACTGCGCCTCTGAGCCCTGGGCAGCCAGGACCCCAGGTCCTGCCTCCGGGAAAGGGCCTGCGGAACCCACTTCTAGACATGCTCCAGGAGATTCTGGGGCGCAGACGTGCGGCTGGGCACGTGGGGACCCCGTACCAGACCGTCTGAGCCCAATGCTGACCACACCCCAGGAGCGGACTCCGCGTGGATGGGCGCAGAGGGACGCCTGTGACCCGCCGCAGGGCCTGGCGGGGGCGGCGGGTGAGGAGCGCCAAGGCCTCAGGAGCTGCTGGCTGACTCCGGCTGCCATAGGTCGCCTGTCTATTCCGGAGCCTTCCACGCGCCAGGCACCGGGCAGGGCTGACCTGCGGCAGGAAGACGGGCTCCTGCCCGGGGGGAGGGCACGGCAGCAGGGAGACGACGGCGCCAGCCCGGGCGAGGAGGAGAGGCCTGAGAGCAGCTCCCGCTCCCCGACCAGGCCGGTCAGCGGAGGACCTACAGGGGCGGGGCGGCCAGGCTCTCCGGCCGGGGCGGACCCATCCCCGCCCGCCGGGCGCAGAGCGCGAGCAGCTGGGGAGCGCGGAGCCCCCCCGCCCGGCGCAGGAACAGAGCCCCAAGGGTCTTCGGGCTCCTCCGGGCACCCGCCGACCGCGAGGTCAAGCGTCGTGAGCGGACCCGGCGGTGACAAGGCCACATTCGCTGTCGGGACCAAGCAGAAGGGACGGCGCTGGGGCCACCCCGGGCGCGGGGCGCAGCGCGGTCCCCCCAGGGCCGGGAGGCGCAGCCGGCAGGGGCCGGGCAAGCCCGAGGCGGAGCCGCCGCGCCCGCGCTCCGGGCTCCGGGCTGGGCGGCGGGGGGCGCCACGGCGCCGGGGAGCCCGGAGCCGACGGCGGGGGCCGGGGCCACCCCGGGACGGCAGTCGCGGCCTCGCGCGCCCGCGGTACCTCGAGCGCGGGGAAGCTGAGCACCACGAGCGAGGCGCAGGCGCGGGCGCGGTCGCCGCGCGCGAAGGACACGTCCAGGCCCCCGACCCTGCGCAGCCCCGCGAAGGCGGGGGCCCGCTGCCACGCCTCGGTGTCCCGGGCCACCACGCGCGCCCGCAGCCGGGCCTGCTCCCTGCGGCAGACACGCGTCTGAGGGCCCCGCGCGGCCTCCCCCGGGTCGCGGGGCGCCCCCCGGCCCCCCGGCCCCCCCGCCCGCGCCCCCGCGCGGAGCCGGCAGCGGGCGCGCCACCCCGCGGACTACGACTCCCGAAGGCCCCTTCGCCTCCGCGCCGGAAGCGGACGCGGGCCCGCCGCGCCACAGCCGGAGCGGGGCGAGGTCGGAGGCCCGCGCCGGGCCGCACCGCCCCCGTCTCCGGATCTTGCGCACCCGCCAGCCCCGTTACCGTTTCCAGAGCGACAGTGTCTCCTGGGGCGGCCGTCCCGACGCCTCCTCCGCCATGTCGCGGCGCCGGCGCCTTCCGTGGCGTCACTTCCGGCGGCGCCCCGCGCAGGCGCCGTGCTGCCCCTGGCCCCGACGGCGCTGTCTGACGGGCATCGGAGGGGCCTGCCGCCGGGAGGGGCCTGCCGCCGGGGCGGGGCCTGCCGCCGGGAGGGGAGGAGCCGGCCGCCGTGGGGGCGGGGCCTGCCGCCGCGGGTAGCCCCTGAGGCCCGAGCGCCGTTTTAACTGTGCTGTGTGTTCTCCTAGGGGTGCTGATGGGGTAAGGGCTGCAGTCGGAATGTAGAGGAAAGTGCCGAGGTAGCAGTGGACTTGGGGTTCGGGGAAGGCTTCATGGGCCCGTTTGGCAAGTGGCAGGGCCTGGGGGGGTGAGTGCTCTAGGTGAGCCCCCATGCACCCCAGGTGGGGGGTGGGCCAGTCCTTGCGCCACCGCATTGAAGTGCTTCCCCGGAAAGGAGGTTGCGGCAGGGGTGAGGGGCTGGCGGGGGTCCTGGAGCTCGCGCATGGGGCCAGCCGGGAGGAGCGTCAGCCTTGAAATCTCCAATCAGGTGGGGAGGGCGCCCCAGGTCCTGGCGGGGGCTCCGGTTTCACCAGCCCCAGACGGTGTCCTGAACTCCACCACTGCCTCCGAGGAAGCGGGGTCCTGCTGTCCCGCACCCTTCTATTGAGGGGGTGAGCTGAGTGTCACCTGCATTTGCTGTCTGGGGCAAAGCGCCTTTCTGGAGGCTGCCTGTCCAGGGCGCGGCGCCGGTGGCAGTGGGCAGAAAGAAGGTGGTGAGGGCAGCTCCATGTGCAGCTCTGGGCTCAGGCCCCTCCCCTGCGAAGGCCCCCCACACCCCCTTCCCACTTGTGGCCCTCCTAGACCCCAGCCGCGCCCTCTAGCCCCGAGGCTCCACCTATACAACCTGCAGTGAGGCTTGTTTCTAGGTTGGCGCTGTCTGGGCCTGGGCACAGCTGCAGCGGCTCCTGACTGGTTCAGTGGGAAGACAAGATGGCAGAGCCATGGCGGGGCGCATGGGCATCACCCCAGAGGGCAGCGGCCAGCTGGGAAGGTTTCAAGGATGGAATGAGGAGGGACCGACTAGATGGAGGGGAAGGATTCAGGATGCGTGGACCTAAAGGTGAAGCCAGGGGAAAGGTGGGGGGCCAGGCGGCAGGTGCAGTTCCCCGGTGTAAGGGGCAGGAAGGGCACGGAGCAGGTTTTCTATGATCCCATGCAGACGGGTTAGAGGAAAGAGGCCTGGAGCCCTCGGTGACTTTTCAGGCTTTTATTTGGATTTACCAGGCACACGGCCGGCAAGGGGGCCGGGGGGCCGGGAGGCTGGCAGGCCTCCCAGCCCCCAACAAGTCTTGACTCTGTCCGGGCTCTCTGGTTGTCTCTGTTTCTCTGCCCTCCTGCCTCTCTTCTCTCGGCTTCTGTTGGCATCCCCGTGACGACGCCCTTATAGGCCCAGTCTTAGCCCAGGTGAATCCCATCAACATAGGCCCACACCCCACTCCAGGTGCCGCCATCAGGCATTCAGGACTGCAGGGATCTGTCATCCATCCTAATGGCGGGAGAGCAGGAAAGCCTGATGCTCTACCTCACCCTACACCCGGGTTTGGGGTCTTAGGTCTCTCACCTGCCTTTAGCTCCTTTTACCGAAGAGCCTGTTCCCGCCATGCACTCGCCGCCAGCCAGGCCTGCTCTTCTCCAGGGAAGGTATTCGGGCAGCAGCTTGGAGGACGGCTGCTGCCCCCGGGCTCGGGCGGGCCTGACACCACCTGCGCCCTGGCAGCGGTGGCTGTGGCAGGGGAAGCCCCGCCGTCTGCCCGAGCACCTCGTAGGCCAGGTGCACTTTCTGTCCAGAACCTTCTGCTTTAGGACACGTCTACAGGAGCATTTCTACCCAAACACAACCATTCACAAAGGCCTCCTTCATGTCTCTTTGCCTTAAAGAGAAACTCAGTCCCGACACAGGATTCTTTGGCAGCAAAACTCGTTTATTAAGACAGGCGGACACGTACAACGAGGCGTGCGGTTGCTTGTGCTGTGCCGGGGCATCTGCGGACGCGCGGGGCAGAGCAGACGCGCCGGCCGGGCGGCTCCGCTCCAGCGCTGAGGTAGCCAAGGCGTCCGGGAGCAGTGGGAGGGCTGGACCGCCGGGAACGGGCAGAGGGAGGCAGCCGCTGCCTCGGCAGCCCCACCGCGGGCCCCTGGGGCTCCCACCCGAGGCCCGACTTCAACTCGATGGGCTCGTTAACCCATCTAGAATGTGTGTGACAGGCAGGTGGCCTCTGCCTGTAAACAGTTGTCTTCTCAGTGCTAACGGGAGCTGAGCTACCCTGGAGGGGGCGGGAACAGCCCAGAGAGGTGCTCAGTGCCCAAGGGAATTTTGATTTAAAAAAAAAAAAAAGATTCAACATGTTTATGAGAAAAGAAGCCCAAAGCCAGGGCCAGGAGCCTCTTTTCTTCAGGACGTCACTGGTTTTCTGTTCTGTTGCATCTGGTTTTGTGCCTTGGCTGAGACCCCAAAAAAGGAGGCGCTGGCTTCACGTCGGGGAAACACCGCACGGAGCACGTCCCGGCTCCCTCGGCGGCTGGTCGCTCAGAGCCCTGTCGCGGAGATGCCCACGCCCCTGGCACCTTGGGCCCCCGTCGAAGGCTGTCCGCTGCGGACAGGAACTGCCATCAACCCAGCCGTCTCATTGCATAGATGAGGTAAGTAAGACAACAGGTGCTGCTCCGCCCGGTGCTCTTGAGAACAACTTTCTGAGCCTCCCCGAGGCTGGCAGTGAGTCGGGAAGGGGCATCGCTTGGGCGAAAGGCACTTGCAGAGTATTAGGGGGAAGGCAAAAAAGAGAGGCACTTTTTCACATCTTACAAACCTAGAAATCTTTGTAAAACATTCAGAATTTAAAGGAGTGAAAGAAAGCAGAAGGCCACATTCTCTTCTCTGCGTGCAGAGTAAGACAAAAAGACAAAATCGGTGAACCCGTGTTCCGTCCCCACCACGTCAAGGTGGGAGGACGAGGAGGCGGCGGCTGAGGCCCAGGCACAGGCCCGCAGGGCCAGGCGGTTTCCAGGCAGCCCTGGCTGGCCAGGACGACGGCGGTGCCTGTGGTCATCGCCTCTCGACACACACGGTCGAGGGTGCCGGGAACGTCCTGCAGTCGGCGAGACTCTCGGAGAGTGTCCACGGCCCTGTGGTCAGTGCTGGGCCAAGGGCGTCCCTCCGGGAGCCCGCCACGGCGCCGGTCCGGAAGGGTGCCAGGGCGCGCAGAGGCCGCTGGGCACCCCCTATCTCATCTGCCAGTCCCGCTTCAGCTCGGCGGCCGTCTTCCACACGCACACGCAGCTGGAGAGGGGGAGCTCTTCCGGGAACTGTGACTCCACCCCGGGGGGGGCCTCACACTCTTTGGTGTCCAGGTAACTCAGCAGCGTGTCCCGCAGACTGGAACGCAAGGACAAGCGGGCATTAGGTCTGTTTGTGCGTGCGGCCGCGAGGCCCAGCAGCTCTCACTTCTTGGAGTTGCCGGCGGAACCAGCCCCGTCGTGAAGACCCCAGATCGCTCAGCTTCACGGCAGCCCCCCGTAGACTGCCCGACCGGCCCTGGGTTCGAGCGCCTGCCCGCTGCTCCTGCACGCGGAGCCGGGCCCGCCCACATGGCTGCCGGCCGCGGGGGACCGCACCCGGGCTCTGACCTCGCGCTCTGAATGAACAGATCGCATCGCCCCTCGCGGGAGGGGCTGCTTTTTCATCAGGATGTGCTGAATAGGCTCAAAGACTACAAATACCTAGACGTGGGCCGTGTAGCACGATGGAAGAAAATAGGAGTGGCCGCTGTGCTGGCGAGGACAGCTAGACTTTATCTATCTAGCAAAAGCCAAGTTAAATCCCTACGCACACCACACACACAAATAATCTGTTTAACAAGACAACTGCACAAAATAAAAGCGTAAGAACGCAGAAGAAAGCGAGGGGGTGCGGTCTAACCTCATCCGTAAGAGCCTCCTGGGTTATGTCTAGGGAGGCTTTGCAGGAAAATTCTATCCGATTTAGCCCCATAAAATTGAAGACTGAGATCGGACATTTGCAACCCAACAGATTAAAGACTAACCCTCTTTTAAGATGAAGCCAATGATACACAGCCCCCAAGAAAAACGAAGGCCGTCCCGTGGTCCTTCAGAGGCGACAACATAGCTGATGGGCACGAAAAGGTCTCCGCCTCATCAGTGAACGGGAACACGTAAGACGACGTGTCTTGACCTTCATTGGCCAACACGTGCCCGTGCGCAAGACCTGAGAGGGCCCCGGAGCAGCTCCTCCGGCTCCCGCTGCTGGGGCCCCAGGCTGCACGTCCAGCCGCGAGCGCGCGGCTCCCTACCTCCACTTGGGGTTGAAGTCGGCCGGGGCGCGGGGGCCCTTCAGCTTCAGGACCATCAGCTCGTGCAGCTCCAGGAGGAAGGCGTCCAGGTCGGTCTGGTTCAGGAACGCGCGGAGGCGCTTCGTGTCCTCCGGGCTGAGTTCGTCTTTATAGGCGTCGCTGATGTCTGCGAACGGCTCCTGAAGCACAGCGGAGGGAAGACGACCCGTGGCAGCCGCTGGGGGAACCCCCGGGGGGCACCCCCCCCTCCCGGGAGGAGCCGGCACTCACCTTCCTCAGGCGCAGCTGCTGCTCAGACTTGTGTGCAGACAGGAACTGCCAGAGGGCCACGGCGTGGCGCAGCTGACACTTGCTCAGGGCCTGGGGACAGGGGGCTCCTGAGGGCCGGCCCGGCTCGCTCGCCCTCCCGGCAGGCCCGTGCCCGCCCGCCCCCGCGGCTCCTCCAAGAAGCCGGGAAAGGCCTGTCCCACCGCCCAGGCGGGCGTCCACCCTCAGCCCGCTGCTCTCTGCCGCTGGGCGGGGGTGCGCTCGCCTGGCATTCCAGGGGCCGCCCAGACTGCGCTCCCTGCGGGGTGCCCCGGCAGCCGCCCCGTCCCCGGAAGACCCACCGTCAGCACCAGCACCGTCTGATCCTCCATGCGCAGCATGTCCTGCACGTACGTGTTCAGGGCCATGTTCGCATCCCCGCCGCCCGTGCTCAGGAACTTGAGCGCAACCTCCAGCGCAGACAGGGCCTCGCAGGCGTCGCTGTAGGACTGCAGCTGCCCCCCGAGTGCGCTGGCCACCGCCCTGGGCAGGGGCTCCTGGGGAACCGAGAGCAGGACGGCTCGGGCTGTGCTGCGCACGGGCCCTGCTGCCGGCCGGGGACAGGAGTGGGGCCACTGCCGGGGCTGGGACAGGGGCCGCCACAACTGGCCAGCGCGGCCGAAAGCATTTCAGACGCGTCACAGAAACTTTTGTGAGCGCGCCGAGTCCTGAGAACAGCTCTGTGAGGTGACACACAGGGCAACGCGCAGGCCCCCTACCATGTACACCCCCCAACACACACCCCGCACACCCCACAGACAGGGCCCTCTGGTCGGCGCCCGTGGCCAGGGCGTCCGCACCAAGATGTCCACCCACTCCTGCTGGACAGGAGGCTGCTGCCCTGAACGGGGCGTCCCGCTGGCCCTTCGGCAGGAGCGCTGGCTGGGGAGGCGCGGGCGGGATCTCGGGGCCGGCCGGGGACCAGGCGCTGTGACACCAGGGCGGGCAGGGCGAGGGTCCCCGGCTCACCTGCTCCACTTTGCTCCTGATGTCCGCAAAGAGGTGCTCGTAGTTCCAGTCCCGCCGGTACACCAGGGTGGGGATTCCCTGAACAGAGAGGCGGCCTTGGAAATGTGTCGGGGGCTGCACCGGCCCTAGGCGTGCTCCGGGCGGGAGCTTGGCAGGCCCTGCTGTCCCATGCCACTGGCCCGCAGCCCTTGGCCACCTGTCCGCCAGGGGACAGCAGCACAGGGACCTGCACTCGCTTCGGGGGCCAAGCAGAGACCGTGTGGGAGGACACTGAGGGCTGCCGGTGTGTGGATACCCCGTGGGCAGCGGGTCACGCAGCTGGGATGGGGTTGGGCACCGCCCAAGGCCACTCACGCTGGACAGGGGTTGGTGGGGGGCTCCTCTAACGGCCTGAGCCGGAGCAGGACAGGGGCAGCAAGGTGGGCTGGGCGGCAGGACCCGGGCTCTGGGGCAGGAGGAGAGCTGGGGAGAGGGGTGCTGGGCGGGTCGGGCAGCGGGAGGCGGGTGGGGGTGCCTCTGGCAGTGCTCCTGGCACCCAAGTCACTGCCACCAAAGACCTGCGATGTCCGGCCTCCCCTGGACACATGCGAGCTGGACAGCAGGGCCCTAACCTTGAGGGTGAGCCTGGGCTTGCCCTGGAGGAAGCGGCTGGTGACCTGGCGCTGGATCTTCTCCAGGTCAAAGTCCTGCTCGGTCTCCCCGTCCTGTGCCACCTGGTACTGGCAGTTGGAGAAGATGAGGGGGGCCAGGTCCCGCTCCACCTCGTAGCTGATGACGTGCAGGTCAGTGATGTCGGGGGCGTCCACGGAATAGCTGAGGACAGAGGCGTGGGGCTCGGCTACTGGGCGTACACACGGCCGGGACCCCGGGGCCTGAAGCGGGTCCCGGGGCGCTGGCCACGGTCTGAGCGGGTGGCATGCTTTTCCCGGGCCGGCTCTGGGGTGTCCCGCTGGAGACGCCAGCCCCACGGCCTGTGCCTACCTGCCGTTTTCCGGGGAGAACGTCTCCACGGCATAGACCATCTCGTTGTGCAAGCTCATCAGGTAGCTGGCTAAGGCGGTGGAGCAGAGGCCCAGGCCCTGGCGGCGTGGCAGGACGACCTCGAATGCACTGTCCAGGTCCAGGTCGGCGCTGCAGTACTCTTTAGGCAGCTTGATCTCCCCTGGAAAGGGCAGGGTGGCCCTCAGCAGAGACGGGGGCGCCAGGCCGGGCACGGGAGCCACCTGCAGGTGGGGCGAGGGACACTCGGCCCCTCCTCCCGCCTCTCACGTCTGACCCCTCTCAATGCCGAGAGCCCCTTATGAGCCCGCAGTTAGAGGGGCCAGAGGGCCAAGGACTTGCTTTTCCTGCCGTCCTCCACCCGAGTAAGACCCACGGCTGGACGCTGGACACACAGCGCTGCGCAGGACGGCGCGCCAGAGCCCAGAGAGGCCGCGCGGGGCGGGCGGGGGCTCACCGTGGGTCTCCAGCGACCTCCGCAGCCTGTTCCACGTGGCCAGGAAGGTGTTGATCCTGCCGAAGTACTGCTGCCTCAGCCCCTCTGCCGACAAGACGCCCGTTCACACCGCAGCCAGGATGCCCACCTCGCCGAGGCCAAATCCGCGGGGCCCCGCGCTCCTTGGGAGACGCCCCCGCCCGGCACCTCCATGTGCCCACTCCACGCCTCCTTCGGGTGCCGAGGAGGCAAGCGGGAGTCGCGAGGGAGGGTGTGCAAGCTGCCGCAGGCCTCCGCGTCCTCGGACCAACCCGCTGGCCTCCGGCCCGGAGAGGAGGGGCCTGAGCTGCCCGCCCAAGGGGCCCTGATCACCCAGCCCCACGGAGGGGCCTGACCGCCTCGCAGGGTGGCCACACCTGAGTGCTGGCTGTTGATAAAACCTCGGAGGGAGTTGTATTCCACTTCTGGAACGTTCTGGAACCGTTTCACTAGACTCCGCTGCAGGGCCAAAATCTCAGGCAAGAATTTCACCAGCCTCAGTTCTGCTTCCTGGAGACAAGAAGGCCACCCACCCAGGACCACCGCTAAAGAGACCGCGCCAGTGTCTGGGGGGACAGACCCGGGCAGCCAGGGTGTGCACCTGCAGGCAGCCCGGTCACTGCGCCCGTCTGCGCGATGGTGGAGCCCTCCCGCCGTCAGCCCCCAACAGGTCTCCCAGGTCACTTCTGGCTGACCGCGAGCACTGGCTCTCGGGGCAAGGCCGCAGGTCAAATGCAGAAGGTGAAGCCCCGCAGGGATCGGGTGTTTCTGGCTCTGACGGACACCCGCTTCCTGCCCCCCCTCCAAGCCCGCCCCGAGGGTGGGCACTCTTCCACTTGCCAGAGGTGCTGGTGACACGTCTCTCGCTGTCCACACCATGCTGCCCGAGTGCTGCCCCGCACGAGTGGACACGGCCAGGAGGGGCTGCCCCCTCTGACCAGGTTGGGGAACCCCCGCCCTCAGGATCTTTGCAGAGTCCTGCTCATTCCCCCGGGACTGCGCTTCCAGCTTCCCGGCAGCCTGGCGCGTGTCCCCCGCCCGCATTCTAGCCACAAGCAGAGCGCGGACACGGGCTGCTGGAGGCCCCCCACCTTCTGCAGGAACCGCCAGAGCACGGGCACGCTGTCCCGGCCGCGCCTCTGCTCCACCACATGCCGGAGGTGCTCCAGGGTCAGCCTCCTCCGGCAGCCCCACGCCCTGGAGCAGTGCAGCGGGCCGTGCCGCGGCAGGCGGGGCAGGAAGGACGCCGGGTCTCCGAAGATGATCTTGGCCACGGGGTTGGAGCTGATCCGCTCGTCCTGGCTGATCCGGGTGTGCACCGTCAGGAGGGAGTGGTCCAGTTGCTGGGGGAGACCCGAAAGGCTGGAGCAGGGCGCCCTGCCCGGGGTCCGGTCGGGGCCGGGACCAGTTGGGGCCGAGCACTCTGCGCGGCGCAGGGATGCGCTGTTGGCTTCTGTCGCCGCCTGCTCGCTCCCGCCCCGGGTTTCCTTCTCTCCCAACAGAGTGAGACGCAGACCTGGATTCCTGCCCCTTCCTCCACCGGGCACTCCCGAGTCTGGTGGGCCGGGTGACCCAGCCACACTCCCCCTGCAGGGGGCGAGCCCTGGCGCCCGAAGGCTGCACGGGGCTGGGAGAAACCCCACGCCGCCCTCCCTGCACTCACAGCAGCTGCTCCGCCGCCTCGCGAAGGCCTCAGGAGGGGAGGGGCCTCGGGACAGGAGTGGGGTGGCCGGAGGAGAGCCCGGGTCTGGGGGTCTGGGAGCCGGGGGAGGCGCGCAGGCACTGGCTGGGGCTATGCCCAGCGCTCACCAACACCGGACCCATCTCCCCAGGGGCCGCGCCCTCCCCGCTCACCTTCAGCTCAGGGAGGAGAAGTTTCTCGACCAGCTTTTCCCACTCGTTTCTCACTTCCTTGGTCAGCAGTTGTGGATCGGAATGGAAAGGGCCTGTAAGGACCCATTGGACGTGCGAGGTGAGAAAGCCACCCACTCACGAGGGCCCCCGACGTGTTACCCCGAGATGTGCACCTCGGGTGGGGACACACGTCCATCTCTGACGTCTCGGAGCCCACCCCGGAGCTGGTGACGCCTCTGTGGACCCCGCCTGGACGGGACTTTCAATCAGAAGCCCGAGCCCGAGGGCCCCTGCCTGTGTCCCGCACCACGGTGGGTGGGGAGGTGGCCTGGCCCCGGGGGCCCTGCCCGCCCTCCCCACGCCCGCCCCTCACTCTGGTCGGAGAGCAGGCGTCGCAGCACCAGGTGGACCACGCTGGCCGCCTCGTCGGCGCTCTTGGCCAGCATAGTGGTCAGCTGTTCCAGGTTCCTCTGGATGTGCAGCTGCAGGAAGCTTGCAGGGTCGCTCACCCGGGGCTTGATGATGTTCCTCAGAGCCTGCGGTGGAAGGACCAAGCTCTGGTTTGTGCGGGAGACGGGCGTTGCACGGCAGAGGCCACAAGGAGGGAGCGCCTGAGCGGGAGCTGGTCTCCAGGGGCCACGCTGCACAGGCCCAGGAAGGGGGTGGGAGACCCGCAAATGCCCTGAACACCATGGCCTCGACTTACCACCAAGGAGGGGAGCTGCCGAGGCCTGGGCCTCGCCGTCCCAACCTGGGATTTCACGTGCACATGGCCTGGGGCTGCCTCAGCCCCTGCGCATGGGTGAGGCCCGGACACCCTCACACGGGAGCAGGGGATGCCGGAAGAGGCTCACCTGGGGCCAATGGGCTGCCCCCAGAAGCATCGCCAGGTGGGTGAGCAGCTGGAGCAGCACCACAGCCACCGGGGACAGGCCTCGGTCACACGCCACTGCCTCGCCCCGCGCAGGCGGCCGCCCTAGCACATGGCCCGTCTGAGTCCGGTCGGCTTCATTTCTGGAGGGTCGAGAGGCCGCAGGTGAGGCTGGACACGCTCGCCTCAGCCCCAGGAGCGCAGCAGCTGTGGAGCAGAGGCGCAGCAGCCGCACAGCAGAGGCGGAGCGGCCGGCAAGAAGCAGGCACGCCTCGTCCTCCTGCCTCGGTCTCTGGCTGGTCTGGAGCCCGCGGGCTTGTGACAGCGCCTGAGCCAGGCAGCGTCTGCTCTAAGTGCGTCAGGACGGGCGCAGACGCTGCTGCCTCTAGAGTCGCAGAGAGGGGGAGCAGGCCTGGGGCGCTCCCCCTGAGTGGGGTGTGCTCCCTGCTCTCACTGCCTCACACTGAAAACAGGGTCCGTGGGCTGACATAGGATGGACATGCCCTGGCCAAGGGCGCGTGGAAGAGGCAGCTGCTCCCCACTGCGCCGTGCACAAGAGGCCAGTGCAGCCAGGTGTTGGGCGAGAGGCCCCTCCCATCCGAGGGCAGCTGACCCCCTCCCCCACCTTGAGGGCCAGGCTGGCCGAAGCAGGTGCCACGCCACCCTCAGATATCTGGAGGCACGGGGTACGTCTCCCTCACACTGCTCAGGAGAGGAGGAAGCTGAGCGTTTCCACGTGAGACTGCTTCTCAGACACATGCCCACGTGTGGTTTTGTGGACTTAGATGTCCTCTGAACTTGGCCAGCTGTGTCCACGGCGGCCACAGGGGCAGGCTCTGGGAAGTGCTCCATGGGGTCAGCCAATGCTAGGGCACAGGCTGCAGCTGCAGGCCAACGGGCACCTGGCGTCGACCCCACCATGACACGGGCCCAGAGGCGCCCAGCACCTGACCCCTCTCCTCCCCCCGCCCGGGCCAGCTGGGACAAAAGCCCCATCCTAGGCCAGGGCTGGCCGGGCAGGGCCGAGTGCTCACGTACGTGATGACATGGAATCCAGCCACGGGCTTATGCTGCTCCCCGCCGACGGGCGCGCCACAGTCCACGCACACGCTCTGCTCCATGGGCATGCCGCACTGGGGACAGAGAACACGGCTCGTGGGCTCGCCACTCTCGCCCGGCCGGGCTCCCGTGCTCCGTGGCCATCCGGGAGGGCCGCGGCCCGCATGGCTTGTGTGGTGCGTGGGCACACTTGGGCTAGTTTTTTTTTTAAACAGGGAGGCAAACAGACACTTCTCAGCAGACAGGCAGGGCGCAGCCCCCCGCCCCCCCGTGCCCCGCACACGCTGAGGACGCGGTGTCGGGGCTCCACGCTCTGGGGCCAGGGCAACCTTGCTTTCTGCAACCCGCTGGCACCTTTAACCTAAAAGGCTGTGCCGTGTGATCTGCTCCCAGCCCGGGCTCGTGTGCGAAGAGCAGAGGTGAGTCCAGGGCTCTGCAGCCACAGCTCGGGCCGCCCACAGCCTCGGAGCCGGGCGTGGGGGTCGGGGGAGTGCGTGCTTGGGTGAGGCCGTTTCACGGACGGGAGGCAGCAGTGCGAACAGCCGACCTCTGCCTCCTCGTCCCACGTGCCCTTTGTTAAATAAGGCGCAGGCCCCACAAGCCTGAGCAGAGACGAGGCCCAGCCAGATGCCGGGGTTCACGGCTCAGCTCCCCCATGGGTCTTAATCCAGGGGCCCCTTCCTCTCCAGCGATGGAGACCCCGCCGCCTCTGGGCTGGTGACCCAGGGTGTCCGAGGTTCGTCTGTTCGAGTCCCGCATCTCGCATCCCAGCTGGGGGTGCAGCAAGGTGGCTACAGGGGCCCCTCCCAGCCAGCAGCCGTGTCCCCTGGGGCCTCCAGACGGGGCCATCTGAAGGCGCTGCTGGCTGGTACGCCGAGTGGGGTTCAGGCGCCCTGGCATCCGCTGAGTGGGGCTGGAGTGCTGCACAGGGCAGTCCCCCAGAAAGGGTCAAGTGTGTGGAGCTGCAGGGACTGGACACCTGGAGCAGCCCCCTCAAGAGTCTGTGTTCTCCTGGGGGGTCGCCCCTCCTTACTATCCTCCTCTGGGCCTCTCTTCAGGCCCGGAGCACCCTGTGATTTGAGGTCCCCAAGCCCCACCCCAAACACCAAGACTCACCTCTCCCACGGAGCATGGGTGACCGTTGGGACACGCTGGTGAGAGAGGAGAGGACACGCGGGTCAGTGAGTCTCACCCAGGGTCCCGCAGGCACAGCCACGGCCCTGCCCCGGTCACCCCGGGGACGCAGCCGGATGCCTGGGCTGCAGAGACCAGGCACGGGGCCGCCGCCACAGCAGGGGCCAGCACAGGCGCGGCCGGGAGAGCAGGGGCCCCGAGTGTGACTCGCCAGCTGCAGGCTCACGCTGGCCTCCGGGAGCAGAGTGGGGTGTTTCACACCCTCCATTTGGTTGGATTTGATTTTTTTGCCATAAACTTGTTTTATAACAACTTTTAAAACTAGACACCAGGCTTGCTTATTGGCGGAGCTGGCACAGTCCTGTTCTGTCCTGGGGAGAGCCCTGGGGCTGGAGCCCAGTGTGTGGCAAACGCCCTGCCCCGGCCATGCAGAGGAATGGCCCAGGTCAGCGGGCACAGAGGCCCTGTCCAGGGGGTGGCCGCGCTCCCCAAAGGTGCGAGGACAGCAGAGGGTGCGCTGCAGGCTGAGGCCCGTGTGGCCCCAGGGCGCTCTCCTAGGCGGGGGGGGGGGGGGCACCCCCCAGCGGGCAGCAGCACTTACTGTACCAGCGGACTCCTTCCAGGCCCTTCCAGGTCCTGGCTTGAGCCATCAGGTCCTCAGGCATCGTGGGGAGAAAAGACCTCTGGGAAAACACACAGGCGGAGCTTCGGGAGCAAGCAGAGGCCCGGCCACCGTCCACACCCAGCACGAGGACTGAAAAGCAGGGCCTTCCCGCGTCCCACCTCCGGCCTCGAAAGCCTTCCAGGAGGAAGGGGTAACGGCGGAGAGGCGGGGGGAAGCATCATCCTCGAGGGCTGAGAGCCCAGGGACATGAGGCCGCAGGGGGGTCGGGGCACACAGTCCCGTGGCCCAGTCGGGCTGTGCCCGGGCACAGGCAGCAGCTCACCTCCATGCTGGCCGGGGAGAAGGCCAGGCTCCTCAGGGGCTGCAGGACGGCGCTCTGCCCACACAGGAGCACGGCGGCGGTGTGGACGGCCAGCTCGCTCATGGTGCCCTCCAGGCCGCCCTGACCCAGGTCCATCCCCAGCAGCGGGAGCGAGTTGGTCACCAGGGACTTGGCAAACTGCCGGACGTCGGGAGAAGGCAGACTCGGGCCCTCGTCGATCAGCTTGTTCACGGCTTCGCATTGCTGACGAGGGAAAGGTGAAAGCTCAGCTCGGCCAGGGAGGCTGCGAGGACCAGAGGCGCGCAGGGGCAGGAGGGCGGCCTGCCGCCACCTGGCGTCCGAGACCAGGGGACGCGCGGCCACCGCCCCTGTCAGCACCGAGATTCCCCGGGGAGTCTTCCTGCAAACGCAGCGGCCAGACGCCGCGGCCAGCGCCAACACGCTGCGCTGGAACATGGGGTTCCCGTTTCTTTGCACGAATTCTAAGAGCTTCGGGCGAGGAGAAGCCCCCCTCCCTGAGAGGCAGAAAGCCCCAACGGGCAGGCTGTCGGGGCGAGATCTGTGTTTCCTTCTGTCCAAAAAAATTCCCCGGGAACGAGGCCACGGCAGCCGGCGCTGACTCACCTCTGGCTTGGGGTGGAGGCTGGCGTTGGGGGACCTGTACAGGGTGGAGACCTCTCTGAAGAGGGCCAGCAGCAAGTGGACGGCGCGCTGAGGCTCTGTGCCCCCGAGGGCCTGGAGGTGGAGGCAGGGAAAGGCGTGAGTCAAGGGCCCGCCGGGAGCCAGGGACTGGCGCATGGAGGTGGAGCGGGTCTGCCCGGCCCCACGGGGAGCAGGAGGGGCGCCCCGGGACGCTGGACACAGCTCCGGGGGTGTTCTCGCGCCAGCGCGGTGCGGATCTGCCTCGAAGCTTCTGGCAGAAGTGACAGAGCCCACGTTGCTCGGGAACTGGGGCTTTTCCTGAGCAGGGACGGGGTCGTGGGGCCGGGGGGTCATGGGGCCGGGGGGCTTGCAGCCCCTCTTCTCCCGGCACGAGGCCAGGTAAAAGGCGATGGAGGAGAACAGCGGGGCAGAGCTCCTCAGACCACGCGCTAAGGGTCCTCCCTCCTTCCGAAACAGGCGCGCGAGCGACAGGAGCCACGCGTCTACCAGACGGGACCTGGCGGTGACCCGGCGGCTCCGGCCAGTCCTCCCGGAGGCAGTGGGTGCGCCAGGGGCTCCGCGGGAGCCCTGGACAGAGCCCCAGCGCTGTACAGGCTTGCGGGGGCTCATCTGTGGCAAGCTGCCTCCCGGCCACCCTCCCCAGCCTCCTCGGGGTGTCGGCTCCGCTGCAGGGGTGCAGGCCTCTGAGGTGCGCCCCTGCGGCCCGGCTCTACCTCCAGCGCGACCTCGGCGGGCTTGCACTCGAGGATGGTCTGGCCCACGGCTTCACGCAGGGTCTTGTACTCCTCCCCGTACACCAGGTACCGGTCCATCTGGCTGGGGTGATCCCTCTGCGCCCGGAGAGACAGGCTGAGTCACGCGGGCTGGTGGGCGGGGCAAGCCTAGGCCACCGCAGGCGGCCAGTCATGCTCGGCCTACCGGGGGCCCCTGAGGCAGGACACCGCGCTGGTCAGACCAGCTGACCGGGGGAAAGGCCCAGAGCAGACAGGCGCGTCGTCCCTCATGGGCTGAGGGAGGCCCGGGCCTGCTTCTCACCTGCTGCGCCAGCACTTCCCCGGGAAACACCCACTGGGCCGGGCTGCCCTCCCTGGAGAGGCGCTGCGCGAACTCCATGCCGCCCTGGCTGCTGAGCTTCCGCACCAGGTACACCTGGAACCAGCCGTTGTCCGCCCGCGCGCAGAAGCGCTCCACCTGCCGCAGGTAGTGCCGCTGTTCCTCGGCCAGCGCTGCGGGTGCAGGGACGCTCCGGTCAGCTGCCTGGACGCCAGGCAGGGGTGGGGGCCCCTCGCAAGGAGCCCGGCAAAGCTACCGCGGAAGAAGGGGCGTGCCCACGGCAGAAGCTTCTAGAAGCAGTTCCCACACTCCCCCGACAGCCACGGCGCCCAGACCCGAGCAGAGGACGGCGCGGGAGGACACTTGCCGGAGCCGTCCTGCAGCTCGGCCAGGCAGTCGGCAGCCCTGTCCAGACACAGGCGGATGCGGGCCACCTCCTGCAGGTGGTCGACGGTGGCCGTGGGGCCGTCTCGGGCGGGCACGTACGTGGTGAGGAAGTGCGTCTCCTCGCGGAGGAACGCCCGCCGGTCGCCGGGGGACAGAGCGCTCGCCTTCTCGTGCAGGGAGTCCTAGGCACGGAGGACGGGCAGGCGAGGCTGAGACCGCCAGGGCCACCACCCAGCGTGTCACAGCGAGACGGGGGACCCCAGGAGAGAGGACCCCGCGGGAGGTCTGAGGCCCAGTCTTTTGAGTCATGGACAACACATCTTTTTTATTTTAGGGGCAAGGAGGGGACGAGAGAACTTGTGACGAAATCGCTGCGTGATCTCATGTGTCCATGGGCATCATATAAATTTTGGAAGCAAATAAGAAATGAGGCAAATAAGAACTCCCTGCCTGGAAACCCCTGTGGGGTCTGCTGGTAGATTCCTCTGGGCTGCTTTTAGGGCGGGGGGGCTTGCTGCACACGCTAATGCTAACACGCGTGTCTGAAACTTGCTTCCCCCCGTGCACCCGAGTCCTGTTGACTACAATGATGTTTGTGAACTTTAAGACCCAATGTTGGGCCTCTCCGGTGGTGCAGCGGTTGAGGGCTGGGTTGCGAGGCTCTGCAGCGCCTGTTTGATCCCCGGCCACAGGGCGAGGGTCCCACACGGCGCGCAGACCTCTCCTGCCGCCCGCTGCTCCCCTCAGCAGTGTACCTCGTCCGTCTGCCTGCTCTGGCTCTGGTGAATCCTCTCACCCTCCCGCGCTTCTGACTGTACCCAGTGCTTGTATGAATAAATAAAATAAAATCTTTATACATATATAAAAAAAAAGAGCCAATGTCCAGGGCCTCCCTGGGGAGCAGAGGCTGAGTCTCACGCTATGGAGCTGTCCGCAGCCTCTGCAGCACGAGTCCATCCCCAGTCAGGGAGCAACCCCCCAGGGCGCAGCAGACCTCCCCTGTCTCCCCGCCGCTCCCCTCAGCAGTGTTTTCGGTCCATCTGCCTGTTCTGCTCCCCACTTTGTCTCTGGGGAGTCCTCTCACTCCCCACACCTCTGGCCTGCACCCCAGCTCTTGTGTGCATAAATAAATACAAATAAATCTTTTTTTTTTTAAGAGCCAATGTCCAGCATGTGAGGGACATGTCTCAGTGGCTCAGGGAAACGCAGCGCGCCCCTCACCTCCAGGCAGTTGCAAAACAGCATGTACAGGTCCGTTTTATCTTCCATCACGAAGGCTTTCTCCTCCAACATGGACAAGTAGTCCTGGATATACTCCCGCACCTCATGGAAGCTGTGGGGAGAGATGTCCCGGCTGTTGTCTCGGGGCTCGGGCAGCGTCTCCCCAGAGCAGCTGTCCGCCCACTTCCGCCATCGCTGTTCTGGGGGTGCTCCTTGCATGTACGTGGCTCGCCCTGACTGTACTGAAAACACTTTGGCTCAAGCAAGAGGAGTGTAAACCCAGCATTTTAGAGGAGCTGCAGCCTAACTTTTGGGTCTCAGGCGTCCTTCGCGTTCCTGAAAACCACGGAGCTCTCCAAAGAGCCTTGGCTGACGAGGGGCACGGCTGCCAACATCCACAGCGTGTGGAAAAACGTAGACATTACGTGGCTGGCGAGGGAGAAGGCTCACTGGTCCCTTCAGACAAGGGCTGTCCTCTGCCTCCCGGCCTGTCTCGGAACACCCTGGTGGGCACCCACCACCCTGCCCTTCAGTGGTGTTGCCCTCGGGGTGCAGCGAGAACCACACCCCTGGGCCGACGCAGCGGCGGAGAGAGCAGATGGGAGCCGGCCCGTGGGTGACTGAGCCACCTCAGCCTTCCACACCCAAACAGCGGGGTGGGGGGGCCGCCGGGGCCTCAGAGGTGGTCTCCGCTTTGCCCTGAGGGCTGAGCCCACATGTCCAACAAGCGTGGAAGGCCGCTGGGGGCGTTGGTGAAGCAGGGAGGCCACACGCCAGTGTGCTCGGCCCACAGAAGGGCGGTGGGGGTGGGGGTGGTCCACGTCTCAGGTTTTTATCTTAAAATCTGTTGGTCGTGGCCAGTCTTGAAGTATCTCAGGACAGAGCGTCCACTTCAAGCCCCTACTCGGACCATCTACACCTCGCCTGTCTTCACCAGGTGTCCCTGGAGAGCCCCTCTGACCAGAGGTTGCCCTCAAAGGGTTTTCCAAGCGATGGAGTCTGACGAGACCTCGGGCCTCTGGCCCTGCGGCTCCTCCTTCCGTCAATAGAGTCAGAGAAACCGAATTGCTGAAACCGGCCTGGGGAGCGCGGGGGCTCTGGACTCCCCACCCCAAACCTGCAGAACTGGGGCTGCGGCCCCCGGCAGGACACCACCCGGCCACTCCGCGCTCCGGCCCGTGCGCAGGAGGGGATGCCCCGGGCGGGCCTCTGGCCTGGACGGGGAGGGCCGCGGAGCTCTCGGGAGGCGTCCCCCCGGCGCCCACACCTGTACTGCAGCAGCAGCTTCAGGACCACGGAGCGGATCACGGGGCTCTTGTCCACGACGTCGTCGAATGGGGAGAGGCACTTGGTGTGCTCGCGGTGCCCTGCAACGAGCAGGCGGGCTGGGGTCAGCGTGGCGGGCGGGGGCGGGGGAGGGCGCCGGCCCGGGGCCGCGGGGAAACTCACGCTGCGGGGTGTCCTTGACAAGCTCCTTCCGCGCGAAGAGCAGAGCCAGCAGCTCCCGGACCACGCTGCTCTGCGGCGGGGCGCTGTCCTTGAAGCACACGGCCGACACCAGGTCCAGGAAGAAGCCATCGCACAGCTGGCGGAAGCGCGCGTGCTTCTGCACGGCTACCCTGG
Source organism: Talpa europaea (assembly GCF_964194135.1). Taxonomy (NCBI): domain Eukaryota; kingdom Metazoa; phylum Chordata; class Mammalia; order Eulipotyphla; family Talpidae; genus Talpa; species Talpa europaea. The sequence goes on along the minus strand of NC_140074.1, from coordinate 135,827,321 downwards.
GGGGCGGACCCGCGGGTCAGCGGCTGGGGTCCCGCCCTGAGCCCCGCGTGCTACCAGTGAAGGGAGGGGCGCCCGTCTCCGCGCCTCGATGAGAGCAGGTTTGAGGCAACAGACCTGCGCACGCGCCCCCAGGCCCTCGGCCGCAGACCAGCCAGCACCAGTGGGCCCTGAGGTCCTAAACCCGCTGGCCGTTTAGGAGGCGTCAGAGGGGAGGGAGGGGCCGGGACGACCCACAGGGCGTGGAGCTCACAGGCTGGGCGCAACTAACCCTGCTGCGGACAGCACAGGGCGCGGGGCGTCGACACAGATGGGGGAGCCGGGCCGCCCCAATGGGGGTGTCTCCAGACAGTGTCACTGATTCATGACATGCTGGCTCACGTCCGCTCCCTCTGCTGCCTCCCGACCCGTGTGCCTGTCTGTGCGGGGACAGGTGTTGGGAGGGACGCGCGTGGCGTCTCCCGTGAGGCCTGGCGCCAGCTTCCCAAGGCGAACAGGGCACCTTTCTGAATTCTTCATCTGCTAAAAGGGAAGTTTCTTGGGAGAAGGGTAGATCTACCTGTGCTCCTTGGAAGCCCGTGGCGAGAAGCCGTCGGGCAGGTCGGTCCGGCACAAGGGGCACATCATCTGCCCGGGGGTGAGCCTGCCCTGGATGCAGCGCAGGCAGAAGACGTGGTCACAGGGCAGGCGGACAGGGTCCTGTGTGTCTCCCAGGCACACGGGGCATGGCCGCACCCCACACCTAGGAGTCAGAGGCGCGCGGTCAGTTCCGAGGCAGCGGAGGGGCAAATACCAGTTCACACCCTCCTGGAGGCCCCAGAGCTCGCCTGGACAGGGCCCTGCTGGCCTCATCCTTGCAGCCCCGGAGCACGTTCATCACCGCCAGGAAGGGCCTGTGGGTCTTGACATCCGAGTCCTCCTGCAGACACTGGAGCAGAAGGCGGGGTTAGAGGTGGGAGCGTGGGTCCAGGCCGGCCAGGCCCTGCCTAGCATCCACTCTGCCGCCCGCCGCAGGGCTTGGCCAGGGCCGGTTCCCTGGGATGGTGCTGCCCCCAGGAGAGGCGGCTAGTTCTCCACTCATCTTCCTGCCCTCCTGGCTTAGGGTCCACTCACGCCTCCCCCACTGAGGTGGTAATAGGACAGGCTGTTGGCACAGTGTTCGCCTTGGGCCGTTTCAAAAAACCCAAGAGGGGACAGGCACGGCATGACTCCTGTGACCCCGGAGGCCCGCTCAGCCCGCGTGGGGCGCACACTTGCCCCGGGGCGGGGCTTCAGGAGGTCCAGGGTACCCGGCTGCCTGGTGCCCGCTGGCTCAGCAGATGGTCATCACCTCAAAGCGCTGGCTGCTCTGTGGCCCTGGGGTTTAGGGGCTGCGTATCGGCCACGATGGCAGATGCCAGGGGCTTCTGGGATGAGGGTGGGCGAGGCTGGATGGGGTGGGGCGGGGCTGGCATCACCCTCCAGGCTCAGGTGGGGACGCCCCCAGGCCAGGGCTCTGCTCCTGCCTCCTGTGCCTGCCGAGTTCGCCCATGCACCGACAGTCTACAGAATGACGGGCCCTGGCCAGCACTCAGGAGGGCGGATCAGCACCAGACCCTGACACCAGCGCTGGGACCGAGCCGATCCTCCACGCTTGTGCTGCCAGGCCAAGGCTGCACCCCGTCCCGACTGCGCCTGGAGAGCCGGGGACCCGCGTGGCACGGCCGGGACTCACCTTGCTGAGTAGGGAGACGTGCCTGGTCACCAGCTGGCCCAGCTCGGGGATCTGGTTCAGGGTACCCAGGAGAACGTGCTCCACAAAGAGCGAGATGGAGAAGACGCGGTTCCACTGGACCCTGCAAGACGGGGGCCACATGCCCAGGGGATGGCAGCCTGAGCGCCGGTGGAGGGCAGGAGGCCGGGGTCCAGGAGGGGGATGGCAGGGGCACACGCGCAGCCCCGCCCACAGCCCTCCCCTGCTGAGCTGCCTCGCTCTCCAGCCAGCACCGGCCCCCTGCCCCACCCCGCCCGCCCTGCGCTCCCTGCCCGCTCTCCCACCGGGAGCCCTACAGCCTCCGTCTGTCACCGCCTCTCCCACGGGAACGCAGTGGTCAGCCAGCTCCCTGCCCCTGCCTCCTCTGTCTCTAGGACGGGATGCGGCTTTAAGAGGCCGGACAGGTGTTCAGGCAGTGCGTGACAGCCCTTTGGGGGCAGGAGGCAGGGCTCTGCCAGCCCTGGGAGCGGGGAGGTGCTGCAAGGTCTCACCTGACTTCCTGGATGACCTTGTGGGTCAAGGGCCCGGCGCTGCCCATGTGCGCGTCCGAGCAGAGCAGCTCCAGGGGCACGGAGAGGCTCTTCACTGCCTGCAGCCACGCCTGGGGGCTGGGCTTCAGCAAGTCCGTGGTCAGCATCTCAGCACAGGCCAGCGCTGCAAATGCATCCAGAGCCTGGGCAGGGGAGAGCAGGCTGCAGGGGGGGCGTGGACAGCCAACCCTTCCCTGGGGCTAAGTCCTCTGTCCAGAGGCCATATCCCCAGCACGTCCTGCCAGGGGCCGCCCGTCACATCTCTCTGACACCCCAAGTCACTGTCCAGGGCACGTGCACAAGTCCCCTGGCGGGCCCCTAGCGTCTCCCCAGGGGGTCTGGGAGCCCCCCACTCACTCGGGGAGGCCACACCATCTGTGAGCCCCACACACCCACGGGGGGGGGCGTACCATCTCACGTGCAGTCAAGGGGTGCTTCTGGACACCCTCCTGTAGCCTGCCCAGGACTTGGGGGTGGACGGTCAGGATTCTGAGGAAGTTGTGCAGGCGGCTCCGGAAATGCTGGTAGGCAAGGTGGACCCACGGCAAGGACAGGTCCTCCTCGGGCCTCTCTGCCCACAGCTCACGGATGCAGGACCGCAGAGCCATGTGCAGAAACTGGGGGAGGAAGAAGCCGTGAGTGCGGCCTGCGAACTGCCCCCAAACAACCCGTTCCCTCTGGAAAGCCAAACTGCTCAGGCAGCAGTAAAGAAAATTAAAACTGGGCCTCCCTGGGGGGCACAGGGGTTAGGTCCCAGCACTATGATGCTATCTGCAGCCGCTGCGGCCTGAGTTCGATCCCCGGGGCTGCAGCCCATCCCAGACCCCGCGCACCGGACACTCCTCGCAGACCCTGCCGCATCCTGGTGCAGCGAGCCCCGCAACCGGCCTCCCACCGGACGACTAGTCGTCTCCAATCTCCCGTTTTCTAGAAACACAACTGAGAGGAGTGGCCGCGGGAGAGCCTCGTCCACACCTCCGATGGCCGCCTCGGCCATAGGCCGGCGGGCTCGTGGCCGCCCTGCCGGCATCTGTAAGAAACCGGGCACACCTCTGCCGGCGGGGGGGGGGGAGGGCACTCGCAACTTCCAGAAGCCCCTTGGCCACAAGGACAGGAAGAACCAAGCTGCAGGTGTGCCCGGCCAGCTGGGGACCCCAGCTTTGCCCGGGCTGGACACCTGGCCACATGCCGTCCACTTTTAACAACTGTGGTGTTTTCCTGCTGCCTCCTAAGATGGCCCTGGCGACCTCGCGCCCATGGGTGCCAGGACACCTCCCACTTGCACTTTCCTCTGTGTCCCGTTTGGAGTCTTCAGGTCAAGCCACCACGGACGGGGGTGCTCACCCAATTTTCAAGAGGAGCCAAACGCATGCAGGGGAGCCACCACAGACGTGGACCCTCATGTGCGGGCAACCGTGTGGCTGGGTCTGGGGTCCAGCCGGGCAACGTGGGGGGCACAGGCAGCATCCAGGTACCAGGGCGCCCCACCCCTCGCTGCGCAGACAGCACCGGCGGGCTGGGGGCTGGGACAAGCCTGGCATTTACCTCCGCACTGTGCGGGTGCCGCGGGCCCCGGGGGTGTGCTCACCCGCAATTCTTCCCAGGTGGACACGCGCATGGTCAGGAGGAGGAAGTCCTTCAGGTAGGACTTCAGAAGCTCTTGCCACTCCTGCTCCGGGAGCTGGGCCAGGAAGCCGCCCAGTGGGGTCTGCTGGAAGATCTCCACTAGCTTCCTGGGCAGCCCTGGGGAACCAGCGCAGGTGAGCGGCCAGCCTGCCTCTGCAACGCTGCACCACGGCCTCCCCGGGCCCACTGCCCAGGAGTGTTCTGGTGGCGACCCCGGGGGAGGTGCTCCTGGCCAAGGGGCCTGTGGACAGGCTGCCTGCTTTCACGGTCAGCTCAGACACTTTAGCTTTGTCCAGTGGACACACAGGCCACGGCAGAATTGACATGATGTCTCGGTCACAAGCAGCCCCGCCAGCCCAGCCTGCCATGAGACGGACCAAGGTCGCAAGCCAGAGGGGCTGCCCTTGGGGTTGGGATCCCATGTGGCCGGCCCCAAACTCACTTTACAGAGGGAGCACTGCCAGGAGGACCGGAGACCGAGCCCTCGGGAGACAGGAAGGGGCAGATGCCCTCCCGCTGGGCCAGACTGGGCCAGCGCGCCGCGTGGGCTGGGACGACTGTTTCCCGGGCTGTCCCTGTCTCCCTGGCTGCTGTCTTGGGGCGACAGCAGAGCAGGGCACGGCCGAGGAGCAGGACCGCCGCATGGACTGGCGGCTCTGCCGGGCGGGCAGCCGCTGCTGCGGAACCTCCGGGCGAGGCCCAGTGAGCTTGGGCTCTGTCCGGGCCCGACGGGCGGTCACCTTCGTGGCCGGTGGTGTACTGGGCTTGCATGCTCAGCTCCTCCAGGTAGTCCCTGATCCTCCAGCTGAAAGGGACGCGGCAGGAGACATGCTGCGGCCGGCTCATGAAGCTCTGCACCACCACGGGGGACGCCTCGCCTCCGGGCCTGCGGGTGGGCAGGAGGGCAGGGCGTGTCGGTGACGTGGCCTCCAGAGGACCGGGCCCGAGGGCCGGTCCTGCGGCACCCTCCCACGGGCCCCTGTAAGCCGCTCTCCGCCATCCCAGACAGCTGTCTGGAAGGCTTCACAGGCAAGGACAGCTGAGCCCCAGCGGGGTGTCCGGCCAGCACCCACGGTCTCGGCCAGGGTCTGCGGCGCATGGCCATCGGACCCTCCACGTGGAGCGGCCGGGGACCAGCTGTCCATCACGGCGTCTGGCTTCCACATAAGTGTCTCCAAGCAATTCAGAAACTTTCACTGCGTCTGTCACTAGCACGCGTGCAGCCCAGAACCGGAGCCCTGAGCGCAGACAAGAAGCTCGCAGGGGCAGCCACACAGGAGATCCGGCCTCGGGGGCCACAGGTCCCCGCCGTGGACACAAGGCAGGGAGGGCTGGCATGAAGAAACTGGCCTGCAGGCGGCCGCGGCCTGGAATAGCTGGGGGCTCTGGCCATGAGCTGGGAGACACCAGGCTGCAGTGGGGACCTCGCATTTGGCCCCAGGTTCGGGCCGCGGCTGCTGCCACACTGGGCGCTCCCTCCCACGGGAGGAGGATGTTCTGCTCACCGCGTGGCGCCTGTCACCAGGGGGATGTCCAGGAGCTTCGTGTCGCTGAACACAAGCATCCAGAGCTGCCCCACCCAGCGGGGTGACCCCGGCCTGGCCAGCAGCTCCAGGTTGTCGTCCCGGTCGACGGTGGCCACGAGGCTGGCAAGCAGGGGGGTCACGGTGGCCTGGATGCGCCGCCACAGGGTGTGCCTGCCATGGGGGCAGCGCCGTCAGCAGCATGGCCCGGCCCCGCCCCACCCTGGCCCCCCTGCAGCCCCAGCCCAGGCCAGCTCCATGGGCAACGCAGCCCCTGGGGTTGCAGTGCAAGGAGGACCTGCAGCGAGGGGCCAAGACTGGACGCAGCCCTGAACTGGGGCTTAGTGGACACCTCGTAGCGTCCCGTAACTGACATCGAGGTGTGGACTCCGGGAACCCTAGACTTGGGGCCGTGAACAGCGAGTCCTGAAAGGCGGGCGAGGCCCGAGCACACCCGGCGCCTGACACCAGAGCCCCCAACCCGTCAGCACAGCAGAGAAAAGCGGGGTCCCCGGGCCCCTCTAAACACCTGGCAAACTCAGGGTAAAGGGGGCGGGAAGCGGGAACTGCAGATACAGACGGAGAAGGACTCTTGTCAAACTACTGAGAGGGGCTCAGGAGCCACCGTGAGAAGCGAGGCTGCCCACCCCGTCCGGGCGTCCCCTCGCCCAGGTGGCTGGGAGGGAGACCGAGGACACACAGCGTCACCGGGGCCCAGGCCACCCACCCGGCTTCCCATGGGTCCCTCCCGGCCCGGTGCCAGGGCGAGTCAGAGCAGGCTGTGGGGGGGGGGGAGCGGGGGCGACACCGGGCGTACCTGAAGGTGCCGGCCTCCTGGAGGGCGTCCTGGTTCCAGGCGGCCCTGACCACCCACTCCTGCATCTGGCGCAGGTGCTGCTCCTCCTGCCGCCGCAGCAGGTCACAGAGGCGCATCTTGACCACCCGCAGGAAAGCAGCTGCGAGGCAGAGGAGAGGTGGGCGCTTAGCAGCTGGCCGGGGCTCAGGCGGCACGGGTGTGAGGGGCGGGCTGGCCGGGGGGCCCACCTGCAGCTGGGCTGTCTTCATTCAGGAGGCCCAGGAGCAGCTCCACGCGCCGCACGCTGCGCCAGGCACCCTCCCGCTGGTCTCGGAGCAGCCCCACGGCGCCCTGGATGCAGCTCCTCAGCAGGCTGGTGGTGTCCAGCACCTGTGCCTGCCAGGCCAGCGCGCTTACCACCGCGCCAGGGGAACAGTCCGCGCCAGCTGTGGGCCTGCTCCCTGCCCTGCGGAGCCTGCGCCCGCCCCGCGCCCTCTACGTCCTGGGGGGCCACTGCAGGACACCCCGCAGGGTTCCAGGGACAGATCGGCCAGGGGCGTCAGGAAGGGACGGTGACCCAGGACCTGGGAGCCGCCCCCACCTGCACGGGGAGGGAGGCGCCAGGCCGAGCCGCTGGGGCTCGGGTGTGGGGGTGCAGCTCCGGGGGGCTGGCACTCACGTGGCATCCGCCCTGCTCGGCCTCAGGATGCTCTGCCTCCACCTCCATGGGCTCCTCCACGCCTCCTGCCCCGGGGCCCGTCTCCGCTGTGAGGGGCAGACAGGACCAGCTTCCTTCTGGAGCCAGACTGGGGCGCCGGCCATGTGGGCTCCAGCACCGCTGCCCCGCCTGGCCCTCTGTGTCCACCTGCGGCAGCCCCGGCCTCTGACCACCCCATTCACGGCCAGCCCCGCCTGCATCCCAATGCCCCCCACCCCCCACGACATACGTGTGTGTGTTTCGTCTGGCCTGAACAGCTGGCTGATGGCCACATTCTGCAGCCGCGTCACGTCCGAGTCCATGACAGGGGACCGCCGCAGGTCGTCGATGTGCACGGCCCGCCAAAGCCCTGCGGGGACACTGGCTGCAACTCTGGTCCCCCCAGCGCAGCCCAGCCTGGGCCCGGCCAGGCCTGGACAAGCCCCGACTGTGGCAGAAACTGCCAACACCGGCTGCTCACACGCAGCCTCGCCTTGAAGCACTCCACTCTGCGAGGACCCCCACTCTGTGAGGACCCCCACTCTGTAAGGGCCCCCACTCTGCAAGGGCCCCCACTCTGCGAGGACCCCCACTCTGCGAGGCCCCACTCTGTGAGGGTCCCCCACTCTGTGGTCTCCCACCCTGCGAGGCCCCCACTCTGCGAGGGTCCCCCACTCTGCAAGACTCCTACACTGTGAGGCCCCCACTCTTTGAGGGTCCCACACTCTGCAAGGCCTCCACTCTGTGAGGCCTGGGGCACTGTGGTCTAATGTGCACGTGGGACCCCCCTGGACCCCAGAGCAGGTGATGGGTGGGAGGACCCGTCCCTGGAGAGCTTTGCCTCCGCTTATCGATGACGTTATTTAAACCGTGACTTCTGTGTTAGGACAGCGACCTCCTTGTGGCGTGAATAGTTGTGATCCATTCCCCAAAACGGGGAGGGGGGCAGGAGGCAACGTCCCCCAGAGTCGCCCGAGTGCCCAGGGCTTCGTGGCCATGGGAGGGGAGGGGCTGGGCTTGGCGGGTGCCGGAGGGGGAGATGCCCGCTGGCCGCCCCCGGCGTGACCAGTGCCCGGCCATGGCAGGCAGGGGCTGCTGGGATGAGCGTCGGGGTCCCGAGGCCCCCGTTGGACAGGCCGGGCACGGGGAACAGATGTGCCGCCAGCCTGGGGCCTACCTCCGTGGAAGCCCACGTAGCCCGAGCCGCTCCCCAGCCGGGGCAATTTTGCGATGAAGTAGACGAAGACACAGTCCTGGCTTCTCGGCAGCTTGTTGACCTCGTTGATGGTCGAATATCTAATTTAAAGCAAGGAAGACAAAGCGCCATGAGGCAAAGGCTAATAAGCGCCACCAAAGTCGCGACGGGCTGAGGAGGGTCCCGGGAACTGTCGAGTCCAATCTCACGAGCCCGGGTTTGTATCCTGGACCGGATGCCACGGCCTCGTGACGGGAACCCTCCCCCGAGCGCGGGGCCGTCTGCGTCTGCGGGGCGGGGCGGGGCGGGGGGTGGAATTTCCGTCCCTGAGTCCCTCCGCCGTCGAGCGGCGTGGCAAGCCTGACCCGGCCCGGCCTGCGGGCCTCCGTGGGCTGGGCCCAAACCACCACGGGTGAGACCACGGAGCCTTCAAGAAACGGTCTGGCAATAACGCCACCGTCGCGTGGAAAGTGGTTTCCAACGGGCTGGAGCCCAGAGCCGCTCTGGCCGGACACTAAGCAACGAGGGAGCACGGCCCGTGCTGTGTCCCCTGTGAAGACTATAAAAGGCATTGCCACGCCGCACCGCCCTCGAACTTGCAATAAATTCAAATTGTGTAATGAGACGGGCCCCCCCAGCCGCGGGTGCCCCCCAGCCCTAGGCACCCCCAGCCCCAGGTCCCCTAGTCCTGGGCCCTCCCCCGCCCCGGCCCCTCCAGCCCCAGGCGCCCCTCCTGCCCCAGCCCCCCCAGCCCCAGGTGCACCCCCAGCCCTGGGGGGCGGGACTTGTCCGCTGCCCCTGGCCTGTGCCCGCCTCGTCTGCTGCTCGGCACCCTCGGGGAAGGGCGCGGCAGGGCTCCGCTGATTTTTACTTCTGCGCCTATCAGGGCGGGCACCGCTCTCAGGGAAGAAATTCCAGAGGAGGTGCTGGATAAAAGTCGGGGTTTCCCAAAAGCACAACATACTTGGCCGAGGCGACGAGCTGCGCGCTGCGAGGACTGTCCTCGAAGTCCGTCTGGATGATGAGGATCTTGCTCCCGGCGGCGCCCGTCAGGCAGCTCCTGCGAGGGAAGCAGGGAGTCCTCGGTCCCCACGGAAGGGCGGCAGGCCCCTCGGTGACGGGAAAAGCGAGGCTTCGGTGGGATTCTCTGAGGGAGGAGATAGACCCCCAGGGGAGCAAGGCAACCCTGCTGGGTGCTGGGGGCCGCCGAGGTGCCAGACCCGCGGGCTGCAGGGTGGACGCTGCGGGGGGCCCGGGCGGGGCCTCACCGGACTTTCTTGAGGAAGGAGACTTCGGTGTCGAACTTCTGCAGGAACAGGATCATGGGCCTCAGGGCCCTGCCCCTCACCTCCGCCTCCAGGGCCTCACAGTCCTGGTTGGTCAGCAGGCGGGAGAAAGTGGTGACCTGCAAGGGCAGGAGTGTGGCTGAGGCTGGGGCCGGGGGCAGCCACAGGGGAGAGGCCGGGGTCGGGACAGGCACAGGGGTGGGGCCGGGGTCGGGGGCGCGTAGGCCAGTTTAGATCCCAGAGCCAGCCGGTCATTTCAAGAGCCGCCTCCTGGGCCCAGAGTCAGCAGGGGTGCACACCCAGTGCGCCCGAGAGGCCGAGGAGGGAGCGCGCAGGCGGCTCTGGCCCTCCCCCCAGCACCCCAGGCTCTTCCGGCAGGGCTTCCTTGATGCCCGGGGCTCAACCTCACGCCACTTCCCCTCCCAGCCTAGCTTCACACTTGGAACCGAGTTTGCCCCTGACCCCCGCTGTCCACTGCCCAGCACCGCTGCGGGCACCCGGCTGTCACAGCTGCCGAATCCTGCCCCAGACGGGCCTGACCACCGAGCGTCCCGCCAGACAAGCCCCTCCACCTGGCTGGCTCGGGGCATCAGGACCCTGCCAGGTGGCGCTGACCACTCTACCCCCGGCATGCCGCTGGCTCCAGGGTTCTCGGCTGAGACTCCCACACCCCAGGGTGCCCAGGGGAGGACCCAAGGCAGCCGGGACACCGCCATCGCAGAGCCAGCATGCAGATGACCACCGCGCCCGAGCTCCCCTCCCGTGACCGCAGCGTGTGCGTGGCTCTGCGAGGGCAGTCCTTTTCCAGACCGTGCACCCGCCTCCGGGCAGTGGCACAACTCGGCACACACCCCTCGCAGGGAGACCAAGCTGCTCGGCTGCTGACGGGCCCCCGGCACCCCCACCGGCCCTCAGCCCAATGATCGAGGCTCAGTTCCGTGTCCTGCCCAGACTGCGGTTTCCTCCTTGGCTCTCTGCTCGGCCGCCGTGCAAGCGGCACCTGCCCGCCTCTCGAGGGCGTCCCTTCAACCCCGCGGCCCCTCATGGTCTGCCCGACCCCCCACGGGCTCGCCCACCTGAGACCTGCCTGCGCCCACTGCCCCATGTCCCCAGGAGGGGCACTGGCCCTGGCTCCGCCACCCACTTGCGAGGGTCTGGTCCGCCACTCGCACGCCACGGCTCCCGCTCACACCGGGGAAGATCCCTTGGGGCCGGGCCCGGGCGCAGGGTCTCACCTCCGTGAAGACGGCGTGCTGGCCCCAGTCCGCGGCGCCCAGGTGGGCGCCCAGGTGGGCGCCCAGGAAGTCCGCGAAGGAGTCGTGCTGCTGCTCCTTGTAGTAGGTGCGCGCCAGGGCCTGCGCCGTGAAGCTGTCCAGGGCACAGCCCCGCAGCCGGACCATGGCGTCGGGCGTGGCACAGTCCAGCAGGGCCAGCTTGGCCTCCTCCAACACCGCGGAGAAGAGGTCGTCCACCGGGGGGCCGCGGCCCAAGCGCTCAGCCACCTGCAGCACCACGGAGGCGCAGGCGTCGGCGTGGAAGCCCACAAACACGTCGGCCGGGCTGTACGTGGGCCTGGCCTGGAAGGGGCCCGGCTCCACGGCCACGAATCGCTCGACCCAGCGCCGCAGCTCTTCGGCCACCGCCCGCTGTGGGGCATCCAGCACCGTGTCGATGTCCAGGTAGTGCTTCTCCAGCCGGTTGATGAGGGGCACAGGGAAGTGCCGGTAGACCACGTCCTTGTCCTCGATGACCACCAGGCGGAAGTCGGGGTGCACACGGCACTTGACCCGGTGGGTGCCCAGGCCCAGGTCCACGTACTTCTGCCCCCCCAGGTAGACGTAGTACTGGTTGAGGGCATCGTAGAGGCTCTCGTACAGGCTCTGCAGGTTGAGCAGCACCGCCATCCTGCCCGTCTCCATGCAGACCTTCACCCGGTTGATGTCCCGGCAGACCTGGGTGTACTCTTGGTCTCTGGGGAAGCTGGAGCCGAAAATGATCTCCGGCTGCTGGCCCTTGCTGAAGAGCGTCTGCTGCAGGATCTGCAGAGCCACGTAGTTCCTGGTCAGCACCAGCAGGTAGCGGGACTCGGCCCCGTCCAGCTCGCCGTCCGGCAGCGCCGACCTGTTGCCCAGCAGGTTCTGCTCGATCAGCTGCATGGTGCTGACCTCTGCCAAGCACCTGGCCTCGGGCAGGTGGGCGGCGAAGATGTCCAGGGCGTGCACGTCGTCCTTGCCGCTGAAGTTCCGAAGGATGGCCCTGGTGATGTCCTGGGGGGAGGGCTCGCGGCTGGACACCCTCGCTGTGGCGAAGACCATCTTGATGAGGCTGTAGAAGTCCCGGAGCCCGAAGAACTCCTTGCTCTGGCACCGGAGCACGTCCTCATAGGCCCTGGCGAAGGGCGCAAAGTAGCCCTGCACCCTCTTCTGCACCAGGGGCTCGGAGGAGCAGATGCCACTGGCGCTCTCCACGAGCTCCCGCTGGTTGGGGGTGCTGCGGGACACGAAGATGCCCCGGTTCATCTTGGCGGGGTCCAGAGCCCAGTTGGAGATGCCCACGAAGCCCACCTTCTTGTGGGGGGCAGGGGCGTCCTCAATGCAGCCGTCCTCCAGCAGCGGGTGCAGCGTCTTCAGGGGCATCTTGGGTGAGTCCTCAGCCAGCCCAACCTCGTCCAGCACCACTACGGACACGTACCGCTGCAGGTCCTTGGCCTGCTGGAAGCGCGCGCACTGCCGGAAGGTGCCGATGATGCCCTGCGGGGTGGAGTGCGGGCTGCACTGGAAGGACACCAGGTGCACCTGCTTCAGGTGCCGGAAGAGCTCCGAGTGCGCAGACTGGCCTTGCATGGCGTCGGCCACAATGGTCTTGGCCAGCGACTTGGAGCTGCCGGGCTTCCCCACCACGAAGAGCGGGATCTTGAGCTCGATGCAGACGACCATCATGAAGACGTTCTCCTTCAAGGCCGAGTTCCTGGCGATGGCTTTCCTCAGGGACACGCCCGCCAGGAACAGGTCCTGGACCAGCGTGATCTCCTCCAGAATGGCCTTGGCGTCGTTGAACGGCGCGGGGAAGAAGCCGCACACGGCCGCCCGGTACTGCTCCTTGTCCTCCAGAGGGGCGTGGTAGCACACCCCGATGGCCAGCACAAGGGACCAGAGTGCGGGGTCTCGCTCGGGTTGGTGGGCGTCCGCCACACCCAGGAAGGCCCGCAGCTGCCCCAGCAGCATGGGGCTGTGGTCGTAGAACCAGCGGAACACCCTGGTGCAGCGCTCCACGTCCCGGAGGCTGACAAAGCTGCACTCACCCTCGCTGGCCCGCATGAAGGCCTGCGAGGCAGCCAACACCTCCGCGACCACGTGCACCCTGTCCGCGGCCAGCCCCAGGGGGCCCACCAGCCTCTGCACGATCTGCTGGATATAGCGTTTCTCCACCGCGGCGTCCAGCTGCCCAAAGTCCCACACCAGGGGCACCAGGCTGGGGGGGAGGGCGTGCACGCGGTACACCAGCTGCCTCAGGGGAATGGCGCCCAGCCTGTCGGCCGTCTCCTCCGCACGGACCCTGTACCCCAAGCCGGCCGCCTCCAGCCGGCAGATCATCTCCTGGGAGTGCTTGCGGTATGGGTTGCAGGCGGCCACGATGTGCAGGCCGGAGTCCTCGACCAGGGGCTGGCCGTCCACCGTCCGATCGCACAGCACCTCCTTGATGCAGCTTATGGCCTCCGTGGTGTTGGCCTCGTCCAGGAACAGGATGGTGTCCAGCTGGTGCTGGTCCCTATTGAAGAGTGCCAGCTCCTGCGCCTCCCTGACCTTGGCATAGATCATGTCCGCCGTGGTCCCTCCGTGGACCTTGACCAGCAGCAGGGTCTGGGCGTCGGCGCTCCCCCGCCGCAGCTCGCTGAGGAAGCGGACGAGCCGGGTCTTGCCGCAGCCCGTCTCCCCCATGATGACCACGGGGATGCCGCAGCGGAAGCGCATCTCGATGGCCAGGATCTTCAGCATGTTGTCCGTGGTCAGCTCATATGTGTCATCGGGGTCGAAGGGCCACTGCACCCCCAGGGCCAGGCAAAGCCGCTCGAGCTTCTCGTGCCGGGGCAGCTCGTCAAAGTTGATGTTGAAGGGCACGCGCTGCCACTGGAGGTCACGGCACAGCCTGCTGGTCATCACGTTCCTCTTGATCACCTCCCCGTGTGCGGGGTCCACAGCGTCCACACCACCCTGCTGGTTGGGCTGCAGGTGGAAGCCTATGAAGGTCATGGTCGTGTGGTCATCGTTGAAGAACACGTAGGGGTGAGGTTCCGACTCCCACCTCTTGCGGAGCGAGAAAGGGGCCAGATCTTCCTCCCGGACCCCACGCATGCTGACCGTGGGCTGCCCAGGGCTCTGGTCGGACATGTGCAGGGTCGGGGTGGCAAAGTCCCTGGCCATGCATATCATGAAGGTGACCACGAAGGTCTTGAAGCCGCTGAGCACGTCTCCTGTGGCACTGGCCTGGCAGAAGAGGGAGGCCTCGCAATCCCGGAGCTGGTAGTTGAGGAAGCCCGCGAAGTTGCGCATCTCCGACCAGGACGGGTCGAGGACCCCGCAGTAGATGAGCAGAAGCTGCAGGCACTCCCTGGGGGTGTCCTCCACGGAGCCGTCTTTGTACTGGAAGCTGTCCAGGTCCTGCTTCTGATAGAAGCGCTTCAGGTACTGGTAAGGCCGCTGGAAGGTCTCGCTGCAGAACTCCTGCTCGTCCATTCCCGGGTCCCTGAGGCGCTGCGTGGGGCTCAGCTCCAGGCTGATCACTTCTTTGGGGGGCCTGCAGGTGACTTTGGGGAAGATCTCCAGGATGCCGAACTGGGGGACACGTGCGCTCTGGAAAGGGGAGCAAATAAAAGGGTCACAACAGGATTTTGTAAAAACACTTCTGCATCATGCCCAGGCCTTCTGCCTGCAGACCTTTACGGAGAATCGCTTTCTGGGGGCACTTCTGTGGGGCCGCCTCCCAGGGGCTGTGGTCCTGCTTTGCACGTCCAGGCGCACGGGCGGGCAGTGCAGCCGGGAGGCCTATTCCTGGTGAGTCTTCCGAAACGAATGTTCCCATGAAATGTGCATGCATGCGTGTGCACGTGTGATACGTGCGGACACGTGTGGGTGTGAGCACGGGCGTGTGCAAGAAAGTCCCTGTGGCTAGAAGTATCCCAGGATGGCGCCGGGTCCCAGCTGCACCGAGACTCAGCGCTTCCCTCCACACAAGCTGCGCCTCGGAGCCCTGCCGCCCGGATCCAGCATCAACCCAAGACACTACGATCTCACGGGAGGACCTTCAGTCCAGGCCTCAGAGAGTCAGCTTGGAGAGGGATGTTTCCTAACACCACCCAGTGGCTTCTCGAGGACAAAACGGGGGGCTCTGGAGGCGAGTCCACCTGACCTGTGAGGGGCCCCTGCCAGCCGCTCACCTGCCTCGCAGCCCTCTCTGGCACCGCCGAGGAGCCCTCCAGGATCTCAACGATGTATAAGTGGCGCGGGTTCCGGAGCCACATTTTCCCGTTCGCATCCATCAAGTGCCGCAGCACGAGCAGCTTGAACAGGAACTCCGGGACGCCGGTGCGCACCTGTGGGCCACACACACTCATGCGGCCGCCTGCCCACAGCCCCAGCCGGCCCGCCCCGGGGGCCTGACGCCAGCACGCGCAGGGGAGGCAGGCAGCACTCACCGTGGAGGTCACGTCCAGGTGGACGATCATGGGGTGCCCCTGATAGTGGGCGTCCAGGAAGGGCAGCAGGGCATCCAGGACCTGCTGCTCGTCCACCTGGGGGTCAGTCAGGCGAATGACCTTCAGAGGCACATCCACCTTGTTCAACCGCCGCTTCAGCTTGTCATGCAGCCTCCTCACGTAGAGCGACTTCCCTGCCGGGAACGTGGGGTCAGGGGTTGCGAGCACCAAGGGCAGGGGCCTCAGGAGCTCCCCCGCCAACCCCTCCCCACAGGGCCCCATCACCTCTGAATCCCCAATTCACAGTGGCTTCTCCATGCCACCCCAGGGCCAGGATGGGGCCCAGGCTCGGGTGGGGAGGGGCACATCAGGCCCCACAGTCCGGTCCCGAGGGGCTGGCTTCTCAAAGCGACCTCCACTGGTCACCCCACCAATGCCACCTGAGTGGCTGAGGGGGCCAAGAAGGAGCCTGTGAGGAGGTCCCTGGATAGGGGGGCCAGCTGGGAGCCGCCCAAGTGGGGCCCTGTGAGTCCAGTTCCCACAAGCCTCCCGGCTCAGCCTCCCCACCTGCGGGAGGGCTTTCCAGAGGCCTGGCTGACAGGGCCTGGGGACACAGGGGGCCTGCCTGCCCCACAGCAATCATTACCAACGCCTGCTCTTTCCGAGGCCACGATCCCGACGCACGCCTGGTCTTGGAACACAGCCCCTGCCGCCGGGGCCTGAGTCGGGGCCTGGAGATGGTGCAGCAGGTAGGCCTGGATGGCCTCCAGGGGTTGCTGGGGAGTGACCAGGACCTTGTGCTGGCTGAAGGCGGAGGGTAGACCGCAGTGCTCCCGCTCAGAGTCGCAGACCAGCACCAGCTGGTAGTCCTCGCGGCGGGGCCGGGAGCTCAGGTGCCGGAGCAGCTCCTCAGCCTGGCAGCCCACCTCATAGCTGAGCCGGTCGGCGAATAGCAGGCTGTAGAGCCGGCGGCCGCGGGCACCAGGGGCCAGGCAGCGGCGCAGGAGCAGCGCCACCTCCTCGAACGTGGTGCCTGGGCCACAGAGCAGCACCTCGTCGTAGCTGGGCAGTGGCTGCTCTGGGCTCTGCATGTAGATGGCCAGGGTGGCCGGCAGCACCTCAGCCTGGGGGCAGACCACAAGGTTGGGCTGGCCGCCCTGCAGGCCCTTGGGCAGCTGTCGCTCCACCAGAGGCCCAGCCGCCTCAGCCAGGCGAGCCAGACAGCGGCCGAGGCTGTCCAGGTCCAGGTAGGCGGGCAGGAAGGTGCCCATGCACTGCATAGACTGCTCCAGGAACACCCTCAGACTGCCCACCAGGCTGGGCTCGGAGGTCACCAGTGCCTGCAGCTCCCCCAGCTCCCGCCTCTGCTGCCTGGCGGCCTGGCTCTTGGCTCCCCTGCAGGCGTCCGCCACATCCCTGGGGGTGCAGCCGCCCTTGAGGAAGGACAGCATGGTGAGAGCGGCCTTGCTGGGGACCCCCTCCCCGAGCTCCACGCTCAGGTACACCAGCTGCTCGGCCGTGTAGTAGTTCAGGTAGATGTGCTCGGCCCGCGCCTGGGCCACGGAGCCCTGCCAGTGCGCCAGGAAGGCCTCCAGCTCCCTGCAGACGTCCATCAGCAGGCCAGCCAGTGGCCCGCGCCCCGCCAGCTGCTTCACTGGCCCCAAGTGGAAGTCCATGATGATGGAGCCCTCCTGGGGGGCGCAGATCACCCGGGCCGCCCAGGACCTGAACAGCATGTTCCCGGCCGAGTAGAGGTCGATGAAGGCCTGCACCAGGTTCTGCACACCACAGAAAACCTGTGGACGGGCCAGGGGAGACACCGTGTGAGGCCTGTGTCCATGACAGCATGCGGGTGGGCCAGGAGGACGGGATACGCCCCCACGCCCCTGAGCCTGCCCCAGTCATGGGCACCATGCCTGGAGCAAACTGTGGGAGGGGCCGTGGCCATGCAGGCGAAACCCGGGCTGCAGCGACCCTGTGCCTGGGACGGGCTGCTACGTCGTCAGTGTCCTGCCGGGTCACTGAGGAGGGCTCCGGCTGACCACCTCGCCCACAGCACAGGCTTTAAGAAGGAGCGAGCACTGGGGCGCGCTGCCCGTGGACGCCAGGTGTCAGTGCGGCCCCCACATGCCTCAGAAGCACTGGCTCTCACCTCGGAGAAGGCCTCGACTTCCGTGGCGCTGCGCTCTCTCTTGCCGGACATCAGCATGAGCTTGTTGAGCAGCTCCTTCAGCTCCTCCAGGGAGTAGCGCCGCTCCTGCCCGGGGTCCCTGTGGCTCTCGGGAAGCAGCAGGTGCAGGACCGCGTCTGGGGAGATCTGGGAACAGCTCGCGCTTAGGGGGTGTTCTCTGTTGGTGACCCCAGCCTGGAGTGCCCTGGCGGCCTGCGGGGCTCACCTTTTGGCCACGTGGGGGGGCCTGGATCACGTAGACGCCCTTGCTATTGATGGTGGTGGCCAGGGACAGGGAGGACAGCTCCACGGACCCGTGGCTCTCCCTCACCGTCTGCAGCCACTCCAGGTTCCTGGCGGAGTCCCGCTGTGGACAGGAGAGGAGGCCGTGGCCATGGTCGTCTTCCTCCTGGCACCTGCCACCTCCCTCCCCGCCCCCTGCACAGCCACCTCCTCCTGCCGCCCCACTAGCCCTCCCCCGGGGCATCCACCCCCAGGGCAGGCCTCCCTCCGCAGCTGTGACCCAAGTGCCCTGCTCAGTCCCCGTGTGGGCTGCTGTGCTGCAAGGGGCTGGTCCCGGCCCCACCGCCCAGCCCTGCCAGTGCAGGAGGCACCCGGCTGAGACTCGGGAGGACAGATGGTGGCCAGGCCAGGCCCAGCCCGGGGGAAGGCCTCGCGTCTGCGGGAGCCCAGCTGGGAGAGGTGCTCAGAACTGGGGTGCCGTGGAACCCCTCGTCCTTGAGGTCCTTTGGGGGCCCCAAGCACAGCCAGGAGAACCAAGGAAGAGCTGCCGCCTCAGCTCCTGGCTGTGCCACCTGCCCTGTGTGCCTGCGGCCGCTGGCCCTCACCCCCAGAGGCCCTGGGCCGGGGTTATCAAACGCCGTTGGCACCGGGGCCAGGAACACACCCTACCAGTTTACTGGGCAGGTGCTGGTCATTTTCCAGAGCCTTCCACAGCTCTCCCAGGTACTCCATGAACTCGCGGAAGCCGGCGGTGATGGGGAGGTCGTAGAGCAGCGAGGCGCAGCCCTGCACGGCGTCGTGGAAGCAGGCCACGCGGTCCACGTCCATGTCGTTCTCGCCCGCCAAGATGGAGGCCAGGTCCACGAACACCTTCAGCTCCGTGATGCCTGCGGGGGCGGCAGTGAGCAGGGCCCCGGGACGAGAGCCCGGCCGGAGCCGCAGGCGGCGGCTGAGCAGGCCCACGGGGTTTAGCCTTGTCCCCACACATCTCCCTTTCACTCAAGGTGAAACAGGCGTGGTGGAGAGCAGCCACGTCAGGAACGGAGTCAACTCTCTCCAGGCAACTCCCTTGCCAACGGGTGTCAGGGTGACCCCAGGGTGGGAAGGTGGAAAAACCCGCTGCCCGCAGGCCTGCCCACCCAGCCCCTCCCTCCGTGAGCGGACGTCAAGGCCCTTGGCTGGCACAGAGATGCCGCCAGCCGGGACATGGGGACACAGGCTCGTGGGCAAATGCTGTCCCCGTCACCCATGAGGATCAGGCAGAGGAAAGAACCAAAGGGAACAAGGTCTTCAAGAAGCCGCCCGCCCAGTCGCTGCCCAGCGTGTGGGGCCGGGGAGTGGTCAAGGAAAGCCTTCCCACGCCAGGATGTGACAAGTATTGTCAGCCCACAGTCTGCAGCTGTGCATAAGCTAATCAAGAAGGCAGCGCTCCCCTGTCCTCCACACAGCATGCCGCCCGGGGGACCCCCACCCCCACAGCCTCAGGATGGGCGCACCTCTGAGAGCCTTCTGGGCCCAGCAGATGAACTCCCGCCGCCTGGCCAGCTCCTCTAGGAACTCGAGCCGGGCCCCGGAGATGTCCTGCAGGAGCTTCCTGGCCTTGATAAGCTGCCGGCTGATCCGGCCCAGTTTTTCATGGCAAAACTCCTTGAAGTTGTCCGTCTGCAAGAAGAGACTCCCCTGCAGACCAGAACCAGCTCCACCCTGGAGGCTGAGCAGCGACACGCTCTGAAGCTCCCCACGACCCAGATGCTGCCCCACCACGCCAGTGATGGCCACGCCTGTACCGACGCGCCATGGAGCCGCTGCCACGGGAGCCTGCCAGGAAGGGGTTCTTGTTTGTGTATTTTAAAGAAAGGGAGGTCCGGGAGCCTCTCTGGTGGCCCAGGGGTTAAGCACAGCACTATGGAGCTGTCCGCAGCCTCTGCAGCACGAGTTTGATCCCCGGCCAGGGAGCAACCCACATGGCGCTGCAGACCTCTCCTGTCTCCCCGCTGCTCCCCTCAGCAGTGGGTTTCAGTGGATCCGCCTGTTCTGCTCCCCACTCTGTCTCTGGGGAATCCTCTTGCCCCCCGCATCTCTGGCCTGTACTCCAGTTCTTGTTCACATAAATAAATAAATCTCAGGGGGAAACAAAAGAAACAAAGGTCCAAGCCCAGGCAGGACAGCTGCCGGATCCCAGCTAAGCGCATGGGCCCAGGTGTGCACATGCCTGACCGGGGCACGCAGGTGCCCGATGGGCTCTCCAGGCCAGCACAAGGGCGGCTCCCTGTGCACGCGTCCATGGGGCTTACGGCTCCCGCCAGCCCCAGCGTGGGAGTGGACGACACAGAGCCCGGCCACAATTTAATGGGGTCAGACACCTTCTCGCAAATATCGGACGCCACAAGAGGGTCGCGGGCCTGCCCCAAATGCTCGGCGCTCGTCACGACCCAGGAAACACCCAGCCAGAAGCAGTCGTGGTATTTATAACGAAGCCCTTGGCACCCTAGGCACCGGGTAAAATCCCTACGAGAATTCCTGGCAGAAGCTGTAAATCACCCAACCAGCATTTCAGAACCAGAAAGCCACGGGTCCCCGGGAGTATGAGCTGGGGTTCCGGCCCCACCCAGGGGTCTCTGCCAAATCACTTACAAAGTTTAACAACATTTGGAGAACGCTGAAGTCACCGGTGAGGCCCAAATTCTCTTTGACCGTCAAGATGGCCCTGGCGGACTCGGCCGCCAGGTGCAGGCGGTGGTATTCCTGGATCTGCTGCACACGCTCTGGGATCCAGTCCCCCGGGTCCCCGGCGCTCAGGCGGCACATGAGCTGGAGCTCATGGGTCAGGTCGTTGTATCTGTCCACAAAGTCCTTGAAGATGTTATCGATGTCCTCGAAGGTGACCTCTCCCGACTCCACATTCTCGTACACCTCCATGAAGGAACGGAAGCAAGGAGAAAACACGTTCTCTTGGACCTCCTCGAGCAGGACAACAGGCCTCGTGGACACGTCCCCGGGCGAGCCGTGTGCCACCGCCTCCTCCCGCCAGAAGGCCTGGAAGACGAGGCTGTCCCGGAGCAGGTGCATAGTGCGGGCCATCTCCCGCAGCTGGGGGCTCAGGCTGTAGAGCCGCGTGCCCTGCGGCTCAGAGGACGCGCCCGGCGCACCCACCGCCATGACGTCGCTTAGTCTTTGACTCGCGAGGTCTTCCAGATGTCTGTTTTCAATGTCTCCAAAATCCACTTTTGAAACCAAAAAAAAAAAAAAAAGAATGTCAGCGCCAAACCAGCCGTCAGCAAACGCTGCCTTTACTTCCCTAGACGGGCTCGTGCGCCGACGCCCAGACAGACGGGCACTTCGGGCGGAGAGGACACAGCTGGGAAGCGTCCACCCGCGCCCCTGCCACCCGGTGCCGGGACAGGCCGCTCCTAGAGCCGGAGGAGAACGCGGGATGGAAGGGGCCTGGGGCTGCGGCCCCGGGGCTCCTGAAGTCTCCAACTGACTGTGTCACCAGGACACAAACAGCTGTCAGAGTCGGGAACCGGACCTGAGATCAGCATATCAAAAGCAAAGCCTAGGACAAGACGGACACTGACGCTACAGAGAACCTAGGCTGTCTCCAGGGTGCCCGACAGTCAGCATGGCCGTCAGTCCAGCGGGGCCAAGGGCCAGCTCCGAGGTTCCTGGGCATGGCGGGGCGGGGGGTCTTGACGGGGGCTCTAGGCAGAGGCCTGCCCGCTGCGGGACCCACAGCACTTTCTAGAACATCCTGCACTTAAAAAGCCCCCCCTTGCGGTCAGGCGCCCACGTCCTGCTGCCCCCGCTGACCGTCTCCCCACGGCTCCCGAATGCTTCCCGCCCAGGCCCTCACCTTCGAGCACGTCCTGCACCTTCCCGCACGTCTTCAGCAGACTGTCGACGTAACTCTGCTCTGTCCTGAGAAACGACAGCTCGCGGCTTCGGCCCGCCAGCACGTCCGTCATCTCACACTGCCCCCGCTGCGGCGGGAGGCTGCTTCTCTCTGAAAAAAAGAATGTCCCGGTAGAACCAGCACCACCTCGCCCCTCCCTGGCAGCCATGTCCACGCTGCGGGGCGCGGGGATAGTGCCCCCTCCTGGTCACTGAGTCACGCCCGCCGGCCACCTACTTATCTTCCAGATGTCGAGAAACTGGCCCCGGTGCCTCAGGATCAGCTCCAGCTGCCCCACGCGCACCGCCCCACTGTGGAGGTCGCTGGCCACTCTGGTGAACACGGAGTCAGCCACGTCCAGCAGCCTCCTGCTCTCCTCGGTGATGCCGGCCAGCACTTTCTCATCGCTTCCTGCGCGGGCGAAGCAGAGGGCCAGGACAGTAGGGTCACTCCTGCCCCATCTGAGGCCCGAGACGGCCAGGGACACCTCGCTGCTTGGCCCTCGTCCACATAAGCCCCAGCCCGCCCGGGCGGGTGTCCCTCCGCGCCGGCCCTGGCATCTCCCACACGGCCTCCTTGCCCACAGCGCGTCCTCCGGGCCCGCCAGCCAGGAGCACCCCCGCTCGGGTCCGCATGCGCCCGCACGGGGAGGCTCTCGGTTGCCGAGCGGGCAGGACAGGACCGAGCGGGCAGACCCGGCACGTACCGCACAACTTGAAGATGTGCTTGATGTCCGGGCCCGTGAGCAGGTGCTCGAGGACCTCCTCCTCGTCGTCCACGGCGGCCCCGCGGCGCCGGGGCCAGGCCTGGGAGACCACGGCGGACACGAGCGTGCCGAAGTGCCTCAGGTCGGAGTCGGAGAGCCCCTCCAGCACGCTGGCCTGAGACTGGGGGGCAGAGGGCGGTCTCAGCGACTTTCTTAGAGACCGGCTTGCCTTTCGATAAATCACCCACTAGGCTTTCAGAAGTCTTTGGGAATAAGTTTCCCAGCCTCAAAAAAAAGCAAGAGTAAAACACTTATTTTTCCTGGGGCATTCCCGATCCCTGGGGTCACGTGTCCCTTAGAAACGAACTCAGGGGCGGAGCCAGGCCAGCGCTCGGACGCGCCCCTCAACGCCAGCCGACTGGGCGCCCCCTGCACGGCCCGGCCCGGCCCTCCGTGTCCCAGAAGCCAACATCTAAGGCACGAGGCGCTCTGGTCCCGAGCTGCAGGCCTCCGCCGGGCTACTGCAACCACCACCCACGTTAGGACTCTCTCTGGATCCCTCCAAGACACGGGAGGCTTTGCTTCCTCACGGCCAGCGCGCTGACAAGGCGTTTCAGTTCCTAGCAACAAATGCAGCCAGGGGGGTTCCCAAGAGAGGCTTGTGGATAGAAGGACGGAAGCGCGCCTTCCCCAGCGACAGCCAAGAGGATCCCACACCGGAACCAAGTGGGCTCGCCCAGGGAGGGGAGACTGCCTCCACGATTTCCAAAATCACTTCGTGTAAGTCGGGAATAAAAATAAGATCACAGAATCTCCTCAATAGGCACAGAGAAAGCATCGGACAAAACGCAACAGCCCTTGAAGAGGAAAACACCGACCAGCGAGGACTGTCCCCGCCAGGCCCATGGAGGGCCCGGCTGACAGCGCCCTCGGGGCGACACTGAAACTCCCTCAGACCAGAACCGAGATGAGGCTGTTGGCCCGCAGCGCGCGGTTCAGCGGTTCAGCCGGCGCCGGGTCCAGCCAGGTGGTCAGACGAGGGAAAGGCAGCCGGGTGGGGAGGACGAGCCAGCCCCCCCGCCCCCAGGGACACAGAGCGGGCGGCCCCTGCCCAGGGGCCGCCAGGGCAAGCCCCCCCTTGCGGAAAAGCCCTACATGAATTGGCAGAACCTCCTCCCCAACCCTCCTCAAATGTTCTGTCCGCCCCCTTGCTGCAGGGGGCCTTGATGCCCCAGCCAGAGAAGACACCGGCAAGCAGCAAAGCTAAAGGGCCTCACACCGCGGGGCCGAAGATTCCTTGTGCCTCACCCTGTGGGGCTGAAGATTTAACATCCCTTCATTTTTGGTTCTTGGTCATAAAAGGAGAAAAATTTATTGGAAAGTACATTAGGCAATAGATGACACGCATCCGCAGACTGTAAGTACATGGCACGGGAAATTGCCTGTTTAGAAAATTAGTTATTAAACAATTTGGCCCACTTGACAATGGGGGACGATTTATTGTCCACATCTGACAAGTCATCCAGCACAACTATTATAGTAAGTCCTTCTTTTGCTTTTTTAGAAGTTTCTTAGGAAAGTTTTTAAATGAAGTTGACTGTGTTAAGGAGTTTCTAGGTAGAAAAAGCTCTGAGAGCTGAGCAGCAGCTGGTCCCCGGCTGAAGGCCATAAGAATAGAAGAGTCTTTGGATGCTGAGGCTTTGGCGGATAGGGGTGCCCTGGCGGCTCTCCACTGTCTTAGGTCATTGGCCAGCGGGAATAATAAGTTTTAGTATTAGGTTTGGTTTTTTATCTATTAACCTTGAAGGCCACCGTCTAGCTGAGACCTGCAGGAGCCAGTAGCCCATGGAAAGAAAATACACTCATTGTTTCTGCTTTGCCCATGATGATGTAATTTTTCTGATTACTAAAAATGAATAGGGCCTCCCCGGTGGCGCAGCGGTTGAGCGCTGGGTTGCGAAGCTGCCCGCGGCCTCTGCAGCGCCGGTTCAATTCCCCGGCTGCTCCCTGGCCACCGGAGGAGGGTCCCGCATGGTGCGCAGACCTCTCCTGCCGCCCGCTGCTCCCCTCAGCAGTGTCCTTCGGTCCTTCTGCCTGCTCTGCTCCCCGCTCTGGCTCTGGTGAATTCTCTCACCCTCCCGCGCTTCTGACTGTACCCAGTGCTTATATAAATAAATAAATAAATAAAATCTTAAAAAAAAATATATAAAAAAAAATAAATAAATAAAAATGAATAAATCAAGACCTGCTGAGTCTCTCGGCAGAAAATACTTGCACCCCATCCAGTGTCAGCGTCTCCTCCATCCCCTTCCCTTCAGCCCTTAACGTGTCGCCGAGGCTGTCCATCCTTTCATGAACCCCTGACACGACATTTTGCCGGAGGCTGGTCCCCGGCACCCCCTGGTGTCTTTCGCTTCGCGCCTGCCCATGCGGGGGGCTGCAATTCCCGGAGGGGGGAACCCATCGGAGCAGGACGCTGAGGGACACTTCTGGGGTCAGAACTGTCCCTCAGCCATCAGTGTGGCCCCAGCCAGCCCCTCCCCAAAGAGCCCAGCGGTCACCTGGCAGACCATGCCCACGGCCTCGAGGGCACATTTCTCAAAGCACTTGGACACGCTGTCTCCCAAGTGGGTGGTGGCGCGGTGCACGCGGCAGAACATGGTGATCTGGACATGAGGCGGCTCCTGCAAGAAGGGGGTTGGGGATCCTGGGTGCTGCACCCCGACATTCTGGGTGGACATTATGTCCACTTTCCCGTGATGTCATCGGTTCCCATTACTTTAACCATGTTCCCACCCGCGCAGAGTCCACCCACCCCCCATGAGGCCACCAGGTTCAGATTCAGCCTCCTGTCCCCTCTGCAGATAAGCACCGCCAACCGCCTGCAGGGCCAGGGCCTCTGGAGAGCAGAAGGGGCTCCTGTCCCTTGTTTCCACCTGGTCTGTTCAGCAGCAACAGTCACGCCCAATGCCCTCCTGCCAGGCTAACAGGAAAACACCCTCGTCGTCCTGAAGTCCTTAATTAAAAAAGGGCATTTTGCGCTGCTGGTGGGAGCAACCACTAGGGAGAGCTGATGGAGATTCCTCAACCTGCTAAAGATGGAGCTTCCATAGGATCCAGCAATTCCACTCCTAGGGATTTACCCACAGGACACAGAAACATCCATTCCAAAGAGCACCTGCACCCCTATGTTTACAGCAGCCCTGTTTACAATAGCTAAGCTCTGGAAACAGCCCAAATGCCCCAAAATAGATGCCTGGATCAAGAAGATGTGGGACATATACACCATGGAATATTACTCAGCATTCAAAAAAGATAAACACATGCAACTGGCAGCAACATGGATGGCGCTGGAAGGGATCATGCTCAGCGAAATAAGCCAGAAAGAAAAAGAAAAATACCGGATGGTCTCACTCATAGCAGGAGTCTAGAAAACCTAAATAAGGGACCAGGAAAAGACTAATTATAATAAAGTAAAAAATTAAAATCAACAGCAACTATAAACTAGAGACTACGGGGGGAGAAGGGAGTAGGATCAAAACAAGGGGGGTGGGAACTGCACAGGGACGATAGTCAAGATGAAAAGGCCTACATTGTGCAAAAATGAAATATGATGTAAAAAAATGTATAAAATTTTAAAAATAGTAAAAAATAAATTTAAAAAAAGGGGCATTTAGGGTTTTCTGTTTGTCAGCTTAACCAGCTCCCGTCACCAGCAGCCGCTGGGCACATTGGCCCGAGACGGGCCCACGCGGAGGCCGGCCAGTCCTCCGGCGCCTCTGGAGGGGCCTCTGGGCCAGGCGGCTGCTCCATGGGATGGAGGTAGGAGCACCGGCGCGTCCTCCGGTGCCATGACGTGCCCTGCCCCGTGCCCTCAGGCCACCCCCGTCCACTGCCTCTCACTGCAGTCTGGCACCGTCCAGCCCGCCCCGCCAGGTACCTGCTTGATCCTCCCTTCCATGTCCCTCAGCAAGGCCTCTTTCCAGCCGAGCTCCGCGGGGACGTCCATCTCCACCAGCCGCCTCCAGACCTGGGGGCACGGGCAGGGGCAGTGACGCGACAGGGAGACGCCCGCGAGACCCCAAAGACACGGCTGGTGACAGGGGCCGGGTCACGGCGAGGACCCGGGAGGCGGCGGGAGGGCCTGGGCGTCTCCAGCACGGAGCCCCAGCCAGGCCCAGCGCCCGCCCGAGCCCGGGCCAGCTCCCTGCAGCGGCACCTCCCTCCCGCTGGACCCATCCCCACCGCCCGCCCTTCCAGGCTGACCCGCCCCTCAGTTCAGGGCCCTGGCACCAGGACCACCTCCCGCCCTGCTGCCACCTGAACCTCACACAGCCTGGGCGCCGGGCCAGCGCCTCTCCCCGCAGCCGCGCCTCAGACGGGCGCCCCCGCCCTGCTCGCTGCCTGGTGGGGAGTGCGGCCTGCAGGCTGGTGCCGGCGGGGGACGGGCTGGGCGGGGGACGGCCTGGGCAGGGGATGGCCTGGGCAGGGGTCGGCCTGGGCGGGGGATGGCCTGGGCGGGGGACGGCCTGGGCGGGGGATGGCCTGGGCGGGGGACGGCCTGGGCGGGGGACGGCCTGGGCGGGGGACGGCCTGGGCAGGGGACGGCCTGGGCGGGGGACGGCCTGGGTGGGGGACGGCCTGGGTGGGGGACGGCCTGGGTGTGGAGCTGTGGAGGGGCCAGGCCCGGTAGCAGCGCTTCTCGCCGCGCTCACCTTGATCTCCTCCTCGTAGGAGAACCAGGCTGATGAGTAGCCGACGGTGTACATGCGCCGCATGAAGACTTTCCGGAGCCACGCTCTGGTGGCTTCCAGAGTCTCCCGGAAGATTGCTTCTCCTGAGTTCTCCTCCCGAGTTTCCTCTCCCCTCCCAGCTGCCGGGCCCTGTGAGGGGGAGAGAGTCAGAGCTCGGGGGACCAGCCACGCCCGCACCGACCTTCGTGGCTGAGGCTCAAACACACTGGCCTCGCGAGCAGCCTGCTCCAGCAACACGCTGTTTTTTAAGTAGAAAAGCTGGGGTGCAGGCCAGAGGTGGGGCGCGGGTGAGAGGAGTCACCAGAGACAGAGCGGGGAGCAGAACAGGCGGACTGACTGAAATCCGCTGCCGAGGGGAGCAGTGGGGAGACAGGAGAGGTCTGCTGCGGCCTGTGGGTCACTCCCTGGCCGGGGACAGAGCTCAGGCCGCAGGTGACAGCCTGAGACCGACCACGGGAGGCCCCAAAAGCACCTTATTCTCCGGCTCCTTCAAGGTTTGCTGAGAGTAGGTGGGGGAGGGAACAGTGTGGGGAGAGGCACGAAGGCCCCACGCCTGACAGGGCCCCGGACAGCAGGACACAGCCCTGGGCTGGGTGGGGAAGGACGCGCCCCCACGGCAGAGCCTCCGGCTGCGGGGACCCCAAGCCGTGGCCCTGAGGTGAAGCCCTGCTCCTCGCTCCTAGCTCCTGCCTCCTGGTCTCCACGCCGCTCCAGAGTAATCCCTTTCCCTCCGGGTCAAGGACGCAAGCTCCCTCCTCCCACCCTCCCTTCTAGAACAACCCAGAAGCTCCAGCCTGCAGTGACGCCACGCGGGGTGGTCTCGCCTGCAATGTGGCTCATCTCCTGCCCCCTCTCCCCGAGCCCGCAGGGACTGCTCTCCCGGGGGCGCAGCCTCTCTCGAAGCCCCGACGTCACCATGAGGCCCGCGCCCAGCGCCCCTCCATCCCGGGACCGCCGTAACTTCCCCTGGGGGCCCCTCCTGCGCCCGCTCCAGGGACCCTGCCCGGGGCCAGCAGAGTGGGCAGCAGGCCACGGGCCTGTGTTTGACCTGGTTCTGCACAGTGTCCTGCTGGCGCCCAGGGGAGGGTCTGGCCTCCCGGTCCCAGGTACGGTCCCCACCGCTCCGGCAGGACAGAGGGTCTCGGGGACACCCCTCCAGCACAGCCTGCCAGGCTGACAGAGGGCACGGCCCTCCGGTCTAAGCCGTGCCCAGCTCAGGAAAGGCCACCTCCCCCCTGGCACGTTTCTATCCACACGCGTCTGTGGTGTTTTAAGGAAAAACTAAGAGACTAAAGCTTACTTGATTTCTCGTTTCCATCACTGAGGTTCTGATTTGGGGAAGGTTCATGAACAAACGGTTGGTCTAAGAAAATCTCCCAGCACCTTCACCTCGCGCGGGGCCCGTGGCAAGGGGCGCCGGTGAGCGGTGTGGACGGAGCCCCGAGGCGCGGGTGCAAAAGGTGCCAGTTCAAAGATGGCAGAGGGACCCCACGGTGGGGCCACCTTGGGGAGGGGAGGGGAGCCTGGCACGGGCAGGACCAGCCAACTCCTGTGTGCGAGGGCACCGAGGCGGGGACTCCCCGGGTTGGACGTGCACTTGGGGGCCGGCCGACTGGCCTCCTGCTCCCCAGGACACCCCCGGGCACCTGCGCTGCCCCCACCTCCCTCTAGTGAGAGCCTGGGGCAGGCTCTGAAGCCCCCCACCCCCCAGAACAGAAGCGGCGGCGGCCAGGCCCCTACAGATATGGGGACAGAATCACTCAGGGCCGCTGCTGAGAATCCACCCACCTCTGCGGCCACCTGGGGCTCCAGGCCAGCCCTGGGCACGGCTGCACCCACTTACCGCGCGGGGCTCCAGGGAGGCAATCCTGCACATGAGCTCCGCGGACAGGGCGGGCAGCTCGAACCTCTTGTACTCCCATGTGATGCTGCAGACGGTTTTGTGGAACTTCTGGCACAGGGTCAGGTGGGACTGTCCCAGGGGCGCCTCGAGGACCCTGTGGCAGGGTTGGGACAATCACCAGGGCTGCCCGGGGAGTGTAGACGTCATGCCACTGCCCTCGAAGCCCACTCGTGGGCGCTGGCTGGACCCCACACGGCGTCAGACCGCCCGGGGCGTGCCACTGCGGCGGATAGTGAGTTCCGGCCGCCTGCGTCCTGGACGGTTCTGCCGAAGCGAGCGACACTCCCCAGGCTGCTCCCTCCTGTCAGCAGAGCTGGGTGAAGAGGCAGGTGAGAAGTGGCAGGTCGTGTGCCACGCATGGACCCCGCGCTCCCGCGCACCAGGTCTCACGGGCATGGGGACAGGCCTGGCTGGGAGTTGCCATCAGAGCTTAGAAGGTGGGGGGCGGGTAAGTCTAGGGGAGTCAGGGGGTCCCTGATGTCCAGGTGCGGGGGAAGGTCTGGGGGCCGTGGGGGGGACCCTGATGTCCAGGTGCAGGGGAAGGTCTGTGGGGGTCAGGGGGTCCCTGATGTCCAGGTGCAGGGGAAGGTCTGTGGGGGTCAGGGGGTCCCTGATGTCCAGGTGCAGGGGAAGGTCTGGGGGGTCAGGAGGTCCCTGATGTCCAGGTGTGGGGAAGATCTGAAGGGTTGGAAGGGGTCCTTGATGTCCAGGTGTGGGAGGAAGGTCTGGGGCAGTCAGGGGGTCCCTGATGTCCAGGTGATTGACATTAGCCAAGATATGACCCCATCCTGCAGACCCTAAGAACCACACAAGGTCACCATGGAAACGCCCCACAAAGCACCGAGACACCGGAGCCGTGCGTGCGTCTCTGTCCGGCCCCGGCGTCCTCAGGGCCACCGCACAGCGGCCGCCACACGGCAATGTCCCCCTTCTCTCCCGGGGCCTGCGCCATGACCGCCGCAGAAAGACCGAGCGTGACGGAGCCGGCCGCGGGGGGCCACGGGAAGGAGGCGGGAGAGGCGGAGGCTGGCTGTCCACAGTCGCCACATTCTCTGTCTTGAACAACAGAGGGCGGCCGTGGACGGGAGAGGAGAGGTGGGTCTGGGCCGGCCAGCCCGGGGCGGCAGGCGGGCGCCCCCACTTACTGGCCCCGGTAGATGTCCAGGAGGTGCAGCAGCATCCTCAGAATCTTCTCGATAGTCTGAGTGGAGAAAGAGCGGAGAGGGGACCTCACGATGGAGCCACTCTGCCCCACAGAGCCAGGCTGGCGAGCCCACTCCAGGCTGACCTCCGTTTCTCTCTGCGAAATGTTTTAAATGCTCCAAGACTAACCTTCCCTCTTTCACGAATAAAATTCAGGACTTAAAATTTTTGGTTCATTTTTCAGGATTTCAAACAGCATTTCTCCACCCAAAACTCAGGGTCGTGGAGGCGGCGCCGGCCCCGTCCCTCTGAGCGCAGCCCTCGTGGCCTCGCCGTTCTGTCAGCCCCACAAGAACGACACGTTCCGGATGGTTCATTGTCTGTCTGGTTTGGCCGACAAACCCGCCTTCCCGAGCCCGTTCCCGGCCACAAACCTCGTGGTTCAAGAGGGTGGCCTCCCGGAGCCCGCAGAGCCGGTAGTGGGTGCCCAGCAGGCAGTCCAGGACCCGCGCGGGGAAGCGGCTCAGGTACTCCGTGGCCTCCTCCATGTAGGGGACCAGGTCGTGCAGCGTCATCAGGCTGAACCAGGACTGGAACAGGACGCTGTCCACACCCAGCAGGTGCCGCCTTTCTTCCATCAGCTGAAGCAGCAGTTTCCTGTTGAAGAGAAAAGGTGCCAGGCGCTCGCAGAGACCCGACCAGCAGGCCGAGTCATGAGAACACAAACTGGCCAGAGGGAGGCGCCCGGCAGCCTGGAGGTCCGTCTCAGGCTGTCACCGCTGCAGCAGGTTGCGATCCCCGGCCCGGGAGCTACCCACAGGGCACAGCAGACCTCGCCTGTCTCCCCGCTGCTCCCCTCAGCAGTGGATTTCAGAGGATCCGCCTGCTCTGCTCCCCACCCTGTCCCTGGGGAATCTTCTTACCGTCCCCACCCCTTGCACCTCTGGCCTGCACCCCAGCTCTTGTATGCATAGATACAGGTTTATAAATAAAACAAACCTTTAAAGGAGAAAAAGCACAGTGAAAAAACACTGACTTCATGGGCGCCCTGTTCCAGGCCGGACGCTGTGGGGAGGGGAGGGCTGGGGGAGGGACCCCACCAAGGAAAGGCGAGGGAGACGCTTTCTCTGCTTGCAGATGGGCGCTGGGGCCATTTCTGGTCTTTGATTTGTATCTAAATCGAGCTCCCATTGTCCTTACAGGACGAGAGCTCCAGCGTCTGCTCTAAGAAGCTGCAGCTGACCTCAGAGCCCCTCAGTCCCCCGGGAGCAAGGGTGCGGGGTGCCTCCAGGAAACAGCCCTGCAGGGCGGGCACCAGCCTCCGGGGCGGCCCCAGGGACCCAGCTCGCCTGCGGCACCTGCCAGGCAGGCGGCACAGTGCGGGTTTGTCCGCTGACAGCGCCCACAGCCAGGACAAGAGGCCTGTGAGGCGCTGCCCTCCAGCCCCGAGGCCGCCTGGCAAGCGTGCGGTGGGCAGCAAAGACCTCCCCGGCCGCCCTCCTGCTCCTTTGTGCTTCTCTGCACGTTCAAAGCAGCAGCCACAGCTCTGCCCCCCGCACCCCCTGAGCGGGGTGAGGTCCTGAGAACCGGGTCAGGGCCACGGCCGCCACTTACTTCTCATATCTGTCTTCCCGGAACTCTGCGAAGGGGAGCCCTTCGAGGGCCGCCCAGGTGTCCTCGGGCGGGAGGCTGGTGGCTGTGCCCCACGGGGGCGGCTGTGCACACAGGTGCAGCACGGGCAGGACGCACACCCACCAGTCCACCTGCCTGACCATGCAGTCCTGGCACAAGTGGACCAGGAGCTCCCGCCACCTGCGGGGTGAAGGGCAAGGAGTTGAAATAGGCTGTTCCTGCCCCTCGGACACCGCCCGCGCGGCCACGGGCTCGTTGCTCTGCACAGGAGCTCGGCGGCCGATCTGCCCAGAGCTGGCATCTCTCGCAGACCCGCCTGCCCGTGGACACCGTCCCGACTCAGCATCAAAGGCCTGCAGAGTCCACCAAAGGCTCCGGGATCCTCCTCCCGGCTGCCAGAACTGACCGTGAAGCTGCCTGGCCGGGAGGGTGGCATGGCACGCGGGGACACGGTGCCCAGGGGGCCGAGGACACCGGGTCATGTATGCCTGGCAGGGCTGACCCCCAGGAGGGGGTCACTGGACCCAGGAGCACTGTGGTGATATGGAGCCGGGGCGCCCTCAGCACCCGAGGATGCTGGGCACCGAGCAACCCTAGCTGCAGTGCAAACGGCCCGCACGGAGCTCCGTCCGTCCTTGGACAGCCAGGGACATGGAGGAGCGAGACCGCGCGGCCTCCCGGTCCCCACGCCAGCCTGGAGCGTGCCCCCGCCGCGGCGGTCGGCTGATGGGGGGCCGCAGCTGGACACGGCGCCCTCCCTGCCTCACAGAAACACTCGCGCGTCACCCGCTTTTCCTTGCCCCGACCCGCCTCTCTTCGAAAATGCCTGGCATGTCGTGGCGGTCTAAAATCCATAAAACCAGGGGGTAGGGGCCCCAGAGACCCCCCTGGGGTGGAGACCATCAGGTTGTGTGGCCCGACGTCCTCCTCCAGGCCAGCGCCCACGCGGACCCTGAGCCTGCTGGCTCTGGGCAGGCCTCACACAGGGCCCGAGGCGCCCACTGGGCACAGGGCTGCCCGGCAGAGGCGGCGGCCGCGGGGACAGCACCCACGAGATTCCCATGAGTCCCACTGTGGGCCTGCCCCGTGCCCGGCCCCAGTGCACACGCGTGGGGTTGCACGTGCCCTGCGGGAAGCCGGGCAGGGTGGGAGACGCAGACATGAGGCCGTGGGACACCACCAGGGTGGCAGCCCCGCACGGCCAGCGCACAGCTCAGATGGACTCGCTGCCCGTTTCCACAAGACCTTGGACACACTCGCCTGTAGGGCGTCCCGAGGAGGGTGGCCAGGTCGTCGTGCAGGGTGCTGGGGGCCATGGCGCCAGGGCTCAGCAGCTGACACAGCATGGACAGGTCGCCATTCGCCAAGGGCAGGTGGACCATGTCCAGCAAGCAGAGGACGATCAGGCCCATTCTCAGCGGGCTCGTCACCGGGAAGTCTTCGGGCAGAGCGCCCCTGCTCTCACTCAGAAACGGCGCCATTTTCTCCTTCAGATACTCCCACAGGTGTGTCTTCACCTGGTCACAGGAGAAAGACCCAGGTGTGGCCCCGAAGCGCCTGCCGCCCTCACGTCCGCATGAGCGGGGGCCAGGTCCCCAAGGGCGGAGAGAGCCCCCGGGGGTCGTCCTGCTGCCCTGCACAACCCAGACGCCTCGCTGGCGACCACCCCAGGCCAGAGCAGCAGGACCCCTGGGGCCGACATGGGGGCTCAGGTGGCCCCCTCGCCTCCTGACGCCTCCAGTATGGGCCCTGGGGGCAGAACATCCCAGAAGGGTGGCGGGTCTGTCCCCCACGGCCCCCACACCCTGCCAGGCCACTCCAGGGCAGGCAGAGGAGCGGAGGGGGGTTCCTGCCACCCCCTTCCAGGCTGGGGGAGAATGTGGGGGTTGGGGTAGGAGGACTCCTGAGGGCGCTGTTTACTGTCCCCATCTGGCCAGTAGGGGCCCAGGAGTGTCCTCTGCACTAGGAAGTGGCCGGTGCCAAGTGTCCAGGGAGCCAGGGGCGCGAGTACCTCCTGCTCCCCATACTTCAGAGCGTGCCATGGCTGGGCCCGGCCCTCATACACCATGGGCTCGCGGGCCTTGTCGTAGAACTGCCGGAACCTGGCGAAGAAGCTCTCGATGGTGACGGCGTTCCAGGGCCGCAGGGTCTGGAAGATTTGGTCCAGCATAACCACTGCAGCAAACTTCTTCCCCTTCACCAGGTCCTTCCTGGTACTGTCTGTCATGAAATCCATGAACTTCTGAAACGTTCCAGCAGCAGCCCTCTTGCAGATTATGTCGTCGTACTGGTGCCAGCCTGGAGGGAAGAAGCAGCGTCCTTGGGATGGCCTGGACCGGCCTGCACGCTGGTCTTGAAGGCAGGAGCACACGAAGGAGCCGGGGAGGGAGGAAGCCGGGCGCCTGGAGGGCAGGCACCAGCCTCCCCCCAACCCGGACCCAGCCCCGACAGGCAGCGTGGGCCCCGGGGGACAGAGCGCTCGGGACGGGAGTCCCAGACCCCGTGATGGGGTGACTTGAGCTGACGCCATCCAGCTGGCCTGAAAGTACTTGTCTCTGCCCAGCCAGGGCGCTCAGCACACCTGGACATGGCCCGTCCCGGGCACGCGGTCAGCTTGTGGACGGAGCCGACCCCAGGCCCAGGGCGAGGGCCAGCGGGCTCTGTGCTGGGGCGCTGGCCCAGGAGAGCAGTGCGGCTGCCAGGGCATGGACAGAGCCCTGTGCACACGGCCGGCATGGGGCGGGGGCGAGCCCCACGGCCACTCCTGGACCGCAGCTGTGGCCGGGTAGCTGGAGCTAGTTGGCACTAAACCCAGGGAAACCGACCATGAAGCAGAGACGCGAGGTCGGGGAGAAGGCCGGACGTGACGCGATGGACAGGAGCAAGACAGGGCAGGAAAGACCGCGGGCGCAGAGCAGGCCTGACGTCACGTCCACGCCAGGGACACCCCAGGATGGACGGAAAGAGTGAAGTGAGGGCCTCCCCGGTGGCGCAGCGGTTGAGCGCTGGGTTGCGAAGCTGCCCGCAGCCTCTGAGGCACCAGTTCGATCCCCGGCTGCTCCCCGGAGGAGGGTCCTGCATGGCGCGCAGACCTCTCCTGCCACCCGCTGCTCCCCTCAGCAGTGTCCTTCGGTCCTTCTGCCTGCTCTGCTCCCCGCTCTGGCTCCGGTGAATCCTCTCACCCTCCCGCGCTTCTGACTGTGCCCAGTGCTTGTGTAAATAAATACATAAATCTTTAAAAAAAAAAAAAGTGAAGTGAGACAGCAGAAGGCAGCGAGACAGCCTGCCTGCCAGAGACCACGCAAGAGGTGCTGGACGGACGCCAGAGGCTGGGGCTGAGCAGACACAGCACCCCAAGGGGCCAGGGCATGGCAGACGGCTATGCCGGCCCTCTTTGCCCCCCACCTCACAGGGTGCAGCCTGGAACCCCCTTTCTGCTATGGCTCCTAGAGGCACTGGCGGGAGCTGCAGGGAGGGAGCCGGGAGCCATTCCCCTGCCTCTCTGTTTCTGGGGTGTCTCTTTAGAAGCGCCCCTGCCTCTACAGCAGGAGCCTGGACCATCCACACTAGCAAAGCACAGGACTCCTCCAGCACCTTCCAGAAATGCGCCCAAGCCAGCAGCCACGCAGGCGTCAGCCACCGGGTCCTCCCCGGCCCGAGCAGAGCTGTGCAGACCCCGGCCAGGTGCCCTGGGGGTCCCGTCAGCCCTCTGCTCCCCCAGAGGCTCGGCCTTCCTGCGCGGCCAACTGACCACACGCCGAAGGTCAACCCCAGAGAATCACCACTAGGGTGACGAGTCTGAGGTAACAGTGCCCAGCGCTGAAGGACCCTGCTGTGAGAAGCGTCGGGATAGTCGGTGGCTTTCGCTAAAAGGCACGTGTCGGGGTTTGAATCCCGTGGAGTTTACGTGTCTCCCCACCCCTCAGGGAGCCAGGTCCCCAGGAAGGGCGGCCCGTTTCCCAAAGGAGAGTAGCGACTCTGTAGAGCACACGCACACACACCTGCACGCATGCGCACCTGCACACGCACGCACAGCTGCACGCACACACACATGCACACGCATGCACAGGCCCACCTGCCCACATTCCTGCACACACACGCACACCTGCACGTCAGTTACACAAACTCACCACCACGTCACACGCACTGAATGCAAAGCAAATCAAAGAAAGAAAAGGAAAACTAGACCCGGACGAGAGGAAGGCGGGAAGAGTCCCGGGCGGGGCGTCCTGAGCCCCTGAGCGCCCGCTGGCCCCGGCCCCCGCCCCGGCTCCTGGCCCAGCGACGCCATCTCCTCTCCTGTCCCTTCATCAAAATCCGTGCCCTTCTTTGCTCGGCAAGTGAGCGGGCGCGGAGCGGGACCAGAAGGCCTTCCGAGGGCAGGCCGCGGGCAGAGCAGCGGGCGCCTGCGGCCGGGCCTGGCTCACCTTCCTCGTGCAGGAGATGCGGCTTCAGCCACAGACAGCGGTTGACGTGCTCGCCCTGCTTCTCCTGGGCCTTGTAGATGAACTCGTACTCGTGGGCTGTGGAGCTCGGCTTGTACACGACCACGTACTTGTAAGGGAGGGGCTTGTCCAGGCACCGCCGGGGAATGACAGCGCTGCCTTCCAGCAGGAACCCGCTGTCGCCCAAGTCCCTGCGAACACACAAGGAGGCCGGGGGTCACCACGACAGCCCGTCTGGGAATGGACTCCCGCCCAGCGGCAGCCAGACCCGGAGCCTCAGGGCACTGGTCAAGAGGATGCTTCCAGAACGAGCCACGGTTCCGGTGAACTACGGCCAGAGAGGCGCCCTGGGGACGCCGTGCGAGGCGGCTGTTCCCAAGGCTGAGGTGGCCCTGGCGGGAGGAGAAGGAGGGCCGCCTAGTCCTGAGACTGAGGCCCAGCAGGCTGCCCGGGAGACCCCAGGCCCTGCGCACTCACTGCGTGCTATGCATCGTGCAGACGTCCCCTCTCCATGCGGCCTTCCCGAGCTGCTCTGCTCCCCTGACGACCACTTCATGGCGGTGGGGGTCGAAGTTGAAATGTTTAGAGATGATGGCATGGAAGTACACGGTGACTCCTTGCTCGGGGCTCAGCGTGCTGGGGCGGCACAGGGGGACACGCTGGGTCAGGGCAGGCCCGCCCCGCCGCACCCCACCTGCCCCACAGGCCCCTCCCGGGCAGGGGCACCCCGCCAGGCACACGCCCACCTGGGGACAGAGCCTCCAAGAGGGCCCGTCTCGCCCTGCACAGCCGACGAGGAAAGTGAGTGCAGGGAGGGGACGGGCCCCGCGTGGCTGGAAGGGCCAGTGCGCACCCTGAAGTGCAACAGGCTCTCCTGCGTCAGGAAGGCCGGTGCCACCCTCTCCCACCACCTTCGGGGGGGTCCCCGCCGCACACCCCAGCCCCGGCCAGGCTGCACCCCACCTCTTCTCGGCGTCCTGGGTGGCCGCCCTCTGGTTTCCTTGCTCCTTCTTCGCAGCAGCAGGATGGGTCACGGGGCTCCTTTCTGGCCTCTTCGGGACCTCTGGCTTGGGTTTCTCCCTCCCACCTGCCTTCTCTCCAGGAACAGCCCCCTTGTCCTTGCACTTAGTTTCCTGGAACAAGCAGCCCAGCCGCGGCTGTAAGACCAGCTTCCACGCCACTGAGCAGCCACATGCCTTCCCCGCCGGAAGCTTCGAGAGCCTCTGGTCCACTCACCTCTGCCTCCAGAGGCCCCCTCCAGCTACCCCTCATCCCCTCAACTCGATCCCTGGGCACCTACGTCCTTGCTGCTCCTGGAACAGGCCACCACCCTCTACCTCAGGGCCTTTGCACGTGCCAGTTTTGCTCGTGTTGTGTCCCCAGATATCCACGGCTTCCCCTGGCTCTTCCCAGCCTGCTCTGCAAGAAGTCCTCCCGGACCCTGCCTGGCCAGGTCACCCCGGCGCCTCCGGCACCTCCACCCCCCACCCACCTTTCCTCGAAAGCCTCCACGCTCTGCTTTCTGCAGGCAGGAGCGGGGTCTCATCCGCAGCTCTCCCCAACACTGACACAGGCAGCGACGGGAGGGAGCGGCCCGGGAGCCCGGGCGCAGAGGGCAGGGTGGGCGCTCAGGGGCCGGCGCAGGGCGCCCCCTGCCGGCTTACTTGGGAAGCAGGGCCGCTTGCTGGAGGCTGTTTCGTTGTCTGAGTCTTGCTCTTCCCGCCTTTCGCAGCCTCTGTCACTGGGCCAGCTGGCGCTGCCACAACCGGCTGGAAGAATCAAGACCCCAAACATCAGGGGACGGGGACGCGCCGGACAGGCGGTTGACTGGGCAGCGTCGGGGTCGGCGGCGCCCCACACCAGTGACCGGGCAGCAGCTGGAGCCGAGGGGCCCTTCCACCGCTGCCTCCAAGGCCAGTCCCCGAGGCCAGCTTCCCAGACAGGGAGGTGACGGCAGAACAGCGAGGCCCAGGGAGGCGCCAACCTGGTCATCACCCCAACAACTCACCCCAGGACCGGGGCTCCCGGCCTGTTGCCCAGCGGTCTGTGGCTCTTTCCTGGGCGCAGAGTTGCCCCCCTTCGGCTCAGGCAGCGGGAGGTCCTGGGAAGCTCCTCTCCCCCCAGGACGGGCTTCACCAGCAGAGGCATCAGTGGCGACGCCCTTCCGGGAGAGCCCTTTGCCCTCGGAGTGGTCAGGTGGGGCCTGAGCCTTCCCTTCTTGGAGGGCACCTCCGGGAATCTGACCCAGGGGGGCCGGGCTGCTCCCCGGCTCCATGGGGTGACCCGGGGGCACCGGGCTGTTCCCCAGCTCCATGGCGTGACCCGGCGGGGCCGGGCTGCTCCCAGGCTCTGTGGGGTGACTTGGGGGGACTGGGTTGCTCCCTGGCTCCGTGGGGTGACTTGGGGGAGCTGAGCTGCTCCCCAGCACCATGGGGTGACCTGTGGGGGCCGGGCTGCTCTCTGGCTCTGTGGGGTGGCTTGGGGGGGCCAGGCTGCTCCCCAGCTCTGTGGGGTGACCCGGGGGGGCCAGGATGCTCCCAGGCTCCGTGGGGTGACTTGGGGCGGCTGGGCTGCTCCCAGGCTCCACTTCCATGGCTGTCTCCACTCCTCCAGACACCTGGCCCCGCAGAGGGCCAGCTGGTGGGTGCCCGAGGGGGCGCCCGTCCTCCAGCGGCATCCTGCCTGTGCCTGGGGGCTGGCTGGAGGGCCCACCCTGCTGAGCTTGGCTTTGGGGTGGCGCTGGGTCCAGGCTCACTAGTGATTTCAGACTACAGGGCCCGGAGAGGGACAGGGGCTCCTGGCCCCCCGCAGTGTTCTGGTTCTTCTTCTTCTTCGACCTCCTTTTTTTCTGGACAGAAAGAGACACGAGTGTCACCGCTCAGGCTGCCCGCCCTGCACAGCGCTCCCTCCGGCTTTTTCAGGCACTTGAGCTGAGCGTCCAGCGCGCCGGCGCGTGCCCCTGCGTTTCTCTACCTGGGAAAGGAGGCTGAGGCAGGGGCCGGTGCCTCGCACTGGGCTCCGCAGAGAGGGGCTGAGCCCCTTCAGGAATCCCCCCGCCGCCTGGACGCCCCGCTGGGTGTTCTGACCCTCAGGAGCACCCTCAGGCGTCCTTGCACAGCACCTCCTGTGCACCCCATGCCTGCCGGGGGGCCAGCCCCACTCCATGCTCTTCATGGAGACAAAGGTCAGCAGCCCAGTGTCCGGCTCCCCTCGACCCTCCAGCCACCGCCTCCCCATGTGGCTGTGCCCCTCTTCTTGCGAGTCATAAGCCACCTTCAAAGGCACCCCCTTGTGTTGCCTCAGTTACCTCAATTACATCCCCTGGGCAGAAAGGACACCTCCTGGCAGTTATTTGTCTTGAACCCCCTTCTCCCTAGACACCCCCTTCATCTCATTGTCGGCTCAGACCCCTCAGTCGACCAGCCGGCATCTCAGAGCTGCTGTTGGTGCGGGCCAGGCGCCCCCCAGGAGCTGGAAGCCTGGCGTTTCTGACACCACTTCTGCTGACCAACACCACTGGCCAGTGCTGCCCAGCGCTGCTGACTGGGGACCGGTGCCATGTCCCGGTCACCTCCGAGAGCAGGAGCCTCTGGAGCCCAACCCTGGTCGTCCAGCACCGCCTCCCCGCACGGCAGCCTCTGTGCTGTCTGGTCCAGCGCGGGTGAGAGCCCACGGTGACCTGTCCTCCAAGGGGCGCTGTCCTGGACAGCCAGAGTCCCCCAGCCTTGTTTCAGGTGCAGCGGGGGCCCCGGTGCTGAGCACCCTGTCACCCATCTGGAGTCGGGGGACCCCTCGCAGACCTGAGACAGACAGCGGTGTCCACACACATCACACCCCACACCCCCATGCGCATCCCCATGTGGTCCCTCACCCTCCCCTGCTGCGGGCCACAGCCAAGGCTGCCGCCCCCACCCTCCCGGCATTAGAGGAACCACCGGGGCCAGCGGCTGGGGCCAGCAGCTGGGACCAGGCGTCGGCCTGAGCAGGCTGACTCCGCAGCGTACCCCTCCCCCTCCCACGCCCTCGCTGGCCGGGACACCCTTGCAAGCCCCCCGGGGCCCGAGGGGTCCCTTCCTCAGCCAGCACTCTCAGGGCCTGCCCCTCACGGGACACGGGGCCACTCGGCCTCCCCCTGGAGAAGGGCGTCCCCCACCAGCACCTGCCGGCCAGAGATCCAGGCACCCCGCTGGCGCCATGGTGTGAGTGGCCAGAGCAGAGCCGGTGCCCGCAGCCCGCAGCCCGGCCCCAGCCCAGCGGGAGAGGAGGCCGAGGATCCCAGGGGGCCAGGAGTGGAGACCTGCCCGAGGGGCCGCTCGGCCAGGCCCGGCAGGCGCGCAGAGGCCTGGGCAGCACCGAGCCATCCTGGAGGACGGGACGCGGAGGTGACGGCACGGCAGGAGGCCGCTCCTGGGGCAGGCGGCACGGGCGGGACAGGAGTCCAGAGCCCTCCCGGGCTGCCACTCACTTGCTGGGTCATCCAGGGGCCCTCGGCGTCATCTGGGCCTTCCCGTTCCTCGCCTGAGCCCGGGGGCAAGGAGGCGCCGCCATCCTTCAGCGCTTGCCCACTCTCCGCGTGGCCCTCCGGCACGGGCGGCGCCTGGGGGCTGCTGTCGGCAGGAGCTGCAGAGGCACAGGACCAGCGGGGGATGGTCACCGGGGAGGGACAGGGCAGGCCCTGCCCAGGAGTGACGCGACGGCCCTCGGGGCACCCTCCAGGCCAGCGTGGGGCGAGGGGCCGGGCCTCAGGTCCCCACACTGGGGTCTGCTCCCAGCCATAGGCACCCCGCGCGGGGTCAGCGGGGCCCGGTGGCCTCCAAGGGCCCAGGGGGCAGAGAGAGTGGCTGGTGGAGGGGGTGGCTGGAGCAGGACTAGAGCCCCCAGCCTGGACTGAGTCTAAGTGGCCAGGGCGCCTCCTGCTGAGCGAGCCTGGTGGGGGTTGCAGAAAGCCCCTTGGGAGGCTCCCGGTCCCCACAGCACCGCGTTCCTGGGGCACCACTGGGCCACGGCTGCCTCATGGCCCCTCAGCTCCGGTTAGTCGCCAGATCAGAGCTCAGAGAACAGACACTTCGCTGCCGTGAATTCAGGATCGAGGGAAGAGGCGCGCGGGGTGGGGGAGGGGCTTAGCGCTTCCTGGCCCTGCAGGCGCCTTGACCCCCAAGTCTCCATGGGTTCACCTACCCTGCAGTCTCCACCCCATCCTTTGGGGTGCTGCGAAGCCGCTGTCCCTGTCCTGGTCACTGGGCCCTCTCCCGTGGGGGGTGGCGGAGGTGGGGTCCGCCCCGCCCTGACCGGCAGGCAGCGGTCAGGAAGCCCCAGGCGTGGGGCTGGAGTCACAGCGTCTCCACTCACATTCGTGCCACTGGCGGCCACTCCCACACCGGGCCAGCTCACACCCAGCCTGCCCTCCAGGGAGGGCCCACGAGAGCTGGCCGCTCACCAGCTCACTCCGCCACCCCCACACCAAGGGCCCGGCTGAACCCCAGATCCGCTGTCCCCCGAGGCAGGACTCTGATGACTGACCGACCCACAGCATGCCGGACGCGGCGTCCGGGCTGCTGACCTCCACCCCCATCACAGACGCTA
This sequence comes from Talpa europaea, assembly GCF_964194135.1. Classification (NCBI taxonomy): domain Eukaryota; kingdom Metazoa; phylum Chordata; class Mammalia; order Eulipotyphla; family Talpidae; genus Talpa; species Talpa europaea. The sequence goes on along the minus strand of NC_140074.1, from coordinate 135,785,755 downwards.
CAAGAAAACACAGCCGGGGCGGAGAGCACAGAAAGGAACATGCTGCCTGCGCCTCCTCGCCCAGCATCACCTCCCAGCAAGCAGGGTGGTGGTGGGGTGCCTCACCTGCGCCCCCTCCGAGAGTGGACAGCAGCGGGGGCGGGGGCCTGCCTCCTGCGAACATAAGGTGAAGTTTCCTGGGGACCCCTCACCTGGCCTGGGAAGCAAATAACCGTGGACTCAGCCCCACCTTGGATGCAGAAACCTCCTCCCCAAAGGCCGCAGCCTCGTGATAAAGACTTAAGGAGGGCCGGGCCCCGCCCCTCCGCCGGGCAGACCGGCAAGGAAGAGGTTAGACCGCGACCCTCCTCCAGCGCCCGAAGGCCCCACCCTGGGTCAGAGGAGAGCTGGCCTGTGTCCAGGACCAGCCGGCTCTGCCTTCGGCCACTGCCCCCACCACGGCGGCCGGGACAGCCTGGACCCCTCCGCACGCTGCCCCTGCTGGCGCAGAGCAGGGAATCGGGCTGCAGGGGGTGGAGGAGGTTGACACAGGCCTTAACCCAGGAACGGACGCCCTGGGGCAAGGGAGGGGCTACGGAGCCCCCCCCCCCAGAATTTAACCCAGCCACACCCCAGAAGAGACATTCAATGATAATCAGGCGGCTGAGCCCGCCCCCCTCTGGAACAGCGCAGGGACCTCCTCCCTCCGCCTTCCCTGGTGAAGCTGCCCTGGGGCCGACCCCCACCCCCAGCCCCCTGGGCTCTGTGACTGGACGAAACCCTCCCAAGAGGGCAGCCGGGCGCTGCAGAGCTAGCACCGCATCAGGCCACATCTGCCCACAGCGGGCATCCACGCTCTCAGCTCAACCCTCACTCCAGGGCGCCACCCACACCCAGGCACCCAGCGCCCGCCTGTCCCCCCCCCCCGCCCCCCCCCGCCCCCCCCCCCAGCATGGGTCAGAGATGAGGCCTCCCAGCTGCAGCCCCACCTCACGGTTTCAGTTTCTGTTCCTGGACTCAGAGCCCTGCCTGGGGAGCGGGCAGGGCAGGGGAGCGGGAGGTTCCGGCTCCCGGGCCCTCCCGCCAGCCAGGAACACCCTGTTCTGCCTGGGGCCAGCGAGGCCCCAGCCCGCCTGGCCTCCAACACTGGCAGGTGTTCTGCAGGTGGAGCAGGTGCCTGGTCAGCCTCTCCCCCTGCAGGAGGCCCGCAGGGGCTCCCCTACCTTCTCCTTGCACAGCCCCTGCCTCACCCCACGTCCCGTCCCTCCAGCCGCCCTCTGTGTGGCCGCGGCCAGGCCCCTAACCTCTGCACCTTGCCCCGGCAGCTGCGAAGAGCCGAGGGGGCTTAGGGTGACCCCCTCCCTTGATGGAAAGACAGCTGATGGCTTTATTTGGTTATTTCATCTCTGGGGCCCCAAAAACCCTCCCTTCCCAAGATCCCCGCCAAGGCAGAGGCTGCGGCCGCCCGTACTGGGGCCCCTAGGCCTGTGTCTGCAGAAGAGAAGTTGGGGCCCTCTGGCTGGGTTCGCCCGGGAGCCAGACTTCCTCCCCGAGTCAGCGATCGAGAGATAAATAAATCAAACCAGAAGGGCCCCCCATCCCCGGCCTGCAGCTCAGCTGACGCCTGCGCGATGGGAGCACCTGGTGAGACAGCAGCAGGGCGGCGAGGGCGGGCGCTCCCAGCCTGGGAGGCAGGCACACACCTGCGAGCGCACACACACACACCCACGCGCGTGCACGTGTGTGCACACCGGTGGTGCAAATTTAGAGAACACACGGGTCCTGCACACCCTCCTTGATGCCCTCAGCAGTTGTACGCCCGCACCTGCGGGTGCCAGGCGGTGTCAGGGGCCTGGGGTGAAGTAGTGACCAGGAAGGCAGAAGTCCTCTCTGAAGCCACAGGCTCGTGTGCTCCACCAGCTGGGGAACAGCTGGGAAGTGCAAAGAGGGGGGACAGATGGCAGTTTCCAGTGGGGTGACCAGGGCCTCGCTAAGGAAGGACACGGTTGAGCAAAGTCAGGAAAGAGGAAGCCTCGTTGCCCCCTGAGGTCAGCGATGTGCTGGGAAGCGGGAGCAGGCAGTGCAAAGGCCCTGCGGTCAGAGCGGGCCCAGCAGGCCCAAGGGGGCAGCTGGGGAGGGAAGGGCTTCCCCACAGTCTCAGAAGGCCCCTTGGCCCTGTCCTGAGGGCAGGTGGAGGCAGGGAGAGCCCAAGGGGGCAGCTGGGGAGGGAAGGGCTTCCCCACAGTCTCAGAAGGCCCCTTGGCCCTGTCCTGAGGGCAGGTGGAGGCAGGGAGAGCACAGGGCCTCACTGTCATCCTGGAGGGAGAGGCGCTGGCCGCCTGGGGGAGTGGTCAGTTCTCGCGCTTCTGTCCGTGTAGCCAGCGGGGTCTCCTGGGAGTTGGATGTGAGGGGTGAAGGGGGAGAGTGAGGTCAGTGCCAGGGTCTGGGCCCATCTGCTGAAAGGACAAGCTGCCCTGCGAGTGGAGGTGAAAGCAGAGGGCAGGTCCAGGGGGTGCGGGGGCCGCACACCTCTGGCGGGGAGGCACCTGTGGTGGTTGTCAGGGGAGGGACCCAGGACCAAGGGGTCACTGGGAGGTGGCAGACATGGGTGGCATTTAAAACCAAGGAGGGGGCCTCCCCGGTGGTGCAGCGGTTGAGCGCTGGGTTGCGAAACTGCGCGCGGCCTCTGCAGCGCCGGTTCAATCCCCGGCTGCTCCCCGGCCACCGGAGGAGGGTCCCACATGGCGCGCAGACCTCTCCTGCCGCCCGCTGCTCCCCTCAGCAGTGTCCTTCGGTCCTTCTGCCTGCTCTGCTCCCCGCTCTGGCTCTGGTGAATTCTCTCACCCTCCCTCCCGCCTTCTGACTGTACCCAGTGCTTGTATAAACAAAACAAGCAAACAAACCAGCAAACAAATAAATAAAGCATGCCTCTATTAAAATAAATAAATAAATAAATAAAAATAAATAAATAAAAAAAATAAAACCAAGGAGGGACCTCCCTGGGGGTGCAAGGGGTTGCGTCTTAGCACCATGAAGCTGTCAGCAGCCACTGCGGCCTGAGTTCGATCCCCGGCCAGGGAGGGACCCACAGGGCGCAGCAGCCCTCTCCTGTCTCCTGCTGCCCCCTCAGCAGTGTAGGTCAGTGGATCTGCCTGTTCTGCTCCCCACTCTGTCTCTGGGGAGTCCTCTCATCCCCGCACCTCTGGCCTGCACCCCAGTTCTTCTATGAATATATAAAATAAATCTTTTTAAAAAATAATAAAAACAAAACCAGGGAGTTGCCGCAGTCGCCGCAGGACAGAAGGCCCCAGCCCGGGGACCCCGCTCAGCTGGGAGGCACCTGACCGGGCTCCTTGCCCCACCCCAAGCTCCTGCACCATGGCACCTGCCCTCGCCAGGAGGAGCTGGTGCAGGCTGGGGGACCCCTCGCCCCAGCACCCTGCAGCATCCTCAGAGCCCCTCACAGGCCCCCGGCTCAGCCTGGCACTCCTCATTCCCGAGGAGAAGGGCACCCCAAGTGCTCTCTAAGAAATGAAAGTGGTTCAGGAGGCAGCACTTCCTGCAGGGACGAAAATGCTCTAACCAGTGCTTCCTCCAGAGACTTCTTTATCCTGGAGGACCGTCCTCCGGCCCCACCAGGCTGCCGCTGACCGCAGTCTCCGCGCTGGAGAGGGAGGTGCGCCTGACGCACTGTCCACCCACCACAGGGTCCACTTTGCCCCTCGGCTCCCCCCTTGGTTGTACCTGCAGCGGGGGCTGCAGGGAGCAGCTTCTGCCCACAGCTACTGCAGAAATTGGGAGCTTCCTCTTTGGAGACGAACTGGCAGCGGGGACACTGCATGGCTCCCGGGGCCGAGGAGCCGGCCAGCCCCGCAGGTCCGGAAGCTGGAGCCGAGCTGGCCGGCCTGCGAGCCGCCGTTATATACACAGCACCTGTCATGTGACCACAGAAGCTTCAGTTTCATTTTCTGGGAAAATGAAATAGCGGCTGCAATGAAAGTCCCTATGAAAGGAAACCCTTCTGGGCCACTGCCAGCCCTGCCTCTGCCCAGTGTCCTCCTGCAGCCCCCAGCCGGGAGGCGGGCACCACTGCCCCGGCCAGGCTCAGCCCATGCCCTCGCTCTGCAGTGCAAACCCCCCCACCCCCTGCTGAGCCCAGGGGCTGGGGCCTGGGGCCTGGGGGGAGGGGGGTGCAGGGGCTCAGGCAGGCAGAGAGACAAGTGCCCCCAGGAAGGCACTCAGCCGCTCTGGGCAGGGGTGGGGTGCGCGGGGCACGGTACCTGGCTCTCAGGTGACCTGCGGATCGGTGCTGCAAGGATGCCCGCAGCCACTGGCGGAATGGGGTTCCCAGTAACAGGCCCTGACTTCTCGGGGCCCACTGGCCCTTACATACCCTCGGGGGTGGGGGGCAGACAGCCCAGCCCGCCCAGGGCCTGGCGCGGGGTTATGGGGGGTGTCTGAACAGTCAGGGGGGCGAGAGTCGTGGGCAGCTCCTTCCTGGGGCCCCTCGCAGCCCACCCAGCCCTCGCCTTCAGCGAAAGCTAGTTAAGGGGGGGCCAGGGACCCTCGGTGCCTACAGGCCCCGTTATCATGAAGGTCTCTGTGTTTTCTCTGCACGTCCCTGGACGCCAACCGCAGCACTGACCACTGACCGGAGCCAGCGGCGGGGCCTGCGGGAGGCCAGTGCAGAGCCGGGCAGCCGCCTGGGGCGGGAGGGCGGCGGGAACTCAGACAAAGAAACTCCCCGCCCTGGAGCTTTCCCCGCGTAGGAACCGGGCTCCCGCCTGACGCCCCTCGCCCGCCGAGCCGCCTCCCCCGGCCTGCGCCGCAGGGACCGCCTGGCCCGTGCGGGCCGCCGGGGGCGCAGTAAATCCTCCCTCCCTTGAGAAAGCGGCCCGGCTCCCCGCTCCTTGTCTTCAGCGCCCCGACCCTTCAGGGGTCTCCGGCCTCAGGCTCCCGGGCGCACCGGGCTCCGGGGCACCCCCGCCTGCCCGCCCCGCTGCTGGCCGCCCGGGGTGGCGCCGGGGCCTCCTGCCAGCCGGGCGCGCGCGGGGGCGGCCGGGCTCCCCGTCCACGCGCGGGGCGGGACGCAGGGGGTGCAGCCCGGGGCGGGGCAGCGCAGGGCCGGGCCAGGCGCGGGTCCAAGCTGGGCCCCCGCTCCCCCGCTCCCCCGCCCCCCTCCCTGGCCGGCCGGTGGCGGCGGGGCTCGCAGGGCTGACACCCCCTCCCCGCCGTCCAGTGCGGACCCCGCCCTTCCCCTGCCCGGCTCCGGGGCGGGGCGGGAAACCGAAACCAGCCGCAGGAAGAGGCGGCGCCGCAGCCCCGGCCCGCCCCGCGCCCGCCCCCCGCGCCCCGGCCTTCCAGAGCCCGCTCGGAGCCCCCCGCGGCCCCCCCGAGGCCCCCCGCGGCCCGGGCCCCCGCCGCAGCCGACGCGCGCGGCACCCACGGCTCTGCGCCCCCGCACGGACCCGGGCCGGCCTCGGGACCCCGCGCCCCAGTCCCTGCCCCGCGGGGCCCCCACCCCGGCCGCGCCGAGCGCAGAGACCCGCGCCGCGCACCTGCCGCTCCCGGCGCCGCCGCCCTCCGGCCTCCGGCCCTCCCGTCCCCTGGCGCCGCCGCCCTCCGGCCTCCGGCCCTCCCGTCCCCTGGCCCTGCCCCCCCCCCCCCCCCCGGGCGCCGCCGGAACTCCTGCTGGGGCGCCCTCCGGCGGGCGGGCGCGGCCAGCTGCTCTCCGGGGTGGCCGGGAGGGGTGGGGAGCCCCCAGGTCCCACCCGCCGCCCCGCCACCCCGTCCAGACCGCGCGCCTCCCCGGCCGGGCTGCCCCCCCCCCGCACTTGGACAGTGTCCAGGGTGGGAGTGACCCCCAGGACACCGGGGAGTCGCTCAGCCCGGCACGGCAGGACCCCGACTCCGTCAGGAAACGAAGCCTCACCCGGAGAGGAGGGCAGCTTGTCCCGGCACCCCACGTCCCGGCACCCCCGTCCCCGCCCGCCCAGCAGGGCGTCCCCCCAGAGCGGAGCGGGACCCGGCGCGGGCTGACGGGGCCACAGCCGCGCAGACGCCCCCACGTGAGCCGCGTGGCGCGGGACGAGTGCTCGCAGTCACAGGCACGCCTTGTTTATTGTCACGGGAGGGCACGGCGAGACGCGTGAGCGGGGGTCAGGCAGCGCGAGGGAGGCCCATCAACGGGGGTGGCGCACACGCAGGGGCCGCCCGCCGCGGGCACGAGGGCCAGTCACGGGTGGGGGGGCGTCTCGTTTTCACAACAAGCACTGACGACGTCACAGAACAGCTGGACAAACACACACACGAACGACACGGAGCTCGACACACACAGAAGAATCACTTCTCACAGACACGCGGTCACCCGGCCGCCGAGGCCTTCCCGGCCACTGAGGGCCCAACCCAAGTCCCAGGCCCGCGCCCCCCGCCCCACCGGCCGGAACCGGGGGCGCTGCAGCCAGACAGGCGCTGTGTGCAAGGCCCCGCCCGGGCGGGAATCTCCTGCTCCTTCCTTCTGCCCTGCTGGCCTTCTAGAAGGTTCTCTCCCAACCATTACAAAGCCGGAGCGTGCCGGGAGGGGGAGGTGATTTTTCAGTCAATCCAGGAGCAGCCCGCGTCCCTGGGGCCCGCCAGGCTGAGCGTCCGTCCACTGGCGCGTCTGGAACGCGCCGCAGGCCTCCAAGCGCCCGGTCAGGCCCGCAGCAGGGCGACCTTGTGCTCCGGCAGGGGCTCCTCGCCGACGCTGTAGGGCTGGGCCCCCGGCTCTTGCTGCAGGAGCTTCTCTGCAGGAAAGACCAGCGTTTCAGACCCCAGGAGAGCGGCCCTCGGGCCACCCTGCTGTCGGGGACTCGCCTGCTCCCACCTGCTTCTTCCAAGCTGGAGAAGTACTGGACGCCCTTCAGGTCAGCGGAAAGCAGGATGCGGAGGACGGGCACCTGTGGGGCAAGGACGTTGATTGGGTCCCCCCGCACTCCGCCAGCAGCGGGGAGAAGGCCTGCCCCGGGGTGCCGCAGGGCCAGCGCTGCAGAGGCCGGGCCCACAGCTCCCGCGCGAAGACCAGAGTGGATGGAGTCGGGAGCCAGGCCCCCTCCTCGCTGGGTGACCTCAGCGGGCTACCGAGCTGCCCCGGGCCACCGCAGGGGATGCCAACCTGAAGGTTGTTTGGGGGTGCGTGAGCCCCACACTCACAGCCCTGGGCCTGCTGGTGTCCTGTGCCATGAGGACTTCGTAGACGCGTCTCCCAAAGGTACGGGACACGCCCCACGTGACCAGGCCTGCACCGTGGCAGGGAGGACACTGGGCCACGATACAGCCAGGGCACCGGCCCCACAGCCCAGCCAGCACTCTGCTGGCCACGGGAGCCCCCACACACCTGGGGGGCCCATGCCCAGGGGGGCACCGCCTCGCACGCACAGGCCCTTCAGCACAAAGGTGGTGACCGGGAACACTGTGAGAACAGCCCCTGGCGCTCCCGGCGCTGAGAACGTGACTCTAACAACTCTCACGGCGGCTTTTACCCGTCACCCCCATACAGACCCCCCCTCCCCGAGACCAGCTGTCCCCGGCCTGGGAAGCCGCCGCCCGCAGTGCACTTTCCATGAACACCAGCACTTACCTATCTCTGTGCTCCGGGCCGGGCCAGGGGCGGGCGGAGGGCAGCAGCTGCTGGACTGGGCACCCCAGGGGCAGTCTCCCCCCGCAACAGGCGCACCCAGCGATCAGGCTCCCTCTCTCAGGGGCACAGCACTGCCTTCGCCCAGGGGCACCCACCTGCAGGCCCACAAAGGCCAGGCTGGCGCCCCGTTTCTGGAGGTCACCCAGGAGCTCCCGGAGCCCCAGCACCACGGTGTAGTCGACGCTGCAGACATGGGCGCAGTCCAGGACCACGTGGCGTGGGGGGGACGCTGGGGAGACAGCACGAGTGGTTATGCCAGTACGGCTGTCAGGCCAGCGACATGCATGCAGACCCCCCCAGGGGACAGACAGCCCCCACCCTGTGAACACGTCCCCAAGGAGGAGCGGCTCAGCGCGCACGCAGGCGGTGGCCACCAGGAGGCGCCCGAGATGGGTGCACAGGGTGGCGGGGAGCAGGGGTGACTGCAGCCCCCCCCCACCGGCCACACACCTACCTTCCAGGGCCCGGCTCAGGATCGCCTCCCGGAGCGTCTCCACGGCGGGGAAGTACAGGCCGCTGGCTGGCTGCAGGACCAGCACTGGCCCCTCGGTCACCTGGGGACGGTGGGAAGCCCGTGAGTCCGGGGGTGAGTCCCATGGGCAGCTGTGCCTGGTGTGGGCATCCAGGGGGGCCCGGTGCTGGGAGGCAGGGGTGGCCGGGCACCAACCCCTCCCCACGTGCCCCCGGAGCATGCAGCTCTCCCAGGAGGGTCAGGGCCGTCGCCGAGGGAAAGGTCACTGGGCAGTGCCACGCCACCTCCTCCCAAGTGCCAGGGGACGCTGCAGAAGCCCCCCGTCCCCCACGCGGTACCTGCATCCTGGGTCTGGCCGCGGCGTGCAGCAGCAGCAGCACGGACACCAGGGCCCCGGCCAGGATGCCGTACTGCACCTCCCAGAAGCACAGCAGGAAGGTCGCGCACAGGGGCAGCAGGTCCAGCCCTGGGGAGGGAGAGGAGAGGCTGTACCAGCGGGGCGCCTCTCAGCCTGGCACCTGGCTGCCCCCGCCCACTGACCGGCAGACCACCAGGGTGAAGGGGCCGCGAACCTCAGCAGCCCCGAGGAACCCCTGTTCTGGAGACTCAGGCCTGGGGCTGTGGACAGCTCGGCCCCTCCGTCCGCCGAGCCAAGGACCCGTCACTCAGGCCAACCCCCACTCTCCAGAACAAAAGCAAACGTGCACCAGCCGTGTTCGAGGAGGAGCCGTGAGGGGTCCTGAGCCTGAGGCTGGTGGGGCGGGGGTCCCCGAAGACTGCGGGTCATCCTGAGTACCCCCTTCTCCCTGCTGCTGAGCTGTGGTTAGGACATGGGGGGCAGCTCCGGAGAACACCCCCGTACATCCGCTCCGCAGCAGCGGACCGTCCGGGCACCCTGGAGGCCTGAGGAAGCCCCTCCCCCTAGCTGGGCCGGCCACCCCGCCAGCCCATGGGGGTCAGGGTGGACACCTGGGTGCTGCAGAGCCCCCCGTCCTCCCGCCCTGCCCAGAACACACGTACTCTTGACGCGCCAGAGTGTCTGGAAGATCTTGGTGTCAAACAGGGGAGCCACGGCCATGATGATGACGGCGGCCAGCGCGGACTTGGGGATGTAGTAGAACAGCGAGGTCAGGTAGCTCAGTGACAGCAGCACCAGCGTGCCTACGGGAGGGGTGGTCACTCGGTGCCACTCCCTGGCAGCACCAGCGCGCCTGCGGGCGGGGCGGTCCCTTGGGCCCACCCCGGGGCAGCACCAGTGCTTCTGCTGGGAGGGCGATCACGCACGGCCACCCCCACGGGCAGCAGTCTCCCCAGGAGCCCCGCCTCAGCCCTGCAGCACGGGGCCCTCTCTCTGCGGCAGACCCGAGGGGAACAGCGTGTGGGGTTCTCACCGGTCACCAGGCCCCCTGCTGGGGTGCACACCCCCGACTGGGCGTTCACCGCCGTCCTGGAAAGCAACACAGACCCATCAGCGTGCGGCCCTAGGAGTGTCCATGGCGGTGGCTCCTCTGGGGCTGGGTGCCCGGGGGCAGACCTGGCCCTGCCGACAAGGCTCCAGGAGTGGGGGAGGCTCGGGGCCCCCACGGGCCTTCTCACCAAAAGGGGCCTGGGTTTTCCAAATAAACCGAGGCCCGTCAGCACATCACCCGGTTTAGAGCTTGTCTTCCCGGTGTCCACTTGGCATCCACCAGGATTCCAAAAACACACCTCCCGCGGCCTGCGCGTGGGCTGCGCAGTGCATCCGGCTCACAGCAGGGAGCAGAGCGGAGAAGCCCGCGGCCCCAGCAGCGCCACCCGCCCCGCACGCCGGCTAAGGCAACAGAAGCCTCTGCCAGAGAACCAGAGCCCGGGCCCTGAACACGCTCGGCCACCAGCAAGACAAGGAACCCCGACTTGGAGCCCGCAGGGACCGTGGTGCCTCCCAGGCACCTCCCAAGCCCCCACAGCCGGAGCCACGCCCACCGGGTGCTGCTGGCACCTGGCCCCTTCTCAGGCCCCCCCCGGGTGGCGGGTGGAGGCTGGCAGATTGAGCCTGTACCCCTGGTGCATGGTGCTTGCCCCCCACAACAGGGCTCACGGCCCAGCCGGCAAGCCAGGAGCAGGGGGGTTCCATGGAAGCTGCGCTGGTGCTCCGTCCACAGCACCCACGGCACTCCAGCACCTTCGCCCATGGCCTCAAGCGACGCCACAAAGGAGGCCCCAGCTGATCCCACCACACAGGGCCAGAGGCGGCTGGGTGCCCTGCCCGGGTGGGTGCTCATAGCTGCTGGGGAGTCCCACGGGCATGCAGTGCTGGGCAGACCCAGGCCTCTCGCACCTGCCCTCCCGCCTTCCAGAGGCGCTCTGCAGCCTGGGTCCACCGGCTCCGCGAGCTGGGGACCCTCGGACATGCGGGGACTCTTCATCCTCCACGCCAGGCCGCACAGGTGCAGGAGAGGCCAGAAAGACTGTGACAGCGCGAGTCCACCCCCGGGGGCCGCCCTGGGGTGGCCGGACTTCCGACCAGTGGCAGAGTAATCGGTGTCAGGGTGGGCAGAGGCCCAGCACGGCCAGCAAGGACCCGGGGGCTGGGAGGTGCCGAGCACAGCAAAGGCCGACTCACCGTCCGAAGCTGCCGGTGACCGGGTAGGCGGACACGAGGGAGCCCAGCAAGTTGGTGAGGCCTGCAGAGAGCAGGGGTGGACAGAGTGACCGGGAAGGAGGGGGCACAAAGCAGAGGGGACACGAGATGGTGGGGGACAGAACCCACAGGGCAGGGGTGGGCCATCACACGGGGTGCCCCGTGCCAGCCACTCCACATCGGGGGGTCATAGGCAACTCAGCCGAGCCCTTGTGTGAGTGAAACATGCACCCCCCATAACAGGGAGGAGCCCACCGCCCAGAGCGGAGGGCAGCGAGACAGCCAGGTGCACTGGCCAGGGCCTGGGGTTGCGGCGACCTGCCCCAGCCCGGATCCTCCAGCCCCTACTCCCTGCAGTGGCCGGTGAGGCGAGGAGCAGCGGTCACGCTGGAAGTCCTGGAGGGCCCCGCCTCCCCCTGCCGGGACCCCAGGGCCGAGACAAGGAGCCCATCTGCCACCAGCATGGCCTCAGACCATGGGTGCCACCCTGTAAACCCCAGAGGGTCACTGGCCTGAGACAGGGTGGGGTGAGAGCTGCTCAGCACCAGCCTGCCAGGGTCACTCACCCAGCTCGCGCCAAGAGCACAGCCAGACTCAGGGCACAGCAGAGGCCGTGGCCACCGTGGCCACCCGGGCCTCGTGCTGGCCAGAGATGGGGACCCCTCAGCTGCTGTGTCCACTGAGCGCTGCCTGGCCCCTCCCGTGCCGCGAGCACAGCAGCCCCCGTGGTCAGCGCTCTGCGCCTGCCCCACTGGCCACTGCTGCCTGGACCAGAGTGCGGGTACGGGACACAGGGACATCTACTGTGCCCACGGGAGGCCACAGACGTGCTCTGCCTGGCACCAGTGGGCCCTAGACGCCCACGTCCACCTGTGACGAGGCCCCACCCCGGGGGGCTGCAGAGGCACCCGCGCCGCCAGTGACCCCCAGATGCCAGCCCTGCTGCCAGGGACGCAGCAGCGCAGTCCATGCGGGGCACGACACTCTACGCCCAGATGTGACGGCGCCGTGTGCCAGGACCCGCGTGCTGCAAACCAAACCCCCCTCTACAGAGCGTCAAACACCAGTAACGCAACCAAATGCAGCCACGGCGTGTTCTCAGCGCCAACAGTCAGAGAAGGCTGACGGGGACAGATATGTGACGCGTCAGCTGGCAGAGCCCTGGCACACCTGCCCACCTGCGTTCTCCTGGGCCTACCTGGGTCTACCTGACTCTGCCTGAGCCTCACAATCACACCCACCTTGCCTGGGGGAGGCCCAGGGCGGGGACGAGGCAGCAGGAGTCCCACCAGGCCGAAGGCCGCACCTGGCCTCACACTGCAGCACCGGCCCCTCCCCCAGGTCAACGGCCAGGGGCCTGGGCCTGGAGCGGGGTGCACGGTAGGACCCAGGGCCCACGCCTGCGCCCTACGCCTGATCAAACTGAGCCCTGGAGAGCGAGCGGGTCCCGGGCCGGCACCTGGAGCACCAGCCCAGGCCCCGGGACCTCGCGCGTGCCAGCCCCGCGGCGCAGCCTCACCGATGGCCAGCAGCTCCTGGTTGGCGTCCACGCGGTAGTCGTTCTGGGACGCTGCGGAGAAGGGGTGGTGAGGAGGGAGGGCACAGGCCGCGGCGCCCTGGCGTGAGGCGGAGCGCCGGCCGCCTCTGTGAGCTACGTGTTTCAGCATGTGAGGCGGGGGAGCGGCAGGGGCAGCAGCGGGGGGCCGCGGCCACCGCTCCCCCTGGCCCGCATCCATGCTCTCCACGACGTTCCCGCAACAGCAACGGCGGCTTCTGCCGTCCAGGGAGCTGCAGACTAAGGCCTCGCTGACTGGAGGCCACGGGGCCCGTCCCAGAGACAAGCAGGCAAGACTGGGGGGAGGCGGCTCTGAGACGGGCGCAGCCGGGCACTGGGGGGGCAGCTTGGGGCCGTGGACGGTGGGGAGCGAGGCCCGGCCGTGCTCCAGCACCTGAGCTGTGCGCCCTCTGTGCGCGTCCCCGCACGCTCACTTTTAGGGTTTCTCCCCCAAAACGTTTAAAAATGCAAGAGGCAACACTGGACGGGCACGGCTGGGGCCCTGCCTCACAAGCCAAGGGGACCGTGCAAGCCGCGGGACCCCATGAGCCGCGAGCCCCAGGACCCAGGCTCGACCACAAACAGCGTCAGAGAGCCAGAAACTGGGCAGGAGGACGTGGCGGTCACGGCAGGCGCGTGACCTCGAGCAGGCCTGGCGGGAAGGGAGCCCAGCAGGGGGGCTGGGGGGCTCCTGGGACACGAAGACGGCTCTGCAGGAGGACGGGACCCGTCCCACCTGGCCGGGCGGTCGGCGGCCTGCAGCCCTCTGCACACCTGCCGCTCCCTGGCTTCAACCTTTGGGGCCACTGACCCCAGGCGCGGGGGGTGTCCCGGCCGCAGGGCGGGTGAGGCGGGCAGGTGGGCCTGGGCGGCCAGGGTCTTACCAAAGGACTTGGCCACCGCGATGCTCTCCAGGATGCCTATCAGGGGCACCACAGCCAGCCCCACGCCCATGTCCTGCAGGAGGAGAGAGGATCGTGGGGCCCGTGGGCAGGAGCTGGCCCCCCAGACTGGCTCCTGTCCTCTGATGGAGCCCACACGGGCAGCCGCGGGCCGAGAGGCAGCGTCTCCTCCTCCCCAGGGCAAACGACAAGAGGAGGACACAGTCCCGTCTGCAGCGTCCACCAAGGGAGGACACCCCGGGCGTGAGGCAGAAAGCAAACACGGGGCCCCCAAGGATCACCCAGCCTGGGGTCTCTCATGTCCATCTTCGCCCCCGCCCCCCCACCAGGACTCAGCCGGCCGCTGCGCCCTCTCCCATCTCTGAGCAGAGGCCCGGGGGCCCCCCGGCCTGGCGCCCCATCTCTGCCCACCTGTACCATCTCGGTGAAGGAGATCGTCCCGTTGGCGGTCGGCACTGAGAAGGGCGGGACCCGCACAGGAGGGAGCCCCTCGGCCGTCTCCCCGGTCAGCACGAACGGCTGGTATCCGGTCACCTCGAAGGAGTACGCCACCAGGGCGGCGAAGGAGACCACCAGGGCGTTGCGAGCTGGAGCAGGACAGGGAGGCCCCGGTGAGGCCGGCGCCCGGGGCACGGGGCACCGCAGCTGAGGCAGAGGACCCCCCACCCCAAGTCCAGCCTGGGACCCTGCACGGACACGTGTGTGCACACGACAGGGAGCGCGGGGCGGTGGGCACGGCGCGGTCGGGAGACCCCGCGGTCGGCGTCACAGCTGGGAGACAGGCGGGACCCAACGGCCCCGCTTCAGAGCACAGCGGGGGCCAGAGTGGCTGGCGGCACCTAAGGGCTGGGGAACCACAGGTGACCCCGAGAACCGGGACATCTGAGATGGAAGAAGCCCACAACCACCGGGTGCAGGTGGCGCTGCCGAGAGAAGGGCCCAGGCGTCAGACCGCACTGAGAACCACCCAGGTGCCCCCCACAAACACACGGCCCTGAAGACGCGAGAGGCGGGGAAGCGGCGCTGATGGAGTCAAAAGCAAGCCAGAGCAGCGCTGCCCGCGCCAGACATGGCGGGGGGGGGGGGGTGCGCGGAGGCCCCTCGAGGGCACGTTCCGTGTGCACGCGCGCAGGTACACGCTCCGGGCCCCGTGCCAGTAGCCAAACACGGCCTGACAGCCCCCCGGCACTGGAAGCTGTGTCCTCAACGGTCCTTGGCTCAAAGGGGGAACCGCCCTCCACCGCCGGGTGAGCCCCGGTGCGAGGGGACGTCCCAGGGAGACAGAACGGGTGCAGGGGCAGGCGGTGGCGGACTCGCCACGGCGTCCCCAGGGAGGCAGCGGACGGGAGGCGGCGGCTCTGCTGGGCCCAACGAGGACGGGGCAGCCTCCAGAGCAAAGCGGGAGCCGGACACGGCGGGGGCCGCAGGACGGCGCGCGGAGAGCAGAGTGAGAGGCAGGAGCCGGGCCAGCAGGCCATGCGCTCCCAGCTGAGCAGAAGGCAGCGCTGGGTGCGGGGCTGCCCCGCCACGTCCTGTTCCGTCTGTCTGTCTGTCTGACCTCTTCCACTCTCACTTTCTTCGCAGGCAAAAAGGCAGAGATGAGCGAGGCCATGACGGACCCTCAGCGACAGCAGCATGAGGCGTCTGGGCAGCCGCCCACTGTCGGGCCACCATGTCCGGACGTGGCGAACGATGCCGCTTCTACGGGCCCCGTCAGCGTGTTACGGGGTCCAGGGACACACAAACCCCTCAACAAGGGTCCTGCAATTTGCTTAACGCTCGCAAGGGAGCTACAGTCCGCCATCCCCCTGCGGCCAGGTCATTGGTCACCTCCCGGTGCTGCCATGTGCTCTGAGGCGTCAGGTGCCCACGCCAGTCTGCCAAGGTGGGACGGGCAGGGGCCCGAGGCCTGCGTTTCCCCCACCGGGGGCTGGCGGCCAGCCGGAGGCCACACTCAGCACCTCCAGGCCTTAGCAAGCAGCCCAAGACCCGTCTCGCGACTTTGCTGACTTAAAGCTCAGATGCTGCGACCCGCGGGCGAGTGGCGGGCAGCGGGGAAGCAGGCACTGCCCTGCACACCCAGCCCACCCCTCACCTCCGCCTCAGCCTGCAGCCTGGGGTCTGGGGAGCGAGGCCAGGAACTGGTGACCACCCACACAGCTGGAGGTGACCCCAGGGCTCAACCGATCCACCCACGCCTCCACGGCTGGCTGGGTTTCACGCCCCCCGCTGCAGGGCCAGGGCGGGGTCGCTCTCCACACCTGCTTTCCTCTCTGGGGTGGGGGCTGGCAGCTCAGCCTCAAGGCTCCTGGGGAGAATGGCCCGTCCCCAGGCCGATGGCCACACAGCCCCTCCCACTTGCTGCAGCCCAGCCAGTTCACCCACGTCAGAAACATGCCTGCTCCCGTGGGCGGCCCGGCAGAACAGGACCCATTGGTTCCGGGGGATCTGGTTTTTCTGGCCTGAGCCGCAATCTGGCTTTTGCGGGCTGAGGCAGCCGGGCCCCAGTGGGCGGTGTGCCGTGGGGTGGCCAGCGCATGCCTGTCTCTGCCCAGGGGAGGCCCACAGTAGCCTCCCGCAGCGTCAACCAGGACGTGCCCAAACACCACCAAGAGTGGTCCTAGGGGTCGCCCCTGGCCGAGGCCTTGCTGCCACGTTCCCGGCATTGCCCAGCAGGACCGCCCAGGGGGCTGACTGTCCCAGAGCCAGTCACGCCAGCAGTCGGGCGGCAGGAGGCCGCAGGGGGCGGGCCCAGAGCTCGGGCCTGCAGGGCAGCCATGGAAGAGGCCCCTCACCTGTGGTGGCCGTCCAGACCAGGCTGTGGCTGAGCCGCACCCCGGGGGGCATCTCGGGGTGGACGGGAGGGATGTGGTCCCGCATCAGCTTCAGCACCAGCAGCAGCGCCATGCAGACCAGCCCCAGCACCGTGTCGCCCACCCTGAAGACAGACGGCGCTCAGCGCAGCCCGGCGGCCATGCTCCCGCCTGCGTGGCTGCTCCGCCCGCAGGCTCCCCTCGGGCTTTCCCCTAAGAAACCTTCCCCGGCTGCCTCACAACCGCGCCCAGCTTGGCAGACACAGGCCGCACAGGCCGCCACGGCAGGGCTGTCTGGAAGGCCGACCGTCAGTGTCCATTTCTGCTGCGCCCCAGGAGGCTGCCCCCCACCGCTGCACCTCCCAGGCTGGGGAACGGCGAGCAGCCATCAGGAGGGAGGAGAGGACCCCGCCCCCAGCACAGCTCCCCCAGACCACCCCCGCCCCCAGTCAGAGAGGTGTCCGGGGGCTTCGCCTAGAGCCCCCGCAAGTGCTGGCTGCAGACACGTGGGGTGGAGGGGCGGGAGAGGGGCCTGGAGGGAGACACACAGCCGGTACCTGGTCTCCCCGACCTTGCGGAAGGTGTGGTACACCTGCAGGAAGAACTCCCTGGGGACGCCCTGCAGGCCCAGGAGGTTCTGCGCAAACAGAGGTTCCGATCAGACCCAGCCAGAAACGTAGGCCCCAGCCCTCCCCGGGCCCTGAGCACCGCCCCTCCTTTCACCCCACAGCCCCTGCCCCAGGGCCCCTCCCGGCTCTTCCCCAGACCCCGAAGACACATCCACGGTAACTCCAGGGTGAGAGGCGTTTCACCACGTTTAGGGCTCCCGGAAACCATTGTCACTTGTGAGAAAAATCAGCCTGGGCGCTGCCGAGGCAGGGAGGGTCCTGCGTCCACCCCCACCTCTGGGGGGGCCCTGCGGCCGCGGGCGGCCAGCGCGTCTGTCCATCAGAGGCCCCCCGCCTCCCCCTCCAGGCCCCGCCAACACTGGCCGGAAGCTGCGTCCGTCACCCACGGTCCCGCCCACCAGCCCTGGCAAGGACAAATCACAGGGCGCAGACGGCTCGGCTCGGGCGCCAGGGAAGGGGGTGAGGGCGCCGGCCACAGGGGGTCCTTGGGAGGGACGAGGGGCTCTGCTCTGTGCTCAGATCTTTATCCCGCTGGCAACACCGTGGGGCGCGTCAGGGGCAAGTCTAGGCCCAATTCCTGGCCCCAAAACCTGCCAGGGAAGCGGAGGGTGGAAAGGGTGAATTCTGGGGCTGTTTCTGCTGAGCGGGCAGGCCAGGAGGCTGCCCCAGCCCAGCCAGGGGCTCGCGGATGGCGAGGACCTCATCGGGGTGTTAAGGACTTGGGGAGCCCTTGGTGGCCGCAAGCCCAGCCTGGAGACGCCACCCTCTGCGTTGGGACGTGAACCGCCGTCCCATATGGCTGCTGTGCTCAGAGCAAAGGTCAGACCGTGGCAGGGGCAAGCCGTGCCGGCCATGCGCGCTGTCCCGCTGCCCCATCTTCCCTCGGCGATAAACTCCCCTCCGGGGCCGGCAGGAGAACCAAACACAGGGAGACCGTCCCCCTGCCCAGAGGGCAAGACGCCGCCCCGCCCCAGGTCTCCTCGCCCTTCTCCATGGAGGTCTCGGGCCAGCCCGGGGCAGGACCTGGCTGGGCACCGGCCAGAAGGGCGGGGGAGGACCCCAGGCACCAGGCAGGGCGGGGGCAACCCTGCTCCAGGGCCCAGCTGCAGGAGGGCTGTCCACCCAAAGGAGGCCGAGCTGCCACGGCGGCAAGCTGGGGGACCCGCGCTAGCGCCCCTTGTCCTCGCGGACAGTCGAAGCAGTGGGGCGGAAGAGCCCATCTGTGAAAATCCAGAGACCCGAAATCCTCCAGCTAAACCAGTGTGGACGTGGGTTTTGGGGGTCAGCTTGAGCTATGAACGCCTGCAGGTCGACGGGGAGGGGGCACGGTGGGGCCACCCTGGGGCAGGGCCACCCGCAAGGCGAACCAGCTGGCGGGCAGGCTCCCACGAGCTTGGGGTGTCATCACTGGCCCCCAGCGGCCCACTGCAGAGTCTGGCCACCACCTACCATCTCCCCCAAGGCCCCCTATCCTAGCAAGGACCCCCGTGAGCACCACGCGCTTCGAGCTTCAGGAAGAACAAGGCAAGAGATCACCTGGCTACACCCCAGCCTTGGTCCTGCCCTGGCAGGTGCCCACACTCAGCTGGGGCCAAGGGCGGGGCCTACCTTGACCTGCCCAAAGCCTATGGTGATGGCCGCAGCGGAGGTGAAGCCTTTAATGACCGGACAGGAGATGAAGTCCAGCAGGAACCCTGTCGCCAAGAGGGAAAGCGAGCTGACCCCGCAGGACACTGCGGGTGGACAGGGCGCTGCGGGTGAACTGGGGCTAGGTGCTGCTGGGCAACGCACCCCGTCCGGGGTGGTTTCGGGGAACAGAAGAGGGAGCTAGAGCCTGAGCTGAAGGTGTCTCTGTCCCAGCACCCCCATCACACACATGCACAAAGGAACAGACCCTGCGAGGTGAACAAAGCAAAGTGGGGACGGGGCGCCCCTGGGGGCAGGTGCTTGGGGTCTCCCGGGAGCCACAAACCCCGGCCCGCCCCAGCAGGGAGGCCCCGGGCTCACCCAGACGCAGGAAGCCCATGGCCAGCTGGATGCAGCCCGTCAGGAAGGCCAGCAGCACGGCGTACGCGGGCTCGCGGAACGTGTAGAAGGAGACCAGGAGGGACATGATGGCCGTGGGGCCCAGGGTCACGTCCCGGGACGTGCCCAGGAAGAAGTACACGAAGCAGCCCATGAAGGCCGAGTAGAGGCCGTACTGCGGGGGCAGGGGCGCCGTGAGGCACTGGCCGGGCTGCCGTCTCCCGCCCGGCTCCTGCGCGCACGTGTCCAGCCAGTGGCGCCCCTGGGGGGCCGCCCCCACCGCCCGCAGCGCCCCACGGAGGCCTGGGAGCCCGTGTGCGGGTCTGTGGCCAGGGCCCATGGGGACCCGGGCCAGCCTGGTGTCCTGGCGGGGGGGTGTGACGGGGCGCTGCGGGGTCTGCCCAAGGCAGCACGTGCTGGGGACCGTCCTCGGGGTCCCCTGGGCTCCGGGGTCAAGAGCCGGGGCCCCGTCTGGAGGGGTCTCTACGGCACAGGGCTGCGGCCAGGGCGTGACCGCACACGGGGAGGCCGACACCTCACCTGGGGCGGGAGTCCAGCCACCTCGGCGTAGGCCAGCGCCTGGGGGATGACGGTGAGGCCCACGGAGAGCCCGGCGATGAGGTCCATGCGCAGCTGCCGCGCCGAGTAGTCGGGCAGCCAGGCCAGGAGGGGCAGCCGCCTCTGCACGGCCGCGGGGGAGCAGCACCCCTCGGGGGGCGGGCGCCGGGGCGCCCCCAGGGCGCTCACGGAGGAGGGCATGCTGTGGGGGGCAGGCCAGAGACCGGGTCAGGGCCCAGCCCCCCCCCCCAGGACAGCGACGGGGCGCAGGGCCGCCCCCCACCCAGAGAGGCCCGGGCTGGCTCCCCGGGGCGTCTGAGCCGTTGAATCTCCTGCCCCCCAAGGCCGGTCTGAGAAAAAAGCAAGCGCGCAGAGGGCTCCCCGCGCCAGCGCCGGCCCCCCCCTCCCCCGCATCCCAACCCCCGCGCTCCCGCCCTCCTCTCCCCACAGCACCCCGCATTTCAGCAGGAGGCGCCCAAGCTCCTCAGGCTTATCGCCGCGGGGGACTCACCCCCCCTGTCCCCCCCGAACGTGCTGGGAGCAGGCGGGGCAGGCGCTGGGGGGGGGCCCTGCATTGCTCGGAGCGCACCCCACTCGGGCCGGCCGCGCCCCCCACCCGCGCGGACTGCGGGGGGGGGGTGGGTCTCCCCAGCAGAGACCGCGCCCCACCCCGGGCCCCACCTGTGGCTGCGGGTCCCCAACGGGTCCAGCTGCCTCTGGGAAACGTCAGAGGCGCCCCCACTAAATCGGGGCGCGCAGCAGCTTCTGCGCAGAGCAGCTCCCAGCCCCCCACCCGGCCCGACGGGGCCGCTCGCGCAGGACCCGCCCCCGCCGCGAGCCGCGGGGGGCCCCGGGGGCCGGGGGGGGACCCCACGCCGCGGGCGCCGGCGGCGGGCGGAGAGGGCGCGGGGGCGGGGGGCCTCGGCCCCGCGGCGCCCCGCGTCGGCCGCCCCCGCGCCCCGGCCCCGCGCCCCGGCCCCCCGCGCCGCGCCCGCCCCCCGCTCACCCGCTCCGCAGCGCGGGGTCCGCAGCGGGGTCCGCAGCGCGGGGTCCGCAGCGGGGTCCGCAGCGCCGGGTCCGCAGCGCCGGGTCCGCAGCGCGGGGTCCGGGGCGGCGTCGGCGGCGGGGTCCGCAGCGGGGTCCGCAGCGGGGCGGGGCGCCGCGGGGGCGGGGCCGGGCGGGTCACGTGACGGGCGGGCGCGGGTCACGTGGTCGGGCCGGCGGCCGTCGCCATGCGCCGCGCGGGGCCGGGCTGCGGGGCGCTCGGGCTGGCGCTGGCGCTGGCGCTGGGGCTGGCGCTGTGCGGGGCCCCGCGGGCGCGCCCCCGGAACGTGCTGCTGCTCCTCGGTGAGTGCGCCCCGCGCCCCGCGCCCCCCGGAGCGGCCGCCCCCCCCCGCCGCGGTCAGCCCGCGCCCCGCGCCCCCGCCGGCCCCCTCGGGCCCCGCGCTCCTGGTGAGCTGCTCCCCGGAGGGCGCGCGGCCTCGCCCGGGTGGGGTCTGCAGGGGCCGGTGCCGGCGTCCTGGGCCAGCCCCGGGCCTGCCTGCGCCCTGCGCAGCCTGCACCCGGTGTCCCCCCAGAACAGCCAGGGGTAACGCGGCGGGCGCCGCTGCAAGGCGGGGCTGCTTTCCAGAGGTGGGGCCCCAGGCCCCAGCGAGATGTCAGAGCAGGGGCTGCACCCACGTCTCCAGCGATGTGGGGGTGCGGGCCCTCCCGCCCTCCCAGTGGTGACACCCTCCTGTGGCTGCCGTTCCCCTGTCCAGACCCCAGAGAGCCCTGTCCGAGCACCCCATCTCCTGGGGGACCCAGCCCCCCGCTCCTCACCCCGGCCTCCCCAGAAACCCCTAGTTGCGCCAGCGCCCAGCTGCTCACGGACTTCCTGCCGGGGCGGCGGCTGTCACCAGCGCCCTGATTCCTTCCGGTGAGGTCTGGCCGTCGGCCAGCTTCCCCCTTGCTGAGCTCCAGGCCGGGACCTTCGGCTGACTGCGCGCAAGCAGCCCTTGCTGGACGCCGCCCCGGCCGGGCCCGGGGCACGGTGGAGAACCCGGGTGGACAACCTGCCCAGCCCGGGAACCTTCCGGCACAGCCCCGGCTCAGGCCCACTTTCCTCGGGCGCAGGCGCGGTCAGAGACCCGAGGGCTGGACCTAGATGGCACGTTCGCCTCACCCTCTGGGCCTAGAGGCCCAGGGTCAGCGTCCGGTGCTGGGGGGACCCCCTTCCTGGCCCACAGAGGCTCCCTGAGCTCTCACCGGGGAGAGAAAGCGTGATTGTCTCTTTTGTGAGACACGACCCCCTCAGAACGGCCCCACCCGCCCTCGTGACCCCACACAGCCTTGATCAAGACCCTTCCCCAGGGCCTCCCCTGGTGGCGCAGCGGTTGAGCGCTGGGTTGTGAAGCTGCCCGCAGCCTCTGCAGCGCAGGTTCAATCCCCAGCTGCCAGCGAGGGTCCCACATGGCACGACAGACCTCTCCTGCTGCGCCCGCTGCTCCCCTCAGCAGTGTATTTCCTCAGTCTGCCTGTTGTGCTCCCTGCTCTGGCTCTGGTGAATCCTGTCACCCTCCCGCGTTTCTGACTGTACCCAGTGCTTGTATAAATAATTAAATAAATCTTTAAAAAAAAAAAAAAAAGACTGGTCCCCAACGCAGCTCCAGGTGGGTCCTCCGGTACCAACTTGCAGGGGCCCCATTTGTGGGGTCCGCAGCCATGTGCCGGGATGCCTGGGTTTGGGGGGGCATAGCTTCCCTCCCCGACCTCACCCAGGAGACCTGGCACTCCTCCTGTCCCCCCAACCTGCTCGGCTGCCCTCAGCCCCCTCGGTTGGCTGCAGAGGTAGAGGATGCTAGCTCAGCAGGGGCCGCCACCCCCTTACGGCCCCTCCCCCATTGCACCTGGGGTCGGGCAGGTGCCGGCCCCATGGCCCTTCTGAGTGCCCCTGACATCTGGCCTCCCGCTGCACCCCTACTCTGCCATGTGGCCTGGGCACTGCCCACACCTCTACCGCCTCACTTGCCTCCCTAAAGGGAAGGGTTACCCAGCGGGTTGTGCCGGTGGCACGTACACCCACACACGTGCACACACCCACCCCCAAGCACACACCTAGCTGCGCACACCCACCCACGTTCGGGCCTCACGGCACCCAGCTCATCTCCCCCAGACGCTGCCTTGGGCGGACCCTGGGGTCGCCACTGCCCAGTAGCACTGTGGGCCCGCACTCCGCCACCACCTGCCAGCGCCTGCTGGCCCTCGAGCCTTCCCAGGGGTAGAGCCGCCGGGCCTCATGCCCCGGAGCTGACACGCCTGCCTGAGCACGTAGCCCCCTGGACGCCCTGCCCGCTCCAACAGCGCAGCCTCATGGGCGTCATGCCCCCCGGGCTCATGCCGCCACCGGCACTGCCACCAGGCATCAGACCTGCCCAGCCTCTGCCCTGGCACCCCGGCCCGGCAGGACCCCTGGTCCCACTGCCCCCCACGCAGGCCCCCCGCCCAGCCCACGCGCCCTCTGTGTCTTGCCTCCCCAGCGGACGATGGGGGCTTCGAGAGCGGTGTCTACAACAACAGCGCCATCGCCACCCCTCACCTGGACGCCTTGGCACGCCGCAGCCTGACCTTCCGCCACGCCTTCACCTCTGTCAGCAGCTGCTCGCCCAGCCGGGCCAGCCTCCTCACCGGCCTGCCCCAGGTGAGGCCCAGGCGGGTGGAGGAGGCCGGAGGGCACGCCCCTGCGGGCCTTGGGGAGGCGCTGCCCTCTTCCCGGCCCGCTGACGCGCAGGTGTGGCCAGGGCGCTGGCGCCCCTCCTCCAGGTGCTGACCCCGGCCCGTGTGACGCCTGCCCACTGGCCCTGTGGGGTCACAGTGCCTGCCTCGCTGCACTGGCCGGGCCCGAACTTTGTCCGCAAAGCGGGAGGGTGGCGTCTGGCACAGTCTCCCAGCAGGATGCCCCCCCACCCCCCAAGCCGGGGTGGCTGCTCTGCGCTGAGACGCGCGTAGCTAACACTGACCATCTGAACTGCCCAGTCGCCGCGTCCCTGCCTCCATCTCCAGGGTCCTGTCCCCCGAACTGAAGCTCGCTCCCCATTAAGCACTCACGCCAGTCCCTCCCTGCCCGGCCCATCCTGCCGTCCACCCCCACGGATCTGAGGCCCCCAGGCCCCCTGGGGTGGGTCCCGCGGTGTTCCAGCTTTTGGGGCCATCATGAGGTTGCGGAGTGGGACGTCCTTTGGGGCTGAGTAATTCTCCGTGGGGTGCAGTCACCCCCCCCTTAAGGACTCTGGTTGTCCATGTCCCAGACCCCGGGCAGCACGTCCAGCGAGCGAGCGCGCCCTCTGGCGGCCCCGGCGAGGACGGCACCGAGGACTAGCCTCCCGGGCTGCCGTCCTGCCTTGTGCGATGCAGCCTGGGCCGCAGCTCGTGGTGACACTGGCCTCCAGCTCTGGCCACTGGGTGGAGGCGCTGGAGCCCGGGTGCTCCGTCCGCCGGCAGCGGCGGCGGGCGAGAGGCGTGCACTGGCGGGGGCAGGGGCCCCTGGGGGAGGCACCCAGACATCCAGGGCCGGTGGCGGCTGCTGTGCTCCCTGCTGGGCTGCAGACCCCGGGGCCCCCGTCCTTAGCCCCGTGAGCAGGCGCGGCGGTGTCTCTTTCCCTGTAAAAGCTGGTCGGCGAGATGGGCCCCGCTGTGTTTTCACTCCGGCGAGTGTCCGTGGCAGGGACTGGGAGGGCCTCCCAGTGGAGGGAAGGAAGCCGAGCCCCCTTTGGGGTGTGCCCCTTGTCTGCTGCATGGGCCAGGCGGGCGAGCGGGGGGGTGGGTGGCAGGAGAGCCCCACAGGTGCTGCCTGCCCAACGAGGCGGCTGCTGAGCGGCGGGGGGCGCGGCGGGACCCCGAGCGTGCGCACCCACAGCGTGGTCTCCCGCAGCACCAGAATGGGATGTACGGGCTGCACCAGGGCGAGCACCACTTCAACTCCTTTGACCGGGTGCAGAGCCTGCCGCTGCTGCTGCGCCAGGCCGGCGTGCGCACAGGTTGGGGGGCGCCCCAGAGGGGGAGGCGCGGGGTGGGGGACGCCGAGGTGGGGGGCCACTTCCCGAGGGCAAGGCTGGTCCTGAGCCACCCCCACCCACCCTCCTGCCCTCCCGGGTACTCATCCCCACGACCGGGCCTCCTGGTGGCTCCATGAGAAGCAGGGTGGCCCGGCAGAGGCAGCTGGGGCCTGGGGCCGAGGAGGGAGACCAGGGGCCTCCTGCCTGCAGGCATCATCGGGAAGAAGCATGTGGGGCCCGAGGCCGTGTACCCCTTCGACTTCGCCTACACGGAGGAGAACGGCTCGGTCCTGCAGGTCGGGCGGAACATCACCAGGATCAAGCTGCTGGTCCGGAAGTTTCTGCAGACCCAGGACGCCAGGTACCCACGGCCGCCCCCGCTCCCGCGTGCCGGACTGGGCGGTGGAGCCTGACACGCAGCAGCCCTGGGGCGGGGGCTCCTGGGCTGGCGGGGGCAGGTTCCAGCAACGACTTGGGTTACGGGGGAAGAGCACCTGGGGCGCTGAGACTGTGGGCATCGCGGAGAGATTTCCGGCTGTAGGGGAGCAGGCAGAGCCAAGCGGGCTCCCTCCTGAGCAGGGGCTCCCCGGGGGGGCTCTGGCGCCTGTGGCCTCACACCCGCTCCCCGCACTCAGGCCCTTCTTCCTCTACGTGGCCTTCCACGACCCCCACCGCTGCGGGCACTCGCAGCCCCAGTACGGGTCCTTCTGCGAGAAGTTCGGCAACGGGCAGAGCGGCATGGGGCACATCCCAGACTGGACGCCCCAGACCTACGACCCGCAGGACGTCCTGGTAGGGACCCCGCCCTGCGGCCCATGAGCCGCCCGCCCTTCCTCCACCCCAGAAATCCAGTGGTCCGCGCGCCCCATGGCTGCCCCAGGCCCCAGGTGTGGACAGGGAAAGAAGCGTAGAGACGCCCCCGGAAGCTCCGGTGTCCCGTCCTGGCCTCCTGGGGGGCAGCCGCCGGGGCGGGGGGGGGGCAGGGGGTCAGATCACCCGCCACCCGCCCTGTCTGCGTGTATTCTAACAGGACCTTCTGCCCACCGCCCGCCCCAGGTGCCTTACTTCGTCCCTGATACCCCGGCTGCCCGGGCCGACCTCGCTGCCCAGTACACCACCATCGGGCGCATGGACCAAGGTGGGCTTGGGGCGGGCGGGGGGCTGGGCCCCGGCCGGGCCCCTGCGCTGGGCCAGGGTCTGACATCCTGCTGCGGGTGCCGCGTTCCCTCTGGGGCCTGGGAGAGTCCTTCCTGCCCTTCCCGCTTCTGGGGTCCCCGTGGCCGTGCCTTGGTGTGTTCTCCTCTTAGGAGGGTTTAGGCACACCTGGGGGCCCAGGTGCCCCAGCTTTGGGACCCACTTTCTGAGTAAGGCCATGTCGCAGGTCCTGCATGGACGTGTCTTTTGGGGGAGCCCCATTTGCCCCACACAGGAGGTGGGGGCCTCTATCGCTTTCTCTTGGTGCTGCCAGCCCACGGTGACAGGAGGGGTGCAGAGTGGCCACACCCCTGCCCGGGGCTCCATGGAGCAGAGAGGAGACTACGGGAACCCCAGAGATAGGGAGGCAGGGAGCAGGGCTGGCCCTGGGGACGGCGCGGCCTGAGGCCTGGGCGGGGAAGGCGGCTGTTGTGCGTGTATCTCCCCTCGCCCCCCTGAGCTTTGCCCACCCCCGCCCCCAGGCATCGGACTCGTGCTGCAGGAGCTGCGAGGGGCGGGTGTCCTGAACGACACCCTGGTCATCTTCACGTCCGACAATGGGGTGCCCTTCCCCAGCGGCAGGACCAACCTATACTGGCCGGGCACCGCGGAGCCCTTGCTGGTGTCGTCCCCAGAGCACCGGAAGCGCTGGGGCCAGGTCAGCGAGGCCTACGTGAGCCTCCTGGGTAAGGCCCTGCGGGGCGCGCGGGGCGGGGGAGCTCCAGGGGCTGCTGCACATCCGCTCCTTGCGCTGCCCCCACCTCTCAGGAGGGAGGGACACCCCATGCTCCAGAGGTGAAAATGGGGTCAGAGAGTGAGTGGCCCTGTGCAGGCGTCCCCCCAGGGCAAGCAGCACAGGTCTGGGGGCTGGGCCTTCATTCCTGGCCAGTTCCCGGGGGTCTGGGGACCCTGCTTTGGGGGGTCGGGGCAGCATGCACTGGGGCCCCTGCGGCTCGGGACCAGCACCTCCTATTGGTCCCAAAGAACGATGGGGCACGCAGTGGCCATGGCACAGGACATGAGCCTGAGCCCCCACGGGGGCCCCCATGGTTCCGGAGACTCTTGAAGGGCCAGGGGCCGCCACTGGGGCTCATGCGGTCAGGGCTGTGCTGGCTCAGCAGCGGCCGGGGCAGCCGGCGGCTCTCCAAGCAGATGGGCTCCTGGGCTGGGCCTGTGGGGGGG
Organism: Talpa europaea; assembly: GCF_964194135.1. Lineage (NCBI taxonomy): Eukaryota > Metazoa > Chordata > Mammalia > Eulipotyphla > Talpidae > Talpa > Talpa europaea. The sequence continues at coordinate 135,759,115 of NC_140074.1, read as the reverse complement.
GGCTCCTGGGGGGGACCCCGCCCCTGAGACGCCGCTTCTCTCCAGATCTCACGCCTACCATCCTGGACTGGTTCTCCATCCCCTACCCCAGCTACACCATCTTTGGCACGAAGCCCGTGCGCCTGACGGGGCGGTCGCTGCTGCCAGCGCTGGAGGCGGAGCCGCCCTGGAGCACCGTCTTCGGCAGCCAGAGCCTGCACGAGGTCACCATGGCCTACCCCATGCGCTCCGTGCAGCGGCGGGGCCTGCGGCTCGTGCACAACCTGCTCTTCCAGGCGCCCTTCCCCATCGACCAGGACCTGTACGTCTCGCCCACCTTCCAGGACCTGCTGAACCGCACCGCGGCCGGCCGGCCCACCGGCTGGTACAAGACCCTCGGCCGCTACTACTACCGGGCGCGCTGGGAGCTGTACGACCACGCCTGCGACCCCCACGAGACCCAGAACCTGGCGGCCGACCCGCGCTATGCCCAGGCGCTGGCGCTGCTGCGGGACCAGCTGGCCAAGTGGCAGTGGGACACACAGGACCCCTGGGTGTGCGCGCCCGGCGGGGTGCTGGAGGACAGGCCCACCCCGCAGTGCCGGCCGCTGCACAACGGGCTGTGAGCCGCCCGCCCCTGCCCGGGCCAGCCCGTGTCCGAGCCGGCTCCTGGCACAGGATCCAGGGTCCCCGGCCGCAGCAGCGTCCCCCGCCTGCTACAGCCACCTGCCTGGGCTCGGGGACACGCAGGTGGAAGAGCTGGAACTCTTCGTACTTTGCAGCCACACACCCCAGGTCTCGGGGCCTGCACACCTGAGGACTGTGGCTGCTCCCTCGGCTGCATCCAGTCAGGTCTTTGCCCCAGGTCGGGTTCCCCTGACTGGTGAGTCAGCAGCCCCCACTGAGGACCCCCGCCGTGGTCTCCATGGGGGAGCGCGCCTCCATTGCGACTTTCCAAGGGGGACAGCAGCCACCCCCAGGCGTGCGGGGGGAGGGGGGGAAGGGAGCGCAGGCCAGGGTGCCGCGAGAGCCTTTTATCTCAGTAAAACACAAGGCCGTTCTCTGGCCTCCTAGTGAAGTCGCTCACCCGAATTGTTGAGCTGCTGGATCTGGGCCAGGTGTCAGCTGACCCTGTGCTGTGCGGGGGTGGGGGCCGGGCTGGCTGGGCGGACCCTGGGGTGGTGAGGCTGTCCCAGGGGCCATCTGGGCTCAGGCGCAGCCCTGCCGTGGCACCCAGGCACAGGCCACCAGGGAGACCATGCGGAGGTGCAGGCGCCAGTCCGCAGTCAGGAGGCATCACTGCCATCGGCCGAGGTCGGCCACTTGGGCCTGTGCTCTGGGCAGGAGTGACCATGACCTCGGGGGGCACTTGCATCTCAGGAATGCCGATTGTGGCCTGCACGTGGTGGGGTTCACAGCCCGGCCCCGGCGAGGCGGGGGAGTCAGTGCCCTCAGGCCCGGGCTCAGAGGACAGGCGTACGCTCACCGGCGCCAAGGTCCCTGCAGCCCGGGGAGGGACTCGAAGTCAGCGGGGGCTCTGCTCTGTCCACACAACCTTCTTCTGCTCATCCGCGACGGCCAGGCGGACACAGCTGAGCAGGGTGTCCTGGTCGCCCCAGCCGTCGGGCGCCAGGCTGCAGTACAGACAGGGCGCCTTGTCCAGCTTGCCCTCCTCCTGCCTGCCGGCCTCCAGGAGCTGCTCCTCCGAGGAGCCGAGCCGCTGCAGGGCCTTCCTACGGGGTGAAGAGGCGCAGGCTGGGGAGAGGCCTCAGCTCGGCTGCGAGGGCCCTGCTTAATGGGCAGGCGACAGCACCAAGTGAAGGAGGCCCGGGGTGAAGGTGGCCCCTCTAACAGCGTCAGGGGCTGGGGTCTCGCTTAGAGTCTAAGGAAGGCAGCAGGACGTCCAGGCTGGTCCCCTGCCTTGAGGCCAGTGCTGGCGTCCGTGTCCTCAGCTGACCGCACAGGCTGGCGGGTCCCCCCAACCTGTGGCCTGAGTTGAGATGGTCCCGGCCCTCCCCCTTGAGCCCAGAGGCGTGGGGTTGCCCCGCGGCCCTCCCAACTGCTGGCGCCGGGACGCGTGCTACGGCCCCCCAGATCGCGGGCCCCTTCCAGCCGCCCAGCCCGAGGGAGCGCCCACCTGAGTCTCCTGGCCGCCTTCTCGTTGACGGCGACGTGGACGATGATGGGGAAGATCTCCATCCCGTGCAGGGCGCGCACGCTCTCCAGCCCCGCGTCCAGGAGGGCGTGGGTGTCCTGGGCGGGAGGGAGGCGAGTCAGGGCGCGCCGGGAGGAAGCCGGGGGCGGGAAGCACTGGACTTTGTCAAGGGGTCGGGGGTGGCTCAGGGACTCCCTGCCTGCCAGGGCTCACGCGCTTGAGGAGCATCACCTGGGAAATCTAGACGCCGCGGGCCCTGGAGACCGAGGGGCGTGTGAGGCCCGAGGAGCCAGAGGCCCCGTCAGTCCTGCCCGCCTGCTTTGGTCCCTCATCGGGGAGAAGGAGCCCCCGAGCCCCGGCAGCCCCGCACCCCTTACCTTTTCCATGAGGGCCTCAACAGCCCGGCGGGTCAGCCAGCGGCGGCCCCCCGCAGCCCCCTGCTCCTGCACGACGTCCCCCCGCTGGCTCAAGGCGGCGTACTCCTCCTGGCTCAGGTGCTCTGCGGGGGGCGGCGGGCGGGCGTCACAGCCGCGTGGGGCCTGAGGGACCCTGTGCTGACCCCCACCCCGGGGCCCCCCAGCTCTGGAGGAAGCTCCCCACACCCCCCCATGGCCTCTACAAACCCGGCCTGCCCTGCACAGCTGGCCTGGGGCATCCTCGGGGTGATGCCAGGGAGAGGCAGGGGAGCAGGCGTGGGTGGACAGACATGAGGACACACAAGCTCTGCCGTCGCCTGACGAGCCCCACCCTGGCCCGCGCCGAGGCTCCGGTGTTCCTCTCTGGCCTCCCAGAACCTGCCTCACGTCTGTGGTGAGGGGAAGGGCCTGAGAGGCTCTTGGACCCCAAATCTCCATCTCCCCACCAGAGCCTGCCGCCCAGCAGGGTCTCGCTGGCCGCGCTGCACCCCAAAGGCCCACCTGCCTGGACCCCCTATCCACCCTGCGTGTCCCCGAGCCCGGGAGGCAGGCCTGGACCCGAGCTCGGGCCTCAGTAGAGGAGCGTGGAGGCGCGGGGAAGGAATGGCGGGGCGGGGTGGCTGCCGTCACAGCGAGGGGCCCGCCCCAGAACCAGGAGGGCAAGGAGGGGGCCTGCTCCACCCGTCTGCCTGCAGGGAGCCGCCGCGCACCTGCCGGGCACTTGCTGAAGCCGTGGAGGAGGCCCAGCTTCTCGCTCAGGACCCGCCCCACCAGCCTGGGCACGAAGAGCACAGGCCGCGGCCGGCTGGGCCTGTGGGGGTGCACCAGGGTGTAGGGCGCCAGGGTGAAGCAGCTCTCTGCCCAGAAGCGCGTGCTGGAGTCTGCGGGAGGGAGCGGGGTGTGGGCGGGGGCGGGGCGCCCGCAGGAGCCGCCTCTGCCCACAGGGGTCCACCATCCCCACCCCACCCCCTATCCGCAGGGCCCTCTTCACCCCCCAGCAGGGCCGTGTTTGCCCCCGCTGTGCCCCGGCACCTGCCGTCATCTGGGGCACAGCCAACTAACCCCCTTCCTTCCCACAACCTGCGCCCCCATCTGTCCTCCCTCCCTCTGCTCTCCCCACTGCGACACCCCCTTTGGGCCCCCGACTCGGTGCCCACCGAGGGGCCCGCTGCCCCAGCGAGGTGCTGGTGGTTCTCAAGCTCCCCCCCCCCCGCCCCCGGGACTGCCTGTGCCGGCCCAGCCACGGCCTGGACCGCCTCCCGGCCACCGCAGGCCGGCCAGGGCTTGGGCCATGTCCCCGGAGGGCAGGCCAGCGGCCATCCTCAGACAGGCGTTGGCCTCGCTGACCAGCCGCGGCCCCCCAAAGGCCCACCTGCCTGGCGCCCGCAGCCCCTCCCAGGACTCACCTTCCACCCTGCTGGGGTCCGGCCGGGCACGCTCGAGGGGCGAGCACAGAGGGCCGGTCTGGGCTTTGTCCGCGCTGACAATACGGACCAGCTTCTGGGGCCCCCCGGAGGACGGCTGGGGAGGGGGAGGAAGGGTCACCCACGACGCACCCACTCCTGGGCCTTCGGGCTGGGCCCCCCGGGGGACAGGAGCGGGCCCCAGGCAGAGCCCGACCAGGCAGGAGCCTGCAGGGCCGGGATGCGCAAGGCAGCGGGGAGCCGGGACCCCGTGGCCGAGGCCGTCCCGGGGCAGGGAGTGCTGCCTGCAGAGCACAAAGCCCACCCCAGGGCAGGGGCGTGAAGACGACAGCAGGCGCGCGCCCCAGGATTTGCACACAGGGCCTGCGGGCTGGGCGGACGCCAGGGCTTGGTGAGGTCCACGGGAGACACGCCTGGTCACCCCCTCGGAGCGGGGCCCTCCCCGGGTGAGGCCGGGCCCTCAGGCGGGAGGGGCGGCCAGGCGAGGGGCGGGCGGCCGCGAGCAGGCTGCGCACCTTGCGGGCGCTGGGGGTCTGCTGGGCCAGGTCCTGAAGGAGGGCGACGAGCAGCCGCTGGGCCCTGCGCGGAGAGGACAGCTGGCGCGCCTGCCCGGCTCCCTCTCCCCGGGCCTCCCCCAACACCCCAGAGGCTGCCCCCGCGCGCCTGGGGGACCCAGGTGCTGGGGCGACCCCCCGTGGGCCGTCCACTTGCACACAGGGTGCCGGGCTGGGGGCGGCCGGGCACCTCCTCGCCCCACCCTCCACCCACCCAGGCGGGGCCTCTCCGAGCAGGGGGCGGTGGGGGCGCGCGCAGCTCACTGTGAGTAGGTGGGGATGGTGCCCTGCTCGGCGCCCGCGGTGCTGTAGGGGCCCAGGCGGCGGGCATGCCAGCAGCTGCCGCCCTGAAAGACGGTGTCTGTGACGTGCATCACGTCCCCGCAGCGCACCTGCAGCGCGCCCTCCGCCCGCCCCTCCACGGCCAGGTTTGCCCGGATGTAGAACGAGTCCCCCGAGGTCACCACTTTGGCCTCCAGGTCCTGGACCAGCCTCCTGTAGCCTGGGGGAGGGGACATGATGGAGAGCCGGCCCCGCGTGGGGGGCCCCGGAACGCCAAAGCCTTGGGCAGCCATGACCCCGCCAGACACCGAGGGGCCCTGGGGGCCTCTGCAGACTTGGGGCCCAGCCTGGAGGGGGCCCCGGGGTGGGGCTGGCCTCCATGGCCAGGGCCCAGGGCCCGGGAGACACGGGGCAGCTGAGCGAGCCAGGGGCGGCCTGGGGCGGGCGGGGCCGTGCAGACCTTCCATGTTCATCTTCACGGACAAGCAGCAGAAGCCGCTCACCCTGCGGAGAAGCGCCAGGGCCTGCTCCAGGGTCGTGTCCTCCAGCACCGCCTTGAACAGGGGCTCTGTGGCCTCGCAGTCCACCTGAGGGCAAGTCGCCGGTGAGCCCCTATGCCACCACGCCACCCACCTGGACTGCAGCCCCGGCCAGCCCTGCAGGCCACACACACCCGCCCTGACAGGGTCCACCAAAGAAGTGTCCGCTCTTGAAAACAGGCCTTCGCTCTGGAACATTCTAGATGGGACTCCAGACATCTGGGCGGATGACGGCGCTGCGCTGGGGGCCGTCCCTCTCGGGCACGGTGCTCGGCAGAGCCCTGAGCTCTGCCCACTGAGGGCCTGGCCCGACCCCAGCCCCTCCCCTCCCACACAGGTGCACCCCCGTCCTGTTCCTTCCGTCCGGGCTGGACACCAAGGGGGCATGTGTTTGTACCGTGGGGCAAAAGCCAAGTTTGAATGCTGAGTTGGCCCCGTTCAGAGTCAGGGTTGGCCCCGAGACGTTGAGGGCTGGGCTACGGGCTGGTGACTGAGACTCAGAGGCTAGCTGGGCCAGCGGGACGGGCGGTCACCTCAGGCGCCTTCATTCCAGACCTACAAGGCCTCTCCTTGGCTGCCGGGACCAGGGGCCAGGGGGTTCTCAGGCTCCTGCCTCGGGGCACAGCCCCTCCTCCCTTCTGCAGCAGGGCGTGGTCCAGTTCCAGGGTCAGCCCGGGCTCATGCAGGGTACCGGAATATCAGGGGTAGGGGAGGGTCCCCGACACTCGAGACGAGGGGCGTGCTGCACGCCCGCCCAAGGAGGGGGCGTCGGCTCATCTGCGAGCGCTCCCCAGGCCGCGGAGCCCCCCCCACTCACCATCACGATCTGGGTGCCCGGCCGCAAGGCCATCTGATCCGCCGCCGAGCCCGGGGTGACCCGGTGAATGAAGATGCCCGTGAGGTTCCCCCCAATGACATGTATCTGCTCCAGCAGCGCGCGCCCCTGGAAGGCCAGCACCGTGACGGGGCTCGAGACCTTGCGGGCTGGCCTGCGCCGCACCGGGGCGCTGCTGCGGGCGGGAGGTGACACACTCGTGTGGCGCCCAGGCGGGGCCCCAGCACATTGGGGTCGTCCCCCGCGAGCCCCCACCAGAAAGGCCGAACCCTGCCCTGCCACAGTGGTAGGACACCCGCCTCACCTGCCCCGCCGGCCCAGCCCTGCCCTGGCACCCGGGCTCCGATGGCCCTGCCCCCGCCGGCCTCACCCCCGCACAGCACAGGGGGTGCCCCTGGCTCACCTGGCTGAGACCGCCGGGCCCCCGGACAACGGCTGCAGGCTGCTGTCCACAGACTCAGGAAGGTCTAGGCGGAAACCGAGAGCTCGGACCCCGGGCAGGGCCGGCCCTCCTGTCCCCCAGCTCCTGACCAGCTCAGCTCCAGCCCCAGCCTCAGGCCCCCGCCCACTGCTTAGCCCCTGCCGAGGCGCCGAGACAGGCGTGGCGAGAGGCCCGCACCGTGTCCTCCGGCCTTTGAATGAGCCGCCGACACTTTACAGGGCAGGGATCCAGAACCCGGGCTGGAATTTCTGCAGGGACCCACCTGTCCGCAGGGTCCACCCTTCTGCCCGGCCTGCCCTCCCAGCGCAGCAGGCACCAGCACTGGCCATGGTGGCCTCCTGCCGGCAGGCCGGCTGTGCCCAGGGCAGGCAGGACCAGATGCACCCAGCCCCCCATGTGCTAACACGCGGCTTGTGAAGGGGGAAGTGGGGGGCCCATGCAGCTCAGTCCCCCTGAAGGGGGAAGTCGGGTGGCAGCTCACGGGCTGAGCCCAGCGAGTCACGGCCTGACCGCTGAGCCCGGGACGCCGAGGTGCGTGGCTCGCTTCCACCAGAAGGGCACGGATCCGGGGAGTGGGCAGTGCCCCGGCAGAAGGAAGATGTGGGGCTCCGGCGTCCCTGTCCCGAGCTTGCGGTCAGCACACACAGCAGCTCCCCGGGGACTCTGGCGCCCTGGCTCGCCCCAGCGCGGGCCGCGCGCCCCCTGGTGGCTGTGGGGTGAATTCCAGCCAGGGCGCCGGGCTCCTTCCTCTCCCCCATCCCGGGAGAGACCCACCTTCTCCCTGCACACCCCGCCCTCCCCTCCCTCAGCTCTGGGGCCCAGTCCAGGGGGTCGGGCAGCTGCAGGGGAGCGGGGTGGACTCACCCGCCCTGTCCACGATCTCGAAATCCAGGTCTACATCGCCTGCCGTTGCCCCCAGGGAGGCGCCCAGGTCCACCTCCAGGGCCTCCGAGGAGCCGCTGCCAAGCAGAAGGAGAAGCCAGCTCAGCCCCAGAGCCCAGCACCGCCAGCCGAGGCCCAGACCGGTGTCCCGGGAGCTGCCAGCGGGACCCTACCTGGAGGCCCAGGGCCCCTCCCAGAGCTCGGCCGTGGCCCGCCTGCACAGCGACTGCTGGCTGGGCGGCAGGGGGCTGCTGGAGCGGAAGCTGTCCCCCAGCTCGCGGCTGGACGTGGCGCTCAGGTCGCACCAGAGCTGAGCCTGAAGGAGGACGGGGCTCAGCGTGGCTGCCTCGGGGGCCCCGACACCGCCCCACCCCGCACTGTGTAAGGAGAGGGCGGGAATCAGCAGCGACTGCGCTGTCAGGGCAGAGGCGGGGGGGGGGTCCACGGGGAACGTGGGAGGCCCCGTCACTGAGCCCCACTCTGCACAGGCCCCGTTGGCTGCTCCCCGTGTTTCCTGAGGCTCAGTTTTCACGCTAAACCTGTGTGGCGGGCCGTATGGCCCATTCCCCAGACAAAGCAACTGAAGCCCAGAGAGGCCAGGGCCAGTGAGGCCAGGGCCAGTGAGGCGGGCACCCATGGGTGCTCCCGCGTGACTGGAGGATGCCTGCTGCTCTGTGGCTCCGTAGGCAGGCCCCCCGCCAGGACTTCTCTGTTCTGATAGTGGGGGGGCAGCCGGGCTCTCCCGGGATGTGGGGGGCGTACCTCCAAGGCGCCGGGGCAGCTGCCGTCCTCGGGCGGGCAAAGAGCAAACATGCGCACCAGCCGCTGCTTCCCCTTCGGGCAGGGCTCCCGGGGCCCTGCCTCCGGCTCGGGCTGCCCAGGAGACGGCGGGTCCACTCAGGAGAGGCTCTCGGGGCCCGGCCGAGCCACCCCACCCCTTCCGGAGGCTTCCTCCATCAGCCTCCAGGGGAAGCAATCGCATTCCCTGCTCCCGGCCCAGGCCCCGCTCGCAGGAGCTGACCGCCGAGGGCGTGCAGAGCCGGGCCGTGGTGCGGACACCTCAGGGGCATGCGGTCCACTGCGCAGGCGGCTGCGGACGGCTTCGCTGCTGTCTGTCCTCACACGATACTCACCTTGCAGGTCCCGAGCTCCTCTCGGCCCCCCTCCCATGACCGGCCTCCTACGAGGCGCCGCAGCAGCGGCCTGAGCATGCCCCGCTCTGCATCCTCAGGGTTCCGCATGGGAGCCGCGTGGGAGGCGGCGCGGGTCGGAGCAGGGAAACCCCACACCCCAGTGGCCGTGAGTGGCCGGCGTGCCCCCACCACGCACAGCTGGTCCGGGGCCCTGCGCCCCGCCTCCGTCTCCCACCAGGCCGCAGCTCACCCCGCGCGCCGCCGCGATCCGCAGGCCGTGGAGCTGCTGGCGGAGCTCGCAGAGCTCGTGGGTCAGCCCGAACACCTTCCTGCGGAGCGCGTCCTTCTCCGTGAGGCGCTGCGAAATCTCCATCTGGGCTCCGTCTCGCGCCGAGTAGGCCTGTGGGCGCAGAGGCCCCTGTCTCTGGTGCGCCTCGATCCCGGCCCCGCCCAGGGGCTCCCGACTCGTGCTTGCTCCGAGACACGTGGCGTGTCGCTGGTTTACAGTTCACTAATCGCGGGGGCCTTACTGCAGGCCAGTATGGGGGTACTTAAAACACAGCTGCTCTTTTTCAGGCATCTTGTGCCAGGAGTAAAAGGAGGGAGGATGCTACCCGCAAGCACGTTGGGGTGGGGGAGGTCAGACTCCTGGTGTGCACCCAGGAGACCCTGATTCTGGAGCCAGCTGCCTCTGAGGGCGGCGTGAGCTGCGCGCACCCAGACCCCACGGCATCGTCTGAGCGCCCACCGCGGGCCGCTCCCGCTCACCTGGTCCCGCTCCTTCTGCAGCTCCGCCACCTGGCCCTGCAGGGCGCTCATCTTCTCCCTGAAGATCTCACAGTCCACCTGCGCCCTCTGCAGCTGCAGCAGGGTCTGCTCCTTCTCCTCCCAGTACTGGACAGAGGGGACGAGTGGCCTGGTCAGCCCAGGCAGGTCAGGCTGCGGTCAGGGTGGGGTGGGGTGGGGTGGCCTCAGAGAGAGAGAGAGAGGGTTGGTTCTAGGGGTGAATTCAGGTGAATTTGAGGCCAGACTGACCATTTCCTGGGCGAGGCGAGACCTGTCTTACTTTTCCCGGAGACCTGCTTTCACAGACACAGCAGAGCCCGGCCCTTGTCTGGCTGTTGCGAGCTGAGCGCGTGCAGGCCGCGGGCTGCCGACGGAGCATGGCAGAGCCGGGGCCCGCCCAGAGGTGAGGCGCCGTCAGCGGCGCCAGGTACAGAACCCCAGTCACACGGAGAAAAGCCTCGTCGGGCTTCCCCACGCGGGAACGGCCCCGTGGCTGGCGGCGACCTTCAGCCAAGTCCACGATTCTTTGCCCCACCTCCCTTTAACCAATAAAATGTCACTGCTTCGTTCTCCACCCCACTCCCCCAAATCAGTACAGCCCCCTCTTCACGGGGTGGGGAGTACGCCAGCGCCTGCCTCCTGCGTCGCGCCAGGGCACCGGCACGTCTCTTCTCTTCTCGAAACCTGGTGCCGTGCTCGGCAGCGTCTCGGCGCGCGGGGCAGTGGCCGCTGCTGGGCAGCAGATGCGCCGGCTGGTTTCGGGAGCGTGGGCGGCCGGGCGGCTGCAGCCCCCGAGCTGGCTGCTCTCCCAAGCAGGCGCGGCTGCTGCCGGGACACTTGTGTTCCTTATTCCGTGACCCGAGTACGCTGCCTCATCCTGCTCCGTGGCTTCTTGTTTTTTGTAGCAACCAAACCAGCCCCAGCTCTCCCCTTGGCCCCCGCACCTGAAACCCCTGCGCTCTCGTCCCTCACCTGCGCCCGGGCCCCTCGGCCTCACGCTCAGGTTGTACCGCCGCAGACAAGTGTCCAGGCCTGCTGTGGACGGGACCCCGTCTCGCCTGAGCTGTGCCCTGACTGGCTGTGATGGGGGCAGGGGAGGCCGGCACATTGGCAGGCCCGGCTGGCCTCAACACAGGCAGGCGCCGCCCGCGGTCCCCAGCGCAGCCGCGCGGCCTCGACGGTCACCTGCTTCCGCTGCCTCTCGGCGTGCGCGGCCCGCTCCCGCAGCGAGTGGATGCGGTCCACCAGCTCCTGCTTGCTCTCCAGAGCCTCGTCCAGGTTCTGCTCCAGAATGTCCTTCTCTGCCTGGTGCAGAGAGAGAGTCAGCACGAGGGCCCAGTCGCCCCAAAGGCCTGCCCTGGCGAGGCTCCCCAGCACCAGCACCCCAGCAAGCGCAGGTGTGGGCCGGGGGCGCCGCCCTGATGTATGTCACGGGCCGCACATGCTTAGCGAGGCCAGGAGGCAGAGTCAAGGACACAGGGGGCCTCTCAGGACAGCAGCCCCCCAGGGAGAGCTCCAGGCTGTTCCTTTAACAAAGCTCTGCATGGAGGGAAAACCTGGGCGGCGAACAAAGCAGAGCCCGAGCCCCGCGGGCGCCTGTAGAGTGGCGTCTCCACAGAGACATCGGCTGACTGAAAGGCATCGCGGGGAGAAACAACACGTTTGTGCAGTTCCAGGGTTGGGGTCACTCAGTCTCTGTTTCCCATAGTCCCTCTGTCCCCGCGTGAGCCTGGGCTGGACGGGAGAACACTCCGCGGGCAGGAGAGCCCCCAGGGCCGACCCCATCAGTCATGAGTGCGGCAGCCCGGCCAGCTGAGCCGCGTCCCAGTGTGTGTCGGGGCTGTGACCCCAGCTGTTGTCGGGGACTGGGGAGCAGCGGGGCGGAGAGAGTCGGGAGGAAGCAGGCCTGTCCCCCACGTGTGCGTGTCCCCACCGCTCAGGGCAGAGGCGGCCCTGCGGGACGGGCCTACCAGGCTGAACGTCAGGGACCGCAGCCGCTGGTTCTCCGTCTTCAGGCGGGCCAGCTCCGCGCCGCCCGGCTCCAGGCTGCCGGCTGTCAGCAGGGACCGCTCCCGGAACTCCCGCTCACAGGAGGACGACAGCTGCTCCCTCTGCAGCTCCTGCTTCACCAGGTACAGCTGTGGGCGGCAGGCGGGCGAGGCCTCAGGAGCGTCCACGCCCCAGGCGTCCCCCCCAGAGGCGCGGGGGGAGGTGGGACCCCGAAGCCGCGGGGGGTCTTCCGAAGCCCAGGCCACCCCACCAGTGTCCCACCTGAGGGCAGCCCGGCCCCCTGGGGCAGAGAGAGCGCTCAGCTTGGTTTCATTGGAGAGGCAGAGAGACGCCCCCCTGGACAGTGATCCCCAGGGCAGGACAGGGGCCCTGGAGGCCAGATCTTTGACTGTTCCTGCAAACCTCAGGGGCGCCAGCAGCCAGCCACGCAAGGCCGGAGAGTGAGTGCCCGCCGGCGTGCAACCTGGCTCCTACCCCTCACGTTCTGCTCACTGCACTGGATCAAGGGGGTTGGGGTTGGGGAAACCAGTAAGTAAAAAGGAGGACCCAGATCGGGTCTGAGGGCAGGGCCTTGGACAGCGCACGCTGGACATGGTGTGTGGACACTGCCTCTGCCCGGGGCGCCTTCCAGACACGACCAGGCCAGGCCCTGCTGGCCCGTCCTGCTGGCTAGTGGGCCCAGAGGAGCTTGGACCTCAGTGAGCGGCCTGGCCTCTCCCCTCAGGGCATGGTGTCTGGGGAGAGGGCCTTTCCCAGCTTGCACCGGGGCTGAGGTCCAGAGAGAAGGAGGGACACTTCTGCTTGACGTCCCCTCCTGACACTGGCGCCTGCAGCCCTGAGCCTGCCGCTGGGCCAGGCGCCTCGTCTTCCACACGTTCAAAAGCGAAAGTTAGATCACGGAGATCTGGGAGGGGGACCGAGCTGGAAGTAACGGGGGACAAATGAACCCGATTCTATTGCAAGCACGCCCCAGAGCCACCGAGGAGGAGGCAGAGGGGCAGGAAGTGAAGCTGAGGTGGGGGCTGCGGGAGCTGGGGAGGCAGAGGTAGCCGTAGCCCTCGGCCTCAGACGGGTGGGCGGTGTAGACACAGGCAAGGTGGCCCTCACAGGCCAGTCCATGGGCAAGCACAGGGCAGGCCCTTGGGCTATGGAGGCTGGCGGAGCTGGCAGAGGCTGGCGGAGGCAGGGGCCGGCTTCCCACGGGGGCAGATTCCCAGCCGGGTGGGCCGGTGGTGTGGGGGGGCGCCCCCGTCCCCCCCCCCCACGGCCCCACCGCCCACCTCCTCCTGCAGGCCGCGGCAGCGCGAGGTGGCCAGCTCCTTCTCCTGCAGCGCGTTGCTGTAGCGCAGCGACAGGCTGAGCATCTCGTCCTTGAGCTTGAGCGCCTCGTGGAAGTGGGCGCTGACCTCGCGCTTCATGCGGCCGTGGTCAGCCTCCAGCTGGCTCAGCCCCTCGGCGCGGGCCTCGGCCAGGCCCAGGCGCTCCTGTAGCCGCCGGCACTGCTGCAGCAGCGCCTCCTTCTGCCCCTTCTCCTGGCTCAGCTCCTCCTGCAGGCTGCCGATGGCCCCCGCCAGGCAGGCGGTCAGCTTGGACGTCTCCATGAGGCCTGCAGGCCGGGCGGGAGGCAGGGCAGCGCTCCTTAGCCTCCTGCGGACTCGAGTCAACCCCTGGCTCCCAGCAGGGGCCGTCTGCCAGGTCCTGACCAGTGGCCCCAACTGGACTCGCTATTCTGGCTGAACACACAGCGGGACTGACGGTTTGGCTGCAAGGACTGGCTGCTTGCAGCTCCCCGGGGGACCCTCTGTCAGACCCAGGCCCCGTCAGCCGAGACCTGCTCCGTCCAGCTCAGGTAATGCCACCCCCAAGGCCGAGCAAGGCGAGTGCCCCGCCTGAACCCACTCCCGGATGGACACGCTCCCGGCCCGCCTCCCTCCCTCCCCACCTCCCTCCCGCCAGCCTGCGGCCTGGGCTGCCCTCCCAGACCCCCGGGGAAAGAGGCTCACGCTTTTCTGGGGTAGGGCCGGCCCCCCTTTGCCTGCACCCTGAGGGTTAGGGACACACCTTTCCTTAGAGCCCAAGGCGGGTCCTTCCCTGCCCCCCCAGCCCCTGCCACGCCATGGTGGCGGGCTCTCCTGACCCCTGGGGTGCTGGGCCTAGGGGCAGGCGCTGTGCCTGCCGGGAGGGAAGCAGGGAGGCTGCCTGGCACTGCCAGTGGGGGAGGCAGGACCCCAAGACCATGGGGGTCCTCCAAAGCCCAGGCCACCCCCCGAACGAGGATCGCGCAGTCACCGCTGAAGCTGCTGAGGTCCAGGTCGGGCTGCAGCCCGGTGACCAGCGTGTACACGTCCGGGTTGTGGAACTTCAGGCTCTCCAGGAAGGCGACCGCCCCGTTCTTGCCTCGGGCCCGCAGCAGGTCCAGCAGGTGCCCTTGAGAGAGACCGCGCAGCTGCAGCACTGGGGGTGGGCGGTCCCCGGGGGGGCCTGGCATGTTGGGGCGGGGGCAGCTCTGCAGAACTGGGGTGCTGCTCTTTAGCTCCTCTCATGCCAGCCCTGGACTTCACTTATCTCACACGCTGAGCAATCTATTTAACGCGCACACGCATACGGTCTCCGGTGTGGCGGTCAGTCTCAGCTGCCCGGCGAGGGCTGGGGATAAAGGAGTGAGGAAGGTGGCCTTGGCTCTCGAGACCTTCCAGTGTCTTGGTGGGCAAAACACAGGGGGCCAAGCAGCCGCCCCGGCAGGAGACCCCCCCGGCCCCACCCTGCTGGCCCCCGGGGCGGGTGGGCCCACTGCTGCCATGGGCGGGGCCCCCAATGACAGTCACAGCGCCCCTTCTCTGGTGACCTCATGCTGTGCCCTCTCAGGCCCTCTTGGAGACGAGCCCCTAAGCCAACCGCTTCGGGCGCCAGACGTGAGCTTAGCTTCCCTGTCTCAGGACAGACCAACCAGCTGGTCCGTCTGATTCGATTCCAAAGCCGTCCCGGTGGGTGGGTTGCAGCCCCCAAGCACGAGCACCGGGCCCAGCGGTGTTTGGGCCCGTGTTTGGAAACTGTCTTTGCAGGTGTCACTAAATGAGGGACCTTGAGATCAGCTCATCCTGTGCATCTGGGGGGGGGGAGTAAATCCAGTGACAAATATCCTGGCAGGGGGCAGAGGTGGAGGGAGCCCCGGGCCCAGGGGCTGGAGGAGGCAGGAAGGAGCCCCCCAAGAGCCTTGGGGAGCACAGCCTGGATGCTCGGGCAGCCGCTTCGGGCCCGGACCGAGAGCACATTTCTGCTACTTTAGCCTCCCAGCTGTGGTCACTGGTCAGGCCACCCGGGGTGACGAGGTGCCCCTCGCCGGAGCCCAGGCCCCTGCTGGGACAGTCCTCCCTCGGGCCCGCCCTCCCCGGGGCCCCGCGGCCCGGCGGGCGCCTCACCCACACGCATGGCGGAGTTGGTGAGCCGGGGGCTGTGCAGCACCTCTTCCTCGTCCAGCTGGCCCAGCACCTTGGCCTGGCGCAGGTAGGGGGTGAGGCGGCTGGGGCAGACGCTGCGCACGATGCGGTGGCGGTGGCCGTCCATCATGTCCCACAGCTCCTCCTCGCCCAGCGCCGTCAGGGAGGACTCCGTGCGGCACAGCTCCCCCATGGCGGCGGCCTGACGAGAGGGGGCCGGGGCGTCAGCCGCGGCCTTTCCGCTCATGCCCTGGCCCCGTGTCACTGTGGAGGCGCTGACCCATCTGGACAGAACCGTCCCTCCCCTGCCAGCCCGGGCCCGGGGGTGCAAGGGGTCGGGGTCGTCCATCCACACTGTTGAAGGCCAGTCGAGTCCTTCACCCCCAAGAGGCAGGACTTGCCTTTCAAACGCAGGGAGCGCCGGGGGCCTGGAACAGACTGAGCAGGCGAGGGCGGCGCTAGGACGAGATGGGTCTGGAGAGGCCTGCTCCACGGTGGTGCAGCCCCAGAGGGCCCACGCTGGCTTGTGAGCAAACAGCCTGACCCGTCTGCACTTGGAGCACAGGTGTGGGGAGCAAAGCCCACCTGTGATGGCAGCACTGCGGGGAGGGTCTACAGGGCTCCTCAGGGCTACGGTGACAGACGGGTAAAGAAACACCACCTGAGAGGCAGCGCGAGGGTTTGGAGGGTGACCGGGCAGCCCAGGTGGCGTCCACGCTCTCCGGTGAGGGGCCGGGTGGCTGTCAGCTGGCGCCCAGAAAACACTCTGCTTTCACTTTGCCACACCTGGCGAGGATGCCCCTTTAGGAGGCGCTGTGGGCCCTACTTTCTGGTCAGTGGCTGGAGTGGGCAGACATTCCCTCTCTGTTCCCGGCAGCAGGGATGCCAAGCTCCTGCCCAGGTGAGCGTGCCTGCCCAGGTAGGAGCACCTGCCCAGGTGAGCATGGCTGCCTAGAGCCAGAATCCCGACTGCGGGGCAGGAGGGGAAGGCTCAGGGCGCGGGACGCAGAGGCCAGGCCACACCGCACGGACTCTTACTACAGGAAGCTTCGCAGGCGATGGGGGAGCCGGAGGGACAGCGGAGGCCCACACAGGCTCCCCTTAGCGCCCGCCATTGAGAACAGCTTGTGGCTTCTGTCACAGCCAGCGTCCCCAGAGCCGCCGCCTTAAGCCAGGCCTCAGTGCAGCGTGGGGTCGTGCCCTGGGGCCCAGTCTCGTTTCCTTTACAAATTTTAAATATTTGTTAAACTTTTTAAAATTCTCAGCCCCACACCTATCCGACCTCATTCCATTTTTAACTGGGGAGGCAGATTTGAGTTTCTCTCCTACCTCCTGGCACGTCGACTGGCAATAAAGCTTGTTTCTTTTCCTGAACCGGACGTCGTGTTTGGCGTCTGCCCGGTGGGTGGTGAGCCCGTTGCTCAGTCACCACCCCAGATTCAAGACTCAGATGGTGACTACGTCGGGAATGGGGTCTTGGCTGATTAGGGTGGCCCCAGATGGAATCCTGGGGTCCGTGGGGGAGAGGACACAGCACACGCGGGGAAGGAGGACGTGATGGCGGGACGGTGACCAGAGGGACCAGCTACAAGCCCGGCGTGCCACGGGCAGTGGTGCCTGGGGAAGTGCGAGGCCTCGCCCCAGACCTGCAGAGGACCGCACTGCTGTGGGGCTCGCGGGCTGTAGCGGCCGAGCTGCCAGCAGGTGTCCGGGTCTCTGGGGACTGAGCCAGGTGGCCCGAGCAGCCCTGGGCTCCGGTGAAAGGAAAGGCCCTGGGAAGGAGGCGCGAGGACCCATCTGGAATCTACAGTTGTTCTCCGGAGGGCCTCAGGGGCCACCTGCCCATCTCCTACCCATGGAACGCGGCCTGAGGCCCAGCCCTGAGGGGCTGCCTCTGAGGTTGTCCCACCTCAGCCTCCCTCCTCCCTCTATCCCTGAACCAGGGCTGAGCTCACGAGCCCATGGAGCTGACTCTAAGATGTCCTCCAACTGCGGCCGTTTCACGCGTCTCCAAAGCGTCCTGCAAATGATGGCGCCAAGACCACGCAGACTCAACCTGTCTTAGCACCTGTGCCTCAGATTCCTCTGCAAGCAGGTGCATCCTTAGCGCCCCACTTGGCCTTGCAGCCTCACCCCCTGCCCAGCAGGGAGGCCAGCACCGCCTGTGTGCGCACCTGCCCCCGCGCACGCGCCTCTGTGCGCACCTGCCCTGCGCACGCACCTGCTGCAGGGTGCCAACGTCAGCAGTAGCTATGGACACAACGCCTCCGCAACAGTGTCCGGCGGGCCATCTCCACCCTCAGCAGGCCCGGTCACAGGCCCCCCACTGGACGTCCTGTTCTGTCTCGAGTCGCCTGGGCTCAGGGAGGTCAGCACAACGGGGTTTCTACTTTTTCTCCATCACCCTAGAGCTGCAACGAGCGGAGCGGGCACCTCTGGGCACAGCGGGAGCCCAGCTCACCCCTCAAGCGCCCTTCATCTCATTCTCTCCGTGGGGGTGACAAGCGGGACTGGCTGGAGTCCAGGGCCTCTTGAAGAGGTCTGTGTGCTGGAATGTTTGCAAACCAGAGCAAACCAGCCCTTGGGGTCTAAGGAAAGCGGGCAGTGGTGCCCGGAGGCCCTGTCTCCAAGGGCAGCCCCTCACCCACCGGGGAGCTGCGTTCAGTGCGTGCTCCTGGAGACAGGGCTCACTGCAGGAACCCCTCACGGGCTGGGTCTGTGCCCCGCCCCCCACGATCCGTTGGCCCACACACTGGGCACAAGGCCCTGGCTGAGGCCTGCAGGAGCGTCCCTGGAGCGTGACCTTCTGAACGAGACGACACGGGGCCGCACAAAACGGAAACTGTGGCAGGTTAAAGGACGACTCAGAGTTCCGAGACAGACGGGCGCGCCCTGAGCCACGGGTGCCTTGGCCGGCCCTGCCCTGTGGCACCCAGGGCTCCAGCCCAGTGTCTAGCACCTGAACTTCCAGCTCCACCAAGAGATTCTTTGGCAACAACGTTGCCCTCTATGTGGTTCTCCTGATGCTTCTCAGCACCCTGGCTGGGGGCTCGTCCCGTCTGGGAGCCCTGCTGGGGAGGGCCTGCGGGGACCCGCCGGCTCCCAGGCTGCTGGCTGGTGGCCCAGAGCCGGCTGGGGGCTCAGCCTCTGGCCTCCGCTGTGGAGGACTCTAACTGGGCCGAGGGCAGCACCTATGTCAGGGCGAGCTGTGGTTTGGTTTGCCTGCCCCTGCCGGGCCTTCTGGGAAAGGCAGGCGTAAGGAGTAGAGTCAGTCTGCCCCGTGCCCGGCCCTGTGCCAGGCCCGAGCGAGGGGCTTGTCCAGGACCAGGCCATGTGGGCCTAGCGCCCCACCCCTCCCGGCGGGAGCCGCAGAGGGGAGGCCTGGCACCCCGCTCCACTGCAGGCCCGCTGAGCCCCACCCCCGACTCAGGTATCCAGCTCCAGGGGCTGGGTCAAGTTCAACGTAGAAACCAGCCTTGATGGAAGGAATAATTCTTGTCGTCCAGAAGCATTTATGCTGCATCTGAGGATTCCATCCTTATTTTTTTAGATCATTTAAGTCTAAATAAGATTAAAATTTTACTTAAATAACGTAGAACTTGATCCTTTTTATAAAATGGCATCAGCATCTCTCTTCAACCTAGTCACCTACCCCCACCTGCCTCCGTCATCCAGCGTCTGTACACACACAGGAGGGGAGGGGACAGGAAGTTTCTAGAGCGCGGCTCTAATGCTGACACCTGTATCTGTGGTGTCATTTTACAAAGTCTGTTGCTTTCTTCTCCTTTGGGTATTAAATAAGCTTTTTAAAATGCATAAGCATGGTTCAAAAAACCCCATAAAGTCAGAAAATGATACAATTTGCTCCATTGATGGATGGAGGAGGAGGACATGGGGCTGACAGTCCCCACGGCCCCTCGGGGTCCCCAACGCCCCTCGGGGTCACGGGCAGAGGCGGCTCCTCTGCTGGTCTCCCTGGATCTGCCTGAAGGACAGCTGGGCCCGTGAGAGGGTGGGAGCAGGCCCCAGGTGATGGGTGCTGCTTAAGGGAGGAAATTTCCAGGAAAGTGGGGTGGGGGAGGACCTGTTCTTCAGAGACCCCCTCCCATCAAAGTGGACCCAAAAAGCAGGGGACAGCTAAAGCTGAGAGCTGCCTTGCCAGGCCAGCCATGGCCACTGGCCTGCTCCTGGCCCCCCAAGTCACCCTGGGGTTGGGTCTTGGGGTGCAGCCTGATGGCCTCGCTCAGGTCTTGTTCCCTGCGTGGTCGCTCACAACAGGTCCCTGCACGGTGATTAAAACATGTGGGAGAGTCTTGGCAGCTCAGCCCCATATTCAACAGGGGCCAGGCCTGGCAGCCGGCCCAGACCCAGGACTGGCAGCTGCCACCGGCGGCAGCTTTGGGGGGCCAGGTCCCCGAGCCCCAGCATCGTGGTCCTCCCAGAGACCCGCCCGGCCCGGCCTCCCCTCAGCACGGAGGGCAGAGGCTGGCCCTGCGCCCTCAGCGAGTCCGGCCCCAAGTACATTTAAAATGTCCCGCCCCGCAGGCGCGGGTCAGACTCACGCGGAGCCCGGCCTCGCCCGCCCGCAGCAGATGCAGAGGCGCGGGGCACCGCGGAGGCTCCCCGACTCCGCCAGGCCTGGGTGGGGCTCGCGGCGGGGCCGTCTGGAAACTTGCCCCAGCAAGGCAGACGCCGCTCTGCTCCTGTCCACACACCCCACCCTCCACTCGCACCGCGGGGCCGGCCCCCCGGCCCCCAGGGCCCCGGCCCGCTCCCGGAGCCCGGCCTCCGCGCTGACCTGCTGTCCGGGCAGCTGCGCCGGCCGCCTCCTCCGCGAGAGTGAGGCCGCGCTGGGGCGGGACGGCCGCGGACCAGCAGGTCGGACGGGCCAGGCGTGTGGGCCCTGCCCACGGCAGCGCCTCGCGGGCCTCCACGTGTCCCGGGGCTCCGGGGCGGCCCCGAGCCTGTGACGTGAGCAGAGAGCCAACACGGGCCTCCGCGGCAGCGCCGGGGCCTGGGAGCCGCCGGGCGGCCGGTCCACCGCCAGCAGGTGGCCACGGCGCAGGTCACAGTCCCCGTGGGCGGGCCCGACCCCCATCTGCGAGGCCAGTGCAGCTCCCCGGAGACACCCCAGGAAAGGCCCAGGCCGGCGGCCGAGCTCTGGAGCCTTTGCTTCCGGCCGCTCCCTGTGGGCCGTGTGGAGACGATCCCGCGAGCCAGCCCAGGCCACCTTGACGACTCCCGAATGTTTCCGCTCGGGCGGGAAGCTGAGTTCCTCCACCGCAGACGCATTCAGAGCCTGCCCCCCGCTTGCTGTGCCCCGCCGCCTGCTGCCGGGGCCTCCGCAAACGCCTTCCAGCCTGCCCCAGGCCCGCCGGCAGCAGCAGGCAGGGACAGCGCGCCAGACGCGAGGCCGGCCACGCGTCCCCTGCGGTCTACGGTCCTCGAGCCCCCTCACCCCGAGGCGCTGCTGACTGAGCACGGCCGGCGCCACCTCTGCCCACCTGCGCCAGGGACACAGCTCTCCTCGCCGGTTCCGGGCATGCGCCCACCCAGGGCCTTGGCACCTGCAGCTCACGCCCCCGGGACTCTTCTGTCCCCTGCAGCGCTTTGCTCGAGGGGCACCTTCCCGAGAGGCCGTTCCAGGTGGGTCTGTTCAAAATCACAGACTCCCACCCCGGACTCCCTCGCCCTCCCGTTTCATGTTCCTCTGCTGGGCTCACGGCCCCTGGCATAGAGCGCGTTCTAAGGACTTGCTGCTTGCCTGCCTGCCTCCCCACCCCCCGGTGCCAAGAATTCTTGTCTTTCTCGTTCTCCGCTATGTCCCCATCCCAGCAAGGAGGCACCGGTGGGTGCATGAATCATGCGGGTTGGGCATCTGCTTCCCACAGAGGCAGGCGCTGGCCGCGGGAGTCCACAGCTCCATGGCCTGTCTGAGGGACTGTCCTCTGAAGCCCGGGGGTGAGGCCTGCCCTTCTCACTTTGCCTGGGACACAGAGAGTTCCTAGCTAGTCACGAAACCTTAAGGAAATGCTGTCCGCAGGCTGAGCTGAAGGCGGGGGGCCCCCTGAGCCTCTGCTCTGGGCAATAGACAGAGGAGCCGGGGGAGTCCATTCCCAGGGCCTGACCACTTCCTGAGGGCAAACCTGTCGCTTGGCCACCAGTGTCCTTGTCCTTGGGACGACCCCACGGACACTTGTTCAGCGACACCCAGGACCAGCTGCACCCCCCTCAGGGCTGGGCTTTTTGGGGAGCTTGCCGGGGTACAAGAGCATCTCCTGGAGAAACCCCGGGCCAGGGGTGGGGGTCATTGCGGGGGAAGCTGGTAGCAGGCCAGCACTACCTGTGGCCACTCCCAAGGCCGTGAGCTAGACCCAGGCGGCCATGGAGCCCCTCTGTGCCCCACCATTCACCCGTGAAATTTAGGGAGGGGGCAGGTGGGTGCTTGGCTCTGAAGTGGAGCATTGGCATGGGGATGGCACAGGAGCCAGGTAAGAGGAAGGCCTGTGAGAATAGTCAGCCTCTGCCGGGAAACTCGAGAACAGCTCAGGAAGGGCCATTGCCCAGGACCCTGCTCAGGACCAGGGTCTTCACTTCAGTTCATGCCTGGGAGGATTCCAGAACTTCTAGCACATTCTAAACAGGCTTTGGACCACCCAGCTGGAGAACTGAGTGAGCGTTTCTGGGTGGGGCTGGGCGGGGCTCCTCCGCAGCCTGGGGTGGATCCCACACCCACCTCTGGCTTGAGGAGCGGGGAGTGGGCAGGGGTGGCAGAAAGTGGCTATTTCCATGGGAGCAGGTCAGACTGGTCAGTCCCTGCTGCCTTTCGCAGCCTCGTGTGTAACTGCTGTGGACCGCGCCACTTGATGTCAGGCATCCGCACTCAACCCGGCGAGGTCAGATCTGCTCCTTAAAGATGCGTCTTGATCAAGGTGAAGGTCACACAACTGATGTCCAGCCCTGCCGCCACGCAGTCCGTACACCTGGCACACGCGCTGCCCGGTTCCCGCACACCCGTCCCTGCAGAAAGCAGCCCAGGCACCCCACCCCAGCAGCCCAGGGCTCCCCTGGCCCCCACGAGCCTGCTCTGTTCCATGGACCTTGCAGGAGGCCGCAGGGCGAGTCCGTTGTCCTCAGCGTGACAGACATGCCACGTGGCTCAGCCATTCACAGTTTTTGGGTCTGTTGGTTTTGCTGTCTGTCCTCCAAGATGCTGCTGCCCCGAGGCCACCCCACGCTCACACCAGGAGCCAAGTCGACCTCTGCACTCTCCCACCCTAGCAGCCTGTCCATCCTGTCCAACGGCCGGTCCTACGTCCCTCCTGTCACCACCTGCACCGTGAGCTTTGGCAGCCACACATCCCAGCGACCTCTCTGCAGCCAGGTGCCATTTCTAAATGCGTTATCAGAAGGCAATCCTCTCCCGCCGGAGGCCACATGGAAGTGGCTCCCATAGCGACCTACACTTAAACTCCATTCCTTACTCGTTAAGGCCTTTTATGACCTGACCTTGCTCATCTCTTCTCCCATTCCTGGCCCTGCTTTCATTCTAGGTGCCACAAACACTCTGGCTTTCTGTCCCTTGATCTCGTCAGTGCCCTTCTCATCAGGGGTCTCTGCACCCACTGTCCCTTCTGCTGGGAACACTTCTCCCTGGTTGTGACCTGGCCACTGACCTGACTCAGGCGGCATCTTCCTCCAGCCACCTGGTAAGTCAGCCATCCAGTCTCCTCCACTTTACTCACTTTATTTTCAAGGCCTGTGGTTATCTGGCTTTGTGGTGTCTGGGCTAGCGAGCTCTGCGAGGGCGGTCTGTCCTGCTCGTGGCCCGTCCAGTGCCTGGGCACTTCTGGAGCTGAAGGCCAGATGCCACCAGTGAGGGCTCCAGGGCCCCGGCCAAGGGTTCAGGCACCTGTTCCGGCGTCCCGCCCTGCTGGGTGGGGTAGAGAGGACCACATCCAGAAAGAAATGGCCTCCCCTTTCATACCAGGTGATGCACAGAGACCTCCGACTGGAAGACCCTCTGCGGGGACAGCCCCATGCGTCCAGGACACCAGCTCTGACCGTGATGACTCACGGGACACAGCCACATCATGCCCCGGCCCCTCCCGCACCACGACCAGGCGGGCCACCCTACCGTCGTCTCTACCCCAAGTCCAAGCCGGGACAGGGAGGCCGGCTCCTGGGCTGCCTGTTAATTTTGGGTTTATCACCCTGTCTCTGGCACCCCTCTTCCCAGGCTGTGCTGGGGGGGGCACCCCACCTGATGAGACTAGTCTCAAGCGGGGGCTAAGACCTAGTCGGCTTGGTCCCGGAGAGCGTGGGCCACCCCGCAACCCACCCGCAGCGCTGCCCACCTTCCCCCGCCCGGGGTGGAACTAAAAGAACAGGCCTCCCCGCCACGAGGCCAGGCGGCGAGGGGGCAGCGAGGGGGCGGCGAGGGGGCACTCCAGGAAAGCGGCATCGCGCGCCACGGTGCCAAGGCCCAGGGCCGGGTGGCGGGCATCTGCAGCGGGAACATCTGAACACACGCACAGGAGGCAGGAGGCAAAGGCGGCGGCCTCTGCCCGCAGCGGGCACCGGAGGGGAGGCCCCATGCCCCCCTGCCAGGCTGTCCACGCGGGCCGTGCCCCCCTCCTCGCGCAGCAGCGGCATCCCACGGGATTGGAGCCTCCGCCCACCCCGGTCTTTTTCAATAGTTCAATCCTTTTTAATAGTTCCGAATTGGCATTTTAAAAAAAGATTTATTTATTTTTACACGGGAGCGGGGGTCCCGCCCGGGGTGCGGGGTGGGCGGGTCCCCGAGACAGGGCGGGAGCGGACAGGCCGCCTGGCCGCAGCCCCCGCGCAGGGGCCCGGGAGTCCGCCGCGCCCTGGGGGTAGCCCGCGCCGGGCCGGCCCCCGCGGCAGGCGCTGCGGACGCCCCCAGCGCGGGGGGGCCGGGGGGCCGGGGGCCTGGGGGGGCCGGGGGGCCGGGGGGCCGGGGGCCTGTGGGGGCCGCCCCGCAAACGCGCGGCCGCGGCCCTCCCCTGCCCCTGGGCCCGCGCCCGCCAGCGGCAGCGACGCCGTGTGAACTCACGGAGCAGGCGGGGCGCGTCGCAGCGGGACGGGGGCGGACGGGCCTGGGCCCCGGCTCGGCTTCCCCGCCGCGGCGAGACCCCGGGCGCCCGGCCCGGCCCGGCCCGCAGCTCCCGGGGGCCTGGCTCCGCCCGCGCCGCCGCCGCGGCGCCCCATTTATACGGGTGGGCGGGCCCCGCCCCTCGCGAGACCCCGCGGGAGTTCCGGTGCGCGAGCCGGAGCCCCTCCCCTGGGCCTCTCGCGGAGCCTCCCGACGCAGGCACGCACGCACGCACGCACGCACGCACGCAGGCGCGGCGACGTCAGTTCCCGTGGCGGCGCCGGCCTGCTTCCGCCTTCTGCCGCGGCGCGCGCTCTGCTCGCAGCCGAGTCGGGAACATGGCGGCCACGGCCACGATGGCGGCCTCGGGGCCGGCGCGGAAGCGGCTGCTCAAGGAGGAAGACATGACCAAGGTGGAGTTCGAGACCAGCGAGGAGGTGGACGTGACCCCCACCTTCGACACCATGGGCCTGCGGGAGGACCTGCTGCGCGGCATCTACGCCTACGGTCCGCGGCCGGGGCTCCGGCGGGGCGGCGGGCGGGTCTGGGCGCGGGCCTCGCGGGCCGGGCCTGGCGCGGGGGGGCGGGTCTGGCGGGCGCCGCCCCCCGCAGCCGCCCCCCGCGCCTGGCCGTCCCGGCAACGTTTTGCGCCCAGCGGCGGCGGGCGGCGCGCCGCCCCGGCCCGGGGGCTCGCGGGGCCCCACGGCGCGCCCCGAGGCGTCAGCCCCCGCGGGGGGAGCGCGGGCAGCCTGGGCTGCCGGCGGGGTCGGGCTGGCGCCTGTGGCGGGGAAGGGGGTGGAGAGCAGAGCGGCCGCGGGGTCCCGGGAAGGGCCTCCCGGGCGCTGCGCCCCGCTGGAGGAGCCGGTGGGAGGCTGCTGGGCAGGGGGAGCCGCAGGCGCCGGCCCGCGCTTGGGGGCGGAGAGGTCGGTTTGGCCGTGAGAGCAGCGGAGCGTGGGGAGGTGTCGGCAGGGAGGGGCCGCGCCGGGCTCGCCGTGATGGAGGTTGACCTGGGTGTCTGGGGTCCCGGGGCCCGTGAGGCGGGAGGAAGCAGGGGCTGCCTTGGGAGGGCTGGCCGGGGCGGTGGAGACAGCGTCGCCCCGGTGAGCCGCAGCGGGGCGTGCGGGGAGACAGTGGGCGAGGCTGCCTTGGCTTAGGAGGGAGGCCTGGGGGAGCTGCTGTGGGCTGGAGAGCCCTGTGGCCTCCAGGTGGAGGTGTTGGGGAGGCAGGTGGGAGCCCTGGAAGAGATGGGGTGGGGGTGCAGATACCTGTCTGGTGCCTGGCCGCCTTTATCCTCAGGTTCCCGCAGAGGTGGGGGAGTGAGAGGCACCTGCCTCAGGCTGGCAGCCCCGCCTGCCCTCTTGGCCCCAGGGTGCGCTTCCTGCAATGCGCAGTGTGGTTTTCCATCCACATGCTTGATGGTGGGGGTTTCACACCCCTGTTAAGATTGCTTTTGTGTAACATGGGACTAATTTTAAAGACTGCAACAGGCTGAAGTATTTGTACTTGGAAACTACCTCTGCTCCTTCTGTGCGTTGGCTGGGGTTACTGGAGAGGGGGCTGCCTCCGGGTGGGAGGGAGGGCAGCACTGGAGTCCCGCAGGGCAGCCCAAGCCTTGTGTCAGTAGGCTGGGCAGCGGCGGCAGCGCTTCTGGACCTGTTTGTGACGCGGACCCACAGGGTGGAAGGGCACAGCGTAACGGGGGGCCGCCACCCCATTCCGTGCTCCAGATCTTGTACACGCAGATTTTTCAGAACACCCGGGGCCTCTATCCCGCCCTCGAAGTCCTTCACAGAGATTCTCTCTGTGTAAACGAGGGCCGGGAGCCGGCATTCCCTTCTGCCCAGCTCACTCGCCGTCACCCGAGAGCCAGCAAGGCGCCGGGTCTTCGCAGAGGGGTGGCCCCGCCACTCACAAGCCCCTGCCGTGGTGTCCGCCGGTGTCCTGCGGGTCAGCACTCATTTTTTCTGTTTTGATCTACAGGTTTTGAGAAGCCGTCGGCCATCCAGCAGCGGGCCATCAAGCAGATCATCAAGGGGAGAGACGTCATCGCACAGTGAGTCACCGCTTGGGGGGGGATGCGGGCGCGGGGGGCGCTGCCTAGGCTCTCCTGACGCGTCGCTTGGGCAGGCTGATGGCACCGTTTTTATTTTTGCGTCCACGTCTTGAGCACTTTCGCCTCTTGGTCAGCACTACCTGGCAATCAGCTGTGGAGCTGCGCAGAATGCTCCTGATGGCTCCATGTTGAAAAGACTCAAACGTGCAAAAGTATAAACACATGTATACGCGTGTGTACGCACACGTGCGTGCTTGTGCACGTGTATGTAAATGCGCGTCCACTTGGAGGGTGGTTGAGTTCAGCGTCTCAGAAGGGGAGTCCCTTCTACCTGGGAGAGCTGTGGGGATACCTGGCTACACGCCATCAGCCCCCGAAGCTCAAGGCACATCTGCTGTCGTCACCTGTGCCCTCCACGTCCCCGCAGTTAGGATGTCCGGGTGGGGCTGCCTCTGGAGCCATGGTGTGATGGGGTGGGCTGTGCCCTGAACCCCGCATCTGTGGTTGTCACTAGGTCTCAGTCTGGCACCGGGAAAACAGCCACCTTCAGCATCTCCGTGCTGCAGTGTCTGGACATTCAGGTGAGCGGCTTGGGGGCCGGGCCTCCCCCCCTGGGCCCACCTTCTGCGCCGTGCGGTGCTGTGAAGTGCATTTCTCACGTCCCTCTGGTCGTCCTGACGCAGCGCTCTTCTGAGACTCTTATGTGTGCTGTCGGGTGCTGGTCTCCACACAGCTGAGTTAGCAGTGCCCCACCACGGGGGCTTTTGTTTCGGAGATTTTTTTTGTAACTAGTGGAAAATCTTGTCTGCGAGAATCCTGATCTGTGCACACACACACACACACATTGCAGCGCCGCCCCCGCCCCCCCCCCCCCCCGATTTGGTGTTGAAGCCCTACTCATTGTCGCTTAAGTCTCTTGAAAGTAGCGTGCTGCTGGTGCGACGAGAAACCAGCCAAGCCAGCTTCACTCTGGGGGGTGGGGGGGGCTCCAGTTCGTCCACAGCGCCGTGAGACGAGGTGGTTAACGTAGGTCCGGCCTGCGGTAGCACGGCTGGCTGTGATGTGCTGGGGGGTTTGTTTCTGACCAATTACCTCTCTAGGTTCGGGAAACCCAGGCTTTGATCTTGGCCCCCACGCGGGAGCTGGCCGTGCAGATCCAGAAGGTGAGACGCTGGGGGCTGTGTCGGGTGTGCACGTCGTGTGTTGACGTTGGGCTGTGACTGGCTGGCCGGGTCCACCTGCCCCTGCTCCCTGTGCTCGGTGTCCAGCGTCGCGCCTGAGGCCGCTGTGCTGCAGGAGTTCCACTTTCAGTGTAGCCTGTGGCCCCTGAGAGTTTCTTAGTCTTAAAATTGTAATTTTTCCCTAGAAAATACAGTATTTTTAAGAAGACCATTACGGGTATTTTATATTTAAATATCATAGAAGTTTTGGAGGAACACGTGTTAAGGGGTCACTAACGCCCCTGAGAGACTAGGTTGTGAAATTCAGTTCTCACTGATCCGGGGTGGCCTCTGCTCTGGAGGGCTGCGGTGCGTCTCACTTGACGTGGGCCCTGGCCTTGACGCTGCTTTCCCATGCAGGGCCTGCTGGCTTTGGGCGACTACATGAACGTGCAGTGCCACGCCTGCATCGGGGGCACCAACGTGGGCGAGGACATCCGGAAGCTGGACTACGGCCAGCACGTCGTGGCCGGCACGCCCGGCCGTGTCTTTGGTGAGCTTGCGCTGAGGACCCAGGGGGC
The DNA here is from genome assembly GCF_964194135.1 of Talpa europaea. Taxonomy (NCBI): domain Eukaryota; kingdom Metazoa; phylum Chordata; class Mammalia; order Eulipotyphla; family Talpidae; genus Talpa; species Talpa europaea. The sequence goes on along the minus strand of NC_140074.1, from coordinate 135,731,329 downwards.
GGCCAGCTGCGGGCAGCCAGGCCTGCCCTCGGTGTGCGTGGGGGGCCACGGGATGTGTCACGCTGACTGCGGGGATCTCTGTAGACATGATCCGTCGCAGGAGCTTGAGGACGCGCGCCATCAAGATGCTGGTTTTGGACGAGGCCGACGAGATGCTGAACAAAGGTGTGAGTCGGCGAGGACTTTCTTCTCCATCTTAAAAATTGCCTAAGTGCGACGCCAGTGCAGGTGTTCTGAGGGGAGCCGGTTGCAAGGCGACTCCCGTTCTCACCACGACCCTTCTGGGGGCCTGGGGCTGGTCGCCAGAGCTGCAGCAGCAGCCTGCCCCGGCTCAGGCCTGAGGACAAAGCGCTTCTGGCACAGCTGGCCTGTCCAAGACGCGGGCACGGGGCCGCGGTGCGCCCAAATTCCAAAAAAGAATTTGGGTGATGTAGGAGCGCTCCCCGCCGAAGGCAGAGTAGCCGAGGTCCTGCGTGGCCAGGGTGGCGTGAGCGTCACCAGGGTAGGGGCGTGTTCCAGGGGCGCGGGGGCCGAGGGCCAGAGCGGCTGCCCCTGGGCTGGGTGTCCATTGCAGCAGCTGCTGGCGCTCAGGACCCGGCCTGGGGCGGGGAGTCTGGTCCCGTGCACTCCCGGTCCGGCCTCTGAGGGTGGGGCGTGGACAGGTGACGCCGGCCCCGTGTGTGGGGCTCATGGTCTCCCTGTGTCCTCTCTGCACCCCAGGTTTCAAAGAGCAGATTTACGACGTGTACAGGTATCTGCCGCCGGCCACGCAGGTGGTCCTCATCAGCGCCACGCTGCCGCACGAGATCCTGGAGATGACCAACAAGTTCATGACCGACCCCATCCGCATCCTGGTGAAGCGGTGAGTGCCTGCGGCCGGCTCCTGCGTGGCCATGTGGGGCCAAGATGCCGACGCCCCGCGCTGGCTTTTGCAGGACGCTCCCTCGGCCTGGCCTGGTGGTCCTGAACAGGGCGTTGGCTGATGGTGCCGTGGGGCTGGGTTTGGGCGAACTGTGTTGCGCTGAGCCATCTGCTGTCTGGCTGGACGCTGGGGGAACGGTGGGGCCCAGGAAGCACCTGCGCCCGTTGTTTGGAGGCGCCGTGGTCACGGTGCGTCTGTGTCCCCAGTGATGAGTTGACCCTAGAAGGCATCAAGCAGTTTTTCGTGGCGGTGGAGCGAGAGGAGTGGAAGTTCGACACCCTGTGCGACCTCTACGACACGCTGACCATCACGCAGGCGGTCATCTTCTGCAACACCAAGAGGAAGGTGGGCGGCCCTCCTGCCGGCTCCTCGGGCGCAGGGCTCGGGAGAGCCGGGGTCCAGGCTCCTGGGCAGGTCGGTGGGATAGGCCCACCTGCGGGCTCTACCTTGGGCACAGAGGCCGCCCTGGCCACCTGTGAGCAGTAGGAGGCGCGTCCAGGAGCAGTTCTGGGCCCCAGGGTGCTGGGCTGCATGCAGAGCTGAGGCCTCACGTACTTCTGGACCGAGGCGGAATTGGACGCCATCCTATATGGCCCGTGTGACAGCCACATGAGGGTTGCTGGCCGCAGCAGGGACCTTAGAGCGCTTGCCCCGGAGCGCCCAGGCTGCTGCCGCGCGTGCTCAGGTCACTCGCCGGGCGCGGCCTGTTCGGTCTGCAGGCTGACGGGCGTCGTGTGTCGTCCAGGTCGACTGGTTGACGGAGAAGATGCGAGAAGCCAACTTCACCGTCTCGTCCATGCACGGGGACATGCCGCAGAAGGAGCGCGAGTCCATCATGAAGGAGTTCCGCTCGGGCGCCAGGTGGGCGCCGCCTTCCTCCTCGTCTGCCTGCGGGGGCTGAGCGCCAGGGCCTGCCCCGCTGTGCCCATGGGCTGCGGTCACTCCTGGGGCGGTGCTCCTCGACACCTGTGGCCTCTGTTCTCTTCAGAGGGCCAGAGATCGGTGTGGGGTGTAGGGGCACATCCTCTGAGCACCCCTGGCCCGTGCTCCGCGCCGAGGCTGCGGCAGAGGGGCCGGCTAGGGGCGCGGCATGGCTGGCCTCTCCGGCCCAAGACCGGCCGTCCGGGTGGCGTGGTGGGCTCCTTTGTGCTCCCTTCAGCGTGGTGGCGGCCACCGGGCCGGGCGGCGGGTCCAGTTGGCTGGGGCTGGGGTGTCGCTTCCTTCTCTTCGTTTGGATCAGAGAAGCGGAGCCCTTCCTCCCCACGGGGGTGCTGGCTGTGCGGGCGCTGCGTCTCCCTGTGCCGTTCCCCGCGGCCGCGCCTCCACCTTGGCCGGCGCTTGCCTCCTCGTTCCTCTTGCTCAGGGCCGGGCCCGCTGCCCGGGACGGCGTCTGTCTGAGTCGGTCTGCAGTTGCCACCTGCGTTGTCCGGGAGGAGTGTTGGCCGAGGCGGGCCCCCCGGGCCTGGGGAGCCGTCGCTGTCCCATCGCTGCCCTTGTGAAAGCCGTGTCTCGGCGGGGCTGTCACGCGGGCCCCCTCGGTGCCCTCGGCCTTCACGCCGCAGCGGCCCCGCCTCGCTCTCCCGCCCCTCGGGCCAGTTACCTGCGAGGCATCTTGGGGCTGCTTTCTCCTGCTTGGTCAAACCCCGCTCGACCTGGGGCGTTCATGCGAGCGTAGCTCATGGGTGTCTTCATGAAAGCAGTCGGCGTGTGGTTTGGTTTTGTTGCCTGATCCCTTGCGCCCTCTGACTCCCCGCACCCCCCCCACCCCAGCAGCCTGTATTAGCGGCCGCTGGTTTTTACGCCGGTCCGACTCTGGAGCCACCGGCCACGTGAGCGTCCAGCGTCGGCCTCTGTCCCCACCCACTTTGCTCACGCCGTCCCCCGGGCTCCTCCCTGGCTGTCAGCGCGGCCTCTGTCCTTCCTTACGGCCGAGCCACGTCCCGCGGTGTGGACAGCCAGTCCCCGACCCCGTCCCCCTGACCCGTCCTCCAGCCGCACACGGCGACCCCGCGTCCCGGGCTGTGACCGCCGCGGTGGGCGTGGAGGTGGCTCCGGGCTGCGCGGAGCAGGTGCTGGCTCACAGGTGTTTCCGTTCCCCTCCTGGCGCCGGTCGGGCTCCAGTGCTGGAGGTTGGGGTGCATCTCCCACGCGCTTTGGGCCGGTGCCGCAGGGCTGGGCGAGGGCTGGGGGCTGCAGTCGGACTTGGGGAGGGCCGGGTGGCTGGGGACGCGGGTGAGGCAGGGGCGAGCGCCCTCGGGGCAGGCCCCGCTACCTCCTGCCCTGGGCGCCTCACCCGCTGCTCTCCCGCAGCCGGGTGCTCATCTCCACCGACGTCTGGGCCCGGGGGCTGGACGTCCCTCAGGTGTCCCTCATCATCAACTACGACCTGCCCAACAACCGGGAGCTGTACATCCACAGGTAGGCGCCGCGCCCCTGCCCGCCGCGTCCCCCCGCCGCGTCCCGGCCGCTCACCGACACCCTCCGCCCCCCAAGGATCGGGCGGTCGGGCCGCTACGGGCGCAAGGGCGTGGCCATCAACTTTGTGAAGAACGACGACATCCGCATCCTCCGGGACATCGAGCAGTACTACTCCACGCAGATCGACGAGATGCCCATGAACGGTGAGCCCGCCGCCCGCCCCGCCCCCGCCCCGCCCCCGCCCCGGGCGCCCCGCCCCGCCCCGCCCCCGCCCCCGCCCCGGGCGCCCCGCCCGCCCGCTCCCTCAGCACCACCCTCCTCTCTCTGCAGTTGCCGACCTGATCTGACCCCGATTGGACCCTACACTGTCTGCGCTGCTGGACGAAACACGAACCACCCGGTGCCCCGGGCGCCCCCGGGGCCCACCTCCTGTAAATAGTGCCCTGTGCTCACTCTATTCCATTAAACGCCGACTGTTTGCTAGGGCGCCTCCCGCTCTCCTGGGGCCCACCTGGGGGCCTCCTCTTGGGTGTGGCCACGCGCCAGCGCCTCGCCCCAGGCCGCGAACTGTGCAGCCTGAGCTGCAGATTGCGGGGAGCGCAGGGGGGTCTTTGAAGTGAGTCAGATGATCCGGACTCGAGGCCCGTGAAGCCGTGGGTCTGTGCAAGGAACGTCCCGTCCAGCTGTCGCAGGGCCTTGTTCCTCGGGGGTGGCTGGTGGGCCGGCGGCCTGGGGTCGGGATGGGGCTGTGCAGGCCCCAGGTGATGGCAGAGCGGTCAGTCTGGGCGCGCTGGTGAGGCCGAGCTGCCGGGTGTGCGGGCGGCAGGGACCGCCTGGGCCTCACGGGGCAGCGCTGGGCCTGGACCTGGAGGACAGTGGCTGTGGGCGTCCGCTCAGCAGCTGGGGCTTCTCTTGCTGGCAGAAAGGCTTTTTAGTTATAGCTGAAGGGAAAACGAGGGAGGAAGCTGGTGTCGGGCGACGTCCATCTACACCAGTAGCGAGCACAGGCCCGGTGCCCGCGGGAGGGGCAGCTTCCACGGCTGCGGGTTTGTCAGGTGCAGGGGCCGGACATGTGCCCCTTGAGGCAGAAGCTTCTACGCGGACAGACACTCCCCCCAGGCAGGTCCTCTCCGGCTGCCCTCGCGGAGGTGGCCCGGCCGGGGCTCCCCTGGACGGCCCTGGCACGCACAGCACCCTCAGGCCCCACGCCCTCCAGGGGGCTCTGCTGGCAGGGCCTTCGTTCCCGGTGCTTGGCGCAGCCGGCAGCCCCGGCGCGAGCAGAGGGTGGCCGGTGAGGGATGCTGCTGTTTTTTGCTTTTCAAAACAATTAGCCTTTCGGCGTACGCTGTCGTAGGAGAAGCAGCGCAGGGAGGTTTCAAGAGCGCAGAACCGCCTCTGCGCAGGCACAGCTCTCCCGTGTGCGGGCGCTGCCCCTGCCCCTGCCCCTGCCTTCCACAGAGATTCAGCCGCCGCTGGCAGCGGTGGGCCCAGCCTGAGCAGGCGCTCGGTGCGCGGGAGCAGTACCCGCACAGCTCGGGCGCCTGGAGGCCTGGGGAGGGGGGCGTCCTGCCACATCCTTACCTGCCCTGCAGCGGCCGCTGTGACGGGCGGGAGGATGCAGCCTGTTCCAGGCGCGCGAGCGCTCCGGGGGGGACACCGACTCGCTGTACGTGAACCCTAAAAAGCCAAATGCCTGTTACCAAAGCAAAGGCATCACAGGACCAGTGTGTGCCACGCGCATGAGCGGGGCACCCCCCGCCAGACAGGCCCGGCCGTGGGGGGACACACACCCAAGAGCACCCAGGCCTGTTGCTGCGGCTCCCTCAGCAGGTGAGAGGAGGCACTGGGTCACCCGCCACCTGCCAGCCAGGCAGACCTCAGCCTGGCGAGCAGCATCTGGGGGCACCTAGCTCACAGCTGCTTAAGGTGGGTGGCGCCCCCCCCAAGGTAGGGGTGAGGGACGGGGATGGCCACGGCCCCTCGGCCTTCAGCTTCGTCCCAGAGCAGCCGGCCAGGGAGGCCAGGACGGCATCGGGGTGGAGATGCAATGGCGGGCCTCGTGGAGACGTCCACGCGGCAGGTTGGGTCGGCGCGTGGTGAGGAGGGTGGCGGCCTCTGCCCCGCGACCAGCACCCCGCGGGAAGCTGACTCCGCCCGATCGCATGGCGAGCTGCGCGCAGGAGCCCACGTTTTGAGAAGAGCGATACCTGCTTCCCGAGAGCCCCGGGGCCGGGGCCGGGCGTGGGGGAGGCGTCCGGGTCCCTGCCCATCTGTGCGGTGTGGGTGGTGACGAGGGGGGTCGGGGCCCTGCCTGCAAGGTGGTTCAGGGGCTCCTGACCCAGCCACTGTACGCAGGAGCTGGGCAGGAAAGCCTGCGGCTTCGCTGAGCCCACGGTGTGCCCGCGTCGCCGCCCGCTGCCCGGGAAGAGACGCCGCGTCCAGAGGCCGCGGGCAGGAGCGGGAGCGCTGACCCGCTGAGGGGCGCCCAGACGGCAAAGCCTCGGCAGAGCAGCCGGGCGCCCGGGGGCTGGGGTGGGTGTGGGAGCAGCTGCCAATAGGCACGGGGTCTCTTGCGGGGAGAAGGTGCCCTGGGGTTAGCGCGATGGCACCGAGCACCACGGCGTGTAAAGGCGCGTGTGGCGTGAGCTGAAGCCTCAGTGCTGGCGACACAACACGGGTCTCTGACGTCACACTTACAAAGGACACGGAGGGAGGACATGGCCGGGCCGCCTAAGCCGAGCGTGTCAGGCTGATCACGGGCACCGCAGGCGCTGACGGGGAGCGAAGGCCCTACTCGGGGACAGACGAGGACGCGCTGGCCGGGCCCCGGCTGCGTGAGCCACAGGTGAGGGCGTGCGGGCCGGTCAGTGGTTCGGCAGCGAGGGGGGTACTCCTGGGAAGAGGCTGGACTTTGGGGTCCCCCGGGATGCGCGCATCACAATCACCAGCATGACTGATACAAGCGCCCTGGCAAGGGGGCCCGCTGGGGGCGCGACCCGTCCGGCACTCCCGGAGGCGCTCGCCCACCGCGGCGCTGCCCACAGCAGCGGGAACACGTCCGTCCGAAGAGCTGACCGCCATGGCGCCCGCGGCTCCTCACCGCACCCGACGCCCCAGACCTCCCGCTGTCGCTGAAGGTGGGTGAGCGGCGGCCACCCACAGGGGGAAGCCAGCGGCAGGAAGGCACGAGGGGGACGCAGCGGGGTGACCTCAAGGTGATTAAATTGGCCAGTGGGCACAAAGCGCGCTGGGAGCGTCCAGCTGCACAACGTCCTAGAAGATGAACGTGGGCCTCTCGGCCAGGGACTGCCTCTGTCGGCCGCTGGGGCCGGGGCAGCGCCATCCACACGGCCCTGGGGGGGCGTCCCCCCCGCCATGGTCCTCTCTCACCAGGCCCAGCTGGACACCAGTCACCACAGTCACCGGCTGTGGGACGACGCAGGGGTGAGGTGGGGTGAGGGGCTGTCTGATGGGCGGAGCTGTCAGGTGTGAGCTGCTGGGATCCGCGATGTGGGGGTGGGGGGAGCAGAGGGGATATGGGGGCTCAGGTGATGGGGTACAAGGTGAGTTTTGCACCACTGAAGACATCAGGCCACGAGAGGTTTGGGGTGAGCGGCGCGCCGGGGGCGAGGGGCTGTTCGGAGTGCACAGCCTGGGACGTCCAGACACAGGTGGGGTGGCCACGTCCGCGGCTGGACGAGTCCTCCCTGCCCTGAACGCTGAAGGACCAGATGCTTCGTTGCAAATGCCCTTTTATTATTAAAACCATTGCACTTGGGATTAAGCGCCCCAGCTCCCGCCAACTCCCCTGAGATCAAGCCGCTCGTGGACGGGCCACACCTCCCCTGGCAGGCCCGGGCGGCGTTTGCAGCGGCTGCTGGCTCTGTCCCTCCCACGGGCCAGGGCAGCAGGGGCCTCGAGGTCGTGGCCTTGGTGCGGGCACCCTGTCCACGTGCGGCTCTGGTAGCAGCATGACCATCGCCACCCCCGACTGAGGCCGGTGGGGGCCGGCCCCGCTGTGGGGTCCGGGGGCTCCCTGGACCAGGAGGTAGACACGTCAGCAGATGTGGGTGTTGGGGGAGGTCGTGGCGCTGACCCTGAGCCCACAGGCCGAGCACAGGGCCCTGGGCCGCTGGTCAGGACCAGCTGAGGAGAAACCGCACACCCACGGTCAGCGAGACAGGGACGTCCAGGGTCTGGAGATGAGAAGAGTCAACCAGCGAAGCCCGGCCGGCAGGGGCAGGAGCCAGACGCAGTGGGGGTGGACGCTGGTGGGGGGCCGGGCGCGCTCAGCCCTGGGACACGGTGCTGTCCAGACGCGGCCCACGAGCCAACGTGGGGGAGGGGGGCAGACGCCCCTGCTCCTGCCAGGCCCCGGGCAGCGTGCCCCCCCCAGGCACCCCCAAGCCTCGCCCACCCGGGTCCAGCCCCGGGCGCTTGCCTTGTTCTCGGGGCTGTAGGTGAAGGACACGGGGACGCCGTCGGACAGAACCTGCCGGGGGGCCGCGGCCACCCCCAGGACGGTCACCCTCCTCAGCTGCAGGCCCGCCCCCTCGCTGGCCACGTGCACCAGCTCGCTCCTGACGGTGTTCTGTCCACAGAGGGGCCGCGTGAGCGGCGGCGGCGCCGGGCAGGTCCACACCACACCCCTGCACCCCGGGGCGCCTGGAGAAGGCCAGGACACACCTCCTGGCCGCCGTACGGTCTCCCCAGCCCGGCAGGCCAGGACTGCCGTCTCTGCGCTTGCCCACCCCCCCACCCCCGGCCCAGGACTCACGTTCCCGGCCAGGAAGACCACGTGCGTGTAGGCCCCTCGCTCCAGCACGTCCAGGCTCTCCCCGTCGTCCCAGAACAGCTCCCCGCGGGCCTCCCCACTCGCGGTCAGGGCCACGACCAGGGCCATGGGCTGCCCGCGGGTCTCGGTGGTGGTAAGGCCGGGGCCCTGCAGGAGGGCGCGCGGGTCGTGTCCCAAGCCCGGCCTCCAGGTCCAGGACTGCTGGACAGCCCAGCTGCGAGAGGCCGGACGGCCCAGAGCCGAGCAGCCTGGATGCTGAGGTGGCCCCGGCCAGGGGGGCCAGTCCCTCCCGCTTCCAGGGCGGGCCCCGGCCACACACAGACCAGCTGCGCCCGAGGCTTCTGCATCCCTGCCTTGAAGGCCGCCCCAGGGTCCCCCCACCCCCAGGGGTCTCTCCTCAGCCCTCCGTCCACACCCCACGCGGCGCTGGGCGGACCCCCGCGGGACAGAGGGCCTGCGGGTGTTGGTAGCCGGAAAGATGAAGCGGTGCCCCTCCCGCCGCGTCCAGACTGTCCTCCACCCGCAGGCACTGTCCGCTCTGCTGGGGAACCTGGGGGGCCCCAACTTAGTGATGGGCGTGGGCCCCAGTACCTGCAGGGGGAGGAGGTGCCCGGCCCGCAGATGGAGGTTGATGGTGTCCAGGGGCGCCGGCAGCGTCACCCACTGCCCCTTGCTGCGGATGGCAGGCTCGCGGGGGGCGCGGGACGGAAGCGGGAGGCTGCCGAGGGCCTCCATGGGCACCTGGAGGGGGCGTCCTGTCACCTGGGGGCCGCCGCCCTCAGCACACGGACTTGGGGCTCAGAGCAGGGACCCGGCCACTGAGTGGGGACCCCAGGTCCAGGGCAGGGGCAGGACTTGGGACGTGGAGCACAGAGACCCCACTCAGCTCCGCGGGGCCCTGGCCCGCCACCCCTCGGCCTCCCGTCCGGAACAGGGGCTGTCCAGGCCCTGGGCCCGCACGGGGGGCGCCGGCTGCTTGCAGCCAGGACGTAGCAGACCTGTTCCTGCTCCCCCAGGCCACACCCAGGCCGCCCCGCCCGGCACTCACCGTCTGCAGGTCGTACCACGTGCCGGCAGGGAAGTAGCCGGTCACCTCGGCCTGGCCGGCCTCCAGCACCGGGGTGATGAGCAGGGCCTCGCCCCACAGCAGCTGGCGGTCCACGGTCCAGGTGCGGGGGTCCTCAGGGAATCTGCGGGGGGCCCGGGTCAGCGGGCAGGGCCGAGGAGGCCCAGGAGGGGCAGACGCTGCTCCCTGGGGCTCCACTGAGCGGGCGGCACCGGGGCCAGCTGACGCGCCGGACGGCACAGGGCCCAGGCCCGAGGCTGCTCCTGCCGCCCCACTGGGCGCGAACACTGGTCCTGGGGGCGCTTCGCACCCCAGGGAGCCTGAGCCCTTCGGCCGGGCGCCCCCTTGAATCCTTCGCCGCTCCGGCCCGGACGCTGCCGCTTCCGCGTGTTTGTGGAAGGGCCGCCTTCTCCCCCCAGCCCAACCCGCCCTTGGCGTCACGCTGCCCCGGGCCTGGCGAGCGCGGCCCTGTCCCGTGCAACTTCCTAAGTGTCATTGGTGACACCGGACGCTCCTCTGGATCGTGTGTCTGCGCCGTGCAAGCGGCCAGCCGCCCGCTGGCTCGCCCCTCCCGGCGCCATTTTATCCAGGGAACCCCGAGGCGTCCTCCCGGGCGGGGCCGGCGGGCGTCCTCGGCCCTGCGCCCTCCAGACCAGGCGAGTCTGACCACAGCAGAACAGCCCCCTCGGGGTCCCCCTCTGTGTGCTTCACCCGGGTCCTTCCGTACTCTGACTGCCCCCATCCTGAGCTGGAAAGTAAGGGGTGGGAACCGGGGGTGCAGGGGCACCCCAGCACGGAGGGCCCAGGTCCTGACCCACTCAGCGGCGACACGCTCCCTGCTCAACTCCTGGCCGGGTGCCCTGCCCCTGTGGTGAGAGCCTCCCTCCCCTGGGTGCTCACTCCAGGAAGAGGGGCCGGGCCACGGTCTCCCCGGCGACGTGGGCGCGGTGGAACAGCGTGTAGAGGTGGGGCAGCAGGGCGTAGCGCAGCCCGAAGGCCCTCCTCATGGCAGCCTGCGCCGAATCGCTGAACCGGTACGGCTCCTGCGGCTGGGCCCGGAGAGGGATGGAGGGCTGGGCTCTGGGCCCCCACCCTGTGGGCCCTGCCGGAGAGCCAGCTTCCTGGCCGGCCAGCCTGTGCCTGGCGCATGGGCAGGAGACCACCGGGGAGGAGCCTTCCGGCCTGCCCGCCGCGCCAGAGGGCTGGTGAGGCCCTCCAGGCTGCCCGCCCCCCCCAGGCTGCCCGCCCCCCTCCAGGCTGCCCGCCCTACCAGGCTGCTGAGGTCGTTGTGGTTCCGCATGAAGGGGTAGAAGGCCCCCAGCTGCGTCCAGCGCACGCACAGTTCTTCCGACGTGTTGCCCAGGAAACCGCAGATGTCGGCCCCCACCAGGGGCACCCCCAGCAGGTTGAAGAGCAAGACATCTGGGAGAGCGGAGGAAGACTAAGTCCCGGGCTGCCCAGCTGGACCCGCTTGTGGCCAAGGAGCCCACAGACCAGTCCGCTCCCCCTGGGAGGTGAACTGGGGTGGGGGTGGGGGGCGGGCTGTGGGCCTGAGCCACGGTCTCCCCCGCGCGGGGCGAGGGCACGAGGAGAAGGGGTCTGCAGGCAGCGGCCATCGTCTCCTCGCAGACACCAGAGAGAACTGCGCGGACGACGGCCGCACCGGCGCTCCAGGCAAACCCCGCAGGCTGCGCCTCCCGCCCGGCTCTCACCTGGCACGGAGTCCGAGAGCTGCTCCCAGCTGCTCCACACGTCCCCGGTCCAGTGGCCGCCGTAGCGGCCGTGGCCGGCGAAGGTCGAGCGAGAGATCACGAAGGGGCGAGTCCCCCGGGCCTTCACCAGGGCCCTGGCGGGGAGGCGCGGAGGGCCAGTCACCACGTGGCAGCACCTCCTCCTGCCCGGGGTGCAGCGGGGCCGGGCTGGGGCCACCACCTGGGCCGGGGGCCCTGTCTGGCCGCCTGACCGCCATGGTGTCCCGGAGGAGAGCCCTTAGCCTCGGCCACCCCACTCCGTGTCTAGCCACCCGGGGCCAGCATGGGTGCGGGCTGGAGTGCCTGGGCTTCCTCCCGCACCCTCGAAGTCCCAAGCTGGCCCTCACCGGTGGGAGGCAAAGGCTTCTGTGAGGCCGTAGAGGTTGTGCAGGTTGTAGTGCGTGGAGAGGAACTGGCGGCTGGAGGCACAGATGGTGGCCGCCCGGAGGGTCCCGCCGACCACCCCTGGAGGAGAGAGCGGGGCCCTACGTTCAGGGTGCCACCTTGGGGGGCTGGTGTCCCCCCCCCGCCCCAGCCACCCTCTTCTCGGGAACAAGAGCTTGGAGTCCCCCAAACCAGAGAAGAAAAACCACCGATGGAAGTACTAGACCCCCACGGGTGGGCGGGCGGCGCACCGGGCACGTAGGGTGGGCTCTCCAGGTCGTTGTCGGGGCAGCCGTCCACTGAGCCCTTCACGAAGTTGGACGGCTCGTTCATGTCCTGCAAGAGAGGCCCGTGGTGGGTGCCCAGCTGGGCAGGGTGGGGGGTGCCGCCCATGGCCCAGGGGGCCCCCCACTCACAATCCACATGCCGTCGAAGGGCACCTGGGCGTGGAACTCGACCACCATGTCCTGCCACCAGTCCAGGGCCTCGGGGTTGGTGAAGTCAGGGAAGGCGCAGGGGCCCGGCCACACCTGGAAGAGAGGCCTGAGAGGGAGCCCCCCAGCCTGTACCAGGCCCTGAGAGTCCCAGCCTGGGGGGGTGGGTACAGCATTGGTGACAGGACCATGGGAAAAACTCCCCTCTGGCCCCACTTGCAGACTTAGGCCTGGGGCCCTGGAATCTGCCCTCCAGGGGCGTCCCCTGAGCTGAGCACCTTGAGCTGGTTCTGGGCAAGCCCCGGATCAGGAGGGCAGAAACTCGGTGGGGTGCCCACAGGGGGCCTGGGGCTCTCAGGAATCCCCAGGGGCCCCAAGCTCTGGCCAAGGGTGCAGAGCTGCCCAGGCCGGGCCCGCTGCCCAGGAGCCGGGGGCTCTGGAGGAAGCACCCGAGGAGGTGACTCGAGGCCCCGGCGGCCCGCCCCGCCGTCCCAGGGCACCAGCGCCTCGCCCCACAGCGGCCCTGCCCGCGCTACCTTCCCAACGAGCGGCTGCCCCGTGGCGTTGGTGATGAAGACGCCCCTCCGCAGCCCCTCGTCGTAGGGCCTGTAGCTCCCCGGGGGGCCCGCGCTGCTGATGGCAGGGTCCTGCGGAGGACACTGTCGGGAGGCGCAGGCCGCGCGCGGGCGGCCCGAGTCTCGCTTGTCCTTCGAGCTCCCCGGCCGGCCTGGGGCGTCTCTCCCCAGCGAGAGACGGAGAAGCCCGGCACCCGCCCTCGGGGCGGCCGTCGACTGCGGCTCTCATCCGGGCCAGGACGCCCCACGAGGGCTGCCGAGAGCGCGCGTCCCGGGGCGCCCACCCCCTGCCCTCTGCGGCCCGTACACGCACCACGAGCACCACGTAGCGCCGGCCGCCGCGGTGCAGCTCGCGCACCAGGCCCGGGAGGTCGCCGAAGCCGCCTGCGCCGAAGGTGAAGTCGCGGCGCGCGTCCATGTAGTCCAGGTCGTTCCACTGCGCGTCCTGGTGGACGGACGCCCCGCGGTGACCGCCCTGTGGGCCCCGCCGCCCTGCGGGCACGCCCCGCCCTGCGGGCACCCCCGCCCTGCGGGCACCGCCACCCTGCGGGCACCCCCGACCCTGCGGGCACCCCCCGCCCTGCGGGTACCCCCGCCCTGCGGGCACCCACCACCCTGCGGGCACCACCGCCCTGTGGGTACCCACCACCCTGCGGGCACCCACCACTCTGTGGGCCCCGCAGCCCTGCGGGTACCCCCGCCCTGCGGGCGCCCCCCGCCCTGCGGGCACCCACCACCCTGCGGGCCCCGCAGCCCTGCGGGCACCCCCACCCTGCGGGCACCGCCGCCCTGCGGTCACCCCCACCCTGCGGGCACCCACCACCCTGCGGGCACTGCCGCCCTGCGGGCACCCCCGCCCTGCGGGCACCCACCACCCTGCGGGCACCGCAGCCCGCGCCCGCCGCCCGCGCTCACCAGGGGGAAGCCGGCGCGGGTCATGTTCTCCGCGGCCTGGCGCGTGAGGGCGGCGGAGGAGTAGCCCCAGCGGCTCAGGTGGAAGCCCAGGCCCCAGTAGGGCGGCATGGACGGGCGGCCTGCGGTGGGCGGGGCGCGGTGGGCGGGGCCGGCCGGAGGCGGGGCGAGGGCAGGGCTTGCGGTGGGCGGGGCCGGGACTGGGCGGGGCAGAAGGCGCGGCAAGGACGGGGCGGGACAGGAGGCGGGGCAAGGGCAGGGCAGGGGGCGGGGCAAAAGGCGTGGCAAGGATAGGGGGCGGGGCCGGAGGCGGGGCGAGGGTAGAAGGCGTGGCGAGGACGGGGGCGGGGCCGGGCGGGGAGGGACAGGAGGCGGGGCGAGGGCAGGGCAGAAGGCGTGGCAAGGACAGGGGGTGGGACCGGGCGGGGCGGGACCGGAGGCGGGGCGAGGGCAGGGGGCGGGGCGGAAGGCGCGGCCGGGACATGGGGCGGGGCGGGGCCAGGCCGGGGCGCGGCGGAGGGCTGGGTGCGGAGGTGCGGGGCAGGGCGGAGCGTACCCACGACGTCCAGGTACTGCCGCACCACACTCTTGGGCTCCGGGCCCAGGAAGACATACACGTCCAGGATCCCTCCTGTCGTCCGCCAGCTGAGGGCCGGGCTGGGCTGCAGGACCACATCTGGTGGGAGTGGCCAGGCTCAGGGACGGACACCACATCCCAGGGACCGCCGGCGCCGGCGGGTCCTCCCTGATGGGGGTGGGGGCGCAGTGACCCTGAGCTGAGCGGCTGGGGCCCTGGAGCAGGATGGGGAGAGCAGCTGGACCCCGGAAGCCCCCCATCTGGCCTCTCTCGCCGAGTGGGGGTCCTGGAGATGCTGCTTGAGATGCCCCGGCACAGCTGGCAGAGGAAGAAACCACTGGGCTTATCCTCGGGGTAGCGATCTAGGGACACCTTCAGCCTGTGGGGGCAGCTCAAGAGCCCCACACTCTGCCCATGAAGGATGGGGCTGAGGCTGTACCCAGAGGAGCCCCGGGGGGGGCTCGGAGGCAGACCTGGCTGGGGCCGGGGCCCAGAGCCGCGGGGCCTGCGGCTACTGCTCACCCATGGCGTTGCTGTTGAGCAGGAAGACCCCGTGCGCCGACCCGCCGTCCTCCAGCGCCAGGTAGAAAGGGTGAGAGCCGTACAGGTTCGCGTCGTGCTGGGACCCGGGACAGGCTGGTAGGGCACTCTCGCTCCCCTGTGCCGTCCCCCACTCCTCCCCCCCAAGCCCCCACCCTCCGTACCGCAGGGGCCATGTCCCGGTTCCAGAGGGTGACCCTGGTCCAGTCGGTGCTGAGCATCAGGGACCCCAGGCGCTCCGCGAGGCCGGTGATGTGCTGGGTGGGCAGGGAGGTGGACAGCTGCAGGAACTGGTCGGCGAAGAACAGGGGGGCCACCGTGGTGTTCAGCCTGCGGGGCACAGACCAGGCCTCACACCTGGGGCAGCTGATGCCCGAGGTGGACCCTCCCAGAGCCCACGAGTCAGGGCCTGGTGCCCTCTAAGGAGGGTGGGATGGGCCTGGCCAGCTCCGGGACGTACTGACCTGGGCAGAAGCAGCCAGCCAGGTCCCCCCGCACGGGCATGGGGAGCATGGAGCATATTCGGAGGAGGGGCTGGCAGCACCCACATTGGCCATGGTGGGCAGGGGACCGGAGTGCCCCACGAGCCCTGCCTGAGAGCTGGGGCCGGGCAAGGCCGCCCGAGAAGGCCTAGGAGTAGAGGCCCCTGCCCCCCACCTCCCCGGCAGGCCCAAGCTGCCCAGCCCAGAGCCACGGTATGCCCGAGGTCACACGGGGTCAAGGGTAAGGCTAACACCACAGGGCCAGCCTCGTCGGGGCGCGCCCACTGCAAGTGCTGGCCGCCGGGCAGGCTCCTGCTGTCCAGCAGAGAGCACCGCCCTGGCTCGGCTCTCCGCCGAAGGGCCACTCCTGAGGCCTCTTCTAGCCCTGCCCTCCACAGCTACCGCCTGTTTCTAGAACCTTCTAGCCACACGGCTCCCAACACTGCTTTTACGGACTGGCTCATGCCTGGCTGCTAGCCTAGAGCAGGGGGTAACCCAGCCCGCACGTGAGGGGGTACACTGCCTTCCAGACGGTGCCTTCTCTGCGGATGGGGGCGGCTCCGAGCGGCCTCGCTCCCGAGCGTGAGGCTGCGGTCCGGGGCAGAGCGGTGCCGGCCAGCTCCGAGCGATGCGCACAGGGAACTACGTGTCACGACACGCGGCCCCCGCAGAGACCTCACGCACGGGGGGCGGGGCCCTCCGATGGCTAGGCGGGGAGGGGGCGCCGCAGCCATTCAGCCAGGAGGGGGCCGTGGGGGACACTCGAGGTGCAGCCACACGCTGGGGACCCAGGCGCCCTGGTGCATCCAGGTCCCTGGAGGACCAGGCTGCTCGGGCGCCTCGGAGCTGCTCCCGCTCCTGCAGGGTCAGGCGCTCTGGGCAGGGAGGCGGGCGGGGGAGAGGCTCCTGCCCCGCGGGGGCGCAGCAGAGAACCAAGCAGCCTGGCGCTGAGGAGGGCCCCGGCACGGCGCTGCCAGCACGGCTTGGCGGGGCCCCCGCCCTTCCCCGTAAAGTGGGGAAGTCACAGACCCACCCCCGGCTGCCCCCGGAGCGACATGCAGCAAGATCGCGTTGGAAGGACAAATAAATAGGACGACACTGCCTGGTTTTCAGCAGGCGCCGCTGGCCTTTGGGCTGGGTCACTGTGATGTGGGGCGTCCAGCACCCCACCCCCCCGGGTGCTGAGCAGTCGCGGGACGCCGGCAGCCCCTGCCCGCTGTGGCAACCGCATCTCCAGCTGCTGTGGCGTGTCCCCGGGGCAGCCACCCCCGCTGGGCCCCGCCGGGCGGCCGGGCCCTCCCAGGGCCGAGGGGAAGCCGCCAGGGGACACTCACAACACCCGACCGTCCAGCCTCCGGCGCACGACCAGCCCGAAGGGCTCCCGCGAGAACTCCACGCTGTAGAGCGGGGCCCGGGCCCGGCGGCGGGCGCGCGGGGTCCGCAGCGGCACCTCGTAGCGCCTGTTGGCGGGGTCTTTGATCTAGGAGGAGCGCGGAGGCCGTCAGGCTGCGCAGGGGCCGGGCAGCCCTCCCCCACCTGCTGTGGCCCGGAGAACCCCTCTGGGGGCCGGGGCTCGCCCGCGCTTCGGACCAGCGAGCGCCCACCCCGCGCGGCTCGCGCCGCCTAGCCACCAGCTCCTCCGGGTTCTCTGGGACCCAAATGGACTGCGCCCTGCGTTTGTATTTGCTGGCGCTGGCGAGGCTCTGCCCCCAGGACCCCCGTCATGGCGTGAGGTGGCGAGGGGCACCCGGCTCCGTGGGGCACGCAGCAGTCCGGGGGGGCAGACGACCCGGCCCGTGTGTGCTGGGAAGCCCAGAGGCCAGGGGCTGGGAGACCGCTGGGCTGACTGAGGCCTTGCCCTGGAGTGGGGGACCCCACACCGGGCAGGCGAGCCCGGCCGCCCTCTGCCCCTCTTCCCTGCAGGTACCCGCAGGACTCGGGCCCCCGTGGGTGAGGCTGACCGCCCTGCTCCCGAGCCCGCCGCGGCATGCTCCAGGACCTCTGGCCACCGTCTCCGCCCTACCACTCCCGGGGCGCAGGCACCGCACAGGCCCACGCTGGCCTCCCAGGGAGACGCCCCCACCCCCCTCCGGCCCGGCCCACGCGCCCCGCCCACCGTGACATGCAGCCGGCTCTCAGTCTCCATCAGCACGTCCAGCCGCAAGGTCAGGACGTCCTTGGGGAAGAAGGTGGGGGTGGCGCGGGTCAGCGTGGCCGTGTAGCCCGTGTCTGTGCTGCTCAGGTTCCCCAGCACGTAGCTCGGGTAGCTGGGGGGGAAGAAGCACCAGGGCTGCCCCATCCTGGGGGCCTGGCGTTGCCTGGCAGGCGCGTAGCAGCAGCCCCGGGCCTCGCACTGCTCCCGGGTGATGCCCTTATCAGGGGCACAGTCGAAGCGGCTGTTGGGGGGCACGTCGCACTGCGTGGGTGCGGTGCCGGGGTGGCCATGGTCCTCTGGGGCAGGCAGGCGCCCAGGGCGGTTCTCCCCCGAGACCCGGGAGAAGCCACGCCACTCCCGGGGGGCCGCCTTGGTGTGCTGGAGCAGGGTGCACCCCAGGAAGGCGGCCGTGGCAAAGGACAGGAGGGCGCAGACCACCAGCAGTGGGCCGGAGCAGGGGGGCTTCCGGGCGCCCATGACGGGGTGCGGCTGCGGGTCCTGGAGGCCTGCAGAGAGGAGAGCAGGACTCAGCCGGGGCGGCGGGAGGCAGGGGGCGGCCTCCAGCTTGCTGGCCCGGTGCACCCAGGGCGAGGCCCCCGGGCACCGAGGAGGGGCGCACAGTCGGCCTCCTGGGGGCGGTCACGGTAACCTCCGCGGTCTGCACCCCGCGCACCCCAGCAAGCCCTCTGCACGGCTCTTCGCCTGGCCTGAAGCCGGCGTCCCCTGCGCAGGCCCACCCGGGCTTCTTCTCAGCAGCGTGTTATTCCACAACGGAACGACCGTCTACTCGGGGAGCAAACAGCGGCCCCTGCGGGCACCCTGGTCCTACAGCGGGCACGTCACCGCGGGGGCCGGGTGTGCTTGAGCGAATCCGCCCTGCCCCGCCCCGCTTCTCTGGCCCAGCGAGCTGTGCATTTGGCACCAGAGCACCCACTTTCCCGCCGCCCCTCACACCGCAGGCGTCTCCCGCGGCTCTCACACCTAGGCCGGGAGACGGGCTGCCGGCGCAGATGGGGGCAGAGAAGGAGCAAGGACAGAGCGCCCTGGACGTGGGGCACACAGGGGCACTGTGACTCCTCAAAAAGCCACAGAGGAATCCGGCGTCGAGGCGCCGACAATGAGCAACGGCGCCCAGGGCCGGGCGCTCCACAGGCGGCGGAGCGGGCACAGTCCCAGAGCCCGAGCACGGAGTGGCTGGTGGGTGGTGGCGCCCACGGGGCCTGTCGCTGTCCCTCTGTGCCTTCCCGCCTGCCGGACACAGGCACACCGACGCCTGGGGTGCACGCGGGGCACAGGCGGCCTGCCCGGCCTGCCGCTGCGGGCACCTCTGCCAACGGTCAGGGGCTGGGGGACGCTCGGTCACTGACACGGCCACCACGCCAAGAGCCTGCTGCCGGAGGCACGTGGGTGCGTTGGCCGGATTCCCCGGGGCGAGATTACTGAGGCCTGGCATGCTCTTCTTTCAGCCCAGCTACTTGTTCTAAACACTCTGCCCGGAACAGCAGCGGCCTGGTCTCTCCAAGGAGCCGCGCACGCAGACCGGGCGGAGAGGAAGGTCCCCAGGGTGCGGGGCTGCCCTGCAGGCTAAGGAGGCGGCAGTGAGGCAGGGCTGAAGCCCTGGAGCCAAAGCTGGTCCCTGGAGGCTGGGGCTCCCAGGGGGCTCCCTGGCTGCCCCCCACCTGTCAGCCGTCCCCACTCCAGGCACAGCTGAGCGTGCCGGCCCTGTCCCGCTCCTCTGACCCACGTGCTATCGGTTCCGGGGCTCACCCCAGCCCCTCGGGTCAGTCACTGGCCGGAACAGCAACAGAGCCAGGAAAGTGTCCTCCTGCGATGTGTCCACTGGAAAGGACCCTCTGGGGGCAGCGGGGCGGGGGGCTTCCTTGCCCTCGGGGATGCCCCCAGCACCAGGATGCTCACCAGGCAGCAGCTCTCTGCAGGGCCTCCTCCGGGGAGGGGGACACTGGGTCCTGCCCTGCCTTCCGGCACCCGCATCCGTCTCCCGCCACAACAGCCAGGCCCGGAGTCACGACCCGGGCGGTGCTCAGTGCTCTCCTCCCGTGAACATGCTGGCGTGGGGGGCCCTCGCAGGCCGCCAGGCTGGGCTCCCCACTGACTGTCCAGCAAACCACCCAACCACCAGGAGGCCCTCTGGCCGCCACACTGTCCAGGGTGCAGTTCTTTGGGGGCTGCCCCCTCCCTCAGCTCTCTGGGGCACCTACCGGGCAGAGAGACTTTCTCATCGCCCCAAATCTGGAGGGGGCCTGAGCTGCGCCAGGCGCGGGGACAAAGGTCAGACACTTGTCTGTCCACACCAGCGAGCCCCGCCTGCCGGGTGGACAAGAGCCGGGGCCTGGGCGCAGGCCAGGCGGGCGCGTGGGAGTGCGGCCCGGGGCACCCCGGGGCCCCGCTCAGGCAGGGGCGGTCCGCAGAGAGGGCCTGGGGGGCGGGGGTGTCCTGGGGGTCGCGCTGGCCTTCAGGAAGCGGCCCGCGGCCAGGGCGGGGAACCCCGCGCTAACCTCCGGGCGCCTCGCTCTCGCCCGTCAACTGGGGGGCAGCACCCTGCGGCGCGTCGGGGGCCCTGAAGTCACGGGCCACCGCCTTCACCGCCGCCTCCCGGCCGGGCCCGGGCCCGCCGCCCTCCCGGAGGCCAGCCGCGGGGGACCCCGGCGCCTCCGCAGCGCCCGAGCCGGGGCGCCCCGCACCCCGGCCGCGGCCCCCAGGGCTCACCTCGCGCGCCTCAGCTCCGCGCGCGTCCCCGCCGGCGGCCGCGGGGTCGAGCTCGGGCGCGCGCGGGGCGGGGCCGCGGCGGGTCACCTGACAGCGCGTCTGCGCAGGCGCCGGGGCGAGGGCGCCTTCCTGCGGCGGGCGCCCCCTGGCGGGGGCTCGGCCGGGCGCGCGGGGGGGCGCCTGGCCCCGGGGCCGGGGAGCGCGGGGGGGGGGGGGCCTGGCCCCGGGGCCGGGGAGCGCGGGGGCGGGGGGGGCCTGGCCCCGGGGCCGGGGAGCGCGGGGGCGGGGGGGGCCTGGCCCCGGGGCCGGGGAGCGCGGGGGCGGGGGGGGGGCCTGGCCCCGGGGCCGGGGAGCGCGGGGGGGGGGCGGGGGGGGCGGGGCGCGCGGGGGCGGGGGGGGGCTGGCCCCGGGGCCGGGGCGCGCGGGGGGGGGGGCGGGGGGGGCCTGGCCCCGGGGCCGGGGAGCGCGGGGGGGGGGGGGCCTGGCCCCGGGGCCGGGGAGCGCGGGGGCGGGGGGGGGGCCTGGCCCCGGGGCCGGGGAGCGCGGGGGCGGGGGGGGGGGCCTGGCCCCGGGGCCGGGGAGCGCGGGGGCGGGGGGGGGGCCTGGCCCCGGGGCCGGGGAGCGCGGGGGCGGGGGGGGGGGGCCTGGCCCCGGGGCCGGGGAGCGCGGGGGCGGGGGGGGGGGCCTGGCCCCGGGGCCGGGGAGCGCGGGGGCGGGGGGGGGGGGGGCCTGGCCCCGGGGCCGGGGAGCGCGGGGGCGGGGGGGGGGCCTGGCCCCGGGGCCGGGGAGCGCGGGGGCGGGGGGGGGGGCCTGGCCCCGGGGCCGGGGAGCGCGGGGGCGGGGGGGGCCTGGCCCCGGGGCCGGGGAGCGCGGGGGGGGGGGCCTGGCCCCGGGGCCGGGGCGCGCGCACGGGGCGCGTCCTCGCTGGAGCCGGCGCGCCGGGGCCCCTCACCGGCCGCCCTGGATGCGCGGCGACCTCGGGGCCCTCGAGCCCCGGCGCCCCCGGGCTGCGGAGTCGCTGGGAGGGGCGCGGGGCACGAGCCGCCCCAGGGGTGCCGCGGCCGCCTCCCCCTGGGGCCTGGCCTTGGTCCAGCCCCGCCTGCCCGCCCGAGGGCAAGATCTGGAGGGAGGTCAAGCTCCCGGTGCAGGACACTGTCCCCCCAACCCCGGGGGCGCGGGAGGGGCCTTTGCTGACTCCCCGCCTGAAAGCAGCTGCACAGGGAGCAGCCCCCAAGCGGGGTCTGGGGACCCAGAGCCCCTCCTCGCGGGGGCCGGTTCTGAAGTGTCCCGAGTAAGCTGGCCCTTCTCGCGCTCAGAGGAGCCTCTTTATTTTTCTGCTGAAGTTTGAGCGGGGGGTTCTTTATTAGGCCTTTTTCCTTTTAAGCTGCAGAGAAGCCTGGGGTGACTGGGGGGCCGGGAGTCAGCGGCGGGTCCTGGGGACACTCGCCCCACCCGCTCCAGCGAGCCCCAGCGGGTGGGGCAGCGATGGGTGGAGAGGCAGAAGCGCGCGGCTCTCCTGGGGAGGGTGGGGACACCGTGGGGGCTCAGGGGGCTGTGGGTGACTTTAGGGGGTGCCTGGCCAAGCCCACCCATGCTTCTGCTTCCAGCGGGCGGTGTTCTCTGTACTCACCCCAGATGGGAATCGGCACCTGCGCTGGTTGGGGGAGACCTGGAGCCCCACCCCCACCTGGAGACATGGCACCTCCCCAGGCCGGGTCACTTGGCCGTGAGCCAGTGCTCGACCCACGGCATTTGCAGGTGGCGGACGCCGCGGAAGGCAGCCCGGAGCGCTGGCATCTGCCCAGGTCTGCCTGGGTGGAGACGGCCCCCCTGCAGTGTGACTCGGGTCTTTCTCCTCAGGGGGATGTCCTCTGGGGGCAGACATGGCCTTCAGGGACACGGGGCCGCTGGGGTGCAGGCTGCCTGCTAGGAGGGCCCGGGCGCCTCCAGCTTGCTGGCGACGGCCTGGCTGACCCTGAGCAGGGCCTCCTGGAACTGGGGGTACTCCTCTTTCACATGGTCCAGGATGGTGCCCAGCGCGGCCAGCCGGTCGTCCAGGCGCTTCTGCTCCACCTTCAGCGCCTGCTTGGAGCGGAAGAGAAGCGTGTAGCGCCCTTCCTTCACGGCCTGGAGGTGCTTCAGGCGCGTCTGCAGGGCCACCAGCTCCGACAGGTTCTTGGGTGACAAGAGGCTCACGTCAGCCAGCGCAGACCACGTGAGGACACTGACTGTCTCCCGCCCAGACCCGAGGGCTAGCAGGGAACGGGCTGCAGTGAGGAGGCCGGGTCACCAGGTCCAGGCGGACACGTGCTGGGGTGGGGCTTCTCCTTCACCCCTAAGAGACCTGGGGCTGCCGGGGCCAGGCCTAGTGCCGGCGCCTTCCCTTAGCTACCTCCACCGGCTCACGCCACCCCTGCTGGCACCATGGCCGGTCTCGGGGCACCCTGAGGCCACGGAGCCAGGGCGATACCCCTGCTCAGCCCGACGGGACCCTCCCTGGCTCCGCTGCTGCCTCCACTGCTGCCCAGCCCACCGCTGGCCAACTCCCCCCTCCAGCCCGACCGGCCGCCCACCCTGTGCCTCCTCGGCCGTCTCCCCAGGCGCCGTCTCCACGCCTGCATCCCTTACATCATCTGTCTCCCCACAAAGGCGGCCCTGAGGGCAGAGGCCCAGGCCCAGGCCCAGCCCTGCCAGGAAGGGCGTGCCTGGCCCCCCGGATGGGGCAGGGGGCCAGGCCTGCCCACCTGCCGCTTGAGGGCCACGAGCTGCTTCACGCTGGTGTCCAGCTCGTCCGTGTCGGCCTGCATCTTGGACAGCGCCTCCTGCTTCTCCACGAGGGCGTCGCTCACGAGCTTCTGTGTTTCTTCCAGCTCAGAGATGGTCCTGGAGCACTCCTCGGTGGCCTGGGGGACAGAGTACCACCCTGCGGCGCGGCTCCTGGCTGGCGAGGGCGCGCGGCCTAGGTGGACGGCGGCCCGCGTCTGGGGAACCGGGTGCTGAGGCCCAGTGGCCAGCAGGTGTGGGGGGCCAAGCTGAGACGCCTGCCGCAGGCGGGTGTGGGGGCAGGGCTGGGTGGCTCGTCCAGGGGCGTGGGGACCCCGGGGGCAGAGCGTGGGCTGGGGTGGTGGGGGGGAGTGACAGGCAGTAGTCACGGGGGGACACGGGCTCCGGAGGGTCTGCGGAGATGGACGACGAGGCTGGACCTCACCACCGTGGGGTGGGAGTGGCTCTCAGGGCAGCAGAGCCATCGAGAAAGAGAAAACTCTGGAAGCACTGGCGGCTGGAGGGTCTGGGGGGTGACTCCAACGGGAGGCGCGCCGAGAGCGACTGCCAGGGACGTGGCCGGTGTGCGGGGCTGGCGGGTGGGGGCGGGCTTGTGCACAGGGACCTGGGCTGCGGGGTGCGCAGGGCAGAGGACACGGGCACCACTGTCCTGTTATTGGGAGTGGGGGTGCTGGGGAGACCCTCTGTCAGGAAGAGCAGACACTGGGGCCGGGGAGAAGAGTGGACCTCAGGAGTGGCCGCGTCCTGAGGAGGCTGGAAACAGGACCCAACAGGGCTGCTCTGCAGCTCGGCCGCCCCCAGCAACCACTTGGGTCCATGCTTAGCCAGGAGGAACCCGGGGGGCCATTCCTGCCACTGTGCTGAGCTCCCCCCCATGACTCCTCTGGGCGAGTGCCCATCGCAGGTCGGGAAGTTGAGGCACACAGGTCTGGCCACGTGCCCAAGCCATGCCTGCGTGGAGCTGACCAAGGCTGGGTTCTGTCCACCCTGGAGGGGCCAGGGCACAGAGGCCCACCTGGCCTCGAGGCCGCCATGCCTGGACAGGCTGCCAAGGCCACACGTGGGCCCAGGGAGCCCGAGCTCCGGCCCCGGCCTGGCCATTCCCAGGGCTTCTCCCACTCCACGTGCTCCCACTCCATGGCCTGGAGCACTCCTGGGGGTGCCCCCAGCACCATTCAGGGCCAGTGACGAGGGGCTTACACCCGTCATCCACACTCCACGCTTGGTCTGCCTCTGCAGTCCCCTCACACTTGACCCCCCCATGCCGCACTCCCCTGTGCGGTCTCTGGAGAGCCCAGGACACAGAGGAAAGGCCCAGAACACAGAGCTCCTGGCAGCACCTCCCGACCCCAAGGGCACCCACAGCCCGCGTGGCACCCAAAGCAGCATATGGGCACCCATCCAGGGCCCAGGGGATGAGAAAGTCGGCTTTCTGGGTCAAGGCAGGGCTCCCCCATGGCGTCATCCACCCCCAGGGGCATTCCCCCAGCATCACCCCCTCACCCCCCAGCATCACCCCTCACCTGTGTCACCCCCTCCCATGTCCCTCTCCCCCCAATATTACCCCTCCCCTAGCATCCACCCCTCCCCCTCCAGAGTCACCCCTCTGACAAAGCAGCTGCACCCCCCAGGACACGGGCAGGACAGGGGGACACCTACGGGGCAGGAGGTGGGGGATGCTCTGGCCGTGTGCACAGGATGGAGGGGGAAGCCGGCAGTGTCCGCGCCCCACCTTGTGTGTGTCCCGGATCCTGCGCCGCAGCTCCGCCTGCCTGTGGTGGAAGTCCGTCCGTGTGAGCAGCCTCCGGTCCCCCCTGCGCTGGCCCTCGGCCTGCGTGGAGATGGTCTCCCTGCGCGCCACCGCCAGCTCCATGTCGTGGATCAGCTTCTCCTGCTGCTGCAGCAGCTGCTTGTGCCTGGCCTGGGGGTGCAGGGCAGAGGCTGGTGGGGCCGTGCCACGGATGTGGGCCCACACCTCGCCCCAACGGCGCTGAGCAGCCAGGACTCTGGGCCTCGGCTGGGCTGGAGATGGTCGGTTCCAGAGGACGCGCACTCGCATCGGGCTGAGCCGGGCAGGGAAGGAAGCCCACTGTGTGGGGTGAGCCGCTGGGTGGGGCCCGGTGGCCATGCAAGGTGGCCACGCAGGGGGCAGGGCCGTGGGGGTGGGGTGGGGGCAGCGCAGCGGGAGACGGACCACAAGGGGCAGGAGGGAACTTTCTGGAAGGCCAAGCGTGAGGGGTGTGACGGGGGCGGGGGCGGCGTCAAGGGCCAGCGGTGTTTTACACTAATCTGAGTCAGGGCCCCTCGGCCTCATGCCGCCCGCCACCATCAACAGGCGGGAACCTGCGAGGTAAGCCGAGGGGAGCGGAGGCGGCCGCCCGGGGTCAGAGCCGACCACAGAGTGACCGCGGCCAGCCGCGGCGTGAGGCTGGCGCTCGGGCTGCAGGCGGACAGCCCCAGCGAGAGGAGCAGGCTGTGGGCCGGGGCAGCCGGGAGGAAGCGGAGATGGAAGCCGGCGCCACAGCCGGCCCAGGCAGATGCCAGGTGGACCCGAGATGAAATAGCGCCGCGGTGGAGACAAGACCTTGGGGTGCACTGGTGTGGCCTCAGCAGGGGCGCGGGGCCCCCTGAGCTTCCCAGCAGGCGGAGTCATAAGTAAGACGGCGTTGAATACGAGGCTGGACGCCCAGGCCGCTGCGTGGGGAACGCGCCGCCATCGAGAATGTACGGGGAGCGGTCGGGTGATGCCGCCGACAGGCCTTGAAGGCGGAGCCGGTCACCCCAGTGTGGAAAGACCCCCTAGAAGGTGTTAGGGAATACGGAACTGGCCCGCGAAGAAATTGAGGCAACACAAAGGCGAAGATGCTCACGCACGCGGGCCCATGGGGCATGCGGGGGGACACGGGAGATGGGGGGAGGTGGGGGCATGCCGGGCCCGTGCCAAGGTGCTCGGAAGCCGGCGCCAGGCCCACCCAGGCCCGCCCAGATGCTGCAAACACCCACGCAGCCGGGTTTAGCAAAATCGCAGAAACAAGGCGACTCGCAGTCCGCGGCGTCTGGGTGGCAACAGCGCCCTCGCCAGCCGGCGGGGAGCCAGAGAGACGGGCCCGGTCGGCCTCGGCACACTCGGAAAGCGGCGCCAAAGGACAGACAGGGCCGCCAGACTCACCCCAACCCTCAGGCAAGCCAGACTGGACAGGCCCCCTGTGCTTCCGCCCTTCACGGGACGCTCTGGAAAAGCCTGAGCTGGGGGTCTGGCGTGACAGGTGACCAGCGCCTGGGGCGCGGGAGGGCAGGCCGCAGGCACCGGGAGTCTGAGGAGGTGCAGTCACCCCCGCAGGTCTGTGTGGGCGAAGGGGCGGCTGGACTGGACACTCAGCCCCGAGCGGAGGCTGGGGGCGTGCGGCGTCCTGGGGCAGTGCCGCGGAGCTGCGGTCCCCGGCCGGCGCCGCTCCCGGGCCCAGCCTGGGCGCAGAACAGAGCTGCTAAGGGAGGGGCGGCCCTGGGCCCGCAGAGCGCGGCCGCCCACCATGAGCAGGAACCCCCGGCCTGCGGGTCGTGGCACAGCCCCCGGAGGGCCCTGCGGCTTGGGGAGGACGGCCAGGCGCTGCCGGCCGTGGGGGGGCCGCGGGGGCGGGGGCTTGGGAAGCCAGCTGCGGAGGACTCCACAGACGTGTCTGTGCAGCTGCGCCTGGCCCCGGCCTCCGCAGGCGGGTTTATTTATACCGGCCGCTCTCGTGGGTGGCTGACTGGGCTGCAGGGCAGCGTGTGGCCTCGCGCCAGCCCTCAGACAAGTGATGAGACCCACGGGGGTGGCTCAGGGGTCAAGCGGGGGGGCTCTGAGAGAGGGTACCCCTCGCTAATGGGGTGCCCCCCGCCCTCCCCACCCCCCACCCCCCACCCCCCACCTTCATGCGGTGGATCTCGGCCCTCATGGCCCGGATCTCCATCTGGCCGGTCTCCGAGTCCACCGAGGCGCGCATCTCCTTGGCCAGTTGGATTTTTTTCTCCCAGATCATGATCTGGTGTCTGCCGGGGAGAGGGGGCGGCGTGAGGGCGGGGTACAGTGGGGCCAGGCCTCTGTGGGGGGAGGGACCCCCTCCGGGACGCCGCGGCCACCGTCCCCAGGCTGGTGACCGGCTCGCTGTTACGCGGAAATAAATATCCCCCTCCTGGGCCCAGGGGGAGCTTGGCCCCACGGCCCCATCCTCCATCCTTCCTCCAGCGCCTGCCGACCCTGCCGGCCCAGGACAAGGGGTCCCGCCCGGGTCTCCAAGGTCGCCTGGGCCATGGGGTCCTGTGGGGAAGCGCAGCCGGGGGGCGGGGGGCAGGCGGGAGCCCCCCTCCCACTCTGCACACGTTTTAGCCGAGAACGCTGAGAGCTGGTGTGGGTCCCTCCCTCGCCGTGTAGCTGAGTTCACCCCAAAGTCTGCGCCCCACTTCCAGTGCCGGCTTGGTGAGGGGCCGCCCGAGGGCGGGCCCGCGGGGCACTCACTCCGCCTCCACCAGGCTGTTGAGGATGGCGGCCTTCTCTTCGTCCAGCTGGCTCAGCTTCTCCTGCATCTCCAGTGTCTCCCTCTCGGAGGCCTGCGGGGGTGTGGAGAGCGGCGCTGGACGCCTGCCCGGGGACAAGCGCCCCCTGCGCCCCGCCCCGCGCCGCCCCCTCCCCCCAGCCCCCGCTCCCCGCGCCGGGCCCACCTTGAGTGCGCGCAGGAGCTCGCCCTCGGCCAGGCGGGCGCCCTGCTGCAGCTGCTGCGCGCTGCTCCGCTGCCGGCTCATCAGCACGTTCAGCTTCTTGAGGTCGCCGTCCAGGCCCCGCGCGTGCCGCTCGATCTCCTTGTGCTCCCGCTTCTCCAGCTCGATCTTGCCTGGGCCCGGGAGCACCATGGTCAGGCCCCTGCGCGGGCGGCCTGCCCAGAGGGCCACAGGGCCCGGCTGAAGGCCCGATACCCCCGCCCCCGCTGTCCCGGGCACCCCCGCGAGCCCCAGCCCTGCTGGACCGGAGGAGAGGAGGGCCCTTCCCCGTGGGGGGCCTCAAGGGGCTTCCTGGACGAGCAGGGTGGGGTGGCCGGGACTGTGGAGGTGAGCCCGTCCTGCGGGGCGGGCAGCTCGGCCCCCTCCGTGCTGACCCAGCTCAGGGCAGGAGGCAGGCCACAGACCTGAGGGCGGGAAGGAGGGCGGGATGTCTGGGGGGCTGGTGTCCAGGCCGAGCAGGCCCTGGCGGGGGGAGGCCGAGGCGCACCAGGACGCCTGGGGGGCGGGGCCGGCTGGGGCCTGGGGGCTCACTCTGGATGCGCAGCTTCTTCTGCTCCAGGATGTGCAGCTCCTTCCGGAACATGAGCAGCGCGCTCAGCTGCTCCTCCCGCTCCTGCGTGGCGGCCACCATGTCCTGCTGCAGCCGCAGCCACGTCACCTGGGCCTGGACCACGCTGCCTTCATGCTCTTCAATCAGCTTCGTCAGCCTCTTGATTTCCAGCTCCAGGGGCCCCACCTCTTCCCCCTGGAGGCCACAGTGGGCACTGAGCTAGAGGAGCCTTCCTCCCCATCATGGAGGCGCCCGGGACCATGGGCATTTATGGGGGTGCGGCTGGGGACCCCCCTGGGAGTGGCGGCAGTGGCCCTGCCTCCCTCTGGGTGGGCCGCCACTGCCCAGTGGGTGCAGGCAGGGCCTCGGTCCCCACTGCTGCCTGTGACCGCAGCCACGAGAAGGCCTCTGCCCCCTCAGGAGCCAGCGGCTCAGGCCTCCGGGGTTGGCACCTGGCTGAGGGCGCCCCTACCTACTCCAGGGCTGGGGCTGTGGTGCAACCTGCAGCTACCGGGTTCCCTGGAGGACTTCACGCCTTGGGGTCAAGGGCCCCTCTGTGCGGAGCAGTGGCGAGTGGGTCCTACCTGTGTCTGCATGGCCCGCGGCCAGGGGAACATGGGGGGGCCCACAGGGTGCAGACGCCCCGGGGTCAGACTCCAGGGTCCCTAAGACCACATTACTGGACACTTGCGTGGGGAGAGGTGGACACAGACACTGCGGCCCTCAGTGCAGGCATGGCGGCCGACCCCACCCAGGGAGACACACCCGGCACACGCAAACACGTGCACGGGCACACACATGTGCACAGGTGCACACACAGGCACACACACACGTGCACAGGCACGTACACAGGCGCACGCTCACACGGGGCCTGGTCCGTGGGCGGGGGCGCGGCGGGGGTGTCTGGGCAGCCCCCCGCCGGGCTCACCCCCAGCTCCGACAGCATCTGCTCCAGCTGCTTGTTGAGGAGGTTGATGAGGCCCTGCTTCCTCTCGATGAGGATGGCGCGCCGCGCGATCTCGTTCTCGCTGTTGGTGATGAGGTCGTTCACTTTCTTCACCTCCTTGTCCAGCTCCGCCAGCACCTTTCGGTGCGCGTCCAGCCGGCAGCTGGTGTTGGTGATGTCCAGGGTGCCCTGGGCAATCTCGCCGTCGATTTTGGAAAGATGCGTCACCTGGGTGGGCAAAGGAGAGCCGTTGAATGCCCCGTCGAGCCCCACGCTGGCGGTCAGCGCCCCTCCTGGACGGCCGGGCACGGCCAGGGTCTGAGCACCAGCCCAGGAGGCCGCCAGAGGACCGCCCCTTGGGCCTTCCCTCCCTTCCAGGGGCCTCCCCTCTCCCTGCCCTTGGGGTCTCCCCTCTCCCACTGTAGGGGCCTCCCCTGCCCCCATGGACGCAGCTGTGCAAGCTGCTCTGTCCTGGGGGAGTCTGGCCCTGATCTCCTGTGGCCTCTCTGCCAGCGGCCCTGCTGCCTCATTGTGACACTGTGACTCCCCTCCCGGTGGCCGGGGCCGCCGTGGCGTGGGAAAGAACAGGCCCAGCCGGTGGCCAGGGCCGCAGCCGCCTTCCTGACCCTGATGGCGGTGCCAGCACGACCCAGCGCTCCGGGTGCTCATGGGACCAGAGTCCTCATGCTCATGGGGCCCGGCTGGGGGCTTGTGGCCGGGGCGCTCGCCCGCCTTGGGCTCTGGGGGACATCAGCGATACCCGAGCTGGCCAGGATGCCCCCAGGAGACCCAGCTGTGCACGGCCGGCCAGAGGTCCGCCCGCCTTCCTCTCCCCTGCCACGAGCAGGCCGGGAGCGAACAGCCCTCCCGGGGTCTGGGCACCCGGTACTCAGCGCTCCCTGGGGCAGGCCGGCCCCCCGGCGGGGCGGCGGGTCACTCAGCCCAGCTGGGCATCCTGGCCAGGACCCGCATGACGGGACAAGGGCTGATGCTGAGAGCCCCGCCACTGGCCCCCCAGGCGCCGCTCAGTGTACCCAGGTGGTTAGTCCCTGAGACCTGCGAGGGGTGGCCCAGGTCAGAGGGTGAAGGCCAAGGGGCGGGGCCCCTCGTCATCCACCTGGCTGGAGCCGCTGAGGCGGCACCTTCTGTGGCCTGGCAGGCATGTGGCAGCTGCTGCAGGAAGGGGAAGCTGGGGCACTGCCTCCCGGGCTGAGAACGGGGGACACCGTGGGGCAGCCCCTTCACAGGGGTGCGCCTGGCTGGGTGCAGGCTGTGGAAGCCTCCATGGGGTCCCCTGAGGGAGCCGGCCAAGGCGTAAGTGTGAGTGAGTGTTCACGTGATAGTGCCGGCTTGCACGGTTGGCTCTTGTGTGCACAGGGGCTGTTTGCACGTGAGTGTGAGTGTGTGTTTCAAGGCATTTCCACGAGGAAATGCGCCAGAATGCGGGAGGCGGGTGCCCTGGCTGGCGGCTCCGGGGCCCATCACCCAGCCCTGCTGCCCAGCCCGGGTTCTCTGCAGTCAGAGGCTTTGCTGCTGCCTCTAGAAAGGATGGACAGGGCGGCCTCCCGCGGACGCCCCCGGCCCGCGCCCACTCACCAGGTTGGTCTTCTCCTTCTGCAGCTTCAGGATGAGCTGGCGGAAGTACTTGGTCATCTTGTTGGAGGTCATGTGCTCCTGCAGCTTCTCCGCCATCGAGGCGTCCATCTTCCTCCGCAGCTCCAGCTCGCTCTGGATGCCCTGGCGGAGGGTCTGCAGTTCGTTGAAGGTCACCGTGTGCTCCTGCGGGGGAGAGGGGGAGGCGCCGTGAGCGAGGGCCTGGGCCCGGCCCGTGTTGTCAGGGGTAGCGTTGGGGGCAGCGTCGGGGCCAGCGTCCTGGGCAGCGTCGGGGGCAGCGCGTGGGGGGGCTGCGGGCGGCGGGCCTACCACTCGGGCCTTCTCCAGCGTGTCCTCCGTCTCCTGCAGGGCCAGCTGGTAGGTGTTGAACTCATTCCTCAGCGCCTCCTGCTTGGCCCGGCACTGCGCCGTGAGCTTCTGCAGCAGGCTGGCCGCCGTCTCCGTGCGGTGGAGGACACTGGCCAGCTTCTCGTTCCTCTCTTCCTCCTTGACGATCGACTTCTTGTAGGCCTCCAGCTCCCCCTGCGCGGACCTGACCTGATGCTGGCACTCCCTGCCGAGGCGGGACGGTGGCGGGCATCAGCTCCTTTTGCTGTGGCCGGGAAGCTCTCCAGGCCAGAGCGGCCCCAGCGCATGCCCACGGGCGGGAGGGGAGGCCCCGGGCTGCTGTGCCCACGTCCCCCCATCCCATCAACTCCTCAGGGAGGAAACCCGGGGAGGGCGCTGGGTGACACAGGAGGGCCTGTGACAGATAAGCTCAACCACCCACCACGTTATCTGTTCAGGGGGTCGGCAGGTGTCGCCGGGGACACGAGGGACAGTCGGAGGGACAGTCGGTTGAGGTGGGGAGGGGGCAGGGGCAGCGCTGGACACCGGGCAGGGGTGCCCGTGCTGCGGGACCCTCTGGGGCAGCAAGGCCTTGAGAACCTCCACCTTGACCTTGCTCAAGGTCAGCATGGAGCACAAGAAGCTGCCTGCACAAGGCCCGGCTGGTGCTCTCTAGACCAGGCCCTCGCGGCCCCATGTTTGCAGCACGCGGGCCCTGGCCGCCCCGCCCCCGTCCTCTTGGCCCCGGTGCCCACACCTACATCTTCCTTAACCAGGACTCGCCGGGCAGCCTGGTGTCGCTATATTGTGGACTCCGAACAGGGTTTTAACCAGACATTATTCATGTACAACGTCTCACTTTAACGCCATTGTGTAGGCATTTTGGGGGTCACAGGACAGGGAGCAGCTCTCTCCTGCCGTGCAGGACCAGAGGCCATGCCCCCTCACTCTTGGCGTCCCTCGGGGCCCCTGCAGGGCCCTGGGCTGGAGCAGAGGTGCAGAGACAGCCGGGAGGCCTCCTGGGTGGCGGTGAGCCCCACGCCAGCAGAGAGGTGATGGCCCCTGGGCCCCCCCAGCGAGCCAGGGTCACGGGTGGGGCCTTCCACACCAGCCTGGGGCAGCCCACCCAGCTGGAGGCCTCGGGGCAGGGGCTCACCCCTCCCTGCTCTGGGAGATGAAAGCAGAGGCTCGGTTGGAACATGGCCCTGGCAGGACGGTCGGACGGATGGCGTTTCCAGCACAGGTGGTGAAACAGCAAATCAAAGGGCCACCTTTACCTCCAACGCTCAGCACCCCTTTCTCTTTCTCTCCCTCACGGTTCCCCCTTAATCCCCCCAGGAAATCTGAGCATGAAAGCTTTGCAGCTCCTGTGCCACGGGAAGTCTGAGAGGATTTAAGAGATGTCGAAATCTTGGTGAACAATAAGGGGCTTTCAGGCCGGAAGCGGGGCTGCAGGTGCACCCCTTTGTCCTGCGGGCCCGGCGGGAGGGGTGCTGCGCACCTGGGAGCAGGTGGGGACCTCGAGGCTCTCCCGCACCTCTGGCTCTCAGCACTGGCTGCCCTGAGGGCTCCCCCTGCCCTCCCAGCCAAGTCTTGGCTAGTCCCGGAAAGTGCCCCCCACAACCTGAGCGCCTCCTGGACGGTCCTGTGGGCCTCGTCGCGGTTCCGCATGCCCACCAGGCTGGCAGCCCACTGCTGCAGGATGTGCTTCTTCTCCACGTTGATGGCGTCGATCTCCGTGCAGGCCTGCGGAGGGCCGGGGGACGACGCGGGGTCTGACTTATTTTACTCCACGCAAAGCCCAAGAGCGCGCCTAAGCCCAGCTGGCCTAAGGTCGCCTCCCCATCAGGCGCAGCAAAGGGTGGACATGGGACCCAGGCCCAGGCCTACTCAGGGGCCCGCCGGGACATGGAGGGGGAGCAGGAGGGGGAGGGGTGCCTGGAGGACACTGCCCGGCAGACCCCCAGGCCAGACCCCACACTCAGGTGGCGGGGCCAGAGACTGTCCGGAGGACTCTTGCCCGTGGGCTTGGGTTGGGTCACCCAGGAGGGGCATGGTGCCCACCCACCCGTCCCGTGCAGGTGGCAGGGGTGCCTCTGGAATGAGGAGGTGGCCCACGCGAGTGGGTGCGGGCAGGAGGGGCTGGAGGGGCGGCAGGGTGGACAGTGTGTGTGGGGTTGGGAGGGCTCCGAGGCGGGGCAGCAGGGGGATGCTGGCCCACGGAGGAGGGCTCTGACCCCAGGCAGAGGGCGCAGGCATCTACTCCGAGGGCCAGCGGGGCTCGTCTGGGGTCAGCGGCCCGGGGCTGCTCCCGGGGACAACAGCCGCTGCGTGCGGGAGTCGCCTGCCAGGCAGAGGAGCCGGCAGAGGCAGCCGGAACCGAGACCTGCCAGCTCTGCGTGGGGGTGCGACCAGAGGGGGTGCCTCCGAGGGCCCCGGGCTGCTGGACAGGGCTTGCTGCTGAGATGTGAGCTGAGAAGCAAGCTGAACCCAACCTCTAATGTTTTAAATGCTCCTCAATTAAAAAAACAAAACAAGCCTTCGATCCCTGTAACCCAGAATGAGAATAAGCAGACGAAGCCCCGATCTCTGCCCCCGGAGCTCGCCATTTTGGGGCCTCGAGCCTCCTCCTGGGCGTGCGTGCGTGTGCGTGTGTGGGTGCTGCTGTTCTGTCCACCACGGGGCTGTTCTGTCCAGTGCTGGGGGCGGCTGCGGCTCCTCTCTGCTCGCCACGCACTCTGCACCCCCTCTTCATGCCTGCGCGGCGTCTGTGTCCAGGGCTCTGCCTGAGCTCATCTGCAGTAGTTTTCTTGGAGTGAGGCACAAGTGGGGATATTCTGGGGGGTACGGGGACTTGGGGGTGGCAGGGACGCTCCTTTCCCGATCCATCCTGCAAGAGGGCCCTGGGGTGACACGCTCCCTGGAGGCCGGGGGGAGGGTCAGGAGCACTCCGAGACGGGGGCACTGCTCAGCCTCGGCTTGTCTCTGCCCACTGGGTAGACGCCCCCATCTGTCCCCTCCCCACCGTCATGGTGCCTCATTCACTCATTCAGCCAATGCCCGGGGGTCCTGAGCGTGGTCCCCGTCCTGCAGGGAGGGGTGGAAGGACAAGGGGGGAGGGGCGACGGCCCCTCGTCATCCCCCTACAGCAGGGAGCCCGCCGGGGCCTTCTGATCCGCTCTCAGAATCCCCCAGGCCCTGGTGAGTGCCAGAGCCATCCTGCTGGGGCTTGGGCCAGGTACACCCCCAGTGTTTGGTGCTGGGTTTCTGGTTTGGGCACAGAGGTCCCCCCAACACAGGGTTTCACGCACATTCTTTTTCTTCAGATACATTTTCCCATTGAAAGACTTGATCCCATCTGGAAAGTGTCTTAGTGTGTGGTACGAGGAAAAGATTTAATCTCTTCTCCCCAAATGTTTAACCAGATGCCCCAACACCATTGGGCCTGTGCCCCCTGCCCCCCGACATCCTGCCCGCGCCTTGGCTGCTCCTGGCTTGGTCACCAGCTCTGGAGGCGACACCCCCTGCCTCTGGCTTCAGAGCTCCTGCTGAGGTCCCAGCTCCCCAGACTTCACACGGGGGTCCCACATCTCAGGCAGCCCCTCAGCTTGGGGCAGCTGGGATGCCCCCATCCCTCTAGCCAAGACTTGGTCAGTCCCAGGAAGTGACCTTTCTGGTGAACGTGAGGCCTCTCTGGGCCGCAGGCTGGCGAGCTCTAGGCCAGCATGTTCACGGGCGGAGGGGCCGGGCAGCTTCCCATGTGGCCCGAGTGTGCTTGGCTTGGCCCTCCCCCCGCAGGGGAGAGCTCGGCTCCCCTCGTGTCCCTGCAGGCTGGACGCAGACCACAGCGCAGAGAAAAGGAAGCCACAGACCCCGGCCTCGGGCTGTCCCCACTGCTCCCTCGCTCCCCCCAAGCCCACAGTTCCTGAGGAACTGGGTGCCCATCATGCTGTGCTGCCCGACAGGGCCCAGTGCCCGTCATGGACACAGGCACTCGAGATGCTGGGGGGCTGGCTGCCTGCTGGGGCGCGCCTGCCCCCTGCCCGCGGCGGCGCTTACCTCGCTCACCGCCTTCCGGAGTGCACGGGTGTCCTCGGCCTGGGCGCAGTGCTGGGCCTCCAGCAGCGCACTCTGCTCCTCCAGCTGCTTGGCCTGGCTGGTGAGCTGGTCCACATACAGGTCCTGGAGGAGACAGGACGCTCGGTGGGCACATGGGCGCCTGGGGGACAAGCTCTGCTGCCCTGACCCCATGGGGCTGCCCGACGCATCCGCCTCTCCCCTGGGGGCCCCTGGCCATAAAGCAAGGGGCCGTGGGAGTCCCCAGTGCTGGGCGCACCTGCTTCTTCTTGTCCATCTCCGCTCGGGAGCGCTGGGCCTCCGCCTTCCTCACCACCTGCTTCATCACCAGGATGTCGTCACGCACGTCCTGGTCCACATTCTGCATGTAGAAGAGCTGCAGGGACAGGCCCTCCAGCTCAGCCTGCAGGGAGGCCACTGGGGGCCGAGCAGCATCAGCATGGGCAGCGTCAGCCTCCAGCTTGGCCGCGCAGTCTGGCCGGACAGACCAGCCTGCGGAATGGCTGCCCACGCTTCCCGAGCCAGGGTGGGTGGACGCAGTGTCCCTGGAAGCCGCCGCCATGGGCTTCAGACCCATCCCCCCGGAGGCCAGGCCCTCCGGGCAGGACGCCAACCTCGAGGCGGCTTAGGGACATGTGGGAGAGATGAGGCCACCGCTGGCCGCGGGAATACAACCAGCAGAGGCTGAAAGGGACAGCTGCAGGAGGAAGCCGGCCGCCTCCCACGGGCACCTGCGGCCTCTTCCCGTCTGCACCATAGCCACCCCCGGCTGCCCCACTCAGGCGTCGCGGCCCCTAGACCGAGCTCAAGCCCTGGCCAGGGGGGGCCTCACCCACGTGTTGCAGGTGCCTCTTCCCTGACAGCTGCCAGGGGCTCTGCGGCCTGCACCCCCTCTCTGACACGGGACACCCGACTGCTCTGGCTTTGGTGTTTGCTGTTTTGCCCCTGAGGTGCCTTCAGGAGGCCCCTGAGGAGGCCCCTCCCAAGACACAAACGTCCACGGGAGAATCACGTGGAGAATCACGCTTGGGGACACCAGCAGGGATGGGGTGGCCAGGGGGCTCCGGGGGCAAGTGGGCACGGGGGGCGGGGGGAGGTTGCCCAGGGCTGCAGGTGGGGGGTGGGCCCTCAAGCCCCCGGGGGGCCGCCTTACGCTTCTTGCGTTCCTCGTTGGCTGCCTGGAAGATGCGGGTGTAGCGCAGGCGCACGCCCTGCAGCTCCTCCTCCCGCCGCCGCCGGGTGCACGCGGCCACTGCGTGGCGGTCGTGGCTCTTCTCCAGCTGCATCTGCAGGCGGGCCAGGTGTTGCTGTGCCCCGTAGAGCTCCACACCCAGCTCCTGCCGCTGCAGGCGGCTCTGCTTGGTGGCCGAGGTCTGCGCCAGAGAGAGCAGCCGGGTCACGGGACGCGGAGACCGGGAAGCAGGCGCGACGCCGGCAGATACGCACCAGCTCTTGCAGCTCCAGCTTCAGCTTTTCTGTCTGTCGGCTGAGGTAGGTTTTCAAGGCAGCCTGGAATCTTATCATCAGGGGCTGAAGCAACAAAGACGCAGACAGGTCACGGCCTGTCCCACCTGTCGCCACCCCTGCAGGCCTGAGCAGGGGGGACGTGACTTCCACCCGGGTGGCCCCACTTCTTCCTGGAATTCTGGAGCTGGAAGCCACGCGTGAAAGGCACAGGTTGTGGCTCCAAGGCGCCACGACCCGCGAGCCTGCTTTGGCATGGACAGTGAATGGGGTGGCAGCCCCGGGGCCGGGGCAGGGCTGAGCCCGCGAAGGGATGCCAGTGCCTGGCGAGTGCCCAGGGCAGCCTCCAGCCTTGCTGCAGCCAGAGGGGGCTCCGTGGCTCCCCGCGCGGGTCCACCTGACCAGACTTGCCTTCTGCGTCTGCCAGGTGGGTGGAGATGGCGTTCATGCCCCTGCTGTGTGCAGAGGGCAGCGACCTGCCCCGCCCACACTTGGCCAAGACCAGAGGTCTTTTGGCTGTTAGAGTTAGCTGGGATAAGGGTGGGGAGAAGCCGGGGGTGCTGCCCGATGGCCAGCGGTGCGCAGGGCGCCCCACACTTGCGTGGTGCTGGTGGGAATGCCGCCTTGGGGCGCTGAACCTACGAGCGTGGTGCTGGTCCCTCGGGCAGGCCACACCGTGCAAGACGGGTGTGGGGTCTGGGGCCCGGCCAGGCCAGGCCAGGCCCGCGAGGGGTATCTCTGCGGTTCTCTGTCTGCGCGGGGCAGTGGCAGGACCGGGGAGTGTTCTTACGTGGTCTGGGTCCAGAACCACCAGCTGGGACCCCTCCTCCGCCTCGTCGCTGCCCTCAGACTCCGGCCTCTCCGCCCGGGCCTCCTCTGGGCTCAGCTGCTGCAGCCGGCCCAGGAACGTGGCAGACATGGAGCCGCCCCAGGTGAGGGCATCTGCCTCCCCTGGGGAGACACCAAGCGGTGCCGGAGTTGGCAGGGACGAGCCTCCGCCAGCGCTCCCGCCCAGGGGAAGGCAAGGGCGTGGCCACGGGTTGGGGGGGGCACCCAGGGTCTCTGACACGGAGCCCGCTGCGGGGTTGCAGCGAGATGGGCGAGGACCGAGCCAGCGCCCACCCGCATGGGCTTAGGCCGCCAGCGCCCGGAGCGAGGCCGCGGGGTGCTGGGTGCCCGCGGGGGGGACGCCGAGGCCTGCCGGTGTACCTGGCTCCCGCGAGGAGGGCTCGTCGTCCACGTTGAGGAGGCTGCCCTCTGCCCCAGAGGAGGTGCTGCTCGACAGGCTCAGGCGGAGGTGGTGCCGGCCCCGGAGCAGGGGCGCCTCGCCCTGGGCTTTTGTCTAGAGCAAGAACAAGCAGCCCCCCCCACCCGGTCAGGGGGCCCGGTCAGGAGGGGGGGCGGGGTGCGCTCTGCTTTGATTCGTTACAGCTTCAGAATTCAGCGCAACCCTTAAAGCAATAGGAAACCACGTGGAAAGGAAGATTGTTTGGCTGCTGCCTGTGGTTAAAATAGAAAGCACCATTCCCTCCCCCAGGCGGGACTGGTGGGGTGGGGGTGGGGTGCCTGAGCCTGAGGGTTATTTGGGAACATCCCAAAGCCACCACCTGGTTTGCTAACGGCAGGAGGCTGTTTGTGGGGAGCACTCATGGAAGCTTCGGGAACAGTGGTGCGTCAGATCAAAGCTCACACGTGAGTGCTTGAACGAAAAAACCTCCTCATTACACTTGCATTTTTTTTTGCAAGCCTGTGATTGTTTAAAAATAAAAACCAAGACTGCTGTCCTCACGCATCACTGGGGCGGGCGTCCAGTGTGGCACAAACACCCAGATTCACTGAAATCTTCATCTTTAAAAGGGACAGGTCGGCCTCTCCGCCTCCCAGGCCACAGTTCATGAGCTCTGTGGCCACGACCCAGTGGTGTCTGCGGGCAGGGAAGCAGCACCCCCTCCCGGGAAGCCCCTTGGGTGGCCCTGAGCCTGAGGCTACATCCTGGACACCACCGACCTGGGCTTGGGGACTGGGAGGGCGGGGCCGGGCCCCTTGGTTTCCACATGGACCCAGAGTCCTGCCTGGCTCAGCTCCTTCCCAGGGAACTGCAGCGTGTCCTGAGTCCCTGGCGGGGGCACGGGCAAGGATGGGCCAGGCCAAGGCCGGGGCTACTCACCAGCTTGCCAGCCCCGGGTGCTGGGGCTTCCAGGCCCGGGGGCTCGGGTAGCCCTGGCGCCTGCGGTGGGAACTCCGTGGCTGTGACCACCTCTTCCCATTCTGACGGCTGGATCTGCCGCCTGTCTGTGAGGCCCGCGTCCCCCAGGGCCGGCTCTTCTGCGAGCAGGGCCTCGGGGCTGGCATCCGAGTAACTCAAGTTTGTCGAACTCATCTTCCTTTCCGGGGACAAGGTGTCCATAATGGATTCAAATTCTCCTTCCCATTTGAATTCCTCTTCCATTTCGAAGCCGCCTTCCGATCCGAATTCCCCACTGGTTGCCATCTCCCCTTCGGAATGTTCTGGAGCACCGAGAGCTTCTTCGTGGATTGGGTCCAGGCTCTGCGCAGGGGGCAGGCCCTACAGTGCATGGGGGGACCAGGAGACAAAGTGTGACAGGCCTGGGGGGGGCCCTCGCTTCACTCGCCCACGCTGGGGGGATGGCCTCACGCTCGGGCCTCAGTGAGGGGCTGTCTCATGCGTTCATGTAGCTGCTCTGTGTGTGTGTGCACGCGTGCGTGAGCGTGTGTCTTCCTTCATTATAGGAAGTGAATTATGAAAAGTTCAGGCATGTGCCCTGGGCCGTGGGGTGCTCCGGGGCCGCCCCAGCGCCTGGGAAGGGCGGGACGTCTCTGCGGGGACCGTGCGCCCCAGTGCAGGTGACGGATCTTCGCCCAACACGAGTTCCTCGTGGCTACGCCCAGAAAGGCCCGGGGAGGTTACCCTGTCGCCTTCCTGCTCCGGCTCCAGCTCCAGGTCCTGGTCTGGCTCTGGCTCCTGGTCCTGGTCCTGGTCCAGCTCCTGGTCCTGGTCTGGCTCTAGCTCCTGGTCCTGGTCTGGCTCCACCTCCTGGTCCTGGTCTGGCTCCAGCTCCTGGTCCTGGTCTGGCTCTAGCTCCTGGTCCTGGTCTGGCTCCACCTCCTGGTCCTGGTCTGGCTCCAGCTCCTGGTCCTGGTCCAGCTCCTGGTCCTGGTCTGGCTCCAGCTCCAGCTCCAGCTTCTGGTCCTGGTCCTGGTCTGGCACCTGGTCCGGCTCCTCCACCTCCTCCTCCTGGTCCCTCTCCGGGGGGGCATCATCTTCCAGCTGAGACCTGGACGCGGCCCACAGGCCCAACTCACGCTGCTTTTCTCGTCATTTCTCAGCTGCAGGGCCCCATCTCCCCATGAGCTACCTGTGCCCCTCTAGGCTGTGGGCCTCACCTGGCACCACCCCCACGATGGACCACCGCATCGGGGCGCCCCAGAGGTGGAAGAGGAAACTGTGGTCCCTGGACCCTTGGGGCAGTGCGGACGCCGCGAGACCCGCCCGAGTCTGGGGCAGACCAGACTGGGAAACCAACGCGGAGGGAAGGGGCCGCGGAAGGACAGATCGGGCACCGCCAGCTTCGCCCTGAGCTGGGTGTCCAAGAACAGCCTGGTTTACCCGCTTCACTTGGGTCTTCTTTTATTTTTTTCTAATTAGAAATACAGGCTTGGGCCTCCCTGGGGGCGCAAGGGGTTAAGCACCGCACTAGGAGGCCATCCGCAGCCTCTGCGGCACGAGTTCCATCCCTGGCCGGCCAGAGAGCAACCCACATGGCGGAGACCTCTCCTGCCGTGCCCACTGCTCCCCTCAGCAGTGCACGTCGGTCAGTCTGCCTGTTGTGTTCCCCGCTGTTTCCGGTGAGTCCTCTCACCCCCTGCCCCTCTCGCCTGCACCCCGGTTCTTACATAAATAAATAAATCTTTAAGAAAAAAAAAGAAATACAAGCTCATTTCTTTAAGCAAACGGGTGCAGACGTGTGTGGTCAGGCGGTGAAACGCCCAGGGACTCCCCCTTCTCAAGACAACCAGGGGACGCTGAGATTTAGGGGACGTCCTTTCAAGTGTCTTTCCAAGCATTTCCACACACACCCCCCAGTTGCAGTCAGCGCGCATTGACTGCAGGCCCCGCCCCCGTCCGCACAGGCCCCGCCCCTGTCCGCACAGGCCCCGCCCCCTGTCCGCACAGGCCCTGCCTCTCGGTCAGCACAGGCCCCGCCTCCCGGTCAACAGGCCCCGCCCCGGTCAGCACAGGCCCCGCCTCCCGGTCAGCACGGTCCCGCCCCTGTCAGCACAGGCCCCGCCTCCCTGTCAGCACGGCCCCTCCTCTGTCAGCACAGGCCCCGCCTCCCGGTCAACAGGCCCCGCCCCGGTCAGCACAGGCCCCGCCTCCCGGTCAGCACGGCCCCGCCCCTGTCAGCACAGGCCCCGCCTCCCTGTCAGCACGGCCCCGCCTCTGTCAGCACAGGCCCCGCCTCCCGGTCAACACGGCCCCGCCCCCTGTCAGCACAGGCCCCGCCCCCGGCCGGCACAGGCCCCGCCCCCCGGCCGGCACAGGCCCCACAAGCTTTTTTAAAAACCAAGCGGGGTCAGAGGTAAAGGGTCACGTCCCCTCCCGGCGCCTCACCCCTTCCCCAGCACGAGCCCGCAGGGGGCGAGCCCCGCTGCCCGCTGGGTCCCGGGGTCCGGGGGCCAGGGCTGCGGGGCCGGAGCGGGGCGCCCAGCCCAGCCCGGCCGGACCGGCCGCCCTTCGGGACGCGGGGGGCTGTCCCCCCCCCCCCCCCCCCCCCCCCCGTCGAGCCGCCTCTGCGGGAGGCCGCGCGGGCAGCGGGTGGTCGCCATGGTTACCAGCGCCGGAGCCCGAGCCGAGCCGTGGTTTTGGGGAGCCAGCGCCTCCAGGGGGGCCGGGGAGGCGCCACAAGGGGGCGGGGGAGCCGGGGAGGGGTGCGGGGTCGGGGCGGGGGGGCCTGGCGGGGAGGGGCGCGCGGGCCGTGGGCAGGGGAGACGCGGGGAGACGCGGGGAGACGCGGGGAGACGCGGGGAGACGCGGGGAGACGCGGGGAGACGCGGGGAGACGCGGGGTGCTGGGCCCCGCCGCCCCGGCCCCTCACCTGCGGGCGCGGCCGCCCGGCCCCGCCATCCCGGGTCGCTGGGCGACGCGTCAACATCCGGGGGGGCCGCGCGGGGCGGGCGGGGCGGGCGGGGCGGGGGCGGGACCCCGCGGCTCGGGCGGGGCCCCCGCGTGCGAGCGCGCTCGGGCGTCACGGCGCCGCCACGGCCGGGGGGGCCCCGCCCCCCGCCCCCGCCCCCGCCCCCCGCGTCGCCACAGCAGCGGCCGGTCCGCGGGGGCGGGGGCGCCGCGCAGCCACCTGCGGTGCCCCCACCCCTCCCCCTCCCCGGCCTTGGGGGGCTCGGCACCCCCTCCCCGGGGGCCCCGCGAAGATTCGTTGGTGGAGGAGGGGTGCCCAGGAGGGGTCGCCCCTTCCTAGGCAGACGCGAAATACATGCTCGGGCGACGTGCTTCGGGGGGCCGAGCGCGCGCGCACTCGGGGAGACCCGGCTCCGGCCTTCGCTCCGGGGTGCGGGGCGCGGGCGCGGGCGGGGCGGGCGGGCGGGGCCGGGGCGCGGGGCGGGCGCGGGGCGGGCTCGGCGCTGTCCCCGCCCCGGCCTCCGGGCTGCAGCGGCGCGGAGCTGGGGCGCGCGGAGCCGGGGCGCGCGTCCGGCCCGGCTGCGGACCCGGGTGGGTATCGGGCCGGGCGGGGCGCGGGGCGCGGGGCGCGGGGCGGGGGCGCGCGGGCGCGAGGGCCGCAGCCGGGCCGAGGCCCGGGCGCTGCTCCGGAGGGGCGGGCGCGGCGCGGGGGCTCCTCCGGCCCCGGGCCCCCTCCGGCCCCCTCCGCGGGGCGGGGTCCCGGGCGGGGCGGCCTCGCCGGGGAGGCCGGGGCTCGCCGGTCGGGAGCCGCGGGCCGAGAACTCGCGGTCTTTGTCTGGCTGCTGCGCGGAGCACGCGGATGAGGACTCGCGGGGGGTCGCGCGGGCCAGCGTGGGCCCCCCAAGTGCGCTCTGCACCCCAGCAGCCGCACCCTCTGCGCGCCCGGCCTGGGGGGGCCGGCTGGTCGAGCCGCGGGCCCCCCAACTCACTTCCTCTAGGCCCGGCCGCTCCCCTGGCTCTTTACTTTAAAAAAAAGGAAAAAAAGAAAAAACCAGAAAGAGAAAAAGGCGACTTACGCTTCTAAATATAACCCGAGGAGCCGCCCCCCTGAATCTTGAAACCCTGTCACCCCGCCCCGCCGGACCGGGTCAGGGGCCACCGTCTAGCCCGGATCCTGCCTGGTGTCGCCGCTGCCGGCCACGTGGGCCCTTCCCTGGCCGAGGGGGGCGAGGGGGGCCGCTTCTGGAGAGTGTCGCGATGGCGCTTGTGCCCCCCAGGTGGGGCTGTGGGGGGCACCGATTGATCAGGGATCGTGAAAGCATCCGCGTGTGCCTTCTGGAAGCTCCCCGCTGGGGACGTCTGATGGTGCTGGTGTGGAAATTGGTCAGTGAAGGTGAGACCCTCTGAATCCGAGACTTTGGGGAGAAACACGGTGAGGCGGGCAGCACCCGTTAGTCTGGCTGTCCAGCCCAGAACAGCTGCTGGGGCTGTGTCCTGCTGGACGCGGCGGTGCTGGTGCCGGTGCTCCGGGCCGGGGGTCTCGCACACCCTGAGGTCCTCGCGGGTGTGCCCGTAACGCTGCCCCAGCGCGGTTGTGTAAATACGTGTGCTGATCCGCCGGCACGCAGCCCGCGGAGGCCCGGGCGGACTGTGTCCATTTCACAGACGTGAACTCGGAGAAGGGGTTGCCCGAGCACACGCAGCCGGGGGTCAGGTCCTGCTGGTCCAGCCCTGGAAAGCCGCTGTGCCACCTGCCTCCCCTGCACTGGCCCCCCACTCACAGGCACCCCCTCCCCCCCACCGGCTGTCGCCCCGTCCACTAGCACGGCCGGGTCCGCAGAGCCGCCCGCGCTCGCCCAGCCCCACTGGCCACGGTATGGCTCACTCCCCCTGCCTCGGTTTCCCCGCCTGTAAGAAGGAGCCACCCGCCCCCTCGCTGCGCAGGTTGTCAGAAGCAGCTGGTGCCCGGCACACCCTCGGCTCTTGTCACTTTTCCCAATTACGAATGAAATAAAAGCCTTTGGAATTTCTGCATGTAGCTAGATTGGTGAAAACGCGCTGGGTCGGTTTTCGCTTCCAGGCGTGTGGCTGGCCAGGTGGGCGCCGCCCCGGTGAACGTGGCGCCAGGTGTGTTTGCACTTTTGTCTTGGTGACTTTGGGTCCCTGCCTGCCGTTCCAGGGACACCACCCCGTTGCCTGGCAGCACAGATCTCCAGTAGAGAGATTAGCAGGTCCACCCCTTCCGGCGGAGGGACCCTGAATTTTTCACTGACCTGACTCCCCGCTGGAAAGACCGGTTGGTTGGATTTGCGGGGCCGTGCGCTGTTGCATCACAGGCGTCCGTTGTGCTGTACCGCAGGTGCCGCGTTGTGTTGTAGCGTGGGCCTGCGTCGTGTCGTGGGCCTCGGGGGTACATTGTATTATTCTGATGGTGCTGGTGAGGCCAAGGCGGAGACCACTGAACCCAGTGTGCACCCCTCCCCGCTGCTGGGGAATACGGGGCATCCCCCCAGTCTGCCCATGCGCGCGCGCGCCAGCCCTGGGCCGGGTGGTGCTGTTGGGCCTGTGCGTCCCCATGGCTGCCCGTCGGGGTCACAGCTCGGAGCCGAGAGCATGTCCTTCCCTCCCGAGCTCACGGGGGTCCCCAAGTGGGAAGACAGCCTCTGCAGGCGAGTGCCGACGCCTCGGTGGCCGCAGCGCCAGGGAAGGGCCCTGAAAGGC
Organism: Talpa europaea; assembly: GCF_964194135.1. Lineage (NCBI taxonomy): Eukaryota > Metazoa > Chordata > Mammalia > Eulipotyphla > Talpidae > Talpa > Talpa europaea. The sequence continues at coordinate 135,687,198 of NC_140074.1, read as the reverse complement.
ACCCCCGTCTGGCTAGCCTGGGTGGCGAGTCCTCCGGGCCTGTGTGGGGTGGCGCGCAAACCGCGGGCACCGTGGTCTTTGGGACCCGGCTGCAGTCAAAGCCCACAGGGCGCGGGCGCAAGCTGCTGTTACCATCCTTTTCACTGCAAAGTCTGGGTTTCCGTGAAGACCAGGTGGGCGTTGGGTTCCGGGCAGGTGGCGGGAACTGTGCTTCCCGGTGCTGCAGCAGGTGTCTGCGGTCTGGCTGGTGTCCTATGTGGCATCGCCGTGCCCACTCGATTTTGTTCATTGGGCCGAGGGCAAAGCCGATGGACTGGGGTTTGCCAGCCGCACGCGGCAGCTCAGGCGGGGGTTGCCCCCGTGGGCTGCGTCCCGTCCCGCAGCGCCCCTGTGGAGGCAGCTGTCACGTGAACGTGGCCTGCAGGCCCGGGAGGTCTGTCCTGCCAATGCCTGGGGCAGGGCTCCATGGGACACCAAGTGGGTGACCCCAAAGCTGTTAGGGAGGGGCGCAGGTGGAGGGAGAGGGCAGGCTGAGGAGCTGCGAGCCCGCAGGGAGCAGCCCACCCACCCGCAGGGCCGGGCTGGTGGAGGGAACGCGAGCCCTGGCAGGGCCACAGGGACCCTCTCGCTCCGGCCGGTGGGCCTCGGACCCTCCGGGAGCTGCCCGCTGTCTCCTGTGGCCATGACTGCCCCCGCCCCCAGCCCAGTCCCAGGGACCCTGCTGGACAGGAGGGGCCTTGAAGCACGGAGCAGTCCCGGATGAGCCAGGCCGACGCCATACCTGGGCCCCAGAGCCCCAGAGCCGGCCGGGGTCCTGCAGGGTGGGCAAAGATGTGGGGCACTTGCTGCCGCCGGCGGGCGCGGTCCTGGTCACCCCGCGGCAGGCACCGCCCTGCAGCCCCGTGTGACCCTGCGGGCTGAATGTGGGTGGTGAACAGGGGCAGGGAATGCGGGGTGACCCTGTTGGCCTGGGGTGCCTTGAAGCCCTGGATTTGGGGGCGTCTGCGGCAGGTGGGCTATGCCCCGCCCTCCCCATGGGAGGTGGCCTTGCCGGGTGCCTCGTCCGCCCCTTCCTCTCCTGACGGGGCCGAGGGGCGGGGGGTCAACTCAGGTGCATGCTCCGCAGCTGGAGGACCGGCAGGACAGCCAGGGGAGGGCGCTGCCAGCCGGGGAGACGGAGGCTGCATTCACCACGAGTGAGGGTCCCCAGCCTTCCCCACTGGGGGGCGCCACGGGACATGGGGTGAGGGGGCGGGACTCTCACAGCGGGGGCCGGGGCCTGGGGAGCAGGCCCCCCGGGCCCACACACAGGGCCAGGAGCTTGATGGGCCCACAGGTAGAGTGGACAGGAGGCTGTGGGGTCCCGGCTGGGAGGGGGTGAGCCCCTGGACCCCGGGCCTCGCCTCTCGATAAACAGAAGCCAAGCAGACATGGCGGGGAGGGAGGCGGCTGAGGGACTGGGGGTCCCGTCCCTGTGGCCCTAATGTGGGAGCCTGGACCTGCTGGGTCTCAGGAGGGCAGGTGGCTGGACACTGTCCCCCATCCAGCGGCTGGCTGCTGGATGTGGGCGCGTGAGCCGTGTTATCCATGGCGCTCCAGCCTCTCGGAGGCCTGCGTGTGGCGGGAGTGAGGACGCGCTTACCACACGTCCGTCACGCGTGCAGTGCGGGGACTGAGAGCCCGGGCCAGGCAAGTCTTGGGGTCCCAGCTGAGGGCTCCCCTCTTTAATCTTCCCAAAAGGCACCCCAGCTATAGTTGGGGTCCCTGTTCACATCAGACAAACAACTGAGCACGCCGTAGAGACCAGGAGTCGACGCCGTGGGGACCTAGAACAGAGAGGCCGCCGGTGCCCGGCTTTGTCCTGGGGATGGGCGTGTGAAGCGTAGAGGAAGTAAGAGGAAGCCAGGAAGGAAGGTCACGGCCAGTTTGCACAGAAGTTTAAAATGTTTGTTCTTCAAGATAATAAATGAAAAGACAAACACAGGTTCGGGAAAACACACGCAGCGGTGACGTCCGGACCATGATCTCGGCTCTGGAACGGGCGCTTCCGCGCTGGTTAGATTCCCGACGTCCAGCTCGCAGCCCTGCAGAGCGCGGCGCCTGGGCTAGCGCGGACGCCGGGTCCGGGCTGGACAACCTGAGCCGCGGCTTGGTCATTGGAAACCGGTTTCAGCTTCCAAACTGGCAGCGAATCAAGCCCCCGGGCATGCCGGTGCCCTTGGGGCCCACTGGACGGCGGGTCAGGGTCTGAGTGCTCCTCCCCAGGAAGCAGACAAGGGTCCCGGAAGGCATCCTGGGGCGGTGAGGACAGACGGAGAGATGTGCGGAAACAGAGTTTATGGTTTAAATGGCCTCCGTGTCCTTGGGGTCTGCCTGGCGGCGGTGGCTGACTTTCTTACGGGGCAACCCCGAGGGGCTGGTGGTGAGTCCTCACCTTCAGAAGCAGAGCAAGACCCCGAACCACACACGCAAAAGGGGCTTATTTGCATAGGGGGTGAGGAAGAGAGGGCGAGAGAAAAAAATGTGTTGGCTGGCACGTGGCCTGGTGTGAGCCGCCCGGCCCAGGTGTCTGCTGAGCAGAGCCCGGGCCTTTCGGGGGCGCCTGTGGCACAGGGTGGGGGTGTCGCCTTGCTCCCTGTCTTTCAGGTCCCCTGGCGGCTCCGCTCCGCCCCTGGCTGCCAGCAGCCCCGGCTCAGGAAGGGAGGGGAGTGTCACCTGCCGGCCGAGGGTGGGCCTCTGGAGACCCGGTTGGCGCCCTGTACCCACAGGTTGCGCCCACAGCTGTTACGACACGGTCGGCGCAGCGGAGCTGAGAATTTGTTAGTAGCAAAACCTGTGGGTCTCCCAAGGCGGCCACAGCGAAGGCCCCGCACTGGGGTTTGAGCCGCAGACGTCGGTGGGTCTTGGTTCCGGAAGGTGGAGTCCGGGGAGCAGGGCTGCTTCCTTGTAGGCCGCGGAGGGGTCCCTGTCCCGGCCCCGCTTGCGGCAGGCGGCCCCACGTCCCGATGTTCGGGCTTCAACGGACCTGTGTGGGGACCGCCTTTTTGTAAAGGGCGCCGGCTGCCGGCTTAGCCCCCCCGTGTCTGACTCGTCACCACGTGAGACTGTCAGGTGAGCTCGCGTTCTGACACACGGGGTGAGCGTTTCAACGCAGCGATTTGGGAGGACGAGATTCCGCCCCTAGCCCCGAGGAGACGGCATCTGTGGGGCCCTGTGGGTGGTGTCGGGCAGACTGGAGTCGGAGCAGGAGCACACGCCTTGAGTCGTGTCACCCGAGGCCGGGCAGTCTCTGCTCTTCTCAGCGTGCCTCATAGTTCAACATTAAAAAAGCTTGGAAAGGGGTCCCGGCCCCCACTTTAGTTTGGCAGAGCCCAGAGGTCGGGAGGGCTTGACTTAGGAGACGGGGGTCACAGAGGGACAAGCACCTAATACAGGAGCATCGCCTGAGAAGAGTAAATGTCTTTTACGTTTACCCAGACAAAGCCTCATTGTCATCTGGGAACAACTGTGGGGGGGCAGGTGGAGCCACATGGGACATCCCGCTGGCCAGGGGGTTGGGCTGGGGCTGGAGCCAGAACTCTGCCCGGGGAGCAAAGGTCTCCAGTTCTGGACTTGCTGGGTGGCTGCTCCCTGTGGCTCCTCCCTTGTGGTTCCTCCCCCATGGCTCCTCCCCATGGCTCCTCCCTGTGGCTCCTCCCCCATGGCTCCTCCCTGTGGCTTCTCCACTGTGGCTCCTCCCTGAGGGCTTTGCTGCCCTGGACCTGTTCTGCCCCTGCAAGTTGAGCCTCTGGGTTGCACCCCCCCCCCCCGACCTGGGATGCGAGCTGCAGTTGGACCCCTGCAGTCTCCCAGCCCACTCCCTCGAATGCTCAGCCGGGCCAGCCCTGGGGTGTTTGGAATCCGGGGAGGGGTGATGGCAGGGGGGCCTGGACGGTGGAACTGTGGAAGCGGGGGGCAGGGAGGAGGGCAGCGCCCTCTGGGAGGTGCCTTGGCCCTGGTGCACCCCGGCTTTGGAGCCCTAAGTTTGCCCCCCTGGCTGCAAACGCTGCCCCACGGGGTTCGTGCTGCCGTGGCTCTGGGGGTGCAGGGGCAGGTTGATGTCCCACATGGGGGCGAACCTGCTCCTTCTGAACCTTATAACCGGACTCTGGGAAGCGTGCAGGCGCCGGGCCGGTGTTTCTCCCGGCAGCGCGGGTCCCAGCTCCTCCTCCCGGGGACCAGCAGTGTGGAGTTCTGGACTCCAGGCTCACGGCTGGAAGAACTTCCTAGGTGCGGCCGCAGTGACTGCCGCCTCCTCCATGCAGGTGACAGCGGCCGTGTGTCCAGGGCTCTGGGGGAGTCCCCGTGAGAGTGTCCGGGGCGTGGCGAAGAATCCTGAGAGCGGTCGCAGCCCCCCAGGCATCCCCCATTCTGTAAGCGCGTGAGCCGAGAATGGCTTTTGCGTTTTTGGAAAGCAACTGGAAGGGGGTTTTGGTGACGTGGAAGCCTCGCGCAGGCTGAGTGCCAGGAGCGAAGCCTCTCTGAGCAGGCAGCCCAGTGGAGGTCGAGGGCCCCAGCAGCCTCGGGCGGGCTGGGCTGAGGCGCCCGTGAGGCTGGCTGGGGCCCGGTGGAGGCTTGGAGCCCTGTGGGCAGTGGTGCTGGGTCGCTCTGGGCCTGGGACAAAGCGCGCAGAGGAGCGAACAGCCACGGAGGCAACTGGACATAGGCTGATGGCACGGGTAGGGCACCCCGAGACCGGGTGGGGGTCGCCAGCCCATCTTGGGCCCCCTGGTCTGGGCACAGCAAGGGACACTGAGGTCACCCTCCCTGCCGGGGACCAGGCGGTGCTGCTGAGTCGGCCGAGTCCCCGCCCCAGAGCCTGTCCAGGCGCCTGATTCAGGGAACCTCCCCCGTCAGCTCGGGATTTAGGGGGAAGCATGAGAGGCGCAGAGAGCTCGAGAACATTATGACATGCCCCGAGGCCTTCCGTCAACTGGCGATGGAGGGAATGTGGTGGTGACATGCAGGTGACTCAATTTACCACTTTAAACGCTTGTCTCCGTGGCTCAGTGCGCCCCCGAGGCTGTGCGGGCGCCTCCCCTCCGCCTGCCCCGCGTCTCCCGAGCTCTGCGGCCTCCACAGGAGGCCCTGTCCCCATGGGCCCCCAGGCCCTCTGGGGCCCCCGGCTCTTCTGGGGCTCCCCATGCCCTCCCGGGGCCACCCAGCCCCTCTGGGGCCCTCCCAGGAGTGGGGTCACCGTGCCCCTCCGTGACCGACCCGAGGGCGGCGTCCCCAGCGCCGCGCGTCAGGATCCCGCCCCGTGTCCCGGGCCCGCGTGCTGTCTGGGACGTTCCGGCTGCTGCTCCGTTCTCACGGGGCCACCCGGTACGTTGACTTCAAGTGTTTTTTTCCTTTCAGAGAGATGAGGTTGAAGTTCCTCTGGGGTCACCCAGTACCCCCATCTCCCCATGACCTGGGGGCCCAGCCTGGCCCCAAGCGCCTCCATAGTCTGTGTCTGGGAAATGACCCCACTCCCGTCACCCTCGTCCCATCGCACCCAGGGTCCTTGCTGCTCAGCAGACGGTGGGCCTGCCGCGCCCCAACCAGGTGGTCAGCAGGGATGGACAGCCGGGACGGTCGGCCGGGGTGGTCAGCCGGGATGGCCAGCAGGGCGGTCAGCCGGGATGGCCAGCAGGGCGGTCAGCAGGGCGGTCAGCCGGGATGGTCAGCCAGGATGGTCAGCAGGGTGGTCAGCAGGGCGGTCAGCCGGGATGGTCAGCAGGGTGGTCAGCAGGGCGGTCAGCCAGGATGGTCAGCAGGGTGGTCAGCAGAGCGGTCAGCCGGGATGGTCAGCCGCTGTCCGCTGTCATGTTTTCCAGTTCAGTCCGTGCAGGCGGCTCCTCCCACTGGGCTGTCCGGCTTCCAGGGGCCTCTGCCCGCCCCCCTCCCTGTGCCCTGAGGCACTCCCCGCACCCCAGTTGCAGGGTGTTTGCTGAGCTGGGATCTGGCAGTGGGTGCCGTGGATGGGCACCCTGTCCTGCATGGAGCACCCCGCGAGGGAGCCGGGCGCCCCGAGTGCCCTTTCCCTGCACTGCCCTTCCCCGCCGCTCCCACTAGCGTCCTGGAACCGCGTCGTTAGGCGTTTGCCCCTGAGACCTGGAGCCCCTTTCCATGCTTAGCAGGCCCAGGGCTCCGTTCTCTGGGGCGCTCCTGGGCCACAGCTCCTTTTGGGGTGAGTCTGAAGAAGTGCCGGTATTTTCTGGGGGCCGGCGCTTTTGTCTCTAGTTATTCTGAACGAGTTGTGGGTGACTTCAGGCCCGTCGAGCGTTCCTGGGGACGCCCCTCCCAGCGGAGAGGCCCCGAGAGTGTGGCGACATCGGGGTGGGCATTCGGGTGACAAGGACACTTGGGGGGGCAGGGGACTTGGGAAGCGCAGCAGAGCGGCGGGGAGGGTTGGGAGGGGGCGAGAGCGGGCAGAGCGGCCCCCCATGCCAGGCGCTCCCCGGGGGAGTTGGTGGTATCCAGACACGCGGCGGTGGTGCTGGGAAGGGGGTGCTGTGGCAGCGAGTGGGCGGCGGCCAGGGACATGCAAGCTGGACGCTCCGAGCACAACCTGGGCAGTGCCTGGGCAGGGAGCCTGGCCTGGCCTGGACGTGCCTGGTGCTGGCAGCCCCGCCCAGCGCGGGGGGCCGGTGCGGGGTGCAGGACCCGGCGCGGTGGGGGCAGGACCCGGGCGCAGCCGCATCACGCTTGGGCCCGGGTGCAGCTCCCTCTCTTCCTCCCGGCCAGGTCTGGACGCCCCGCCTGGGCCCTCGCCGCGGAGGATGGAAACACCCTCCTGGAGATGTCTCTGGGCCGCCTCCTCCGCCGGGCCTCCTCCAAAGCCTCGGACCTCCTGACCCTCGCCCCGGGTGGCGGCGGGCCCCCCTCCGTCCTGGACGGGGAGATCATCTACTCCAAGAACAATGTGTGCGTGCACCCGCCGGAGGGGCTGCAGGGGCTGGGGGAGCACCACCCAGGTGAGCCCTCGGAGGCACAAAGGGGGCGGGGGGCCGGGCCCCAGGCCTGGGGGGCAGGGACCCTGGTTGGGGCAGGGTCCCCCAGGTGTGGGAGGGGGAGAGGCAGCTGCCCTGGGCTTGAGCCGCCCGGCTCTAAGTGCAGGAAGAAACTCTCAGCTGCCCTGCAGGGCCGGGGCCAGAGCAGCTTCCTCTTCTGGGGTACCCTGTGTGCTGCGCGCTGAGGGGCCAGGCCCCCAGAATGCCGTGGGCGCCCGCTTCCCCTTCCAGCGCGGGTCGCTGACCGGCTATCCTCGGGCTGGACACAGAGGCCAGCCCCCGGGCCAGCGGGGAGCCCCAGCCCCCGGCAGGAACAGGGACGGTTGTGACACCCCCGGCCAGTGTGTCCTTTGTCACTTGTGTCAGTGACTCGCAGCGGATCCACGTAGTGTTTGATGGGATCTGCACGGTGACCTCACCAGCGTGGCCTGAGCCCCGGCAGCAGGAGGCAGCGCCTGGGGGCGGCTCCCCACAAGGCCAGCAGGGGAAGGGGGTGGCCCTGCTTTCCCATCTTCGCGTAGCCCCCGGTGCCCCAGCGTGGCGGCTGCCGGGACATGCTAAGTCGGGAATCAGCACCCGCCTGGGCCACTCGCTGTGCGTGGACGCCGTGTCAGGCCGAGCCGGGGCCGTGGCCAGGGGAGCACAGCTCACCTCCAGCCCTGCCTCCCGCCTCCCAGCTGTGCCCCACGGCCGCCCCTGCAGGCCCCGCAGCCGCAGAACCCCGGCCCTGGCTCCTGCCTGGGCCTTCCAGAGCAAAGACAGGCACCCCGGGCATCGGGACCCCAAATAGTCAGGCCCTGCGGTAGGAGAGGCCCGGAGAGGCCGGCACAAAGGGGGCCCTGTCCTCAGGAGGGGCCGTGCTGCCCTGGAGGCCAGTCCCTCGCCCTTCGGGGAGGTGGAAGCCTGGCGCCAGCCTTTGTCCCTCCTGACAGCTCAGCAGGGCTGCCACGTCCCACTGCCCCCGGCCTGGGCTCCCCAGACGAGGAGGGAAAACTCTGAGGCCCCCACATAGTGCGGCAACAGGGTGAGGCTCTAAACTTGGGGAGCTCCTGTACTTGGAGAAGTGCCGAGGGCCCCTGCCCTGACCTGCTAGGCCTGTGGGCACAGGACACGCCCACCTCCCCTCGCCCCGGCCCAGCTGTGCCCGCGGTGTGTCCACTGGAGGGCGGCTGTGTCTGTAGCCACGGCCAGCCCGGCCACATGGGCGGCCCCACGTCCCTCTGCACGGGTCGGGCCCTCACCCCCCGCCTTCCATCCCCCCAGGCTACCTGTGCGTGTACATGGAGAAGGATGAGCTGCTGGGGGCCACCCTCATCCTCGCCTGGGTCCCCAACTCACGCATCCAGAGGCAGGACGAGGAGGCGCTGCGGTACATCACCCCCGAGAGCTCCCCGGTGCGCAAGGTGCCCCGACCGCGGGGCCGGCGTGCGCAGAGCTCGGGGGACCCACGCCAGCCCTCCCCCACGGAGCTGAGGCCCGCCCCGGGCCCCGGGGACGAGGACATCCTGGCGGTGGCCCAGAGCGCTGGGGACGCCGGGCGCGCGAGCCCCTCCCTGCACGCCGGGGAGAAGCCGGCCCAGGGCCTGGGTGCGGACGGCGGCCTCCCGGCCTCTCAGCCGGCACACGGCGACCCGGGCGTCCCGTCCGCGGTCAGCCCCCAGGACGGGCCGGAGGAGGGGCGGGAGCCGCGGCCCGAGGCGGGCGAGGAGCACGGCTCCCTGGGGCTGTCGGCCGAGGGCGCCAGCAGGGACAGCTCCTTCGACTCGGACTCGGACGCCTTCTCGTCGCCCCTGTGCCTCTCGCCCATCAGCGCGGCGCTGGCGGAGAGCAGCGGCTCCGTGTTCCTGGAGGGCGAGAGCGGGTGAGTCCGGCCCCATCCCAGCGCCGCGGCGGGGTCCCCAAGCCTGAGCCGGCCGAGTGGGCAGTGGAGGAGACGCAGCGGGCCCTGCCCCTCCTTCCTCTCCCCTGTGGGAGGCGCCCAGACCGAACCCCGCGAGCCACATCCCCAGTGGGCCCGGGACTGCCCCTGTCCCACGGCCCCAGCACCCTCAAGGGGCCCCAGGGGGCCTGTGGCCCAAGGGGCAGGCCTGGTCCCCCGAGCCTCTGAGGCGGGCCCTGCTCCCAAGCCCGCAGGCCACCCAACCTCATCACCTTGCACCCTTAGCTGCAGGGCTGGGGCATAGCCCAGGGGCTTGCACCCCGCGTTCTGGGGGCCCCAGGGAGCCCCCGCAGCAGAGGCCGGAGGCGGGAACTGCAGGGGAGGTGGCGGCAGCTTCCGTGGGGCCGTGAGGCCTCGCAGAGATGGGCGTGCTCGGGCCAGGCCGCAGGGGCCCCTCGGAGCCCTGGTCCTCGCTCCCTGTGGAGTCCGGGGGACAGCAGGGCTGGGAGTAAGCGCCGTCGGGGCCAGGCACGGCATGGAGCTGCTGAGCCCGGCGAGCGCCGTGGGGGCAGCTGAGGTTGGCCGGGCGCCACGGGCCACCTGTTCTCGTGCTGCGGCCTCCGGTCAGCCCGCCCGGCGGCTCTGGTCCCTGCGTGCGGAGGGGACACAAGGTTCGGGGAGGGTCAGGAGCTTGCCCGCGACACTCGGCCAGTGTGCCAGCTGAGCCGATCACCCCATCTGGGTCTGCACCAGGCCTCGGGCAGGGGAGGCCACATGGGCTGACCGAGGCCAGGGCCAGCGGGCAGCTGTGTCCATGAGCTGGCCTCAGCGGGAAGGAATTGGAGATGAACTCTCCCCGGGGTGTCCTGCGACTCAGGGGTGGCCCTTAAGCCCGGGCTGAACTGACAACACTTGTCTCAAGGCGGCTGTGGCTGGTGGCGCCAGGGACCACCGGGCTCCTGGGCTGAGTGACCTCCAGTGCCGGCACGGGCTTGTCAGAGCTCCCCCTGCTGGTGCCACCCGCCAGCGCAGCCAGATCCGGGCTAGCACCCGGTCAGGCGGGAGGGCAGGTGCCCGGCACCCCAGGCAGGCAGAGGGCGTCCGTGGACAGGCGTCAGCACCCCGTCTTCACTCTGCCCTCCCCTGGCCAGGGCTGTGGCAGAAGCAGGGCCAGCACCTGCTCCCCCTGTCCAGCCGCCCTCTGGTGAAGGCGCCTGGTGTTCAGGACTTAGGAGACCTGGTTGGCGTGAGCCTGGGGGCGCCTCCGTTTCCTCGTTTGTAAGTTGGGAACGGCAATGTCCCCTTTGTGGGGTCCCCCTGAGAACCCCCTGGTGGCCCCTCTTCCCCTCCTCGGTTGGCTGCCCTCCAACCTGGGCCCGAGACCTCAGGGGACGGTTGATGAAGCCCAGCGCCCAGGCAGCTCCAGGCCTTCTTGCCCCAGGGGGTTCCGGCCCGGGGACGCTCAGCAAGGTCGGGGGCGTTTCTGTCACCGCTGAGGGTGGGTGTGAGTGGCGTCTGGTGGGTGGAGACTGAGAACCCTTCTAGAGGCCCCGATGGCCTTGGCCAGGCGCCGGCCTAAGCAGCGGAGCCGTTGAAATGCTCCTGACGCCCACACACTGTCCCCGCCGCCCCGTGCCCGGCTCGGGGGGTCCCCGCCACCGCCGCCCGGCTCACAGCTCAGGCCTCTGCGCGTTCACGTCATGCTCCCACCACCGCCACCATCTGTGCCGAGACTTTTCCATCGCCCCAAGACACCTGTCCCGTGAGCAGTGGCCCCCGCCGGCCCCGCCCCGCCGACCCGCTCCCTGTCCAAGGACGTCAACTGTGGGCGCCCGGTGTGTGGGCCCGGGGACCCCCTGGCGTCGCCTCCCAAGGCCCAGCTGCCCTCGGGGCTCAGCTCCTGCACGAGTGACTAGACCCCCTCACACACCCTGCCGGGACGTGGACTGGGTGCGCGTTTGCATCCACGTGGGCCTTCCCACCTCCCGAGTGCGCGCCCCACCTGCCGCTAGTTCGGGGTCACCCAAGGGCCTGGTGGCTGAGGATCCTGGTCTGTGGTCTCCCCAACGCGTGCGCCCCACACCGTGCAGCTCTAGTTCTCCCCCATGAGCCCTGCACCCCGCAGCTCCAGGTCCCCCCCAGCCCCGCACCCCGCAGCTCCGGTGCTTCCGGGCCCCCTGGGAGCGAGGCAGGGCGGGCGTGGGCTTGGCAGGCGGCTGGTCCCCGCGTTGTTTGCTGGCGGCTTTGCTGCCAGGGCTCCGCGGTCCCTGCCTCTCCCAGCCCCGGTCCCGGCACAGGCAGGGCCGCTCCTCGCCTCCCGCCCCAGCGCAGGAGAGGCCAGAAGTCCTGCGTGCAGTTCTGGACGCCGCAGAACAGTTGTTCCCCGTCCAGCGGCCCAGGAGGGCATCCCGGGCAGCTTTGACAAGTCCAGCGGCCCAGCGCCCCGAGACACATTACCCCGGGTCACTGTAGGGGCTGGGCCTGGCCAGGGTGACCCTCTGGAGCTGAGACCGCTGCGTGGGCCTCATGCCTCGGGCCCTCTGTGCCCAGGCGCCCCGGGCACCCTGGCTGGACCAGGAGCCTCGCAGGGTGGCCTGGCTCTGAGGTCCTGCGCGCCCTGCAGCTGCCTGGGGGCCCCGGTTCTGAAGGTGCCCGGGAGCGGCCCCCCGGGGCGGAGGCAGGCTGGCTCACGGGGCCCCTCTAGCGGCAGACTCGGGGAACTGCACACGGAGGCTGCGCACCGGGCCTGGGAGGGGCCCGCCCCAGCCCCCAGCACCTGCGGCCCGGTGGTTCCCAGGGCTGGCTGGTCAGAACCTGACCGTGTCCATGTGCGCGCTGCCCTGGGGTCTGGCTAGGCCAGTTGCCATCTCAGCGCCCAGCCCTTGCCCCGGCACAGCCGCGGCCAGCAAGCCTTGACCGCGGGAGCCTTTAACGACCGCTGGGGAAGGTGGGCAGAGGCCCGCTGCTGACTGGCCGCCGCTGACTGGCCGCCGCTGACTGGCCGCCGCTGACTGGCCGCCGCTGACGGGCCGCCGTGGACCCGCTTCCGCCCCAAGAGTCTGAGTTCACGTGCAGGGCTGGGGGCTGTGGCTCTTCATCCTGAGCCTTCCACAGTGCCAGGAATCGAGGCTGTGTTTGGGGTGGAGATGAGGGATGGCCAGGCCCGGCCCTGGGGATCCCGTCCCTGGTTTCTGTCCCAAAGGTACGGCCAGTGTGAAGGGCGAGCAGGCGAGGGGTCACATGACAGGCCCCGCAGCAGGCCACCCTCGGGCCGAGCGCCGGCCACATGAGGGAAGAGCTGCCCCCACCCCGAACATCCCCTCGGAACGAGTCCTGAGGAATCATCTGAATCACCTGGGAAAGCCATGCGCAGAGGCGTCCGCCAAGGGGGCCTTTTTGGCAGGGGGTGGGGCGGCAGAGAGCCCCCCGGAAGCAGGAGGAGATGGAGTCTGTGGCGGGGTCGTATAGACGAGGGTGCACTCGGCTCTTCCCTGGTTTCCTGCTCCCTGGTGGGGAGGGCTGGGGTGGGCACTGGGGGGCTGGCAGGTAGGGGCAGCCCCCGGAAACGCCCTAGCAGTCGGGAGGGGGCGCAGGGAGGGAGGGGTCCCAGCTGGGAGCAGCCAGGTGAGGGCCCAGGGCCTGGGGTCTTGCCGGGGCCATCCCAGTGCAGCTCCAGTGGTGGCGGTGGGGGTGGAGTGGGGGTGCTGGGGCTGGCGCCACCCAGGAGAGTAGGGGCTGGGGGCCGTGAGCGGAGCTGCTGAGACCCGAGTGGCCTGGTGGGACCGGGGTGGCCGGAAATTGTCGGAGGGGGTGGAGGGAGCTAGGTGGGGGCCTCGGCGCCCCTCCGTACTTCAGGAAGATCCCCAAGCCGGGTCCTGGGCCAGCGGGTGCCCAGACACCCCGGATGCCCCGGGAGCCCCCGCCTCGCCCTGCCTGGGCCCCCAGCGGAGCCTGGCAGTCGGGAAGCTGGCAGCTTCCAAAGATCTGTTGTTTGGGTTTGTTTGTGCTTCTGTAACCGGGAGCCGAGATTTATTTCTTTAAAACACCCCGTCTCCCGACGCCCTGCAATCTGTTCCTGTCCGCCAAGGCTTGTCTGGTCTCCTTGCAGCACCCGGCGGGCTCTGCAGAGGCTTCTCCCCCGTGGCCCCACCTGCGTCAGGGTGATGGGCACCAGCTGCTCCCTGCGCCTGGTGCCTGAGACCCAGGGTCAGTGGGAAGCTCCGGGGATGGGCAGCCGGCAGACCTGAGCCCCGTGGGCTGGTCTCAGCCTCAGGGCGACTGGATATGGCAGGACACTGCTCTGCCCGGGCCTCGGTGCCAGGCGGTGCCCGGGAGGCAGCCCCCTGCCTGCCCCAGCTCCGGGGTCCACCAGCAGGCTGCCGGCTCCAGGAGCTCAGAGGGGCTGCCGGGGAAGGCAGGCCTGGTCCCCACAGGCCCGGCCCTCGGCAGGGGCGCCTGTTTAGTGTTCTCTGGCCAGCCCTTTCCTTTGTCCTGATAGTTGGGGGCTTCTCGGAGGAGATCCGGAGAGCTCCTGATGTAGGGGTCCGGCAGCCAGGACCCCTCGCTGGCCGGAGCAGGGGTTCTGAAAGTCACCTGCCAGGTGTCCCCCACGGAGGCCAGATTGCCCCCACAGGCCTGGCCGGGCGGGTGGCCCTGAACTAATGCTGCTATTGCTGACCCAAAGGGCTGGCCTCGGCCTGTGAAAGCGGCCAAGGTGGGGAGGACAACATGCCCCGACCTCCTAGAAAGCGAAGAGAGGCGGCTGGGGCCAGGGAGAGGCAGGGCGCCCGCTGCAGGAGGGCCCTGGCCTCTCCGCTTGCCAGGCTCCGCAGCCCCCCGGGGCCGTGATGCAACCCGAGCTGCGGTTGCAGGGTGTCTAGGGAGGCCCTGGGGGCGTGTGGCACCAGCAACCCGGGGCTGCCCTGGGGAGCAGGCGCTTGAGGCCGCCCGCTCTTGCATCAGCAGCCCTGGCGGGCCCTGCAGACCCAGGCCCACGCAGCTGCAGAAGCCGTGCCGAGGTCGGCAGGGGTGGCGCCTCCCACACGGGGTACGCCCAGCGGACACCTGGCTGCCGCAATGTCACCCAGCACCTGATGAAATCCCCCAGGCGGGGCAGGGACTGTCCGTCGGGGCAGCGTCCCTGTCCTCTGCCTGCTCTGTCTCCCAACCGTTCTTCCCAGAGTCAGCAGAAAAGGCGTTTCACCAAAGGCCGCCTGACACCTGTGGAGGGCGCGGTCAGAGGCTCCGGGCGGCCCCACCTGCACGCAGGAGGCGGCTTCCCAGCGTCAAGGGCAGCGTGGGCCCCCAGCCCTGGGCCAGGCCACCTGTGAGCTCTGGTGGGCGTGGCCTGGCCTGGGGTCAGCTGGCCGCGTAGCAGGCCTGGCCTCCCCGGCAGCAGGCATGGCAGACGGCTCTGGGTCCCGAGCCCTGGGTCACAGCCCAGCTCGGACGGCCTCGTGCCCCCAAAGGCTCTCCCTGGTTGTCCTGCCCCTTCGGGTGGTGGGGAAGTGACCGCAGGGGCCCAGGGATTGTCTTGGTTGGCCTGGCATCGCTGGGTCCCCAGAAGAGGAGGGACTGGCTCCCCATGGGGCGGCACACCCACCTCTGTCACATGGTGTTGGGTGGCTCTCCCATGGGTGTGGCCCCTCTGGAGAGGATGGACCGTTCCTGGGGGCTTCGGAGCCAGAAAGGGGTGCTGGGGGGTACCTGCCCCTGTCGGGGTGCCCTGGGCGCTGCCTGGGGGGTCACTGGAGGGGTAGGGGCCAAGAGACCCGGTGCCCAGCAAGGGGGTGTCTGGACCCCGCTCTCCGGGCCCCGGCGGCGGGCAGAGCCGGGATGGCAGAGGCGTGGGGGAGCCGTCTCGCCTCTGTAAATATTTAAACGCCGGGAGGATTATTTTTGGAGCCGCGCTCTCCCCGAGCCTGGCCGGCTGCCGCGGAGAGTGTCGAGTGACCGCAGGCCCCGGGCCCCCCGTGCTGCTCGACGGCTCTGCTTCATTGGGGTCGCGGCCCCCCTGTGAGCACTTGGACAGCCGGCTCCTGACTTTCACTTTTGGGGTCGGCCGTGTGGCCCTTGTGTCTGGGAAGCTTTCCTCAAGGTCGTTAAAGTGACGGTTTCGAGCTCGCAAACCGCAAGCCATGAAGTGAGGGGCCAGAGCTCGGCCAGGTCCCGGGGCCGCCCCGCCCGGCCCGCCTGGGGTGAAAGGCGCATTGTGCGCCCGAGCCCGGGGGCCCCCAGAGAGGCGTCTGTGTGGGCCACTGGCGGACTGCGGCCGAGCGGGCTTCCCGGCCAGTGGCAGCAAGGGGCACCAAGTCCATTCGAGCCAGCCCCGAGAGCAGGCCCAGCGGGGGCCTGGTGTCCTGGCCCCCCAGGCGGAGGGGGACACAGACCTGCCCTTTGGAGCTCGGCGTCCCAAGAAGTGGCCCTGGGCTGGGGCGCCGCGTGCCCCACAGACAGCAGGCTTCCCCCGGGTCAGCTTCCCCTGCAGCAGCCTGCCCCACGGGGCGCTCCTCCGCGTCCACAAAGGGCAGAAGACCCCGCGGTCCTGGCCCGACTGCCCCACTCCCACACCCCCAGCTGATGGGCGCACCCTCCCTGGCCCGGGCGTGGCTGGCCGCCCTCACTGGCCACCGAGTCCCGGGGCTGGCCTGTGCTGGGTGCTGAGTCAGCCCCAGCAGGCCCTCGGCACTGGGCCCCCCACCGGGTGTCCTGCCTCCCTTCTCAGCTGGCCTCCACTCCCACTGACCTCGTCTCCTTTCTGGGTGTCCGGAGGGTGGAGATGGTTGTCAGGAGATCCCCCTCCCGCCTGGGGCCCAGCAGGCCTCCCCAAAACCAGACAGCCCCTAAGCCGGCCTGGCTTCTGGGCCCGGTGCAGGGACTTACTGAGGTCACCCCCGGGGGTGGGCTGGGCCAGCGGACACGGCCTGCCCCCCTGTCCTCGCGCCCGGGCTGACACGCTCGCCTCCAGCACAGCCCAAGGCGCCAAGGGTAGCTTTGTCTGGAATCCACTTCGCTGGGCCCTGCTTTAAAATCGTACGTGATTGTCACACAGACAACGCGTGGTCAGTGCAGGAGGCCAGAAATAACCCCCCCCAGGGGCTGGCCAGGGACTGAGACCAGGCAGACAGTCACCCGTCCACAGTGACCCCAAAGCAGGGCGCCCCCTGCGTCCGTGGGCAGGTGGAGAAACAGAATGTGGAAGAGATTTCGGCCTCAGCAAGGGGAGCCCCCGGAGGCTGCAGTGTGACGGCGCCGAGGCCCTTATCCTGGGTCAACCGCCGGTCCAGACACGCAGTCCCCGGCCCTGCTCCACAGGGACCCAGAGGGACGGCCCGTGGCGGGGCCGGAGTGGGGCTCCGTGGACAGGGTCCTGGGGGTGGGGGCATGGGAGCACCGCAGGCGGGGCAGGCGGGACACGGCACCACGCAGCGCGCCCCGAAGCTGGCAAAAGTGGCCAGTTCCGCGTGGATGTGTTCTACCAGAGCAGAGACGGGGAAGGGGGGAGCGGCTGGGGGTGCCGTCGGGGCCTTTGAGGACCAGCTCTTTGGGTCTAGTCCAGTAGCCTGTGTAGCCCGTCTCCCCAGCTAGGGTCCGAGCTTCAAGGGTCCCCGCCCACAGGCCCGCTGGTGCCACCTACGCCACACCAGGGCTGGTGCCGCCCGCCCTGCAATCCCCAGGCAGCCGAGCCCAGAGGCCCCGGGCTGAGAGGGGCCTCCGTGGCTATTTCACGGGCTTTGCGCTGATTACCAATGAAAGGACCAACCTCCATGCACAGAACTTTCCGGAAAACCTCTGTTCACCCCAAGGTTGAGGAGCTGGGACTGGTTTGCTATCTTGCTGGTGTTGCTGACGGCGTTCTTGGGGTCTGCCAGGAGCCCCCAGCCCAGCAGGAGGGTGGCCAGTCTGGCCTCCAGCTGCTGCCCGCTGGCCTGCCCTTGGGGACACGCGTGTTCCCGCGCCCTGCAGGCGTCTCTCAGCAGTCGGCAAGGGGAAGCGATGGCTGCATGCAGGTGGCCCCAGCGGGAGCACAGCCCAGGCGGCCGCTCTGTGGCTTTGGGAGAATGTCAGAGCCTGGCAGTGTCCACGTGCCGAGGAGCCCAGGGCTGGTGGCCTGACTGACTCCGCCCTGGGGACTGAGGGGAACAGCCCTTCCCCTGGTGCGCGACACCTTCCCGTTTCCTAACCCCGGCCCGGCGGGACCCCAGGGGTATGTCCTCTCTGACCCAGGGTTCAAAGTGCAGCTCGGCCTGAGAGGGAGCTGGGTCCTGGCTGCAGGCACGCACACATGTGCACATACAATACACAGGGCCCATGTGGCAGTGCACATGTGTCCTCACGCACACACGGAACCCTGTGGCACATGGAACACACGTACATGAAGCGCACGTGTGTACCACAGAGCACACGTCCTCACACATACATGGAACACATGTGGCACATGCCTACATGGAGCACACACGTATGGAGCACATGTGCGCACACTTGTATGTTTGCGCTCACACACGTACCTGCAAAGCACATGCATTCTCAAGGTGTGCAGAGCACACACATGCGTACACAGAATACACATGCAAGGCACTTTGCACACCTGCACCCGCCTTCACAACATGCATGACCGTGCACAGACACCGTGCGGGGGAGCGGAAGGCGATCGGACTGGGGTACTCGGCGTCCTCTCGCCCCTCCTGTCTTGTTCTTCCTTCTCTGCGTGTTTTTTTAAGCCGCGTTCAGAATTACCGGGTGGCCTGGCTTCCTGCGCCCTCCTCCTGGCCCCGGCCTGGACCACTCGCGTCTGCCCTGCAGCCAGCTCCGGGAGGGACTGTGCCTCTCCCCCCTGGGAGCCCGCCGCCGTGGGGGGTGCCCCAGCGGCTCAGAAGCCCCCCTCTCAGAGAACTGCCAGTGGCTGTGCCCGGGGTTCCACGGGAGGGAGGACACTCTGGAGTGGGGGCCACCCTGCCCTGCCCCAGTCTCCCACCCCCCAAACATTGGGCCCTGTTCCCTGGGCACCACCCACCGTTCACCCCGTTCCATGATCACCACTCTTGCCCCCCCACCCCCCGACAGGCTCTGCAATTCCTCTGTGGGTTGGGGCAGGGACCGTGGCCCAGAGAGTTGCTCCGGGCGCTTGCCTGGCTGGCCAGCCTTGCCTTGAGCAGTGATGCTGGCCGCGACCGTATCCACCCAGCCCTGGCCCTCCCCAGAGGTGCCGGGGCCCCTCCGTGCCAACAACATAGGTACCAGATGGCCTTGCTGCTGCTGGGCACGCAGGAGGCCACAGGACGGAGCGTCCCATGGGCCTTGAGTCCAGTGCCCCTGCCAGATGCCCCCCTCCCTCTGCCCGCCTTCCACCTACCTAGTGGCCGCCTCTCCTGGTGGGCGCAGGATGCAGCCTGCACCCTGGGGTCAGAGCAGACTTCTCATGCCCGAGGGGCTCACCCTTTCATGAGAGGCCCGAAATCGGGCATCGTGGGCGCCCGGCCACCCACCCGAGCGGGGAGTCTGGCCTCAGCAGGAGGCGGCCAAGCCCACACAGGCTCCCCTGCGGGTGCCCCTCTGGGGCCACACCGTGGGCGCTCTGCAGGCGGGCCCAGACCCGGCGGGTGGGGTGACCGCCCGGTGACCTGAGCCGGCAGGGCTGAGGGCTGAGCTCCAGCCCGGCCTCAAGTCCTGCCTTTGTGTCCGCCAGGCAGCAGTGCGCGCGGCTCCGCTCCGCGACCGGCGGCCGCCGTGGGGCCTGCAAGGCGCCTGGGGTCCGGCCGCAGCCTGAGCCGCTGCTGAGTCGCTGCGGCCGCCCAGGGCCGAGACCTGCCCCGGCCCCAGCAGTGATTTATGCAAACCTCACGCGGAGCTTTTATTTTCTGATTATCTCCGCGTCTGATGGATGGCGGATGCCGGCGCAGTCAACGTGTAAACAGACCCGCGAGGATGTCTCGGCCGAGTCAGCTGCTGGGAGAGCAGGGGCCGCGCCCGCCGCCGGGGAGGTGCGGCTCGGGGAGGGGTCTCCGCGACCCTCCTGCTTTCGGTTTAAATCAAGTGTCGCCGGCCGGGTTGGCAGCCGCGCGGGGCTCCTAATCTGGTCCCCCTTGACCTCTGCAGCTTGATTGGCAGGTTTCTGGGGGGGCAGCCTGGCTGGAGGAGCCGCCCTGGGACAGCTCTGCGTCCCCAGAGCCCCCTGGGGCGCGTGCAATTAGAGAGGCCTTCCTGCGGAAAGTTAATTAGCTACTAAATAGCATTTAGCACCATTTACGAGGGGACCAGTGGCCCTGGAAAGCGAAGGGAGATCAATGAAAAATGGCTGTCACGGGCGGGCGGCTGCGTCCCCCGCATCCCCCCACTCAGCGCTGGCCGCGGGCCGTGTCCCGTGTCCCGAGCTGGGGTGACATGGCCCACGAGACGGCCACCCCACGCCCCCAGAGGCTGTCCCTGCAGGGTGCCGGGAGCGGGTGGGCGGGAGGCCAGGCCTGAGCACCTGCCGGCCCCGACCGCGCCGCCTCCCGACATAAACACGCCCGCTCAGGTGCCGGGACCCGTGTCTGCAGGGACCGCGTGAGCCCCCGACTGTGTCCACCCAGGCTCTGCAGGTAGAACAGAGGCTGAGGCTCAGGTGAGATGAAGCCACATGAGGGCGGACCCCGGGCCCTCCTAAGAGACAGGAGACCCCGGAAGATGGTGGCAGAGACAGGGGGATGTGGCCACGAGCCCGGGGACCCCAAGGAAGTCCGGGGACTCCATGAGCTGGAAGAGAAGGGAGGACCCTCCCCAGGAGCCCTTGGAGGGGGCACACCTCACGGGCACCCGGATCCAGGACTCCAGGCTCCAGAACCGGGAGAGCCCGTGCCCGTGGTTGGAGGCACCGGTGTGTGCGCAGCGGCCCCGGGAGCTCCTGGAGATGCGGCTGGGGGCGGGAGGCCCTGCCTGGGCACTCTTGTCTGAACCCCAGAGTGGGGTGTGGTCAGGGCCAGAGCCAGAAGGGCCCAGGGGTGGGGACCCGTCCCAGGCGGTCACCTGACCCACTCGCCTGCAGCCTCCGGGCGGGGCCCCTGCGCTGGCGGCAGGCGGCTCTTGTCCTGTGGACGCGGGTTCCTGCTCTGCCCGGGCTTGGCCTCGGGTGTTTGTCAGGACCCGGAGCTTCTGGTTTCCCACTTGAAAGTCTCGGCCACGGCCGGACGCTCCAGGACGCGTGACGCTGGGACGCGGGGGCCCTAACACACGCGTGCTGACCGTGCACGCTGGTCTGTGCGTGGACAGGCATGCATGCCGACGCCCACGCCCTGCGCGCTCACGCGCTGGAGCTCAGCCTGATGCTTGTTTGGCAAAAAAAAAAAAAAAAAAAGAAAGAAAAACATTTGTTTCAGCGAATGCCGGAGCGGAGCCTGCAGCAGCCTGGGGGGAGCCCGGCGCAGGGGCGGCCGGAGGGGGGTGGGTGGCTCCGCAGCGCGACCTTCCAGGCTGGCGCCTGCGTGTGCAATGAGGTGGACCCCCCTCTCCCCCGAGGGTCCTGCGGCCACCGCGGCAGCTTCCAGCCTGGGCTGGGGCCGGGAGGGAACGGGGAGCTCGCAGCTTTGCTGTGCAGGCGCCGGCCCGGTCTGTGCCTGCCCGTCCTGGCTACGGGAGCGCTGACGAGAGTGGAGCTGCAGCTGGGCCTTGCTGGGGCCAGAGCAGCCGCTGCCCGGGTAGCCCCCAGTGGTTCCCCCAGCTAGGAGACACTTCTTGCTGATAGGAGGGGGTGGAAAATAGATGCTCCTTTGCAATCTGCACAACTGACGCTTTGATGACGCTTTGTGTATCTCCTCACTTTGCTCCTGCTCGCGTGAAGTGTGGGTCATGGGCCCACACCCCCGGGTGTCTGTGATTTTCACGGGAGAGTGCATCAAAGGGGGGTGCCCAGGGTGGCTTCTGACCCAAGCGGTGCTTTGGGGCTCTGGATCAGGCTGCCGGGGTGGGGGTGCCCCCCACCACCACTCAGCCTGCCTAGCCCACCCTCGCTGGGCTGGTGAAGCGCCAATGGCCGCGGCCTGAGCCAAGCCGGCTGGACTCCAGCCAGAAGCTGCCCTTGGTCAGCCTGGCGCCGGCTGGTACAGGACAAGCAAAGTGGCACGGGACACACTGCAGCACCCCCGTTCCGAGCTCACTGCGGATGGGCCGATGTGGGGCTCGGGGTGATGCCGGGTTGGGAGGAGACGGGCGGCCTGCCAGCCCGCGGTCAGGTGTCACCACCGTCGCCTGCCTCTGGGGTGGGCGGTGCTGGGCGGCAGCAGCCAGGGCCGGCTTTGGGCACCCGTGGGCACTGCAGTCCCAGGCAGAGCACAAACTGGGGGTGTGGGCCCCACACTGAGCCTCCTGGGGGGCAGGTGGGGAAGAATCCCGGGGCGTCTGCCCCGGCGCTCCGGCTTGGCTCGCGGGAGCCAGGCTGGCACAGGTGGGCAGATCACGTGGGGCGGCCCCAAGACCTGGACTGTTCTGGCCTCTGCCCAGTCCTTCCTCCCTTCGGCCTTTCTCAGCTGCCGGGAGGCTCCCTGCAACCTGCATCCTCGTCAGGACACCAGCGACGGCCTGCCGGTCCCCGCTTCTTCCCTGGAGGAGCCCTTCCCCGTTCAGGCAGCGCCCACAGCCCCCGCCCGTCCCTGCGAGGCCCTCCTCGGGGAAGCCCCAGCCTGACGGCGCGCCCCGCCCACGGGATGGTCAAGAAGCCCTTGCGGTGGAGCTGGGAGAGGAGCGGATTTGGGCCGAAAGCCTGAAAAAGAGCTCATGAAATTTAATCAGATGCCTGAGGGGGCACCTAAATTTAGTTGAATTATTATTAGTATTCGTGCCAATCTTAAACCGCCTAGAGCAACGTTGCTGAGAAACTGGGGACCCACTGGCCGGGTGGGGGTGCTTCTGTGGAGCAGGGGCCGCAGGCTGCAGGTGCCCTGGTGCCCCCACACCGCTGGGCCCCTCAGCGGGAGCCGTGAGCCTCTGTGTGTGGCCAGGCCCGTAAGGGACGCACCGAGGCCGCACAGGCCCTGCCAGCGGGGCCGCCACCCACAAGAGGCGCCTCCTCGGGCACCACTGCCCGAACTGGGGGGTTCCAGGGCCCTTCTGGCCACAAATGGGGCTTAGAGAGCAGCAGAGCCGCCGCCACAGGCAGGACGGGCCCACGCTGCGCCCCTCCCCTGCCCCGCCTCCCCCCATCTTCTCGTGCCTCCTGCTGGGCTGGGGGTCCAGCTGCATTTCCACAGGGGCTGGCGGGCATGGGCCGATGATGGCCTGGATCCGGGCGCCCCGGCTGGGTGCTGGGGGTGGGGGGTGCGCACAGGGGCGGCTCCCGTGGGCACTGGGTGGGAGGAGCGCGCCTCAACACCATGGGTGCCCCCAGTCTGGGAGCTGAGCTTGGCTCTCGTTCTTCCTGAGCCGGAAGGAGGGGTCGCTGGCTGCTGTCAGCCGGGGGGCTGGTGGGGAGGAAGTCACCGGGGCCAGGCAGAGCAGCTGGCTCTCAAAAGCCTAGTTGGGGAGCCACCAGGAGCGCCTCCAGGCTGCTCGGCTATTAATTATTTTGCGTTATTTATTAGCTGTATACCCCGGTCCCTCAGCCTCCGCGCATCTGCGAATGCCTTAAGGGAACAAGAAAAACAGATGATTCCGGCCTCCGGCCTCCGGCCCTAATGGATAATCGTAGATGTTAAGCGGAGGAGCCTGCCGCCCTTCCGGCCGGGTGGCGGGTGAGGACCCTGGTGAGGACGGAGCCGGCCCCGCAGCCCTGGCGGCTCAGCGGCATTTTTCTTCATTTTACGTAGATGTCAGGTGACGTCATCCTGCTTGACGAGGGAAAATGAAGAGGGACATTCTTGGCCAGTGTGCTCTCCCTGGCGGGCACGCACCGGCAGCGCCCGGTCACCGTCCCCTAAGCTGCTGTGGTGAGCCCGGGCGAGGGCGCGCTGGCCGCCCGTGACTGACGCCCTCCGTCATCAGCCGGCTCTGGGCCCGGCCCGGCCCTGCTGTCTCCGTCCCAGGTGCTCCCGTCCCTCCGGCCGGGAGAGCTGGGTCTGTCCCCGCTGGCCACCCGGGCTCAGGGGCTGGAGCCGCAGAACCAGGCCTGGCTCCACCCCTGAAGGCAGAGAGGGTGCAACCCCCAAGGACGTGTCCCAGGGGGCGCTGCCCCCCCAGGCTTCTAAAATTCCAACAGCCCCTCTGTGGCCGCCCCAAGGCGATACCATTGCCCGCACGGCAGCCCCCGCGGTCAGCGCCAGGCAGTGTCCCGCCCGGGGGAACCGCTCCCGCGCTGTGGGGGTGGCGGCCGCTGTGCCCTGCCCGGAGCCTCCGCTTAGTGGACGCATCCCAGCCTGCCGGGCCCGGTGGGCCTCGGAGATCAGTCCCTGTGTCCCCGGTGCGCGCCGGGCCCTGCGGGGTGACGCCCGCCCTGCTAGGGGTGCCGCCCCAGGGACAGGGCTGGAGGGCGGGGAGCAGGGGGACCGCAGCAGAGTCAGACGGGCCGACCCCTCCCCGTCTTGCATCCCGCAGCCTGGACGGGGACCCAGGATGGACGGTTCCCCCCTGAAGTCCCCTCTCGGAGGCCTGGCGGGAGCCGGGAGGAAGCGAGGACGGAGGAGGGCGGGGACATGTCTTTCCCCCGCGTGTAAAATGTCGAGTTCGTTTGCTCACCGTGGCCTGAGGGTCCGTCACGGCCTGGACACGGTCCTCGTGCCTCTCCCGCTCCGGCTCGTGCTTGTCGTTCCCGGCGGCGGAGCCTTTTCATTTTGAGGACGTCGCTTGGGTGCTTGGGAGGGGTACGGGGGGGGGGTGCCTGGCGGGGCCCCAGGGCTGCGTGTTCTGGGCGCCGCCTCTGCTGGCGTGGGTGGTGACGGGAGTGTTTTCTCAGGCGCTGACTTGGTTTACGACTTCTTGAAGGTCCACTTCGAAGAAGGGCGTTTTTAATTTTCCCATTTGTTTATTGCAGTTTGTGTTTTAAGAAACCTCGGTCTATCCCAAGGCAGCAAGGCTTTCTCTACGATGCTTCTGGGAGCTTCCTGGTGTCAGGCTTCACGAACAGGCCCATGATCTGCTTTGAGTGAATTTTGCGTGTGACGGGGAAAGGCTCTTTCCTCGCGGGGGTGGACGAGCTGCGTGTGGGAGGCTGACCCTCCCCTGAGCCGCCGCTGCCTCGCGGCCGGTGACCAGTCCACCGGACTGCCCCGGTTACTGTAGGTTTATAATAAGTCTCCAAATCGGGCAAGTTCCCAGCCTTCCTTTTTTTTTTTTATAATTGCTTTGATGGTTCGAGATGTTTCTCTTTCCACATGAATTTTAGAGTCCGCTTGTCAATATCTACCAAAAAAGAAACCGTGCTGAGTTTCGACGGGGTTGTGTCGAATCTGTGAGTGAACGAGGCAAGATCGCCGCCCTGGTGACCCCGCTTCCGGCCGCGGCCCGTGCCTCCACCCCCTCAGCCTCGTTCATTTCTCTGAGCGGGGAGCGGGGTGTGTGCGGGCGGCTGTGGGGCTCCCGAGTGGCGTTCACAGGCTTGTTCCTTAGTATTTTTGTATTATTTTTTCTATAATGGAACTTTCCACACCCCGCAGCGGTGGTCCCGGGGTCATCCTCTGTGACAGGCCCTGAGGACAGAGACCTGAGGCTCCACCGACCCTGACCAGGGGGACCGTGGACCCCAGCTGGGGGCCCAGCATGGTGTCCAGAATTAGTCAATCAGCTAATGAATGCAGATAGCGTCCCCCAAGGAGCTGTACAGGGCTGCAGCAGGCCTGGGGTGGGGGGGCTAGGGGAGGTTTGCAGACCCTCCGTCCAGGGGCCCAGGCCTCAGGCCATGGCAGGGCAGGGGCCTCAGCCTGCACCCCAAATCTGGCCTCTGGAAACCTCGGTCTGCCTGGGATGGGGGACCCGCAGGGGCAGCAGGGTGGCAGCCTGTGTAGGTGGGGGGGCGTCATGTCATTTGCCAGTGGAGGGGGTGGGGGAGGGGCTGGAAAGAATGCCAGCTTTTGGGGGCCCTGTGCACTGGTCCCGGGGGAGCCTGGGTGGTGGCCCTCCACGTGCTCTCCGCTGCCTGGCCTCATTGTTCTATAAGCAGATTATGAGTCGTGCATAAAGGGCGAGGTGGGGCGAGGTGGGGGCTGCCCTCAGGCCTGCCCTGGCCGTCTTGCAGACACGGATGGCGCGGCCTGGCCAGGGTCCATCGGAGACGGCCTCCCCTCGGCCTGTTTGTGTCCATTTGCCGTGTGGCCCCTGTGGGCCAGTTTATCAGCCGCCTCCCCCCAGCATCCTGGGGCTGCAGACCCGGCTGGACCTGGCCTGGCCACCGCCTCGGGTGGGGGAGCTCCCGCACGGCCCGCACCGCCCGGCGTGCGCCCGGCAGCAGTAAAAGCGCCACGGCAGCCAGTCCTCCCCGGGGAGGTGCCCTGTGTTGGGAGCCCCTGCAAACCACCCACCCAGGTTTTTTTTTTTTTTTTTTTTTTTTTGCCATTTGAGGAAGGGCCTTGGGCTTAGCGCATTCACTTGATGTTACTGTTAACCCTCCAGAGGCAGGCCCTCCCCGGGGTGGCTGAATCCATGGGATGAAATGTTTTGCGACTCGGGAGATAGACAAATTCTTGGAATTTTAAAAAGCCCTAATGATCAGGGTTGTGTCGATGAGCGTCCGCCCAGAGGCAGTGAGACACACTGGTGGGCATGTGTGCCGCGGAGCTGGGGTGCAGTGCCAGCTGCCACCCACCGCGGCAGGTGACCCTGACCTCTCTGGACTGCGGTTCCTCTCCCATGCCCTGGGGGTGGCGACCCTCCTTATTTCATGGGATTATCATGAGGATTATATCACCAGAGGAGCTTAGCGGAGGGCCAGGCCCGTGCTACGTGCTGAACGAGTGTTCGCTGTTGTTGTTAATGTATTGCTGGCACGGGTGCTGCGGCCGAACGGCTCTTCTTTGAGAACAGTCAAACAATTTGAACCCAACGGAAACCCCACACCCCCTGAAGTGGCCACAGACACTTCTCCTAGTGAAGGCCGAGGGCCAGGGTGCCCAGTACTGGACACCCCAAGCCCAGACATCACCACTTTGCAGACGTGCCAAGGCTCAGAGATGCCTGGGACCTTGCTCCCGTCACACAGCGGCGGGGCGCTCAGCGGTCAGCCAGGCTGACGCCGGCCTCTGCTGAAGTGGACGGGAGCTGGGTCGTGACGATGCTGCCCTACCCCATGAAAAGGGAATGGGGTGCGGCGGCGGGACCCGTTCATCCCCGCGCGCTCGTCCCTGGGTGTGCGCACCGGCCATAGCGCGGCCGCGTTGGCGCGTGTAAACCTCCCCACGCCCTTGTCCTCCCCGCTGCTCCCGCAGAGACACGTGTGGCCACCACATCAGCTGCCCCGGCAGCTCACCCGCCGGCGCGGACGCCAACCTGCCCTTCCCCGATGGCCCTGGCCTCCTGCAGGGCCGGCGCTGGGACGAGCAGCAGCGCGCGTGGGCCCTGGAGCAGATCTGCGGCGTGTTCCGTGTGGACCTGGGGCAGATGCGCTCCCTCCGCCTGTTCTTCAGGTGAGCGGAGCTTCCGGGGGGCGGCCCCGCGCACGTGACTCGGGGGGCCGGGGGACCGAGGCCAGCAGCCCCAAGGTCCTCGTCCTCCATCTCCAGCTCTTCGGCGGTGGCACTTCGCGACCGGTGGGGCGGGGCGGCCACCGACTCTTCATCTGCCTTCTGGGCGGTCGGACCCCTGACTTGGGAGCAGATGCCCGCCCAGCCCGCGCCGTGGCCGCCGTGACGCCACAGCAACGTGGTTCCCCCACGGGCGGGGCTTTCTCGAGGGAGCCCCTTTCTCTCCTGGCAGGCAGAAGGTCCTTACTCGCGACCCACCTGATAGCCACACTCACCCTCTTCCCAAAGGGCAGGGTGCCCAGCCCCAAGGAAGCACCCACCCTAGACCTGCCAGAGCAGGGGTAACCCGGGCACAGACCCGGGCCCCAGCTCCCCCTCCGGGGAAGGGCCGCCAGGCTGGGCGGGTGCACCTGGGGCGGGCCGTGAGTTTCATGGGCAATGCCCAGCTTGGTGCTTACCCCCGGCATTCAAAATCTGGTCCTCCCAGTGGCACCCGCCGGTGCCTGTTGGAGAGGAGACGCGGGGCCAGGCCTGGTGGGGCGGACGTTGCCGGGCAAGTCTCTGGGAGCGAGGCGCGCCCCGTCCCTGGGCCGCCCGCTGGAGGGAGCGGCTTCGGTTTCTCCAGCAAAGGGGGTGATGGTGTCTGTCATCCGTCCCCTCCCGCCGGCAGCCGGGCTGCACAGGGCCCTCCTGGCTCCTGCCGCAGAGGCCGGTGACAGCGGCCGCTGCTGCCTTAGAAGCCCTTGCGCGCACACCCACGGCTCTCTCCCCCCGCCGCCAGCGACGAGGCCTGCACCAGCGGCCAGCTGGTGGTCGCCAGCAGGGAGAGCCAGTACAAGGTGCTGCACTTCCACCACGGCGGCCTGGACAAGCTCTCGGACGTGTTCCAGCAGTGGAAGTACTGCGCGGAGACGCACCTCAAAGACCAGGTAGCCGGGGCCGCCGCCCGCCTGGCCTGGCCCTCCCGGGCGGCCCGGGCCCCGCGCGCCTCCCTGCCCCCCTCCCGCGGGGCGCGACCGGGACCCCGTGGCCGACGGCACCCGGCTCTGGCTCTGAAGCCCGCACCCGGGCTCTGGGTAAAGTCAGTGTTCTGCACTTGAAAACTCATGTTTTGACAAGGCTTCCTGCCATATTTTGCTCGATCTACATACAAACGTAATACGAGCTCTTTAATTATCTGTTTAAGGTACTGTATGTGCTTATTAGGAGCGGGGCCGCCTGTAACGTTCCCTTCCTACCCACAGAGCGTCCCGCGGCTTCCCTTATTACAGTAGCGTGCCTTTCCCCCTGCATCGAGCAACCTTTGATTTTTGAATTAAATGTCAGCTGTAGTTTTGCCCTGGATTCGTGACTGCCCGCGGAGACGGCCTGGCGGGCAGGCACTGAACAGCGGTCCTTTGTATGTGGCCAATCACACGTAATTTATTGCAGGCCTCCCGGCAGCGGGAAGTTGGGCCGAACAACGCATTAATTCCGTTTCTTTGCGGCAGGGCTGGGGAGCGCGCGGGGGCGGCCGCAGTGGCCGAGAGGGGGCCGGCGGCGGGAGTGGGCCCGGGAGGGGGAGAGGCCGGGGAAACCACGTTAAGATGGAGGCATTTTCATTTTAATTGCCTCTAATTACACTTGCCATTTAGGGGCTTGTGTGCAAGGGAGAGCCCCCCCTGCTCCTTTCAGGGGGCAGGGAGGGAGGGAGGGAGGCTTTTCAGTCCCGAGAAGGGCGCCGCTGGGTTCCAGGCCCGCTCCCTGCGGGCGCACGCCCAGCTCCCCGCTGTCCAGCAGGTCTCGGACGAGAGGACGCGCATGCAGTTCTCCATCCGCCGCCCCAAGCTCCCGTCCTCGGAGACGCACCCCGAGGAGAGCATGTACCGCAGGCTGGACGTGTCGGCCTGGCTGCGCCACCTCAACGGGCAGGGCCAGGTGGAGGAGGAGTACAAGCTGCGCAAGGTGAGGCGGCGCCGCGGGGGGGACGCCCCTCGGCCCGGCAAGCTCGCCCCGCGGAGCCGTCAAACCACGCGAGCTTGGGGGACCCTGAGCCGGCCTGGGTGGAGGCACACGGGGGAAACACCACGTTTCCCAACCCAGGGATTAGGCCATGACGTGGGAATGACACGTTAATCTGCGCGCGCCCCGGGGGAGCATTGACATTGAAATGAGCCTGGCCCGCCTGCATGGGAATGGAGGCCCGAGGTTCCCGGCACACATGTGCAAATCGCCGCCTCTGAATAGTGTCAGCTGTCAGGGCCGTCCGGGGCCACTGAAACACAAGCCCCCGGGGATCTGGGGTGCTTGGAGCGCCCTGTCTCGGGCCCTCCCCAACCCTGGCCGCTTCCTCCAGGCCATTTTCTTTGGCGGCGTTGATGTTTCCATCCGGGGGGAGGTGTGGCCCTTCCTGCTGCGTTATTACAGCCCCGAGTCCACGTCGGAGGAGCGGGAGGCGCTGCGGCTGCGGAAGCGGAAGGAGTACGCCGACATCCAGCAGAAGAGGTACCCGGGCCGGCCGCAGGCCTGCTGGAGTGGCCCCGAGGGCAGCCGGCCTCAGTCCTGCGGGCCACAGCCTCGGTCCCCTGAAGTGGGTCTCCCAGAAAGCGATGGGGCTGGGTCAGTGCACCCTTGTCCACAGCGGCCCTCAGCCCGCCTGTGGGGTGAGAATTCCTTCTCAACCACCTGGACCTGGTGTGACGTCCAGCGCCGGGCACCGGGTGGCTGAGGCGCCTGCAGCGGGCGATGGGACTGCTGCAGTCCATTTGGGCCTCCCTCACCGAGGGCTACGGTCAGCTCCTTGCTGGGCCCCAGGAGGCCAGTCCATGTTGGAAAGCCTTGGGTCCACAGCAGCCCCCAAGGCCGTGGGGAGCTGGGGGTTGCCGGCGGGAGCCGTGACCCGGGCCCCCACCCAGGGAGCAGAGGTTGGGGTTGGCCCTGGCCGGCTGACAGGCGGCCTGTGCCCCCCAGGCTCTGCATGACCCCTGAGGAGCAGCGGGCCTTCTGGCGCAGCGTGCAGTTCACCGTGGACAAGGACGTGGTGCGCACGGACAGGAGCAACCAGTTCTTCCGGGGCGAAGGCAACCCCAACGTGGAGAGCATGAGGTGTCCGTCCCCGTGGCCCCCCAGCCCCACTGCCCCAGTGGGCCCGCCAGGCACCAGGAGTCTCCCCTCCACCCTTGCGGGCCAGTGCCCAGATGCTAAGGCTTGCTCCCTCGTGTAGGCAGGCCCACCCCGTCCTGGGCACGGCGTCCAGGGGAGCCTGGTTGTCCCTCCCAAGGGTGCCAGCAAGCCCCACCCCTGGAGCCCCCCAGTCCTTGCCTAGTCACGTGACCGGGGCCAAGCTGCCCATGTCTGCCAGTGCGTGTCCTCTGGGTGCTCAGTGCTCGCGTGCTTGGAGCCTGGTGCTGCTGGCTCTGACTTTCTGCTGCGCCGGGCAAGTGATGGCACAGAACGGGTGCCCGTGGAAATGCCTCTGCCAGCCCAAACTCCCGGGCGGTGGGAGCTGCCAAAATCAGACCCACGTCCCCCTGCCCCCGCGGCTGGGCTGAGGGGCGGCGGGGCGGGCAGCAGGGCGGGCAGGCAGGCAGGCAGGGGGGCCGCGCTCACCGCCCGCTCCGTGCGCAGGCGGATCCTGCTGAACTACGCTGTGTACAACCCGGCCGCCGGCTACTCCCAGGGCATGTCGGACCTGGTGGCGCCCATCCTGGCCGAGGTCCTGGACGAGGCCGACACCTTCTGGTGCTTTGTGGGTCTGATGCAGAACACCATCTTTGTCAGCTCCCCGCGGGACGAGGACATGGAGAAGCAGCTGGTGAGGCCGGGCGGGCGCGCGGCAGGGCGGGGCATGGGCACCCAACATGCTTGGCCAGCGCCTCCCTGCTGCCCGCGGGCGAGGTTGTCGGGTCATGGCCGTGGAAGAGCCATATAGGCATTGCCAGTGGAGTCTGGGGTGCAGAGCCCAGGGGGCAAGGCCCGGCTCTGGGACCCCTACTTCCCTACACGGGACACCCCAGGCTGCGGGCAGGGAGGGGCAGGCCACACCACTGCCAGGCAGGGCCCAGAGCGTCCTGTTCACTCAAGCCGGGCTGTGGACCCCGGGCGCCTGCTAGGGACCGGGGCCGACAGTGCAATGTTGTCTCGGCACCCCAGTCGGGGACAGCGCGGCTGATGGTGGATGGTGGGTGTTGGGGGGGCAGGAAGTCCCGGAGACAGATAGGAAGGAAGACGGGACTGGCCCGACTCCAGGGGGCATGAGGTGGCCTTGGGCCTGGCCATGACCCGGCTGAGCTGGGCATGCCAGGCAGTGACATGGGATGGCCCCTGTTGTGTCGGTAGAGCTGAGTGGAGGGTCCCAGTGCCAGGGCCAAGGACGGTCCCCTGGAGTGACTGTTAGGGGGCCACCCGGTGGGGCAGAGCACAGCAGAGGACTCGAGGACAGGGCGTGGAGCAGACGGTGTGGATTAGAGCGCGAGGGGCTTCTGGGTCTGATGGGGTGTCGGGGGGGGGGGGGGAGGGCGGGCACGGGTGGAGGAACAGGCCGATCCGGAAGGTCCCTACCGTTGGTTCCTGCAGGGGCCCGGCTGCAGGCGTGTGGGGCAGGAACAAAGGGCCGTTTGTAGGGAAGGGGCCTGGGAGTTGCTGAGCCCCTGTCCTGGGCGGCTGCCCCCGGCCTGCCCGTCCCTCAGGGCACTGCCCAGTGACGTCGGGTCCCCAGTGCCTGGGGAGCTTTGGTGGGCCCTGCGCCCTCGCCCCGCCGGCCACAGAACAGGCCCCGTGACACCCCAACTGCCGGCGGTGGATGTGCTGTGGTGCGGCCAGCAATAGCTTTGCTGGTGTCCCGCCCAGGAGTCACGGGTGGGGCTCAGACTCTGCCGTCCACTCTGAGTCGGCTCTGGAGGTGGTGGGTGGGGGGACCCACTCACCTTCCCAGAAAGGAGGGGCATCCGAAACAGCCCCCACACGACGGAGGCCGAGAGTCGGCCCCGTGGGCCTCCCCACGCACAGCCGGGCGCCCGGCCCCCAGAGCAGCCAGCACGGCCAGGACAGGCCTAGTGGGAGGAGCGGCCGGGAGCGGGGGCGGCGGGCGGGAGGGACGCCCTCGGCTGACCGTTGCCCCCCACAGCTGTACCTGCGGGAGCTGCTGCGGCTGACACACCCGCACTTCTACCAGCACCTGGTGTCCCTGGGCGAGGACGGCCTGCACATGCTCTTCTGCCACCGCTGGCTGCTGCTGTGCTTCAAGCGGGAGTTCCCCGAGGCCGAGGCCCTGCGCATCTGGGAGGCCTGCTGGGCCCACTACCAGGTGGGTACCGGCGCCCCCGCCCGGCGCTGAGCCCGCGCCCCGTCCCGACTGCTCGTTTCCACCTGCTGTGCTGGACGCGCGCCTTGGCCCACGCGGGAGCACGTCGAGGGCGGAGCCGGCCGCCCAGGCAGGGGCTGTGGGCGAGCGGGGGTGCGGCTCCTAACCCGGGAGAGAGGGGTGCACATGCCGGGCCCCCGCCCCCTGCGCCGACTGTTGCCGCCACAGCCGTCCCCCTGGCAAGCGCCCCGGCCAGCCGCACCCGAGCGTGAGAGGACAGAGCAGCCGTGGCGGGAGGGACCCTGCTGGCTGCGGCTTCCTTGGAAGCCCACAAACAAGGGCACATCCTCTGCAGCCGTGGCTAAATTTAGCCGCATTGACCCCACCCCTTGATCAAGCGAGCAGCTCGGGGAGGGGGGCGGTGCAGGATGTGGGGGGGTCGCCTGGGACTGCGCGGCCCTGCCTGGCCCGTGGGCTGGATTAGTCCTGGCCTGTGGTCCAGCCCTGTTTACAGCGAGCTGCCTTCTCCTCCCACGCTCCCCTCCAGGAGAAGCTGGCACCCCTTCCTGGAGCCCCTGCCGCCCCAGCGGTCCACAGAGTCGCCGAGGCTCCTTCTGGGCCCAGATAGGGCCGTCCGGGTTCTCTGGGGCTGGGGCTGGCCGTGCCGGGTCCAGGGGCCTGGATGGTCTCAGCAGAGCGAGCTCGGGGCCTTCACCAGCCACTACTGCTGCGTCCTTGCGTCCTTGTGGGCCCCGCCCGGCCCAGCTGGAAGACGTGGCTCCGCGTCGGGGTCTAAACACGGGCCTCCCGGGGCTCGTGTTCTTCCTCTGCCCTGCAGTGGGCGTGACTCCGAGGCGGTGCCCGGCAGCATCCGGGCAGGCGAGGACGCTCCCGCCGGGCCCAGGGCCAGCTTCACAGCCGGCCGGGCAGGCTGGGCAGGCAGGGGCTCTGCACGGGCAGCTGAAGAGGTGGTGGCTTCGTTGAGCCTGGGGGCCCAGGGAGCTGACGGTGGACCCTCCTGCCTGAGCAGACTCCGGAGCTGCACGGTCAGCCTGGAGGCAGGCCACTGGCCGAAGGTCACTGCCGGGAGGGCCTCCCTCCTCGACCTGGGGTGTGTCGGGACCCCACCCCTGCGCTCCGGTCTTGAGGCCTTGGTGAAGGAGCTCAGGCTCCAGGGGCAGCTGCCGGAGAAGGCGTGTTCCCTATACCCGCCGTGACGGGGAGCCGGGGTCCCCAAAAAAGCAGCGGCAGGGGGACAGCCAGCCCCAGCACTGCCCCCTGTGCCTTGGCAGGCGGGTCCTGACACGGGCACACTTGAGTGGGGACACGGAGGACAGCAGGGCCTGAGGGACTCGCCTCCCCTGGGGACCGGTCTGGGCGGCCCGCCTGACCCCTCCCCTCTCCGCAGACGGACTACTTCCACCTCTTCGTGTGCGTGGCCATCGTGGCCATCTACGGGGACGACGTGGTGGAGCAGCAGCTGGCCACAGACCAGATGCTCCTGCACTTTGGGAACCTGGCCATGCACATGAACGGGGAGCTCGTGCTCAGGAAGGTGAGCCCCCCCGCCAACAGGCCCCTTCACCAGCCACGCTGGGGCCCCCGCCCCACCCATGGGCCCGCCTGGAGCTCCCCACCCAAACCTGGGCCGGCACCTCCAGCAGGGGCTGGGGCTGGGCTGTCTGGCTCCTCAGGGGCCGCCCCCCTTCGGGCACCTCACTCACAGCCAGAGCCAGGGAAGCGGGGAAGCAGGCTCGGGGGGGGGCGGGCGGGGGGCCCCCCTCTCACCTACGGCTAGTGGACCAAACACTACAAGGGGACCATGGCCTTTGCTGTCCCCCACCTTCCCGGCTCCTGCCTGCGAGATGTGAGGCTGCTGCCGCGGCCCTTGCTCTCCGGGCGTCCCCGGCCGACCGCCGCCCTCTCTCCGCAGGCACGGAGTCTGCTGTACCAGTTCCGCCTCCTGCCCCGCATCCCCTGTGGCCTGCACGACCTGTGCCGCCGGTGCGGGCCGGGCATGTGGGACAGCGGCTCCATCCCCGCGGTGGAGTGCACGGGCCACCACCCCGGGGCCCAGGGCTGCCCCTACGGGGGTGCGGCGGAGCTGCCCTCGCCCAAGCCCCCCAGAGAAGGCAAGAAGGGCCCAAGGACGCCTCGAGAAGGTTTCGGGTTCCGCAGATAGGCTGGGCCCCCAGCTGGTTGGTGGGGAGGGGCCTTGCCGGGGTGGGGGGGCCTGGGGATGGGGGGGCGGGGGGACGTGGAGGGGACGGGAGGGTTGAAAGTAAGAGAAATGCCTTTGGGCAGCGCGAAGGGAACCTTTTCATAGTAACAACAAAAGCAGAGCCCCCAGCTGTCCAGAGACAAGCCAGCCCCCAAAATAGTGGGGTTAGAGCATACGGCCCCCCGAGACCAGGCTGGCGGCTCCCTGGTCAGCCTTCAACGGAGTGAGACATGTCCCAGGGACTCCGCGGGCTCCGTTGGCTGTGAACAGGGAGAAGCAGAGACTGGGGTCTCCCTCGCTCACCCGCGCTGGGGGACACAACAGAAGGGGCCTGTCCAGCCTGGAGGCCTCCTTGCCAGCCGGACACCCCTGCTCGGGCCTGCCTCTGAGGGCGCCAAGTCCGTGCCCACCACCGACAGCCACACTGCAGGGCTGACGTGGACACACCTCCGGGGACAGGAGGGCCGCGATGTCAGGACAGGCATGTGCCAGCGTGGGGTGGGGGGGGCGAGTCCCTGCTGCCCGTCCGCGGGGGACCCTCCTGGGAGCTGGGGCTGCCGCTGGTGAGACATGGGCCATCCCCATCGCGGGGCGGACAGGAGGTTCCTTGGCCTGTGTAAGGCCACCTTGCCCGACACGCAGCCCGCGGGCCTGGACGGGGGTGGGGCCATGCCGTGGGGTGCCTTCACCACCCACCTGTCGGCTGGGCTCGTGCAGTGCTCCCGCCTGCCATCCTGCGAGACGTCCCAGGGAGGCGGCGGTGGGCGAGGCACTGACTGGGACGAAACCCCTGCAGGACAGCCAGGGTTCTTCCTCTGGGGCCCGCAGCCGCTGTAAGCGGTTCCCCCACATGAGCTGTCGGGTGGCCGGACGCCAGTGGCCGCAGCGAAGCAGCCAGTGCTCGGCTCCCAAGGTGCTTGCCTTGGGCATCTGCTGCCCCCACAGACCTGGGGCCAGCAGCCGGCGTGGGCGGCCGTCTCCTCGGAGGCCACTCTGGCCCTGGTGGGCTGGGAAGCCCGAGCGTTTCCTGGACTCCTCCGGCACCACCTCCTGCAGCGACACATCCTCGATGTGCGGGGCGTGGCCGCGGAGACCCAGGCCAGCCAGGCCCGCCGCCTCCCGCCTCCCGCCCTTCTCACCGGGCCGGAGCAGGGAGCACCTCTCCTCGAGGCCCGCGCCCGGCACAAGGTGGCTGAGACGGGTGTTTCCAAGACCCAACCCCTCTGTCAGGGGCCCTGTGGGGACACAGCCGTCGTGGAGCCCCAGCAGCGGCAGGCCTGGCACCGGCGGCAGCCAACCACAGGGTGCAAGCTGCGTGGGGTGGAGGCTCCTGGCTCGGCTTCCGGTCTCTGGTCTGGCTTCTGCTCCATTAGGGAAGCAGCTGGGGTTGCCCAGGCAGTGGCTGACCCTCTAGAAACCGTGTGCCCAGGACAGGGCTCCCGTGATCCTTGCCGCTGTGATGCCGCAGATAAGCCCAAACGAGGCGGCCTCGGACAGCTGGTCACGCGGTCCCCGGGGGTGCCCGCCCGGCACCCCCTGCGGCTGATCCCGGCCAAGGGACAGCACAGAAGCAAGTGCGCCAGCGAACGATCTCAGGTGTGACCCCCACTCCGCACTGGCCCCCCTGAGCCTCCGGGGGTGGGGAGAGGGACCCTCTCCTTTAGTGAGAGGAGCCTCTTGGGAGGTTCAGGGAGGGGCAAGGAACCTGCCGTGGTACCATCCACACCCTCGGTCCAGATAACCTTGTCCTGGGAATGCCCCCTTCGTGACACCCCCACCCTGGTAGGGGCCGGGGGCCTCCCACGCTCTGCAGCAGAGCTCTCCCAGGCATTTTACCAGGCCGCCCGTGCCTTTGGGCCCCTGGGAGGTGGGGGCAGGGCTCCCCTTACTTTGAATGGTCCAGGATTCATTCTGAGTCTCCCAGCCCCCCGCCCCCCCACCCCCTTCCCCCGGGCGGGGCTGGTCTCGGAATCCGAGGACCTGGCTGTCCTGCTGGGGCCCCGCTGTGCGTGGGCTGGAGGGCTGCCCCGCACGGCTCCTTAATCTGGATGCAATTAGGGGCGGCCAGCCAGGACCTGCTGCAGCTGCCGCCCGGTTGCTCCAGCAGCGAGGGCATTAGGGTGATAATTCAGCCATTAGACGTCCAGCTTTCCTGCGCCGGGACGCGCAGACGCGGTGGTCAGCGCGGTCTTCCTGGGCAGCGCTACTTAGTTAACCCATTTTTTAAAATGACACTTAATGCGATTGGCTGGTGTGCGTGCGCGGACATCCTAAAGGCTCCCGCCACCAACGCCCTCGCCGACGGCACACGTCGTGG
This sequence comes from Talpa europaea, assembly GCF_964194135.1. NCBI lineage: Eukaryota > Metazoa > Chordata > Mammalia > Eulipotyphla > Talpidae > Talpa > Talpa europaea. The sequence goes on along the minus strand of NC_140074.1, from coordinate 135,650,890 downwards.
AGGTGGGGGCACAGCTGGGAACCGTTGGGGGGGACGGTCCGCGCTCAGTAGCCTGGGCTAGGCGGCGGGGCGCCTGGTGTTCTCATCCCAGCCACAGTTGTGGGGGGGGGGGGCAGTGTGCCATTCCAGAAGGTTGTCTCTGGTCCAGCCAGGAAGGCCTGGACCTCACGGTCACGGGAGTGGGGGTCCTCGAGCCGGAGCAGAGTGGACGGCCCGGCCCCTGCAGGCAGGGAGTGCTGAGTCCAGAGGGGCCGGGTCTGAGCTGTGTCAGAAACCGAACGGAGGTCCGGACGCCCGTGCAGGCAGGAGGGGCCTGGGACTGGCCCTTTCTGTAGGGGCCCCGCTGGCGCGGCAGCTGGATAAAGACGGGTCCCCAAGTGTGGGCGCCCGAGGCGCAGCGGCAGGGGCCAGCAGTGGTGACCCGCCCTGACCGTTGACAGGTGGCCACTGGGCCTGGGTTGGTCACAGGGAAGGGGGTCCATGCTGTGACCTCGGGGGGCGCTGCAGCTCCCCCTTGGGTAGCCCTTGGGGTGGGGGAAGGAGGAAGGCCCGGACACCCCCCACTGGCTGGCTTGCCCTGGGCCAGCGGTGGCCTCAGTAAAGGGAGGGAGTCTGCAGGTCCAGCTGAGGCCGGGGTGCTCGGCCGAGACTCCAGAAGCCGGTCTACCCAGGGTCCCAAGCCTGGCTGCCAGGTGTGCTTGGAGTGAGCCCTGTGGAGCGGCCCCCGACCTGTGCAGGGGCCCGAGCTGCCTCATCAGGCCCCCCCTGTTGACACCCAAGGGCAGTGCTCCCCCGAGCCAAGTGGGGTGGGGCGGACCTGCGCCTCCCGCCCGTGCAGGTGCCTGCCTTCTGCGCCCTGGATGGTGCAGATGCCACGCTGCCTGGCGAGAGCTGCGGGCATGGTTTGCCAAGTGCCAGGGCCTCGCCTGCCACTCAGGGAAGAGACCTTGACCTCCGCCTTCACCTTGGCCTTCAGACCCCGAGCCCCTGCCCGGAGGGAGGCAGCGGCCCCAGACTCCAGCGCTGTCCCTGTCTGGAGAGTCGGCGACCTGCTCCTCCACCTTTCTGTGTCCCCTGGCCCAGGCCCTCTCAGTGCCTCCCCAGTATTGTTCACCCCGCTTCCGGCTCCTGCAGCAAAGCAGCTCAACCATGAAGCTACCCCGGTGGCCTGCGTGTCCACACTCCCCGCCAGGCACGGCAAGGACTTGAGCCTCCCGGGCTCTGGACGCAGCAGGGACGCCAGGGCTTCCTTCCTGGGTGGCGGTGCACACGGCCTGCGGTCAGCTCCTGGAACACCCCCTGACGTCCCAGGCTCAGCGAGACGGCGGGTCCGGGTCGCCCGCCATCCTGCGCCCTTGCCATGGAGAGGCGGGGCGAGGGTGGGTGATGAGGGAAGGTTGATCGTGACCATCACCAAGAGGTCACGAGATGCGTTCTCCGTGGTTTGTTTTTTTAATACAATAGTCAGTCGGGCCCTGCCCGGGCAGGGACTGGACGCCGTGACCCTGCCAGCCATGCCCAGCTTGCGGATTCCCGAAAAGTAAATAAAGTCGCAGTGACCACAGCTGTACGCTCAGTGCCGCCAGGAGAGGGTCCGGTGGGGCAGCGAGGGCGCGGCTGGTGCTGGGCAGAGGCCGAGGCGCGCAGGGGCCCCGCGGCTCCTGGGTGTTCCGTGCTGGGAGGGAGCCTGCCGGCTGCCCTCGAGGGAACAGGTGCTGGCCTGAGGGGGGAGGCAGGAGGACCCCCAGGCCTTCAGGCCGGAGAGGTGGGCGGGACAGTGAATGGGGCACTGGAAAAGGACCTGTGAACCCCAGAAAGCAGGACCTGAGACGGCCCCGGGCCTGGAAACAGCATCTTGTTGGGCCTGAGCCACCGGGCGGGCTTCGGGGGACGGGAGTCTCAAGGGAGCCGGCAAGGTGAGCGTGACCTTGTCAGGGTGGGGCAGAGCTGAGTCACGGGGCGGGGGGGCAGGGGAGAGGAACGTCAGAGGGGAGCCCGGTGGACACAGCTGCGGGGAGCAAGAGGTGCTGTGGGTCCTCCCTTCTGGAGCCAGCGGGCGGCAGGCCTAACCCTGGTGCCTTTCGGGCTGCTTGGCTGGCGGCTGCTTCCCATGTTCTGTGCCTCCTCTCCTCTTACCTGGGGGGCGGGACACAGTGCCCCCCCCCGGGGGTCCGGGCTCGGCTCCTGCCCAGTATCCCCCACCCCGCAGAGGACAAAGTCCCTCCGTGGAGCTGCCAGCCACCAGCCAAGCTGATGGGTCTCTGTGCCCTCCCAGTCGGGGGCTCCTTGCGCGAGGAGGGGTCTCCCACAGACGCCTCCACAAAGCCCAGGCGGGCGGTGACAGATCCTCAGGACACGCAGCCCAGCCCTCCCTGGGGGCCGGAGCCACGGTGGCCAGTGAGGCCAGGGCGGGGCCTGGGGACTGGCCGATCGGGGGCCGGGGCTTCAGAGGGTACGGCCACTCCAGGTCAGCTCTGCTGGGCAAGCCCCACGCTGACCCCCGCCGGGTGTCGCCCGTCCCACCCCGCACCACCGGGTGCCGTCTCTGCTCTGCGCTGGACGGTGAGTGACCACCACTGCCACTGGGCTGTGCCAGCCAGACTCTGCAGGGGCCTGCGTGGTCCGGCCTGGAGAGGGCTTGTCCGGCCCGGTCCAGACAAGCGTCCACACGCTCGGCCCACAGTGCTGGTTCCGTCCAATGGTTCATTTAGACAGGAGTCCCCTGTTCCTGGTCTTGTGCTCAACGGGCCCCATGTCGCCTGGATGCTGGGGGTGGGGGGCTCAGTGGTGGGGGTGGCACAGCGTGAAGCCCCCGGGTTGTCGGGAAGGGAGAGGCAGGTGGAGGTACCTGCTGCCCACAGGCCACTGGGGCTCCCCGCCGGGGCCAGATCGAAGGGTCTGAGTCTGTGGGCAGCGGGACCCCTAGGCCTCAAAAATCCCCTGGGCGCTAATTCAGCAGCGGTGGCTGCCCGCTCAGGCCCCGCCCACCGTCTGCGGAGGACTTGGCTGCCTCTGGGGTCCACATGCACTGTCCCCCCACCTCTGGGCCCTGCCCTGCCCGCACGCGCCCTCGCCCTGGAGCCGCGCGGGCCCGCAGCACAGGAGAGGGGTGGCCCCCCCCATCCCTCCTGGGCCCTCTGCTCTAATCACGTCAGGTGTGCTCCAGATAAATATTAATAACCTCACGACAGGGAATTTGGGAGAATCTAATTAAAAGGACCGAGCAAGCTGGCGGCTTCGCCAGGGACTCCCGGGGTGGGGCAGAGGCGGAGGGAAAGCACGTGAGTCTTGGGAGGGCCCTAAAAAGATGAACCCCCAGGGCTGCCCCCTGCTGTAGCACTCTACAGCGCCCGTTGCTGCCCCCGCCCTGCCAGGGCCAGCAGGCCCGCTTGTCTCCCCACCCGCCCCGGGCCCTCCCCACCCCACCCCCACCCTTCCTGGCCCAGCGCCTGGGGGCCCGGCTGAGGCTCAGGCACCTGCCATACCCTCAGGCCATGGGCCTCAACCCCGGCTCGGACTCCACGCGCCCGCCCCGCCATTGCCAGCCTGACACTTTTTAGGAAACCTGGGTTCGCAGTGCTCCCCACCTCCTCCAGAGGCAAAGGAGAGGGCGGGGCACCGGGCAGGCGGCGCTCCTGGGGCCCTGGTCTCCCCATCCATGCCAGCCTGCGTGCCGCCCCCAGCAGGGCAGGGCCACCGCCAGCGCAGCGCACGCGGCCTGACCAGTCCCACCCGCCTGGACTCAGGGGCCCAGTCCTGCCGGCTCACAGGCGCCTCCCTGGAGGGCCCCTGGCCGTGGGGCTTGCAGGCGCACAGGGACCTTTGCTCCTTTGGCCCTGGCTCGCCTGCCTGGGCCCGCTGGGCAGCAGGAGCTGGACACGGGAGGCTCGGTGAGGACGAGAGGCCTGACGGCAGCCTGGGTGCCCTGCCCAGCCCGTCCTTGGGGGGCGGCCCGCGCGCAGGCCAGCAGCAGCCCGGCTGTCCTGTCTTTAGGGAAATACACCCTCTGGCAGCCCCCACAGCCCCCTGAAGGAGGCCCGGGAGCAGTGGGAGGGGCTCCTGGGGAGGCGCAGGGGGCGGGCGGAGGACTCCAGGTCAGCGAGTGCCCTCCGGGCGGGAGCTCCAGGCAGGTGCTGTCATCTGGGGACCCCCCTGACCGAGAGCTCAGCGTCTGATGTGAGCTGGGGTTCGGAGGGGCCCTTGCTCGGGGCCTCTGTGCAGACTGAGCAGGCCCGGGGGTGGGGCCGGGGTCACCCGGGGGGCGCGGGGACCTGTGTCTCCGGGCCCTGGCAGCCATCAGGCTCTGGACGTTCACAGGAGCCAGGTGGGGGCGGTGCTGGTTTTACCAAATCCACAGGGAGGAACAGCGGTGACGCCGTGGCCCAAGGTCCCCAGGGGAAGCCCCCCCAGCTCTGGCAGCCCCCAGCCCAGCTGGGCCTCCTTCTCCCGGGCCTTGTCCAGCTGGCACCCTGGACCCGGGCTCCCAAACCCTGACCCCAGCACCCAGCATCCTCCTTCCCCCGCCTGGGGCCGAGGGGCAGGGCTTGTGGGTTGGACTGGCTGAGGGCCCCGGGCATGATGCCCCTCCAGAGACCGTTTCTGGGGCAGGAGGACAGAGCCTGTCCCCTCCTGGATCCCCACAGGGACTCCCACACTCAGCAGGGGGGCGCCAAGGGCCCCTGGGGGGCCCACACCAGGACTCGACAGCATCTCCTGCCCATGGAAGAGCAGGACAAAGGGACAGGGCGGGGCCATGTCCCTAGGGCCCAGCAGACCTGGGCAGGGAGCAGGTCAGTGTGGAGAAGGAAGGCCTGGGGCTGCAGCCCCTACCCCTGCCTCGGGGCTGTTGGGGAGGCCCCAGGCTGCTCCCCGGGGCCGCCCTGCTATATCACAGCCTTGAACTTTCCTTTCTATGTTGCAATCAGTCCGCAAAGTAGCCTTTCTAGACGCCTCCTTATCTGCAGACACAACAATGGCTGGTTGTGTCCTCTCCCGGGTGCGGCTGGCTTCCTGGACCCCCGCCCCGGCACACACACCTTTTTGGGGAACTATAATGATTCCATTGTGATTGGCCTGTTCAGGTGCCGAGTGGCCTGGATGCGGGCGCGTGAATGGCAGGGGCGAGGAGAGAGGGGGCCGTGCAGGGCAGGGGCGAGGAGAGAGGCCCCAGGGAAGCCCTGAGTGGCGAGGGGGCTGGCGGCCTGGGCACCTGCAGGCGTGGCTGGTGGCTGCCCTTGGGAAGGTGGAGCCGTTTGCCAGGACACCGGAGGGTTTTGCAGTTATTCAGGATCAAGCAGAGCTGTCATTTCTGCCCCTCCTCGGGACTTGGCTACTTGGGGGGTTGAGCCAGCTGGGGGGTTGAGCTGACCGTCAGGCAGCCGGAGCCCCAGGCCTGCACCGACGGGGTGAGTCAGCGGCCAGTCCCGGCCCGGCCCCGGCAGGCCTGGCTCTGCGCCCGGGCGCCGGCTCTCCAGGGCTTAAGGTCTGTAAATAGGGCGGGAGGGGCACTCCGCCTGCCAGGGGAGCCCTCGCCACCTGTGGGTGCCAGCACCCAGGAGGGGCCCGCAGCTGGGCCCCTAATTCCTGCTCTGTCCCGAGGATGTCCCCGCCCAGGGATCTGGGCGCACCTGCTCCGCCGTCCCCTCACCCAGGGGACTTCCTGCCCTGCCCCGGCTCCCAGAAAACCCCAGGACGCATTTCTTAGAATGTCCGGCAGTTGCTGCGCATGCAGAGGAGCTTGGCAGGGCCCCAGCAGCCGGAACAGGGAAGCAGGTCGGGCCTGGAGGCCGGGCGCCTGGGGGGCTGGGCAGCCGGGTTGGACTGCGACCTGCTGCATGTGGGGGGCCTCAGCCCCCCTGCAGAGTGGCCCCTCCCACCTCCCCATCCTCGCTGGCTGCTCGGGGAAGTGAGGACATAAGCTGGCGCTTGGCGGGGCGCCCGGGGCCGCAGCGGCTCTTGGCTCTTGCGGGGTCGCTGTTAAGGAGATGCCCTGGAAGGCAGGGCCAGGTGGTCTCCCGGCACCTCCCTCTCAGCCGCCCCCTCCAGGAGGAGGTGCTCGCTTAAGGCGGGTCCCTGGCCAGGGTCCGGCCAGTTCGCTGGGGGCTGTGCCCAGGTGTCCGGCTGGCTCCGGGGTCTGCGGTCCACGGCCGAGGCTTTATTTCTGCTCCGAGACGCTTCTTCCTCTGGGACAGAGGCTCCCCGAGGCCGGCAGGACGAAACTGGGAGGGATCTGCCCCAGCGTCAACTTCCGAGCGGCCGGGAGGCCCTGCGCAGTCCAGGGGTTTGGATTCCTGACAGACATGGCCTCGGAGGGCAAGAGGGGAAGCCAGGCCGGGAGGGCCTGGTGGGGGACGCCCGGGCCCGGGGAGCCGGAGCAGTCCCCACGTCGCGGTCCGGCACCGGGAGCGGACGGCCTTCCTTGCAGGACAATCCAGAAGCCACTGGAGGCCATGGGGTGCTTCCAAGAAAGAACTTCCAGGTCCGGGTGGACGGGGGAGGCCCCAAGCCGGGTCACTGTATGGTGCAGTGCGGCCTGCGGGGGCCGCCACGGAGCGGGCTGCGGCTGTACCAGGTGCCCTCTGCAGCCTGGCAGAGAGGCGGGGTTCTGAGAACCCAGCTCAGCCCTGGGGCACAGTGGGCTCTGCAAGGGAGGGCCAGCCCTGGGGGAGCGGCCAGGGACTGAGAAGCATCCGGGCTGACGGGGTGGGCGGCCTGCCAGCGTGCCGAGGACGGAGCCATGGGCACAGCCCGGCGTGCTCAGGCCTTGGCGGCGGGACAGAGACCCCACACAGGTGTCCCCAGGGCCCCTCGGCCCCTCGCCTGTGGCTCCCAGCCGAGTGCAGGCTGAGCCCCCTTCACTGGGGAGGCCAGGCTGATGGGAGGGGCCCTCAGAGCCAGCGGGTCCAGCCGGGAAGGCTTCCTGAGGGAGGTGGCTCTCGGGCTGGGTCCTCTCCACGCGGGCCGCCCAGGGCTGGGGGCCTCCACCCCGGGCCAAACAGGTGGTCGGAAACCCTGAGCTGTTTATTTTCTTTTAATAATTGATTGAAGTGAAGTTCACCTAACATGATGTTGGCCATTTTACAGCGGACAGCTCGGTGGCTTCTGGAATAGCCGCGGTGTAGGCAGCAGCCGCCCTGTCCAGCGGTAGCATAGTCTCCTGCCCCGCAGGGAAGCCTGTCCCCAGGGAGCAGCCCCCCTGCCGACTCTGCCCTCTCACCGCGGCCTTGCTGTCCTGGGCATGTCCTGCCCTAGGCTATTTTTTTTTTTTTAAGTAAACAGGGAGTTGGGGCGGTGCCCCCGCCTGCGTGTGTCCACTGGGGCTCGAGCCCAGCACGCGTGCTCCTGACTCAGTCCCCTCATCTGTGAAGGGCGGAGCAGCCCCACAGCAGAGCCGCCGTGGGCATCGGGTGCCCGGACGAGGCAGCGGGGGCATGGTGGGCAGAGCCAGGGGTCAGGAGGAGCCTTCTGCCCCAGCAGGGAGGCAGAGGGGCCAGGGAGGCCCGGGGGGCGATGCGGGCAGCGCCCGAGGCCCAGGGCTGAGGAGGCTGGGGCCCGGGAGGCTGGACGGGCCGCCCTTGGCGGAACCCCTTTGTGGCGGAGCTTCTGAACAAGTGGCAGGATGCGCCTGGCCGGCTCCCTTTCCCGGCGATCCATCAGCCGGGCTGTTACTGTCCGCGCCGGCGAGTGGCCGCCCGCGCACCCGGCCACCCCCCCACCCCACCCCCCCCGCCGCGGGTGTATGTTGTAAGAGCGCCGTGGGCGGCTCCGACACGCCGCTAATGACAGGCATCGCGAGGCAATAACAGTGATGGGCCGGGGCCGGCCCGGCTCCCCGGCGGTGGCGGCGGGAGCGCTGGGAGAATTGATTAGTCTTGGACGTGCTGACCTTTTTGTTCTTGAAAAATTGCTTTTGAGCAGCTGAGGCAATAAAAGTAAATTGATTCAGAGAGAACGAGGATGAAATTTGCGTTAGGCGGGGAGGGGCGGATAAACGCCCCGGGACGTGGTGTCAGCACCCCCAAGCCCACCCCCTGGGCAGCAGGGCCAGGCGGTGGAGGGCGAACAGGTGGGCAGCGGCTCTACCCCACACCGGGGCAGAGAAATGAAACCGAGAGTGAAAACGGAGGTGCTGGGAGGAAACGGACGCGGTGGGTGTGGGAGGCAGGGGAGGAACGCCGGGGTGGGGGAGAAGGGGGGCTGCGCTGCCCAGCTGCGGGGGGACCCAGCCCCGGCCTCCTGCGGTCTCCGTGCGCACCCCCAGGCGCGGACCCCACGCTCTCCCCTGGGGAAATGCCATGGTGTGAAAGCGAGGGCTGTGTTTGCAGGTCCTGAGACGCCCGTGGAGCTGGAACCCCACGGGGCCGGGGAGAGGCTCCCCCCCAGCTCCACCCCTGCAGCCGCCAGCCCCCCCAGTCCGGGCCGGGCTCTCCAGGTTCATGGCCGCGCTCCTGGATGGGTCTGGGGCTCTGAGCTGACTTTTTGGCAGGAATGTGGCCTCAAGAGGTGACGAAATACCAGCCAGGTCATGCAGGAAGTGGCTGATGTCACCCTAAGGTGCCCACACCCCAAGTGGAAAAACACCCTGCCCAACCTCTGTGGGTGGTCCCTGGGGACTCACAGGGCACCCAGGGGCCACCTCTGAGCTGGAGGTCAGCTAGACACCCTGGAGGCCCCAGGCTCCCCGTGGGCCTTTCCTCCCACTCGGGGCCCCCCCAGCCTCTGCCTCCTCTGGGGAAGGTGGAGACTCGCTGTCTCCCTCTGGCTGCAGGGAAGGGGCTCCCCTGGGGCCCTGTGAGCCTCTCCAGCCAGGGGCACAGGGTCTGGAGTCGGGGTTCTCCTGTGCCCTCTGCGCCCCCAACCCACAGCAGGAGTGGCTGGTGCCACGGGCACCCCTCCCCCTCCCCCTGGGGGGTGCCCGAGGGCGGCATACAGGTTGCCCGGAGACGCTCGGTTGCCAGTGGAGATGCTCACGTGCCACCCTCACCCCCATCCTCCCAATCCCATACCCCCAAATCCCACGGGCAAATCCAGGTGGGCATCTGGGCTGGCAGGGCAGAGGCCCAGGGCTCCTGCCGGGGACGAGGGCAGAGGGGGGCCTCTTACTCCCACCCACAGTGGGGGTGCCGAGGAGGGTGGGCACCACTGCGCCCCCACCCACTGCATACCGAGCCAACGAGAAGACAGCGCGCCCCCACCCCACCCCCGAGCCCCCACCCTACCCCCATCTGCCGGCTGGGGTCCCAGGAGAGGAAAAGGGCGTTTTTCAGGGGAGCTGTTCCTCAAGCTTCCCACGCGTCCCCACTGCTGGACCAGGGACCCGCAGACCAGGCTGCACGGCCCGCGCTCGCTCCCTGCCGACCTGGCCGGTGACCCTGGGCCTGCCCGCCCTCTCCGCTGCCCTTCACCGGCCCTAGCACCAGGCGGCGCTGGCCCCGGGGGTGCCCCGTGTGGTGTCCAGCAGGGGCAAGTGGGGAAGCCACTGCTTGGCGCCTCCTCCCTGGAGAGGCCCTGGCCGGGCAGGGTGTGTGGCGGCCAGCCCGGAGGACACGCCCGCAGCTCTGGGCGCTGCTGCCAGGCCCAGCGCGGGGGCGCCGGGGCCCCACTGTTCTGCTTCCTCTGGAGCAGGGGCAGCTGGGGGGCAGCCATGTGCCTGGCTCAGGACCATGGGCTCTGGCACCGGGGGACCCCCCAGGTAAGCTGGCACAGGCAGCTGTGGCAGCCCCTCCCCATGTGGGCTGGCCTCGCCTGCGGTGTGCAGTGCCAGGAGGGCACGGGGCAGGTTCTCTGTGGATCTGGGCAGGCGGGTAAAGGAGGGTCCTGGAGCCCTCGGTGGCTTTTTCAGGCTTTTAATCATCTTCCTGCACCCTCTGTGGTGAGGCGGCCGGGTGCAGGGCAGGCAGGGGACCGGGGGGCCGGGGGGCTGACCCCTCTCAACCCCAGGGAGTCTTCACTGTCTGGGCTCTCTCGCAGTCACTCTGCTGCCTGGCCCTCTGCCGCCTCCCCAGGGTCTCTGTGCCGCCGCCCTCACATGCTCGGTCTCCCGGCTCAGGCGCGCCCACTCATGCGCCCGCACCACTGCAGGTGCCGCCCCCGGGCCCGCGTGTAAGCCCACAGGTGTCGACCATAGATGTTAATGGCGGGAGGGCAACGCCCGTTCCCTGCAGGGGCCCCAGCCTCAGGAGACCTGGCGTAGGCTGTCCTGCCCCCTCCAGGGCTCCTGCCCCCGCCTGGGCGAGGGCCCGCCACGGGTCTAGCTGGTGATTATTCACTCGTCAAACGACCAGGCAGCGATGTGCAGGTGTGTGGAGCTGCTGGGGTCCAGGCCAGCGCCTCTGAGATGGGAGGGGTCGGCGCTGAGCGCCCAAAGGGTGGGCAGGCTCGTGTCTCTCTGTGGCTTCAAAAAGGGTCCCCCCCCCACGGGGAAAGCAGGTCCCTTTAATCTCAATAATGTGCCCCCCAAGGATGCCAAAAAGGAGCACTCCTCGTGGGGTGGCCGGGGTCCATCCCCGTGGCGGCCCCTGAGTCCACGTGGGCTGGTCCCGCGCCATGGCGCGTGGGGGATGGGCGGGAGGGAGCGGCTGTGCCGCGGGCAGGGGTAGGGGTGCAGGCACCCGGGCTTAGGAGACGCGTCCCCACGGCCCAGGCACTCGGCTCACGGAGGCTCTGCCGCACAGGTGGGAGCCACAGGCTTTCCCAGGAAGGCAGCAGGTCCTGGCTTCACCTGCCCCACCCTCCACGCGTATCTCACACACACACACACGCACACACACGTAAGCGCACGCACGCGGGGTGACTTGGCAGATGCCCCTCCAAGGCGGGCTGGGGACTCATTTTGCAAGGGGAAGGACATCCCAGGGGCCCTGAGTGGTGTCCAGCAGAGACACGGAATCCCCGGGGCCACAACAGCCCCCCATCTGCAGGAGGAAGCGACACAGAGCCCAAAGGTCCTGGCTGCTGTCCCCCCAAAGCAGGGGGGTGCTTGAGGCAACCCACAGCCAAACAGATCCAGGCCCTGGGCACGCACGGATACGGGGCTTCAAAAACACAAAGGCCCTGGAGACCTGGGTGTGGTGGGTCTGCGTGCTCGGGAGCAGCAGGGGGGCGCGGGCGGGCGTGGGAGGTCGCGGCTGCCTGGTGCTTTCGAGGTGCTGCGATGTCCTGTGCTTAGATTACAGTGATGGCTGCACCCCGCTGTCTGCACCACCCTGCAGACTAATCCATCGAGTCTTGTACTTTCAATGGGGGTTTTTGGCGTGTTAATTAGAACCCAATAAAGCTGTTAAAGATTTGAAGTCTCGAGGGGAAAAGTGCTCCGTGGTATTAACCACGGGCTCAACTGCCTTCATCTTTGCTAAAGAAATAGGTGCCCGCGGGTGACGTGGTGAGACCCACGGACACCCGGGAGCGTCAGCCACGGCTCCGGGTAAAGACACGGTGCTGCCCAGCCGCCGTGACTCACCGCGGGGCCTCCGGCTCCCCGGGCCGGGCAGGGTGGCGGCAGCTGACAAGCACGCTCTGGCCGGCGCTTTGGCTGGTTCCCCTCAAAGCAAACGGGCGGGAGAGGCCGGGCGGACGGCCAGCAGTAGCCACCAGCCGGGCAGGCAAGCCGGCGCCCTCCTCCATCCCCGGGAAGGAGGCCCCGGGCTCAGAGCCGCCAGGGCCACAGTGACCCCCAGGACGGGTCAGGCAGGGGCTGGGCGCGGAGAGTGACTCCGGGGGCTGGCATCAGCCCCGACCCTCGCTCCATACGCCCAGCGGGTCCTCAGCCTCCGAGCCGCCGTCCGCGCGGGCGGCCCAGGGCTCTGCGAGGGGCTGGCTGGATCATGAAGCCAGATGGAGCGGGCGGGGGTCCTGCCTGTCCGCTCCGGGGAGGCAGAGGCGGGCGCCTTGTAAGGGAAAGAGCGGGCGCCGGCCAGGCGGCCTGAGTCACCCGGTTATTCCTGGCCGGGGAGGACAGTGCCACGGGGCTGCGCGCGGCGCGAGAGCGGAGGCCCCATCCCAGGCCAGCCCCGGAGCAGGAGCAGCGGGGCTATCGGGCCCCAGAGGGCATTATCCAGAAGGAGCCGGAGGCAGGGGTGAGGGGCGGGCAGCCTCCTGGACCGGGCGCAGGACCGAGGCTGGGCGCCGGCAGCTCCGGGAGCTCCGCGGAGATGCCGCCCGAGCCCTGCTACCAGGGACGTGGAAGCCGGCGCGGGGGTCTGCTCAGTGCTGTCAGCTGGTCCCCGAGCCGCTCCTCAGGCCCCAGCCGGCTCAGGGGACAGGGATGTGACCGTGAATAAGAAGCCACAATTAGCTGTCCCCTCCCATTACCTCATGCCGGCCTGGCTGGCAGGCGGGAAGCAACGCAGCGCAGCTCCCAGGCTGTCTGCACGGCCCAGCAGGCCCCCAGGGCCGCAGCCCAGTGCAGCCGCCCCCGCGCCAGGAGGGCCCCGAGAGTCGGGGGCTCCTACCCCTCTCCGCCGCCTTGGGACTGTGTGGCCTGGGGCGCTGAGGTGTGAACACGCTGCAGGGCTGCAGGGCTCCACGGGGATGGCTGCTGTGACCCCCTCGATGCCCCCCACACCCGTGGCAGCAACCTCGTGGGCCTGGTCCTAATGCTTTCCGCCCCAGGGAGCCCTGTCCTGGCCGCCCGCCACCAGCTGCCTCCTCTGGGTCCAGGCTCTTAAATCCGGCGAGACGGGACCGTTCAAGCCACTTCTTGTGGATCACAAAGATTTGCCCCCAAATCCTTACCAACTTTGCAAACCCCTGTGCACCCCTCATCCTGCCGTGCCCTCCGGCTCCGGTGGCCCCAGAAGGCTTTCACAGAGCCTGGCAGCTGGCACCGTCCAGGGCGGGGCGCAGGACTGGGGCTGGAGGGGAGGGAGGGGGCTCAGGCTCTGTCCCGGGGTCTCCTGCCCCCCTCAAGGCCTCTCAGCCGCGGGGGCTGGGGGCTCGGCAGAGGCTGAGCACGGGCGGCCCCGGGAAGTTGGCCCATCAGTCTTACACCGGTCCAGAGGCCGAGCTGCAGTGCCGGGGCGTCACCCGGGGCTGCCGCCATGTCCGGGAATCCTGTCCTTGGGAACTGACCCAGGCAGGGACACTCAGGGACCCCCAGGCCGGGAGGAGGACCCCGTATGGGTGGGAGCAGGGAGAGCCAGACCTCTGGAGTCAGACGGGCCAGCCTGAGCCCAGATGGGGCTGGGGGATCCCCCTGGTAAAATGGGCACACCACCCCTGTCGGCTGAGGGTCCAAGGCGAGTGTGGCAGGGGCCAGGGTGGGCGTGGCCAGGCCAGAGGTCAGCACGCTGAGTTGCTGAGTCAGGGAGCTACATGAACCAAGGGTGGCCCCGGGGCGAGCGGCAGCCCCCTAGGCCTCCTGCGCAGCCACGCTGATTTCTTTGCAGAGACCGCCCAGCCTCGGGGGGACCCCACAGGGGAAGGCCATCTCTGCCAGGGCACATCCCTCCTGGGCAGCACGGTGAGTGACCAGGGAGGAGGGCCCGCAGGCGCGCGCCCCAGCCTGCACCGTCCTGAGGGTCAGCTCGGGCACCAGGGCTGGCGGGGCGGCCTCACGCCTTCCGATCCGCCCCTTCCTCAGGTGAGATCCCGGAACCACTCCACCTGTGACCTCCAGTCTCCCCCCGGCTTCCCGGGACCCTCCCCAGGGCCCCAGGCAAGTCTGCAGCTGAGTCACCGGGGACCCCTCAGTCCTGAGAGCCAGTGCAGCCTGCCTCAGTTTCCCCGACATAATCCACCTCAAGGAGCCTGTGATGGGAAGAAGCGCATCCCCCACATTCATGTCCGCGCGGAGCCGCGGGAGAGCAGGAGGCACGGCCCTTCCTCCGGTGAATGGGAGAGCCGGGCCCAGAGCCCCGGGAAGCCGGTGAGGACCTGCGCAGGCCCAGGAGCAGGGGCCGCGGCGGTGGCTGGGGGCCTCCCAGGCGCCCCCCAGGAGGACAGACCTCCGCGCTGCCCGAAACCCCAGGTGGGGTTTCCTTAATCTTCATGAGAATCACATTTTTTAAAGTAAAAACAGCAACGAGCTATGTGCCCATCCCGTTGGCAAAGGTAAAAACCGACGGTGCCAGCCGCGGGGGCAGGCGCGCGAGCTCGGGTGTCGGGGAAGAGGCCGGTCATTTGTCCACGTCTCTGAGGAGATACCATCTTGCCGTGAACCTGCTCGGAGACAGGGGGGGCGCGGGGCGAGGCGGGAGGGGAGGGGTGGAGGCGGCGAGCAGATGCATTTCCCTTTACTGGATGCACTTTCCGCGTCCACCCTTTCAAGCTGAGTTTCGTCCGGAGTGTGAGCGGCCTCCAAGACCTCGCGTCCCATGAAAAAGCCCGTTTGCCGCGTTTCCGTGACAGGGGTGTGGGGTGCAAGGCGCCCCTGGGGGGCCCGGGGCTGTGCCCCAGCTCGGCAGGCCTGGCCCGGCTCATCGCCCTGCTCCACCACTGCCACGTCCCCAGCTTGGCACCTGTGCCTGGTAATGAACCCAGGGGTCACAGTGTGGGATGGGGTGCGCCGGGGAGGGGGGTGGACAGCGGCACCCGCAGCGCCCGTCTCCAGTGGAAACCCACTGCACCGGCAGGAGCAGATGTGAAGCAAGAGTCGTGTCACTTCAGGGGTTCCCCAGGCGGGTCGGGGGTCCCCACGCAGCTACATGCGGGTCAAGCCGCACTGCCCCTTGCAGCACGCATGCTGGGAGTCACGCTAATCACGTACATGTTTAACTTTTCTCTCTGCAGCGTGGCATTGAGTAGGAAATCACAAGGAGAGAGGAAGTCAGGAGGGAGGGAGGCTGGGGCGAAGCTGATCTCCGGCCCGCCTAGGGGGTGGCGACGCCTGAGCAGCAGAGGCCGCGCGGGCTGTGGCAGGCGGGTGACCAGGGCTGAGGGGCCGGCCAGGCTGCAGTGGGAGTCTGCGCTGCCCTCTGGGCGCCCCCGTTCCCCGAGCTGAAGGACTGTGTGCGAGGAGGTGGGGCTGACAGAGGCGCCCTCACAGAACCTGCTTCCTGACACCGAAGGGGCGACAGAGCCCCCGGGGACAAGTAATGTGGCCACAGCCCTCCTGTGGGCAGCGGGTCAGCTTGGCAGGGGGTGCTGAGCAGGGCTTTAAGGGTGGACAAGGTGGGCCTCCCCGGTGGCGCAGCGGTTGAGCGCTGGGTTGCGAAGCTGCCTGCGGCCTCTGTGGCGCCGGTTCGATCCCCGGCTGCTCCCCGGCTGCTCCCCGGCCACCAGAGGAGGGTCCCGCATGGCGCGCAGACCTCTCCTGCCGCCCGCTGCTCCCCTCAGCAGTGACCTTCGGTCCTTCTGCCTGCTCTGCTCCCCGCTCTGGCTCTGGTGAATTCTCTCACCCTCCAGCGCTTCTGACTGTACCCAGTGCTTGTACAAACAAACAAGCAAACAAACAAATAAATAAATAAAAATACAGGCCTCTTTAAAAAAAAAAAAAAAGGGTGGACAAGGTCACGGCAGCCAGTTGTGTGACTTGCAGCGGCCGAGGGAGTCTAGTGGGTGGGAGTCCCGGCCCATGAGCAGCCTCAGACCCGACGCCCACCGACTCGGGAGCGTCTAGGCCCATTCCTGTGGCCAGTGCGCACGGCAGTGACCTCCGCGCCTCCCCAAAAGGACTGACGGTCACTCCTTTCTGAAGGGGACTGTCCCCATCTTGTCCGAGGTGACACTGACCTGGGGACACAAAGAGCTTTCACCGCCCGGCCCCCGGGGAACGTGGGCACGCAGGGATGGGCATAAGCGTGGTGCCGGCAGCGCTGGGCTCCCTCGGGCTGGCCCCCTGGCCGCGCTGTCCACCCACAGCTGAGGTCGGGCACCCTTTGCCCTGGGACCAGCCGCCCAGTCACCTGCCCCTGCTGGGTGCCCCCAGGGGGAGGCTGAAGTGGGGTCAATGGTCTCCCCCAAAGGTAAGCCTGTGCGCAAGCCCCAGGAAGCAGCACTGACCTGAGCCGGAGTCCCTGCAGACGTGACTACGTCAGGCTCCCAGGGGCGTTGTCTGGGTTACCGGCTGGTAATCACTGGGTGGCCTTTAAGACTCAGGCGAGGACAGATGCAGAGGAGGCCACGTGGCCGTGGGGGAGCCCCGAGGGAGGCGGCCACAGCCAAGGAACTAAGGGGCGCTCCCTGGGTGCCCCGGAAGCCAGGAGAGGCTGGAAGCCCCAGTGCGGGCTCAGAGGGCGCCCGGCCCAACACCGCAATGGGGACTTGTGGCCTCCAGAACCGCTGAGAACGGCTTGCTCGTGTTGGGGGGGCCCCCGTGGGGGGTGGTCTCTCGAAGCAGCATGGGGGCTTTTGGAGGACCGGGCGGGACTGGAGCAGGTTTCTGGAGGGCTGAACTTGGACCTGCTGCCTGAAGCGGATGCCAGCGTCTCCGGGGAGGCTCCAGGGAGACTGCCCCCGCCCTTCCACAGCGGAGCCCTTCCTGAGCACTGCCGCTGGGAGCACTCCTCCTCGGGGTACACTCAATCCCTGGCAGCCCACCCCCAGGGGCTGGGATGGGGGCACGGGCCTCAGGCTCCATGGGCTGCTCCCCTCCAGAACTCCGGGGTGGGCAGAGGCTGCTCCTCCAGTGGCATCTCAGCCCAGCTTTGCCCACTGCCCCATACCGTCCTCCCTGAGATGCTCTCCTCAGCGTCCTCCCTGAGGTGCTCCAGGAAGCCCACTGCACCCAGGTCCTAGCACCCCGAGTCTGGTTCCTGCAAAGCGGGGGACGATAGGGCGCTCTCAGCCGCTGGGGAGGGGGTTTCTTTCATAAGCGTGTCAGGGTGACCCGGTGCCCTCCGGAGAGAAGCCTGCTCTGGAGCGTGTGCCCAGCACCAAAGAAACCGCAGACTTCCAGGCCGGAGCCCCGGAGCTCCCCGGGAAGCAGAGCGGCGTGCCCGGGTGTTTCTGCATTTTACCCCAAACCAGACACCATGAGCGCGAAGACGGATCCTCCTGATCACAACGAAGAGTTTCAACTCTTCAGAGCAAAACCCTCCACAGCCAAGTCGGAAAACAGGAGACACGGGATATTTGCAATTCCCCCCAAAGGGTAATTTTCTTTCAAAATACAGAATTACAAATCAATTTTTAAAAATCAATATCTCCCCAGAAGGCTGGCCCGCGCAGCCGCGCTCGGAGAGACCCTGCGGCTCCCGGCCCCGGCGACCCCACCTGCCTGGGGGCGTCCACCTCCCAGCGCCCCGGCCTGAGCGCGCCCCGCCGGGCCCTGCACCCCCTCGGCCTCCCCCAGGGCAGCCCTCCCAAGCGGCCTCCCCGCCCCCAGCCCCGCCACCACCCATTGATTTGCTGTCTCTCTGGATTTATCTGTTCTGGACATTTCGTGAAGATCGAATCCCGGGAAGCGGCTCTCTCTGGCTTCCGTCGCTGAGCGCGCTGCCCGCCGGCGACCCCTCTCCGCGCCGGAGACCGCCGGGGCCTGGGCCCCGCTCTGCTGGCCCGTCCACCCACGGGTGCGCGGTTGGGGCCCTGGGGCTGCCGCAGGGAGGTGGGGAGAGAGCTGGGGACATCGCCGGAGGGAACGGGGCTCCTCAGCCCCACTGTGCGTAGACAGGAGCCCCAAGGAAGCCTGGAGTGCTCGCCCCCAGCCTAGGAAAGCCTCCCCCCGGCCCCCATTCTCGGGTGTCGAGAACTGATGTGAACTGCCAGGCCCTCCCTATGGGTGAGACATGCAGGGGTACAGCTCACGCTCTGGGGGCCCTCCGCACCCCTCCCTTCTTGCACTCCTGCCCTCCGCACCCCTCCCTTCTTGCACCCCGGGACCGTGCCTGGCATGCAGCTGGACACGTGCAGGAACAGACGGAACTATACCACGAGGAGCCACAGCCCCGAGGAGGCCACTTCTGGGAAGGGCGGGGAGTCTCCCCTGCCAGCCTCTGCGCCTGCGAGGTCGGTGGGTCCATGTCTTTCCTCTTACAGTTTAGTCTCAAAAGCAAACAAATAAATAGGTTTGGCCTATGCCTTCCCCTTTCAAGGAATGATCTGCCTGGACTCGTTAATTACTTTCCCACAAAAGAAGCTCCGGGCCCCGACGGCTTCATGGGTGAGCTCTACCTAGGACTAAAAGAAGAGATAAAACCAGCTGTACACAAGCTTCTCCAAAAAATTGAGAGAACAGGTTCCTCCCTGGTGGCACAAGGGGCTAAGACAGAGCACCGTGAAGCTGTCCGCAACCGCTGCAGCCCGAGTTCGACCCCTGGCCAGCGAGGGTCCCACAGGGCACAGGGACCCCTCCTGTCTGTCTCCCGCTGCTCCCCTCAGCAGTGGATTTCAGTCCGTCTGCCTGTTCTGCTCCCCACTGTCTCTGGTGAGTCCTCTCACCCGCCCCCGGACACACACCTCTGGCCTGCACCCTAGTTTTTGTATGCATAAATGAATAAGTCTTTTTTATTTTTATTTTTTTAATAGAGGCATGCTTTATTTATTTGTTTGCTGGTTTGTTTGTTTGTTTTGTTTATACATGCACTGGGTAGAGTCAGAAGCGCGGGAGGGTGAGAGAATTCACCAGAGCCAGAGCGGGGAGCAGAGCAGGCAGAAGGACTGAAGTACACTGCTGAGGGGAGCAGCGGGCGGCAGGAGCGGTCTGCACGCCATGTGGGACCCTCCTCCGTGGCCGGGGAGCAGCCGGGGATCGAACCGGCGCCGCAGAGGCCGCGGGCAGCTTCGCAACCCAGCGCTCAACCGCTGCGCCACCAGGGAGGCCCAATGAATAAGTCTTTAAAAAAAAAAAACCGAAAGAAGAGAACATCCGCTCACTCATTCCATGGGGTCTGCATTACTCTGATAGAACAAACAAAGACGTTGCAAAGAAGCTACAGAGCAACAGCCTCATGAGCACAGGTGCGAATGTTCCAGAGATTCTACACACACCCCCAGCGCCGCCCCGAGGGGCGACACAGCGTGGCCGGCAGGGTCTCGCATGGGAGCGAGGGCGGGTTGAACACGAGGGAAACAAGTGAGAGTCTCACATCACTCGTGAACGGGAAGCCCTCGGTCCTTTCAAAGCAGGGACAGAAAAGGCAATATTTTAAAAAATTAAAAGACAACTCTCGGCAGCCCAGGAAAGAAGGGAACGGCCTCGCGCCGAGGAGGGCGTGCAGGAGAAACCCTCGCCACGTCCCAGTGAAGAACAGCCGCGGCTTCCCCGAGGCCGGGAGCGAGACCAGCGCCCCTCCTCGCCCCGCTCTCGGGCTGCCAGGCGGCGGCGGGCACGGGAAGGAAGCTCCTAGGCTGGAAGGGAAAAGCTACACTCTAGCGCGCAGACCCCCGTCTGTGCAGAAGACCTGACGGAATCCACCAAAACACTGCTGGGAGGTACGACTCGAGCAGATTCCAAGAGACACATCCGCAGCGGACGGCCGCGCTCTCTGCGGGCAGCGCGCGGTCAGGGGCTCACACTTAGGGAGCGCCAGAGTTGGAAACAGAAGGACAGAGCTGACGAGGCACGTCTAAGGACGCCACCCGGCAAACGACAAGCCTTTGCTGAGGTAAAGAAGATCTAAATCACTCGCCCGAGACGCTCTGCTCCTCCCTGGAAGACAGTGCTGGTGATGTCAGTTCTCTCCTGGTTATACATCGCTTCGGCGACTCCCAACTCGCAGACGACTTTTTTGGGGGGACGGAAATGGAGAAGCTGATTCTAAAAGTTCCTATGGAAATAGAAAAGGACTAGAACATCTTGGAAAAAGAACACAAAGTCGGAGGGTTACGATCCAAAGCACCCAGAGGCCACAGGCCGGCCGGCCGGCGAGGGCTCAGCACAGACGGACAAGCAGGCGCTGGGACAGAAAGGCCCTGGCGCCTCCCTGAGCGACGGTCGTTGGTCACAAACGCACAAGAGAGACACAGCCACGAGAGCTGTCTTCTCCTCCAACGGAGCCCGCGGCCAGGCGCGCCAGGGCGGGGGAGGGCTGGTGAGCTCCCGGCGAAGACCCCTGTGGGTGAGAGCCAGGGTGATCGCTGGGGGCAGGAGAATGTGCTCCTGGTTTACTTGTGCCTCTCAGCAGCCAGGGAGCAGGGCGGCGCCTCTTCCTCCTGGGACTTGGCGCTGCTGCGGGTGAGGCGAGCGCGCTGCCCGCGCCCGCGCCCTCCTCCCTGCCGCGCCACCCGGGTCCGCGCTTCAGATCAGCCTCCGGGAGCGGCCGTGTCCGCGCTCCGTCTGTTTTTCTGTTATTTATCTGTTTCCAATCAAATTACATGAGTTTTTGCATACTGAGGACATTAATTCTAGGACACGCACGTGTGTGTGCACACACAAGCACCATGTGCACTGTGTCACGCGCATCGCAGCCCGTGGGCAGCCCCGCGTGCCGAGTGTGACACGGGTGTGCCTGCATCACGCATGCCGTGCGCACACGCCGACGGGAACGATTGTGCACTGTGTCCATGTGTGCACGTGCCTCCTGCATGCTCACACACCTGCATCACACACCCCAGGGGAAGACCAGCTGGGGACACAGTCTGGTGGGAAGGCCAAGGCCCAGCTTGGGGGGCCCGGCTTGGGGGGCCCGGCTTGGGGGGAGCATAGGAAAGCACTGCCTTGGAAAGGGCCCTGTGTGCTGAGACAGCCCCATCCCCCCCCCCCAGCCTCCAACACCTGTCGGTGAGGCCAGAGGGCACCTGCACCCTGGGCCCCAACACCCCAGCTGCCAACATCACTCCCAGCCTTGGCCTCCCCCCAACCAGGTGACGGAGCACAGCTTGGGGCGGCCCCTCCGCCAGCACGAGGCTTGCTGCAGTTCCCCGCCTGTCCCTTTGGGGTGTCTGGGTGAGCAGTTTTTGACATGTTGAACGGGAAATTGCTTCTCCCTCCTGCTCTGAGACTCCATCTTAAGACTTTAATTGCAGAAGACTCGGATTGGCGAGCGGTGTCTCTGCCTGGCAGGTGCCGAGACGTCAGCTCATGCCTGGCAGGGCTGAGTGGGGAGAAGGCCCCGCTCCGGCTCCCCTCGCCCTGCTGCAGCTCCCCAGGGCACCGGGCCGGGGCACGCTCTGTGCCAGGAAGCCGCCACTTCACCCCTGCGGCAGGGACCACGCCTCTGGCGCCCCTCACTGCCCAATCCGCGTGGACACCAGGACCTGTCGGCCATCCGGAGACCTCTGTCGGTGAGGCCAGAGGGCACCTGCACCCTGGGCCCCAACACCCCCCCCACCCAGACCCCTCCCTCTCCCCCCACCCCACCCCCCGGGGGCACCAAGGAGGGGTTTTCCTGGCTTCTGAGTCTGCTGGGGAAGAGCTCCTGGAGATTGGAAACGAAATTTAAAAGCAGTGAAAAGGAAAGGAGGAAATTAAAGTCGCCAGCCACAGCACGGGGGTGGGGCAGGGATGGCTGCCCCGCAGTCACCTCACACGCCCCCACACGACTAGATGCCCCTGAGCCCCACGTCCTCAGAGCTGTGCCTGCCCCAGGGACCCCGGCTCCAGGCCCCAGCCCCGGCCTCGCCTGGTCAGTTCGCAGGTCACAGGCCTTTGCAGGGGGCCCCGAGCAGCCTCAGCACCCACACGCATGGCTCAGATGACCCTGTAGAAGACCCGGCTGGGCTGAGCCTGGCCCCAGCACCCTCGCTCTCGCCTCACGCCCGCCCTCCTGCTGGTCCAGGGCCGGCCACGCGCTCCTGTGCAAGGCAGACCGCCTCCCAGCTCCTCACCCCCTCCCCGGCCTTCACGTCCTCCCCAAGGCCTGCCAGCCCCCGCCACGGAACACCCACCCCCGCCTCCCGCGTGTGCGCCCACCCCGCGCCACCACTCTGTCCGCTTCCTGCTCGGCCTCCCCCGGGTCTCCCCTCTGGCCGGGGCCCTTGGGGTCCTCCCGCCTGCCTGCTCCGCCTCCCGCCACCGGCCTACCTGCGTCCGGGGCTCCCTCTGCTTGGCCGCGCTGTCTCCTCGCCCTTGACCTGCGTGTGTCTCTGCACGGGCTCCCCTTCCCGGAACCCCCTGCCCTCCGCTGCCCTGGCCTCCTGGGCCTCCTGTCTCTGCTTTCCGCAGAGTGGCCAGTCTAGAGCTTGAACATGTTCCAGAATTCTAACGCTGGCAGAGTTCCCTGTCCTCCCAGCGCCTGGGGGTCCACTCCACGGACGGGGGGACCTGGCACCCCACCCACGGTCAGGGCAAGCCCAGACGCCAACCCAGACAGTCCCTAACCGTCCTGCCACACAGCCTCCCCTGCCACCGGCAGCCGCCTGCTCCCAGTCCCTTCGGCAGCAGCGGCACAAAGTCATGTGCCCGCCCAGCACCCCCTCCTGCAGCGCCCCCCACTCTGCCGTCCCCTCGACTGGGGCGAGCACGGCTTCGGTCCACCCCGCGGCAGCTCCCCGCCCCGGCTGCCTGTCCTCGCCACCAGCCTGGCTACCGCCGAACCCCACGCGCCGTGGGCCGCGCTGATCACAGTGCCCACCAAGTGCGGGCCGGGCCGCCCGCGACCAGCGCCTGGCGGGGGAACAAATCCTCTGGAATTCTGGAGATCGCGATCCCCGAGATGGGTGTGAGCCGGCCTTCTGCATTCAGACAGGATTTCGGGGCGACCCGCTGGGCTTGGGAGGTGTGCGCGGAGTGGCTCTGCGGGGGCCGGTCCCCTTGCTCACGCGACCCAGCCCGCATGACCCCGACACGGGCTGGAGGCGCGCGGGCGCGGAGGGACCACGGAACGCGACAGGCGGAACCAGAGGCCCCTCCTGCCCACCCCCCCAACGCCCAGTCGGCCACGAGCCCCCGGGGCGTCTGCGTGTCTGCAACGCGGTCGTGCCACGGAGAGGCGCCTCCGGTCTCCCAGGCGGAGCCAGACAAGGCGAAAGGGCTCACGAGCAAGCCCGCGCTGGTCACTCACGGAGCAGGCGACACTTGGAATCTGCGGGGCGGAAGCTTGGACACGCGGAAGCTGCGGGGCCGCTCCACGGCGGTTAGGAGCGAGCCCGAAGTCCCGGTGCACTCAGCTGGCGAACTGCTCTCCCCGGGGTCCAGCCGGCCTCCTGCCCCTGCCCGCTCTGCTGTCCCCACCGCCTGCCTTCCTCGGGCCCTCCCTCGCCCCCGGGGGTCCCTCCCCCGTCCTCAGGCGGCTGGTCCCTTCTCAACACCCTGGCGGCCGTCACGGGGCGTTCCCAGGGAGGCTCCTCTGCCCGCCCAGTCGGAAGCGTGCTTCGCGCGACACATTTGAAGAACAAAAAGAAAGGGTATTTTTTTCCCCAACAGCAACTGGACCAGCAGGGCCAGGGCTGGACCAGTCCTTCCTCAGAGGCCAGCAGACACAGCCGGGAGAGCAGGAGGACCGGTCACCAGCTGGGGACCCAAGGGTGCTTCCAGGCTGGGAGGACAGAGGGGGAGGCGCCCCAGGATTCAGCCTTCCCGGGCGCCTGGGCCATCTGCCCTGAGGACACCCCGAGGGGAGGGGATGTGAGGAATCTATGCAGCCTCTGTGTCGGGGAGAGCCCGTCCTGGGGGGCAGCTGAAGGGGTGCAGTCCTGCCAGGCCTTGCTCACCATCCACAGGCCTGGAGGAAGCCCGCGCCGTGACCCCGCTGGTGGAGTCTGCTTGCCCGGCCCCTGCCCCACGCCCCTGCCATCCCCCATCCTCCCGGGGCGCCAGGTGCAGCCTCCCACAGCTGCGTCCCGAGCCGCCCCCCATCTCCTTTCAGGCTACCTGTGGAGCTGAACGGCTCCCCAGCACCCCACCCCGTCAAAGGAGTTTCATTTTCATTTATTTATGATACTCTAACCCCGCCTCTGCTTGGTCCTGCTTGGCGCGGGGGAATGTTCGGCACAGCAGCGGTGTCCGCGGGGGGACGCCTGTGGAGAGGGGCGAGAGGACGCGTGGGTGGGCTCATGGGCAGGGGCGACAGCGAGAGGATGAACTCCTGCTGCGAAGGACGCACATCGATTTATAAATCGTCACAAAACGCACAGCTCTGTGTCCCGCCAACTCCGCGCCCACTGACGCTCCGACGCCGTCACTGGCTTCTGCCAGGCTTTGGACGGGCAGCCCCGCAGGGCACGAAGGCGGCAGCTCTGGCCTGAGAGGTCATTGCTGTTTCACGGAAACCCACCGGCGAAACGAAAGGCATCGTGAAGGAGGCCGCGGGCCGCTGTCCGGGGAGTCGGGGAACGAGCTTGGGTGCCGGAAGGGCGTCGCCTCGGCCCCGGCGCCGGGCACGGGACGCTGAATCTCACCACGAACACCCCCAACCCCTGCTTACGTCTAGAGCATCACCAAGGGCATAAATCAAGCCCGACTTCCAGGGCGTGCCAATCCCGCGGCTTGGCGCCCAGACACAGCGGGCGTAAGTCAGCGCGGAGCGGGTTCAGCACGGCCGAGCGACATCAGGAGGAAGAAATGAGTCTCAAACATGGCTACTTGCGTTCTTAATAAAATCATTCTTTACATAATTTGTTAATGTGTGGTTTGTTCATGTCCGAAAGTCTCTGGAAACGTAGCCTTCGGCTCTGGGGCGGGGGCCGCGGCTCCAGCACCAGGCTGCAGGCTCACGCCCTGGGCCCGTTCACTGGGCACTCACTGCCCTGGACACGCACTGGGCAGGTGTTTCCTGGCGCCCCCGGCGCAAGCACTGCGCGGGCTGGAGGCTCCCGGAGGAGATGGAGCAGGGCCCGGCCTGGCAGACCCAAGTTCCAGTGCGAGAGAGGGGCAGGGGCGTTCTCCAGCACACGATGCCGTCCAGGGAGAGGTGAAGGTGCCAGCCCCGTGACAAGGGGGGTGCTGGGGGTGCAGCAGGTGGTCAGGATGAGGTCGCGGAAAAGACGACCTTCGAGCGCAGACTGGAAGGAAAAGGCAGAGACCTCCGGGCGGCGGCCACAGCCAGTGCCAAGCCCAGAGAGCGCGCTGGGCGCCGTGGGGGGGCCGCTGCCGGAGCGGAGCGTACGGGAGGACAGGCGCAGGCCTCGCGGGTGTGGGTGGCCTCGGCTGGGGTGCCGAGTTGGGGGCTCCTCTCCCGTTTGCAGCCGAAGAGAGCGAGAAGCGTGCAGCATGCTGAGAGGGGGTGGTCTGGCTCCGGCTGGTGTGTAAGTGGCCAGGGCTCCGGCCGGCCCCAGCCATGCCTGAGAGAGAGCCCTTGAGTCTCAACACATGTGACCGGGCAGCTCGAGGGGGAGTGGAGGAGAGCGGGGCACCCCTGGGGGCAG
Source organism: Talpa europaea (assembly GCF_964194135.1). Classification (NCBI taxonomy): domain Eukaryota; kingdom Metazoa; phylum Chordata; class Mammalia; order Eulipotyphla; family Talpidae; genus Talpa; species Talpa europaea. The sequence goes on along the minus strand of NC_140074.1, from coordinate 135,625,768 downwards.
GGAGCAGGTGACTGACAGGTAACACCTTGGCTGGAAGGCTCACTGAGCTGGGGGCTAGCGAGGCCATGCCTGCAGACTGCCTTGCCCTCCCCCACGGCCCCAACACCTGAGCCTGGTCATCTGGCCCGAGGGACACCCGACCGCCGGGCCGCCACAAGCAGGCAGCCAGGATGTCTGGAGCCGCTGGCCATTCTGTGGGCTCTGGCGCAGGCGTGGGGGCATCTGAGGGCTGGGGCCAGGGAGACACGAGGCCGGAGAGGCGGGGTCTCGGCTCCCGGAGCAGCAGGCGGGAGCTGGTGAGGGGTCGGGGATGGGCCACATCATAGCTGGGGGGGCCCACAGCACCGGGGGGCCCCTCTGGTTTAGTGTGCCGTCACCTGGAAATTGTGTGTAATTTTTGAACAAGGGGTGCGGCAGCTTCGTTTTGTCCTGAAAAGTGACTGACAGCCCCACCCGGACGGCCTGGGGCTGCGGACAGGCCGGGAGCCCCACAGGCCGACCCGCAGGGCCCGGGTGAAGGACGGCGGGCTCCAGGTGCTCCTGGTGCAGCTCAGGCCGCAGGAAAGGAAGCCTCGGGGTTCAGACCAAACTGTCCGCAGAAGCGGGCTCTGGGGTCTGTCTGTCCCCGGACATTCCTGCGAGCTCGGACCCGTCTGTGGGGCTCTGGGCCGAGTCTGCTTGCTCTGAAACGGAGGGTGCCGGCCCCGGTGGCTGTTCCATACGCGGTCGACAGGCTCACCTTGGCAACCCGCAGCCGCTGCCTCTGCTTTGAGGGGAGCCGCCGACCCCACCCAGCTGGAGCACAGCCCCCGGGGAAGGAACACAGGCCTGCCCGGCCAGCCACCGCCCTCCACTCTGCAGTGTCCCCAGGCCAGCTGGCCCCACGGACCACACAGTAAACGCTGGCCTGCCTGGAACGGGATCTGGGCGGACGGCAGGCCCAGGCCCCACTCTGTGGGGCCGGGGTCCTGAGTTGGGGAGTCACCGGTGTGCAGGCTGAGGACCACCCGAGGCCCCTGCCAGCTGCACCACCGCCTGCCTTCCCGAAGCAGCTGCCAGCCCTGCATGGTCCTCCAGGACGCCAGCCCCGCCTGCACAGTCCCTTCATGTGCTGGGATGCACAAGAGCCTGGGCCAGGGCGGCTCCCGGGGCAGATGGAGGAGCCAGTGGGATGTTACGGGGTCAGGTTACCCTTGGTGAACACCTGCAGGCTGGCCCCGGGCCTGCCTGCCCATCTGTCTGTCTGTCGGTCAGGGCCTACTTGGAGAAAGGAGTGGGGGTGGGCATGTTGCCTTGTGGGTAGCTGGAAAAGGCACGTCGGTGCCACGTGAGGGGTGCAAGCCGGCTCTCTCAGGGCGGACAGCTGGGGCTGGCTCTCCAAGGCCGAGGGGCGTCCCTCCCGCACAGGCTCCGCGGGCCGCGCGGTTTCTGGGCGCCTGTGGCGCTCAGCGCCCATCGTGGCTGAGCCGCATCAGGGGAGGGGCCTGGGCGAGGGCCGGCCCCGGGAGGAGGCGCGAGTCCATCTCTGAACCTTCCAAGCCAAACGCACCGGAGACGACAAAATCAGCCCATTAACATCATTACTGTCGAGCCCCGGGCGGTCAGCCGCTGCCACAGGCCAGACGGACCCCGGGGCGGCCTGCCCCGCAGAGCGGGTGCCGAGCAGCCCGGCTGGACCCCTGGCAGGCGGCGGTGGGCCTGGGGTGACCTCCTGGCCCCACTCTGCTTTCACATGCTCTTGATTTCAGCTGCCCGGGACAGACACCTGTGCTCAGAGGTGGGGCGGCGTGGACCAAGCTCACCTGTGGGCACCAGGGCGCGTGTGCAGGGGCACCACACCCCAGACCGTCCGCCCAGGCCCGCCGCTGAGCCCGTCCACAGGGGGCTGGTGGGCCCCAGTCACGGGGTCCCTGGCGGCACCGCTGCTGAGCGTCTCCCAGCCGTGGGCACACTCTTCCGTCTGCCCTTGTGAACCTTCCTCCGTAAAGATGTGTTCACACGGCTCGTCGGCACTACTGGCGTGAAGGGAAAGAGATTGATACTATACATGAAAACATTTTCTTTGGCCTAAAGGTTTTTCCCTCTGATCTGAAAAGAAATTGGGTGCACCTGCCCTGGAGTAGTACGCAGCCTTCAAAAGGAAGGTAAGGGAGGGAGCCCCAAAGGCTGTCTGCGCTGGGGGCTAAGCCGGGCGACCGGAAGCGGCCGCAGAGGGCTGCCCGCCGCAAAGACCTGAGGGGCCATTCCTAGGCCCGAGCGGGAGGGCCTCAGCCTGGGAAGACGGGGGTTCCGGGGCGCGTGAGGACGGTGGTCGCACAGCCGTGTAGACCACCCACTGGGACACACCGTGATCCCGACGCAGGTGACCCGTGAATTTTGTGTTCTGTGTATTTCCCCACGATTTGAAAAAGACAACTTAAAAAAATAGGCCATTTCCATGGACCCCTAGAAGTAGTGCAGCCCTGCCAGCGACCCCTAGCCAGAGAGGGGGGTGGTGGGTGCCCCTCTTAGCCTTTATCAGGGCCCCCCAACCATCCACCAGCAGCTGCGCCCAGAAAAGAGGCGCTGAACTTCACCTGGAACTTCCCCCTAAGGTGACCAGTGCTCCCCATAGTCCACCCCAGCTCCTGCCTTCTCAAGGCTGATGGGGCGCCTGGCACCCCTTTCCCAGACCTGGGGGGGATCCCCCTACCAGGCCGCATCTCAGGGGAAGCCACAGTCCAGGGAGGCGCCCGGGCACTTGGAAGAAGCGGCCCTTGTCGGCCACTGGACCCCGTCTGCCGGGGAAGCTCCTGGCCACCCCCGGCCCCACCCACCCCGCTGACCCCCGCTGACCCCCGCTGACCAGGTGTTGGCCCTGCAGTATCAGCTGCTTCCTATTGGCCCTTTGATGGCGCACAAGGGCTTTGTGATGCTCTTGAACTCCACCAGCTCAGGACCCGGGAAGAGGGACCAGGGAGGTGCCCCCTTGCCTTCTCCCAGGGAGGGGCCGGGGCACGGGGGGGGGGCGGGGGGGGGGACCAAGGCCATCCTCCCCCCCAGCCTGCAGCCCCGAGGTGCAAAGTCGCCCCGAGGCGGGCTGCTCGGGCAGGAGGCGCGGCCCTCGGGGCGCCTCTGCCCCGCCCCTCAGAGAGCCCCTCCCCGCGGGAGCCCCCGCCTGGACCGGGTCCGGATCCCCTGCACGCGCCGGGCGGCCCCCGGCCTTCCGTCGGCCCGAGGGGAGCCCGCCCCCTAGAGGGGGGCGCGGCGAGAGCAGGCGCCCCTGCCCCGCTGCGGGGAGGCGGGACCGCGCCCCGGGGAGCCAGAGGCATCCCCGGGGGGTCCTCAGGGATCACCCAGGAAACGACCCTCCGGAAGAGGCTGGGGAGGGGGACTTGTGGGAAAACCTAGGGGATCTTCCGGAGGTGAAGTCGAGGGGACCCCCCCACATTTCTAGCAGGATGCTGGCGGCCCCGGGAACGGGAACGGGCTGGGTGACCGCGTCCGCGAGCTCCTCATCGGGGGGTAGGGCGGGGGGGGCCGGGGCCTGGACGAGGGGGGGCGAAGTCGCGAGGCAGCCAGCCTGGGCAGCGGAAGCGGCCAAGCCGGGTCCCACCGGCAACATGGCATTTGGGGGCGCCCGGGGCGTCACCAGCCGCCCCCAGCCCCCGCTCCCGGGCCGCCTTCAAGCCGCCGAGCTGGGGCCTCCCGGCCGCCGTCCCCCGGCCACCCGCTCCCCGAGCACCCCGGGACGCCCCCCCGGGCCCCCCAGGTGTGGGGGAGCTCCCCGCGCTCCCGCCCCGGGGAGCGATCGACCGGCCGGCGGCGCGCGCCCCTCCCCCGCGCGCCCCCGAGACGAGCCTGGCGCGGCGGCCCCGCGGTTCCGGCCGCGGCGGGCTGGGCTCCGGGCCAGGGGGCGGGCCGCGCCGGGCCGCGAGGGGCCGCCGGGGGCGGGGCGGCGGGCGCGGCCCAGTTCCGCGGCCCCGGGCTCGGCCCCGCGCCCCGCCCCGCCCCCCCCGCCGGGCGCCCCCCCCCCCGGCGCGGTCACCCCCGCGCGGCGCGAGGCCGGCCGGGGTGCGGGGCGCGCGGGCGGGGGGCAGCGGCTCGCGGCTGACGCCCACCCCGGGGTCGCCCGGCGGTTCCCAGTCGCTCGGCTCAGCCGCCGCGCCCGGCCGGCCGGGAGGGAAGAAAGAATCTGCGCGCGCGCGTGTGGGCCCTGCCGGGTGTGGGGGCGCCGCGGGGGCACCCGAGAGCAAGCGCAGGGGCGGGCGCGCGGGGCGAGCCTCGCGGCCGGAGCGGGCGGGGAGCCCGCGGGCCTGCAGCCCGGGAGCGGCGCGGGGGCCGTGGGCGCGCGGCCGCGGGGGGGACGCGGCCCGGGGCTCCTGTCTGAGGTGCGGGGCGGGGGCACCCCTGCGGGCGGCGGGAGCCCCGCGGGGGGGGCGGGGGCGGGCGGGGCGGGGTGGACGCGGGCCTCGCCTGGGGGGCTCCCTCGCGCGGGGCGGGGCGTAGGGAACCAGGCGTCGGGCGTCGCGCCGGCTACCCCGGCTGGCCGCAGCGCGAAGACGTGGCCCCCCAAAATTCCTAGGCCCCGCCAAGGGGCCACGGCCTCGCGGCGCGCGGGGCAGGCGGCCCCGCCCGCTCACCCTGCGGGTCCCGCCCACCCGGAGCCCCAATTCCGCGGGAGGACGCGAGGGCTTGGGGGCTCGGCCGCCCCAGCGAAGCCCGAGCCCCTCTTGGAGGGCGGCGCGGCCCAGAGCAGCGGCGGGGCGCGGAGAGCGGGCGGCGGGCGCGGTGCGGGGCTCCCCAGAAGCCGCCCGCCCCACCCCCACCCCGTCCCAGCGGGTCTGCTCCCCCCGCCCCAGCCCAGCCGCCCTGAAAATACAGAACCACCCGCGCCCGCGCCGGCCAAAGACAAGTCCCCCCAGAGCCAGGAGGGAAATGCGCGCGTGCCACAGCCTGCGGGGCTCGCGGCCGCCGCTGACGCATTCTCGGGGTCACATTCTCGGGGTCGGAGCCCCTCCCGGGAGCCCGGACACCGCCAGCCGCAGCTTCCAGCCGGGCCGGCGGGGCAGCCCCCCGCGGCCCCTTCCCGGCAGAGCCCGCCCGGCCGGGCGGCGGGTCCCGCGCCGGAGCGCGCCCCGAGAGGCTCCCGCGAGGCGCCGCTGGTTCCGGGGCGCGCGCCACGTCCCCGGGGACCGGCCCTGGGCCGCCCCGGTCGGGGCCGGGAGACGCTTCCCAGCGCCCAGGGTCCTGCCTCGGGGCTCCCCCCTAGCGCCGGGGCGCAGAAGAGGTGCCGGTCGCCTTGCTCCTCTCTTGGGGCCCCTGAGGGCCCCGGCGGCCCCGGCGAGGCGCCCCGGGAAGGCTGCTGCCCCTCGGCGGGGCCCCGCGCTCTGCGACCCGCCCGGGAGGGGCGCGCCCGAGGCCGACCTGGGCCCTTCCCCGGGTTCCCCGCGGCCGGGATATCCCGGGTCGGAGGCAGGGGCCCCGCCTGACGCTCAGGGAATACCGAGTCCCGGGCGGGACAACCCCGCGCTCCCTGCCAGGGGCCAAGGCTGGGGGGTCGGGAAGGGCGCGGGCGGCCCGGGAGGGCTGGCAGGCAGGCAGGGTGCTCACCGCGCCCCCACCCCATGTAGATTCTGCCTGTTTCCTCCCTGAGCACCTGCGTGCCTCCCAACACCACTGGCAACTGGGGGGTGCTGGGGCGCTGGGCGTGGGAGGGAGGCTGTGGTTGGGGGGCCTCTCTCTGCACACCAGCCACCCTCCCCTGGGAGAAAATCAGTGACAGCCGCGAGGGGGGCGCAGCCTCTTGGGTGGGTGCTCGGCTATGTTGGTCCCTTTCCCAGCAGTGGCCAGAAAGGCCAGGAGCGGGGTGCCGAGACTCCCTGCCTTCTGAGGAACCTCAGGGGTCCCCTCTCCCAGTCTGGGCAGCTGAGCGGCTCCCTGCACCTCCACAAGGGCAGCCTTGTGCCCTGGCCGGCCAGAGGCCTCCTTCCTCCCCTGCCGCGGCTCCACCGAAGCATACACTTGGCAGGGGGGACATGGGGGGACATGGGGTGCGGCAAAGGGGCCCCGCGGGTGGTGAGCACGTTCGGAGCCGGCCCAGCCAGCTGAGCAGCCCCTGGCGAGCCCCACGTCGCCCCTGGCGGCTGGAGGCTGCGGAGGCCACTCGCTCCCGGAGCCCCCGGGCGCGGAAACACCCACGGGAAGCAGATTTTCCAGGGGGCTTTCTGCTGGGGCGGTGGGGTGTCGGGAAGTGCGGCCGCCCCTGGCCGGCGGGAATGTCCAGGACAAGGTCGCCCAGACCTCCGGACAGGCCCACGGCGCCCGCGGGGCGGCCCTTGGCGCCTTGGGCCCAGGGACTGGGCGCGAGGGCGCTTCCCGCGCCAGCCTCACACGTGCCCTTCTCTGCGAGGGGCGCGGGACAGTCCCCCAGGGCAAGTGTGGGGGGACACAGCACCCCAGGAGGAGAAAAATATTTTCCTGTGTCCCTGCCCAGAGGCTTGGCCTCTCCCGGCTTCTGCACCCCGAGTGCCCAGGTCCGCGCCCGGCGGGTCTGCCCCCACCAGCCCCTCCCTGCCCGCCCCAGCCCTCCCGCTCCCCCTTTCTCGGGCGGCATCGGCAGCCGAGCCCTCCTCTGAGGACCGAAGCAGACGCCCCACCCCAGCCCTTCAGGGGCGCCGTCCGCGGGTCTGGGGCCCGCACTGCGGGGGGGCGGCCGCCGCCGGGGAGCCGCGAGCCGGTGACACCGGGGGCGCCAAGGTGCGCGGCCTCACCCCCGGCTCCGGGCGGCCCCTGGCTCCCGGGAACGCGCGCCCCGGGCGGGCTGCGGGGGTCCCCTTCGGCACATCGCCCTCCGAGGCTGGCTGGAGGCCCCGCCGACCGCCCGGCGTTCCCGGACGCGTGTCAGGGCGGCTGTCCGCGGCCCCCCGCCGCCTCCGCCCGCGCCCGCGCCCGGCTCTCCCCACGGACGCGCCGCCAAGGGGTTGCGCAAGGACCTGCGCCCGGTCCTTCAAGGGCCCAAGCCGGGGCCCCGACACACCCCAAGGCGGCGCGCCCGCGGCCGCCCTGGCTCCTCCCGGGGCCCCCACCCGACCCCTGGAGCTCGCGGCGGGGGGGGGGGCGCCCTCGGAGGCCGCGGGGGTGCAGCCCCCCCCCCGTGCAGCGACTCCATGGAACGCGCCGTCTCGCCACCGGAGGTGCCAGACTTCACACTGGCCTTCGCGGCCGTCGGGAGCCCGGCCCGGCCGCCTTTCGGGGCCCAGGGGGCTCCAAGCCAGAAGCAGCGCCGGGCTTCTCGACCATTCCACTCACCCCTCCGCGCTCGCTCACCCTCGGCTCCTCCCGGGTCTCCCCGCGCCCTCTTCGGAGGTCCTCCCGGGACCCCGCGGCCCCGCCGCCCTGGGCCGCCCCGGCGCCCCCCGTGGCCTCGCCGCCCCCGCCCCGCCGGGGGGCGCAGGAGAGGGGCCGCTGGACACAGCCCCCCGAGCCCGGCCCGCAGGGGTTCAAGGGCAACTCGGGAGCCGAGCACATCCGGGCGGGCCGGTGTCGGCGGGTTTTGGGGCGCCTGGGCCCTGCGCTGACGGCAGCTCGGTCCCCTTCCTCGCCCCGCGCCGCGCTCCCCCGGCGTCCTCGGCACGCGGGCCCCTCGCGCCGGCCTTTCCCGGCCAGTCCTCGCCCTCGCGAGCGCCGGGGCGGGCGGGGCGGGCGCGGGGGGGGGTGCCAGCTGCCCCGGCCCCGCGCCCGCCCCCTGCCGGCGGGCCCCGCGCGGCGCGCATGACGCAAGTGGGTGCCCCGGGCACGGCCGGGGATGCCTCCGTGGCCCCGCGGGGTTCCGCGCGCCGCGCCCGCGCCGGAGAGGCCGGGGGCGGCCGCGGCGCCGGCGAGGGCCGCGCGCCCGAGACCCCGGCCCGGCCCGGCCCCCGGCCCCCGGCCCGGCCCGCCGCCCCCGCGCGCCCCTCGCGCCCCCGCGCGCCCCCGCGCCGCCCGCGCCCCCGCCCGCGGCCCGGGCCCCGCGCCCCCCCGCCGCCGGCCGCGGCGCGCCCGCCAATCCGCGCGGGGCCCGCCCCCTACGCCGCGCCCCGCCCCCGACGTCGTCCCCGAGCCCGGCGCCCCGGCCCGGCAGTGTCTGCGCGGCGCGAGCGGGGCCGGCGGCGCGGGGGCGAGCGGCGGGCGGCGCGGGGCGCGGGGCCCGGGCCGGGCCGGGGCGGGGGCCGGCGAGCAGCGCGTCTGAGCCGGCGGCCGCCCGCGCCCGGCGCGCCTGGCCGGCATGGAGCTGCCAGCTGTCGGCGAGCACGTCTTCGCCGTGGAGAGCATCGAGAAGAAGCGGATCCGCAAGGTGGGGCGCGGGGGGCGCGGGCGGGGGCGCGGGCGGGCGCGGGGCGCGGGCTGACGGCGCGTGTCTCCGCAGGGCCGGGTGGAGTATCTGGTGAAATGGCGAGGCTGGTCCCCCAAGTAAGTCGCGGCGGCGGCGCGGGGCCGGGCCGGGCCGGGCCGGGCCGGGCGGGCGGGCGGGGGCCGCGGCGGCCGGCGGGGTTGGGGGGCGGGGGCGGGCGCCCGCCGCGCCCCGGGAGATGCCGTCGCGGGTGTGCGCGGCGCGGGGCGCGGGGCGCGGGCGCGGGCCGGGCGGGAGGCCGCGAGGGCGGAGGCGCGGCGCTGCCTGATGTGCAGCAGAAAATGGCTCCTTTCCCTTCGCTGCGCCGAGCGGCTCCATATTGCAAAACCAAAAAAAAAATTAAAAAGCGACGAAAACGCAATTGTGCGCCTCTTCCCTCCCGGCGCGCAGGGCGGGGGGGCAGGAAACGCCGGGCGCTGTCACCGCGGCGCCGCTCGGGGCTATTTTTTCTGATTCGGAGGCGCGGGCGCCGGCTGGGGCGGCGCGGGCACCCGCGCTCTCCCGCGCGCCGGCGGCTCCCGCGGCCGCGTCGGGGGCGCCGGCCGTGACAGCGGGCGCGGGGCGCGGGGGGGCCGCGGGGGGGCCGCGCGCCGGCGGCGGGCGGGGGGGTTCGGCGGGGGCCGGGCCGGGCGCCCCGGCATCTCGCGGCCGCGCGCGGGGGCTCGGGGAGCCGGCGGCGTTGGAACGCGGCGCAGGAACGTGCCTGAAATTCTTGACAACTGCGGGGTGAGCGCCGGGTGCGCTTTCCTGACCCTCCCCCTCCCCGCCCGCGCGTTTATGGGGGGGCGGGCGCGGGGCCGGCGGGGTCCGGCCGCCACCCCGCCCCGCCCCCCGCAGCGCGGGGCTCGGCGGCCAGAGGCCTGGTGCGCCCCACCTGGAGGCCGCGCTCGGGCTCTGACCCGCGCCCCCCTTCTCCCCGCAAGATATAACACGTGGGAGCCCGAGGAGAACATCCTGGACCCGCGGCTGCTCATCGCCTTCCAGAACAGGTGAGCGCCCCCCGCGCGCCCCAGCCCGCCGCGGGGCCGGAGGGGGGGAGGCCCAGCGGCTCGGCCGAGGGGGACGGGGCCGAGGGGGGCCCGGGGCGTCCCCTCCCCCTCCGGCCCGACCGACTGGGCCGCGGCCTCGGCTGCTCCAGCGACGTCCTTGTGGCTGCTGCGGCCCTGGGTGGGGGTGGGGCAGGGCCGGGGAGACGGGGCTGGTGTTTGGGGGAGACTTGGGGGAGGGCGCGCGCGTGGGCGTGCCGGGTTCCCTGCAGCGCCCCGCCCCGCCCCGCGGAGCCCCACCCCCGGCCCGAGGTGCCGCGTTCCTGCAGCCGCGGGCGCTTGGCACGGGCACGGCGGGCAGCCCAGCCCGAGGGAGCCGGTTGGGAAACAGCTGGACGTCACGGGGCTGGACTTAACCTGTTGGGGGCTGGAGAAAAGTTGACAAGACCTCGGCCCCTTGGACCCCACCCCGGGCGCTCGGGCTCCGCGGGGGGCGGCAGAGTTTGTCTGCCTTGGGTGCCCCGCACACCCCTCCGGGGGCCTGGGTGACCCGGGCCGGCCGCAGGGCGCAGGGAGCCGGCGGGAGGGGCGGGTGGACGCGGGGGCGCCGTGCGCGCAGGTGCTGTCACCCTGCACCCAGCTGGGCTCCCGCGGGGCTGTGGTTCTCTGTTTCGGGGGGTGGGGGGAGGGCCGCCCCGCTGCCTTCCGCCCCCCTACTTCGCATCACTTCCCCTGCGAGCCTGGCGCGGAGACCACAGACGCCGGCCCGGGCGCAGCTGCGGGAGGCGGCCGTCCCGCGCGGGGGGGGGGGGGGGGGGCGGGCGCAGGGAGAAGGGACCCGCCCCCCACCTGGGAGCCGCCACCCCGTCACCGAGTCGGCGGCTGATGCCATGTTGCGTAACGGCCCCCGGGGCCGGCGCGGGCTGGCGCAACGCCGCGCAACTTCGGAGTCAGGCCCGCGGCGGGGTCCCCCGGGTCAGCCCAGGCAGGGCACGCGGGGCCCCCGGGGAGTGGGTGTCCCGCCTGGGGGGCCACGACTCCGGCCGCGCCGGAGGGGCGACCCCGCCCCCAGCCCGGCGCCCCCCGCGGACGAGGACGCCCCGCAGCAGCGCTGACCGGCACCGCCCGGGCCTTATGAATAATTTGGAAACCCCGGCGGCCGGGAGTCTCGGGAGGAGGCGGTGCCGCCGGCAGCCCCGCCCCGCCCCGCCCCTGCCCGGCCCGGCCCGGCCCGCGGAGCCGGAGCCGTCACCTGGCGGCGCGAACCTGCGGCCGGGCCCGCCCCACCCCGCCCCTAATTGGCTCATTTGCCGCCGTGTAAACAAGGGCGCAGCCCCTCCCCCTGCGGCCCGGCCCCCCAGCGCGCCCCTCCAAGCTCGTTATCTGAATCTTAATGAGGCCATTAGCATCCCGGGCTCGGCCGGCCGCCCCGGACCCCGTGCGCGCCCCGCTTCGCGGGGTCAAGGCCCCGGGCGGTGGGTGCCGCGGCTCGGCAGGAGCCCCCCCTCCGCCGCGGGCCGGACGGGACGGGGGCTCGCCAGAGGGGCCTTGGGGAGCAGCCCTCGGGCGGGTGAAGGTTGCCGCGACGTGGCGCCCGGGGACCCTCCGCCCCGAAGGCGCTGACCCTCCTGGCCGCTCGCCGACGGGGGTGGGGGCCGCCCGCGGGTCGGGGTGCAGCTGGAGGGGCGGCATCCCGGGCTGACGCTCTGCGCCCCCCCCCCAGGGAACGGCAGGAGCAGCTGATGGGCTACCGCAAGAGGGGCCCGAAGCCCAAGCCGCTGGTGGTGCAGGTGAGCGCCGGGGCCCCCCACCCCCGGGGCTGCCCGGACCCAGAGGGTGGGGTTCCTCCACAGCTCCCCAACTCGGCCTCCTTTCTGCTTGACCTCCTGCCCCCCCCCCCGCAACTCCGCTGCCGCCTGGGGGGGCTGCTCCGCGGGGCTCCCACGCCTGTCCTCACGCCCCGCCCCCGCCGCCCCCCCAGGTACCCACCTTTGCCCGCCGCTCCAATGTGCTGACGGGGCTGCAGGACTCCTCGGCCGACAACCGCGCCAAGCTGGACCTGGGCGCGCCGGGCAAGGGCCAGGGCCACCAGTACGAGCTCAACAGCAAGAAGCACCACCAGTACCAGCCGCACGGCAAGGAGCGCGCGGGCAAGCCGCCGCCGCCGGGCAAGGGCGGCAAGTACTACTACCAGCTCAACAGCAAGAAGCACCACCCCTACCAGCCGGACCCCAAGATGTACGACCTGCAGTTCCAGGGCGGCCACAAGGAGGCGCCGAGCCCCGCCTGCGCGGACCTGGGCGCCAAGGGCCACCCCCCCGACAAGTGGGCGCACGGCGCGGCGGCCAAGGGCTACCTGGGGGCCGTCAAGCCCCTGGCGGGCGCGGCCGGGGCGCCGGGCAAGGGCGCGGAGAAGGGCCCCCCCAACGGCCTGGCGCCGGCGCCCAAGGAGGCGGGCGCGGGCAACGGCATCGGGGGCAAGATGAAGATCGTCAAGAACAAGAACAAGAACGGGCGCATCGTCATCGTGATGAGCAAGTACATGGAGAACGGCATGCAGGCCGTCAAGATCAAGTCGGGCGAGGCGGCCGAGGCCGAGGCGCGCGCGCCCGGCCACAAGAAGCGCGCGGGCGCCGAGGAGCGCCACGCCCCGGCCGACCGGACCTTCAAGAGGGCGGCGGGGGGCCCGGAGGAGAAGAAGGCCGAGGGGCCCCCCAAGAGGCGGGAGGAGGAGGCGCCCGGGCCCGGCGACCCGCCGCCGCCCGAGGCCGCCTCGCGCAAGCTCTCCCCGGCCAAGGAGGCCTTCGGGGAGCAGCCGCTCCAGCTGACCACCAAGCCGGACCTGCTGGGCTGGGACCCGGCCCGCGGCTCGCACGCGCCCGCCCACCACCCGCACCCCCACCCCCACCCGCACGCCCACCCCCACCCCGCGGGGGGCCTCAGCCTCGCCCACGCGCGCAAGCGCTGCCTCTCCGAGACGCACGGCGAGCGCGAGCCGGGCAAGAAGCGCCTCACGGCGCGCAGCATCAGCACCCCCACCGGCCTGGGGGGCGGCCCGGCCGCCGAGCGCGCGGCGCACGCGCCCCCCGCCGCGCCCCCGCAGCCCGAGGTCATCCTGCTGGACTCGGACCTGGACGAGCCCATAGACTTGCGCTGCGTCAAGACGCGCGGCGCCGCGGAGCCGGCCGGGGCCCCGCAGGTGAAGCCCGAGGCGCCCGCCCCGGCGGCGGCCGCCGCCGCGAAGCCCCCGGCCGAGGAGGCCCCGGACGAGCCCGAGGAGCCGCTGAGCGAGTTCAAGCCTTTCTTTGGGAATATAATCATCACCGACGTCACCGCGAACTGCCTCACCGTCACCTTCAAGGAGTACGTGACGGTGTAGCCGCGGCCGGCGGCGGGGCGCGCCCTCCCGGGCCGCGCGGGCGGCGCCCCGGCCCCGCCACACTGTGCCTCGGCCCCGCGCCCCGCCCGCGCCCCGCCCGCGCCCCTCCCGGGCCCGCCCCGGCCCCCGGCGCCCCGAGCTCTAGTATTATATCCTAACCGTGCTCACGTGTCCAGTGCAGACTCGCCCCCGTTTGTACGTGGTGTTATTCTTGAAATGTATTGTCCGAGCTCAGCAGGCCCGGCCCCCCCGGGCCGATATATATATATTTATTTGTAGGTATTTATATATGGAAATATAAAGACCTAGATTTATGGAGCCCCCTAGATCGCCCTATATTCTATACCAGACGAGCTATTTTCTGTTCGCCCGCCGCCCCGTCCAGTGTTCGGTTGGTCCATCCCCGCGGGCCGCGCGCCCGGGTCTATTTTTTGATACTGTGCACACGGGTGTGTCGTGTCCACGTGCAAGGGGAGGTGGTTAAGGCCACGCGAGCTCTAGAACCCGCTGCTGCTAGACGTGTCTGAACTATAAGCTTCCATGTCACCTGCTTGAATGTAAATATTAAATGGCGATGTCGGAGCTGCGCCCTCGCTGCTTGGGGGGCGGGCGGGCCGGGGGGTGGGGAGCCCGGCCGTCTCCCCGCCCCTCTTCCGCCGCGGGCGTCGGGGAGGAAGCGCGGGTCGCGTCCCGCGCGGCGTCTGCGAGGGCTGGGGGGGCCGGGGGGTGGGGGGGCGCGGGCGGGGCGCGAGGATGACGCTCCCGGAAGTCCGGAGGCGCCGACGCGGAGGGGGGCCCCGCGCCCCCGCCCCGCCCCCCTGCGCCGGCCGTGCCCGCGGCCCCGCCGCCCGCGCTGCGCCTGGGGGGGGGCGGGGGGAGGGCGCCCCTGCGGGGGGTCCGCCTGCCCGACCCCGCCCGGCCGGACGGCCCCCGACGGCACCTCCCGCCCCCGCCGCGCCCGGGTCCGCCGCGCCGACCCCGAGGGGCCGCGGGGCGCCCCGCCAGGCGTCTCCCCGGAAGCCGCCGGCCCGAGGCGCCCACGGAGGCCCCGGCGGGGCGGGGCGGGGCCTCCTGCGAGGGGGCGGGCGGGGGGCTCGCCGAGGCCGCCCCGGTCCCGGGCCGCGGGGAGCGGCGCCGGGGCGCGGGCGGGGCTGGGGTGCAGGGCGGGGGGGGGCTAAGAGCCCAGATGTGCGGCGGGGGGGCGAGCGGCCGCGGGCGGCCCCCCACCCGCGGGGGCAGGAGGCCCCTGCCGGGGTGGCCAGCGGGCCGGGGCGCGGGGCCGGGCGGGGCAGGTCGTGCGCTCGGCGGGGGCGCGACGTGGAGGGGCGGGGGGGTCGCGCCGGGGGGGCCGGGCGGGGGGGCCGCGCCGCGCGGGGCGGCTGATGCGCCGCCGTGGCCAGCGCTGGCCGGGCCGCCGCGGGTGGGGGAGGGGCGGGCGGCGGGAGGGGAAGTTCTAAAAAAAACCGTTGGGAGTTTCTCGCCGGCTTTTGTGACTCGCCCTCCCTCCGCCCGGCGCCCCGGCCCTGCGGAGCGCGCGCCCCTCCCCCTCCCCCGCCGTAGTGAACGCCCTTTGCCCCCCCGGGAGCGCGGGGGGGGGGCCGGGGCTCCTGGCAGGCCGCCCGCCCGCTGGAAGCCGCTGCCCTCAGCGCCGCACAAAGGGCCGTGCCAGGGGCTCCCCCGGCCCGGGCGGAGGGTGGGAAGGGCCGTGACGGGAGGGGGCTTGGCCCTTGGGGCGCCCCTCCCACCCCGTGGGTGGCCTGGGCCGGCTGGGCCCGCAGAGGGGCGGGGCGGGGCGGGGCGGGGCGGGGCGGGGCGGTGGGGGGCGGAGGAAACCCCCGCTCCCCCTCCCCTGAAGGTGTGGCCCGCAGGTGGCCCGCGGCCTTGACCCTGGCCCTGGCGGACCTGCCGGGTGGCCTTCGGGCAGAGGCCCCTGGAGGCGGTCAAGGTCCAGCCGCTCTGCGCCGCGCCTGCCCCCTGCGGAGGCCCCTGCACCGCCCTGGCGGCCTCCAGGCCTTTCCACATCCCGGCGCTCCCTGAGGGACGGCCCGGGGCGGGGCCCACGCCCTGTTCTGGGGGCCGCTCTTCCCCGGGCCGCTCTTCCTGACGGCTGTGGTGTCCGGCCGTCAAGAGTGAAGGGTCTCCGAGTCCAGGTTCAGGGGAGAGAAGGGAAGAGGGAAACGGTCCCGAGGGTGGTGACTGGGAAACCCAAACTCCTTCGGTTCTTCTCCCGGTGACCCTCTCCTTGGGGCCGGGCCCAGAGCTGACAGCCAGGCGCGGGGCCATCCGGGGCCCATGCAGCTCGCTCCCCAGGACCCCCAGCTCCGCGCCTCTGGGCTGCCTCACCCCCACAAGAGCCAAGCCAGGGTGCTGCCAGCCCACTCCACCCCCGGTCCCCCCTGGGCGCTTTGGAGCGGGGTTGCCAGACTGAGCTCGTCAAAGTTGGAATTTCAGAAGGACAGTCCAGCGTGGCTAAGTGTGTCCACTCATGCGTCCTTCAAATGCCGTGTTCCGGGGAACTCGGCGTCCCGGGTGCCCTGGCTTCTCCCTGGAGAGCCCCAGCCTCGCAGTCAGTGCGGAGAGTCCCTGCCCACAGGAGGCCGCGTCCACCAAGGAGGCCGCAGAGCGCTGGACACGGTGGCCCTGGGAATGTGGCTGCTGCGAGGCTGGACGTGGGTGGAGCGCCGGGTGGGGCGCAGCGTGTCACGGAGGGCAGGGCCGTGACTGAGGAGGGCGCAGTGGGAGTTTTCTCTGCGTGAGGCACGACGAGCAGAACTGGTCCTTGGTCTCTCCGCCCGCCCAGGGCTCCAGCAACTTCTAGAACATGCACCGAGGCAGGACAGATCTGGGGGCAGTGCCCCGCCCCCAAAACTCTCTTCCTTGCCCTGCCCGAGGGTCTTTGCCCACTTCCTGCACCGCCCGGCCACAGTCTGAGCTGGGTCGGGGTGCCCTGAGGGTGCTTGGAGAACCCCCTAAGTAAACACATGGTTCCTTCCCAGGGAGCACTGAACACCCTGCGCGGGCCCAGATGCCCTCGGACCCCTGGGCCGGAGCCTCGCTCGCCCCAGCCCCAAGACTCACCACGTTTACCCACCCTCCCCCGGCCCCCCGGGAGCCAGCGCCCCTCACTCCCTGCGTGGCGGTTCTGTCCCCCTCCCTCTTGGCCCTGCCAGCTTTCTCGGGGGTCACTGGCGGGGGGGGGGGCAGTGGGACAAGCCCTGGAGCCAGTGCAGGGCCAGGGCCCCGCTGGCGGGGACGGGCGTTTCCCGTGGGCCTGCGTGGCTGGTCAGGATGCAGAGGGTGGAACAGCCCTGTGGGCAGTTCTGGGCTCCAGCCCCTCCCTGCCGCGCTCGTGCCATCGCCCGGCCGTGCCCTGCTGCCCCGCCGCTCTTCCCGGCTCCCACAGGTATGTGCCCCTTCCACACCAGGCTGTGGAACCACCTGTGGCCCAGGGCTCCGCCCCGCAGAGCCAGCATCGGCCCTGTAACCACACGGCCCGTTCAGGCACAGGGAAACAGGCGGGGTTCGCAGCCACCTGGCCGGGCTCTGGGGACCATGCTCTCACAGCTTCTGGGGTCCCGAGGCCAGCGCACGCCCCCCTCTAGAATGTTCTAGAATATTCCAGCCATTACTGGGAATGGTTGTGGCTGAACTACTGCCTCACCTTGCCCAGCTCCTTGTCAACTGCACATGGCCTCACGCAGACTCCAAAGGACAGATCCCACGAACCTGGAAGGCGGGGGGGCGGGGGGTACATCTTGGGTATTTTCAGCACATTTGTAAAGAACTGCCTCTGTATTAAACACTCTGCGTGTGTGTGTGCGTGAGAGAGAGAGAGGGAGGGAGGGAGGGGTGGGGGGACTTTGGGACAAGAGCACAGGCCCCAAATCCAGCCTCCACAGCGTCCACAAGTGGAGGAAGAGCCCGGACCACCCCAGGGGCCTCTGTGTCCAGATGGGTCAGGGTCCAGACTGCAGAGCAGAGGCTGGGGTGTCTGGGGTCTTGCCACCCCCTCACCTGACCCATTTGTCATGTTTCTGAGAGTCCAGATAACTCTGTGTAGCTAGATCTGGGGAGCCCGACCCAGGCTGGTCCTGCAGGAAGCTCCAGGCCGCCTTGGGGCTCCACCTCTGCAGGTGGTGCCGCACACGTGATCCTGCCAATGCTGGTCGCCTCGTCCCTGTGCCTGCCCTTCAGCAAGGGTCACGGGGGGGGGGGCGGAGAAGGGGCAGCGCTGCACTCGTTCATTCTGCATTTGGGCTCCGTGTGAGCTGCGTGGGTGAGGCGGCACGGTGACAGCACACTGAAAGCGGCTGTGGTCGTGCGGTTGTGTCCTGCAGATCCAGTTATCTGCAAGCTCTCGCATCTCAGGAGGGGCAGCAAGCTGGCATGGTCAAGGGATGACCAAGCTTTGAGTGAGTGCATGGGCGTGCGTGTGCACGTGACCCTGCTGGAGTGTGCCTGTGGGTGCGTGGGTGTGCATGCACGTGAGTGTGCTGGAGAGTGTGCCTGTGGGTGTGCATCAGCACGTGACTGCTGGAGTGTGCCTGTGGGTTTGTGGGTGCATGTGCACGTGAGTGTGCATGCATGTGAGTGAGTGTGCACACGAGCGTGAGCGCATGGTGTGGATGTGCATGCACATGTGCATGAGCGTGTGCACGTGTTCGAGTGCGCATGCGTCGTGTGCGCTGTGTGTGGCACTGAGGCTGGGCGGCGGGCGGGCAGGGATGCTTCTCCCCTGCGGCCCGAGCGAAGGCTCCTTCAGACGCTCCGGGGGTCTCTCCTCGCCAGCAACTGGCCCGGAATCCTTTCAACCTGCGCCAGGTGTAGCGTAAACCTCCCTGGATTTCCTCTCTTTCCTGTTTCATCTGAGAAATTCTTCACTAATTCCATGGTATCTGGTTTCTCATTGTCTCTCTCTGCTGGAGCAGCCCTTGGGGTGGGCTTCTGAGCGCTGTGCTCCCCGCGGGGCCTCCGCAGGGCCCCCCGCCGCTGGCACCCCAGCCCTCGGAGGCCTCGCCCTGGCGCCCTCTGTGACCTCCGGCGGGAGCCGCATGGAAGCAGAGTGTGAAGCAGAGTGTGGTCTCGGGGCCACTTCACCTCCGCAGAGCGGAGGCCAGCCGAGGCCAGCGACGTCCAGCGGCTCGTGACGACACTGAGCTCACAAGTGCGAAACAGCGCGTGTCGCTGCCTGTGCGGGTGGGCGCCATCTGGGAGGCAGGAGACCCCACTGCGGGACAGCCTGGGCTCCCACAGGTGCCACGGCGGGCCGGGCAGGTGAGAGTCGGGGGAGGGCAGCTCCGAGCGCCGCACCCGCTTGGGGAGCACCAGCAAGGGCCCCACCGCCCTCTCCGGCCTTGATGCTTCTGCTCCCGACTCCGCTGGGCCCAGGACTTGCACCAGCGGTTTCCGCAACCTTCCACGCACCCTCTCGCCATCGCGCTCCTGGCATGGAAAATTATTTATGTTTGCAAATTGCTTTTGACGCACATGAATTACTCCTCATGCTTGCCAACAGGTCTGGGGCTGGGAGCGAGCAGAGCCGCGAGCGGAGGAATCCAGGGCCGGTGCGGGGAGCGCTGAAGTGTGAGTGATGGGCCTTGGGATTCGCAGGCTCTGCTGTGCGCTACCTCCCGCCCCGCCAGGCTTCTGGGCCGCACACCAGAGGGGGGGTCCTCGGGTGAGCCCTCAGGCCCTGGTGACTCCCTCGTCCCTGGGCCTGCGACACCCTCCAAAGAGGCACAGAGGAGGTTGGCGCCGGCCTCTTAGCTGTCCCCCAGCTGCTGGGGCAGGGGTGGCCCGGCCAACCTGCTGCTGCTCCGCGAGAGGGAGGAACAGCTGTGGGGGCCGCCAGGAGCAGTGCCCCTTACTCTTCTGCTGCATCCTGGGCCTTAGCGACGCCTGGTTCCGCAGACCAGGACACAAACCAACATCGATGGAGGAACCGGCGGGGTGGAAAGTCCCTGGGGCTGGTCCAGGAGAAACACACAAATGCTCCTCAGGGCCAGGGCCAGAGCCGACCGGCTCCACCTGGGGGTCATCTGCCCATGGGGGGGGGGGGCGGTGAAGCGTGTGGCAGAGTCCTGGGCTCCTGCAGAGTGGGACTGACCTCCTACCCAGGCCCCTCCTCTACAGAGGGGGACACTGGCCAGAGACCAAGGCCCCCCTCAAGGTGAAGTATCGACTTCGTCCGTGAAAGACCATTTCCTGCCCCGCGGGCGTGTGCACCCCAGGCGGGAGCAGTGCCCGCCGCTTCTCCTGCCGTTGCCCAGCACAGTGCAGGGACAAGGACGTCATCGCAGCCCAGTGCCCAGGCCGGGAGCGGTTGGCATGTGCTGCAGCCCCACTCGGTGTGGCTTTTGTGCCCTGGGCTGGGGTTTGGAGACAAAGGGAGAGTCCAACCCGGTGACCACCAAGGGGGAACCACAGCTGTTGGGGGTTCAGCTCTCCAAGATGCCCAGAAACCCGCTAACCTCAGCGCCTCGAGTCCCCGTGGCCGAGCAGAGCTAGAGCAGGCTCGAAGGGCGGGGCCGGTGGGGCCGGGTCCCTGTCTGGGGTCTCACCCGCGTCGCGAGACCACTGAGGCTCCGGGAACAACAACGGGGTTTATTTGACAGACAAGAGACTGGGGAAAGAAGCAGCTCCGGGCGCACCCCAGGTGGCATCTGCAGGGCCGGGTCGTCCCGAACAAAGGCCACGCGAGCGAGACGCGCTGTCCCGCGGACGAGAGCCTGCGGCTGGCGGCGCACGGGCAAGCGGTGGCCCGGGCTCCTCTCCCCATGGCACGGGAGTGCTCACGGCTGGGGCCACTGAGCTGACACCCGCAGTCTGAAATCGGGCCGGACAGCACACGCCGGGCCAGACAGCAACGGAAGCAACAGCACCGGGAGGCGGTGCCAGCTGGGCGGAAGCAGCGGGCAGCTCTCAGGGCAACGGTGCCGCACGGCCCTGGCCACTCGTGCCTGCCGGTCACCACCAGTCAGCAGGCAACAGTGTCAGACACGCCAGTGTGAGCAGCCCTTCGAGGGCTGTGGGTGCGGACCAATAGCCAAAGGCTTTCTGGGACACCCAGCCAAGGCCCACGGTGCCCTTTGGGTGACAGCAGAGGCAGGGCCGGAGGCGGGTGCAGGGGGTCTAAGGAGATCTAGGGAGGTCAGTGCTGGACGCTGCGCTTCCTCGGAGGCTGACTGCCGAGTCCTTCTTTCTTTGGGGGGCAGGGACCGAATTAACGGAGCTGGCTCCTGCCCGACCTCGTACCCTCCACCCTCCAAAGCCGACTGGACCATGTTCCATCCTCACCTGTCTGGACCGCTTAGCACCAATCAGCTCACTTCCCTTGTTCAATGCGAGTAATTAATTTACCCCCATGAATGAGACTGAGCTTGAACCCGGCTGTCAATTTGTGATCCAGGCAACAAATCCAAACGGAGACAGCCCAGCGCCTGCCAGATGCGACCTGCCTGAGGCCAGGGCCGGCTCGTGGTTCCAGTGGCCTCAGCCAGCCGGAGGCACACGGCGCCGTGTCCCTTAGCGGCCGCTCTCGTCCCGCGACAAGGTGAGGCAGGAGCCTGCAGCGGCTGCTGGGGACCTGCCACGTGGCTCAGGACTCCACGGCCCTCTGCCCGGGCCCCAGGGAGCCACCGCACCGGAGCCCCTCCAAGTAGCCCCGGTGGGAGTCACAGGCCGGTGGGGCTCATGCCCTGGGGCAGCGTGGCGGGGAGCAGGGTGGTAGTGGCTAAGTGCCTGCTCTGCTGCAGCACCAGCCGCCAGGGTGGCCTGGGCACTGCCTGCAAGCAGCTGGCTTGGGCAGCAGGCGTGGAAACTCCTGCTGCTGCCCAAGCGGAAGCAGCCGGAGTCCTGGGGGCTCTGTGCTCATGCCCGGCAGGTGCGGGCCAGGGCCTGCCTGCAGGCGTGTGCTCAGGTGGTGGGCCCAGCTGCCCTCCGCTGGCCCCGAGCTGTCCTCAACGGGTGGCGTACGTCCCCATGGATTCTGCCCCTTGCCTTGTGCCACAGGAACCCAGTGTCAGAAAGATGGCGCTGGCTCAGCCCTGGGCCTGGAGGGCGGTCTGGGGCCTTTGCAGGGACTGGGGGGAGAGGCCCTGCAGGTGGAGAGGTGGGCAGAGGGCAGCTGGCCCGTGGGGAAAGGACGTCCCTGAGAAGGCTGCCCTTTCCCCTGTGCAGAGGAGGAGCTGGGGACCCTGGCTGGCGGGGCAGGGAGCCTCCGAGGTGGGGCCCCGCAAGGCAAACTGCCCTCATTTCTCTTGGCTCCTCTCCAGAAGGAAGCACCAGCAGAGGCTGTGCCAGGGCCTCAGCGGTGAGGCGGCCGCCGGCTGACCCGGCCCCTGGCACACATTCTGGCCGAGAACGTTGGAGACCGAGAACAGGGAAGGGGAGACAAGGCTGACGGGAGGCAAGAGGCGGCAGCCGGAGGGAAAGAGACAGAGACAGACACAGGCGAGGAGCCCCGCAGGACGGGGAGGGTCGGGGAGCGCGGAGGGGTGAGGACGGAGCCACCCGGGCCCCTGGCGGGGAGCCCGAGAGGCAGCGACTGAAAGGGGTGAAGGCCACGTCCCCAGCGAGGGGAGCGCGTCTGCGTGCCTCCTGGTGCCACGCTCCTGGCAGGATGTCACGGCCCTCCTGGCTCCCGCCACACGCGTCACCCCGAGGCGCGCCCTGGAGCTGCCCAGGAGGGCCCGGCGGGAGGGGGCCCTGTGCCAGCCCCCAGACACCAGGCGCCAGGGCTCTGAATGCCACTCACCGTCCTGATTCGGTTCTTGGGACAGAAAGAAAAAGCAGAGACATGGCTGGCACGGTGCCGAGCCCGCGCCCGGTCCGGGGCTGGACACAGCGCTGACGGCGCCGACTGGGTCCGCCTGGAGCTGTGCAGTGGCCAGGAGGAGACCGTCCTTTCTCGGGGCAAGCTCGCTGCTCCGAAGACCTCCAGGTGCTCTCAAGATGCTCAGGGGAAAATCGGGGCAAATGGACGTTTACGAGAGAGTGAGGAGGCGGGCGGCGGAAAGTGCACAGCAGCGAAACCAAGGGAACCAGGCGGCCCCTGGCTGGCCTCGCGGCTTTTCTGTGAACGGGCGAAAAATGCTGGGCCGGGAGGTGAGAGCGGTGCCCGAGCGGCCCGTGCGGCTGAGGACAGGCGCTGGGCTGGGTCTCGAGTCAGGCAGAGCCGGGAACCCAGCTCTCCCGCGAGAACACCGGGATGACCGGCCTGTCCCTCGCTGCCCACCAGCGGCCTGCTGCCAACCCTTCACCCCACAACCTCGGCATGAAGGAATGGGGGTCAGGAGGGTCCGGGCCCCTCACGCCGCACCACTGAGCTCAGGATGCGGCAGAGAGAGGAAGGACGGCCAGGCCCGGGCCAGCGGCCTGCACTCCCAGGTCTGTGTCCCCAGGGCTCCTCCGAGGCCCCCCATTTGGCATCCTGAATGCCACCGCTGAGAGGCCGCCCCTGACCAGAGGCCCCCCATCTTACTACGCGCGTCTTCCCGAGAGCAGGCTGGGACTTGCTGGGTGTCCACTCTGGTAGAGCGCGGGTCCGTCCCGCCCTTGGGTCTGTCTTAGCTCCTGGGCCTGGGTGAGCTGCCGTGGGGGGGTGGCAGTCGCTGAAGCTCTCTGAGCCTCAGTTTCCTCCCCTGTGGGAGCTCCTAGTCTGCCTTGGCGCAGAGAGCGCTCTGCCCCAGGGATAGCCAGCACCCCCATAAGGCTCCGCAGCCCCCAGATGGCCCTCCTCACGCCAACCCGGGTATCCCCTCCTGCCCACAAGTATGCCACAAATAATCACCTCGCTAGTCCCGTCACTTGCCTCGCAGTAAGGGAGAGGCCGGGCGGTGTTGCGGGGGGGCCAAGAAACGGACCACAAGTGCCGCCCGGCTGCGAGAGAGCCTCGGCCCTGGGGGAGAGTCGGCAGAGGGACCCCGGCAGGGCCCGCGGCGCTGGCCCCTCCCCAGGAGCCGGGGAAGGGCTGCGGACCCAGGCCCGCTGCAACGCTGTCCCCGCTGTCCAGCTTTCCTTGCGGGGTCCTCGAGAGAGCGACATCGCGGGAGCAGGGCCGCGCCACGCAGCCACCCGCGCTGAGCCAGCCGGCCGGGTCAGGGCGCAGGCCCACACGGGCCACCTCCGGCCACCCAGCAGCCGCAGAGGTGAGCCCGGCCGGCAGCGCCAGCACCACCGCGTCCGGGCCGCACTGGGACCGCACTGCCGGCCAAGGAGGCGGCCGGCGTGGAACCCGGCGTCTCACACACTCACGCTCGCTGTGGGCGGACGAGCCGTCTGTAAATAACGCTTTCCGGAGGGCCCCCCACGCGCCCCAGCACTGTCCCTGCCCTGCTCTGCACGCTGCTGCGGGGCTCCCTCTCTGCGCCCCGGAAGCCCCTGGAAGCTGCCTCGGTCCAGTGAGCTCTGGGCCAGGACCGCGGCTCCCGGCCTGGAGCTGGCCCTCAGCCCTGCCCTCGCCCTGCGGTCTCCGGCTGCCGGGGAGTGAACCTGCCAGGTAACTGCGGGTTCCAGACCCCGCCTCGCCCCAGGGGGGCTGAGGAGCCGCTCCAGGCTGGTGGAGGGCCAGGCCAGGCCTCCCGTCCGGGTGTGCGCTACCTGCAGGGGTCCCCGCCTTGACCCTCCCCGAGGGGCCGCCTGACCTGAGAAAGGGCTGAGGTCTCCCCGGCAGGGCTGTGTCTTCACCGGCACCACCCCAGGTGTCTCCCGCCTGGATAAACAGTTACTGACCGGATGAGCTGTTCCTGTGTGCAAGACGCCGTCCTGCTGTCACCCAGCCCGGCCTGAGGAAAGAGTGAAATCCGGGGGTCACACTCGCCTGCCTGCTCCGGTCTGCGGGCGCCCGGCCTTCCGGGAGCGGTAGTTCCCGCCGCTCGCTCAGGGCCCAGGAGGGAGGCTTCGCCAGGCTCTGCGCGTCCGAGCACCAGTCTATGGCGGCCTAGCCCAGCTCCGCCCTCTGCCCGTCTCACCAAAGGGGTGGCTTTGGTCAGAGGCTGTGCGGTGGCTGGTGCGCTCGCCCGAGAGGTCCATGTCCAGCCCAGAGGAGGCCCTGCCGGTGCCCCGCCCTGGCCCCCGGGGACTCACTGGCTGTGCTGCCTGCGCCGCCCGGGGCCTGGCTACCGCCCGTCTCATCCTCACAATGACCCCGAGCCAGCAGCCCGCACAGGGTGGCCGCGCAGGGGTCAGGGGTGGCCCTGGGCCAGAGCTGTGCGCGGGACCTGCGCTGCGCCACTGCCACGGCGTCTCTGGACACAGGCAGCGTCTCCCTACAACCACACCCCCACACGGCGAGGCTGTGCTGTGAACTGAACCCCACAAGCAGAGCAGCTCCCAGGGACCAGGGGGCACGCTGCAAGGACGGGGCTGCGGAGAGCCCAGGGCACCGCCCTGATGGGTGAAGTCAGAGGCAGTGGGACCCCCACTTCGGCCGGTGAAGCATCCAGACCACCAAGGCGCAACCCTCCCAGCCGCAGCCCCCCACTTTGGGACCCCCTTCAAATAGCCGGGAGGGACAGTCAGCCTGATGGGGATGGGGCCTGCTCAAGTTCTGCTTCGCACCACAAACCCTGCCTTGTCCCAGAATAGCTCAGCCCCCGGAGGCCCTGGGGTGGGACACGGCTGCAGCGGGTCCTCCACAGCGGGGGACCACCGGTTCCCACATCGGCGCCACAGACCTGGCAATAGCACCCCTCTCTCACACCTGATTTCTGTGCGGCCCCTTCCTTCACACGATCTCAGGCTGACAGGAAGATCCCTTCTATTTCCATGGCCTCTCCATCCACGGGCAAGCTCAGTCACATCCCATGGCTTGAGCTGCCAGTTGGAAAATGCCAGACCAGAAGCCTGAGTTGTGCAGACAACTTCCCTGCCTGCCTTGCCCGCGGCCCCTGACCCCAAGTGAACCTGCTGGTGACATAAGGCATGTGGCTCCTTTATCACCCTCTCCTCTCTCCTCCCGGTGGTCAGAGCCTGTTTTGTTCATAAAATACCCTTAGCACTGGGCTCTGGGCTCGACCAGCACAGAGATGGGAATCTTGGATGGATGGACGATGGATGGATGGGTGGGTGTGTGGGTGGGTGATGGATGGATGGAGGATGGATGGATAATGGATGGATGGATAGATGGGTGGGGAGGTGGATGGCTGGCTGGCTGGCTGGGTGGATGATGGGTGGATGGGTGGGTGGGTAGGTGGGTGGGTGGATGGATGATGGATGGATGGGTGGGTGGATGGCTGGCTGGCTGGCTGGGTGGGTGGATGGATGGATGGACGATGGATGGATGGATGCACAGACGATGGGTGGAGGATGGATGATAGATGGATGATGGATGAATGGGTGGGTGGGTGGATGGATGGGTGGATGGACAGACGGACAATAGATGGAAGGATGGATGGATGATGGATGGATGGAGGATGGATGGAGGATGGATGGATGGATGGATGGATGGGTGGGTGAATGTGTGTGGACGGGCAATGGATGGATGGATGGTTGGATAGGTGGGTGGACAGATGATGGATGGATGGAGGATGGATGGATGGATGGACAGATGATGGGTGGAGGATGGATGATGGATCATGGATCATGGATGGATGGATGGATGGGTGGGTGGATGGACAGACGGACAATAGATGGATGGGTGGATGATGGATGGATAGAGGATGGATGGGTGGGTAGGTGGGTGGGTGGGTACGGAGGTGGGTGGATATTGAGGTGGCGAGTGGAAAACCTTCCAGGCTGCCAGATTGCATCTGAAGACCAGATGCTCTACTGTGTAACAGGGAGGCCAAGAGAGGCCGGATTAGGCGGCCTATTTCTTCTCCCACCTTCCTTCCCCACCTGCAGTCCCTGCAGCTCCCCCAGAGACCCGCTGCGGACACTGTGGGCGGCATGGATGTCAGCCTCGGGGGTGGGTGGCTGAGAAGACGTCTCTCCTCTGTCTTCAGCTCTCCAGGGGAGGGCTCCGGCGCCTGTCACTTGGGGAGCGCGGAGCGCCCAAGCAGGCTGGGTGGCTGCTCCAGGAGCTCCTTCCGGGAAGAAGCACATCCAGGCTTGATGATTTATCTGGGGATTCCCCAAGAAGGAGAGACAGGGGCGGCGGGGAAGCTCCGGTCTTGGAGACTGGGTTTCCAGCTGCCGCCTGCACGCTGGGGGCCCAGAGGGGCAGCGCCCCCAGCTCCCACAGGCCGGGGGCGGGCTGGAAAGGAGCTTTAGGGCAGCCCGCATAACCCCGGTGGCGGGGAGGACAGGAGGACGCTGGCTAAGTGGCCTCCCCACCGATGATCCAACTCAGGCTCCTGCTGAGAGCGAGACACTTCCGGGGGCGTTTCTCTGAGGCCTGGCGGCCCCTGTGGACGAGGCCCGGCCTGGAGAGATTTCAGCCCCGGCAGAGCTGGCTCCGAGCCCGCCGCGGGCCGTGCTCACTTTGTTTCCTGGGAAATGGGAGCCCCGATGTCGTCAGGTCCCCCTCTGGGATCTGCTGCAGGGGTTCCCAATCTCAGTGGGCCTGGGAGCCCCTAGTACCTTGCTGGGGTGTCCCCTGGCCCTCTAGGGAGGTGCTCACGGTCCAGCTTCAAATCCCGCTTCAAATCCAGGTGGGGTTAGGGGTGGTGGCAGAGTTCCAAGTTCTGGGGTGCCCTGGGGGGATAATCTTGGCAGGAAGTCCCCCAGCCAGCAGAACTGACCCCCAGGGCCCCGCTCTGCTGTGATCTGTTGAAGTGATCAGGGCCCTCAGCCTTGGCACCTTGGGTTTTTTTTTTTAAGATTTATTTATTTACACAAGCACTGGGTACAGTCAGAAGCGCGGGAGGGTGAGAGGATTCACCAGAGCCAGAGCGGGGAGCAGAGCAGGCAGAAGGACCGAAGGACACTGCTGAGGGGAGCAGCGGGTGGCAGGAGAGGTCCGTGCGCCATGCGGGACCCTCCTCCGGGGGCCGGGGAGCAGCCGGGGATCGAACCGGCGCTGCAGAGGCCGCGGGCAGCTTCGCAGCCTCAACCGCTGCGCCATCGGGGAGGCCCAGCCTTGGCACCTTGGAAGCCCCCAACCAGGCTTTGAGAAAGGACCCGGCCTCTCCCGCGCTTGGGTGAAAGAGTAACTAGTACTTTTCCCTTGTTTTCCCCACCCCGCCCCACCCCACCCCGCCCCACCCCGCCCCACCCCACCCGGCCCCACCCCAGCTTTTTCTTTCAACCTTTCAACCTGGTCTACAGGAACCGGGCCTGGGGGGAGGCTCTCCTTTGCCCCCAGGCTAGCAGTGGTCGGAGAAGGGCCCCCTAAGGGAGCAAGGGGGGCGCTGCCAGGGAGGACGCCCCAGCACCACACTGGGCTCTTCCCG
The DNA here is from genome assembly GCF_964194135.1 of Talpa europaea. NCBI lineage: Eukaryota > Metazoa > Chordata > Mammalia > Eulipotyphla > Talpidae > Talpa > Talpa europaea. The sequence goes on along the minus strand of NC_140074.1, from coordinate 135,598,699 downwards.
CCCCGCAAAAAATGCGAGCAGAGACAGCGGGGGGCGGGGCGCAGAGAAGGGGCGCACCCGGGCGGGGCTCCTCGGCCCTTCCGACCTCGCAAAACTGGCTCCGCCGGCCCGGCCCGGCCGAGTCTCGGGGCGCCAGGGAGCTGGGGGAGCGGCGCCCCTCCGCGGCCTGCCCGCGGCCCTGGGGCCGGCGCGACGCTGGCCGCCGGCCATTTTCCCTCCCGGCGCGGGCAGCGCGGCGCAGGGCGCGGGCGCGACGCCCACCCGACCGCGCGCCCTGGCCGGGAGCGCCGCCCGCGGCTGGGCTCGGCGCCGGCCGGGGCCCGGGGCGCGGGGGCCGCGCGGAGGGTGGGCCCGGGCGGCTGGACCCTGACCCCCGGGAGTGCCCACCCCGCGGAGCCGCGGGGCGCAGCGCTGTCTCGAGGACCTGGCGAGTTGCTCGCGCGCCCGGGAACCGCTCGCGCAAGGCGGCTGCGGGCCACACGCCCACCTGCCTCGGGGGGCCCCGGCCCCTGGGCTCGGCCCCTCCTCCACGCCCTGGCCCCGGCGGGCCCGCGCTGCGACCCCCGCAGCAGCCACCCTCCGATGCCCCCCACTGCCCTCTGGGCCTAGGGCTGTGTCCCAGCCAGGGCTGCGGGCGCCCCCGGCCAGAGCACAGGAGGGATCGTGGGGGCTGCTGACCCCGAGCGCAGGTGCAGCTGCCAACCTCGGGCTTCCACGGCGGCGGCCACGGGGTGGGGCGCGCCCCCGCCGCGGCCCCCAGCGCCCCCGTGGCCGCTCGACACCTGCCTGGGAGCGCGGGCGGGGGGGGGGGGGCGGCCGCTGGCTCCACCCCGGGAGCGCCGGCCCCGGCGCCCAGGGAGGCCCGGGAATGGGCGAAGTGGTCAGACTGGTTTCCGGGCGGCTGATCCCCGGGGCTGGAGGCGTGGGGGGGAGGCCCGAACCCCGCGGGCGGAGAGGTCGTCCCAGGTCACGTTGCTGTTGACCCTGGACGGCGGCGCGGGGGGCGCGGGGGGCGGGGACACGGCGCGGCTCGGGAACCCCGTCTCAGGTGCGAGCCGCCGCGGGCCCCCCGCCCGCCCAGCCCCCCACGGGGGTGTCGCCGCCGCCCGGGGTTCCGGAGGAGCCGCTCCGGGCCAGGCCGCCGGCCTTGATCTTGGCTTTTGGAAGAAACAAGGGGGGCAGGGGTGCGGGGCGCCCCGTTCTGCCGCTACCGAATGACCTTGCCCAGCCGCGCCCCTCTGGCTCCAGACCGTGCCCCCCAGGGGCGCCTCCTCAAGTCCCGCGGGGCGGGCACTGGGGGCCCCCGGGGAGCGCGGCACCCCGCGGCAGCGGGAGGGAAAGGAGAGCACCCCAGCCGGCGGCCTCGCGTGCTCCCCCGGGGCGAAGCGGCTGAGCGAACCCGACCGCTCTTGGGGTCCCTCCGAGCCCGGTCTCCCCGGCACTGGAGACCTGTGGACGGAAGGTGCAGTTGTGGGGCGACAGCGCCTCCCCCCAGGAGCGCCGAGGCTCTGGGCGGCGCAGGCTGGCAGGGCCCAGCTCCTCCGGGGGCTCGGGCGGTGAAAGGGGTGCCGCCCCCGCGCCCACGCTCCAGCGACCCCGCAGGGGCCGAGAAAGCCGGGGCCGGGCGCGGCGCGGCCATCCCGGAAAATGGGGGGCGGGGCTTCCCTCGCGGCGGCCGCGGGCGCGAGGGGTCCGGGCGGGCAGCTGCGCTCCTCTTTGAGGCTCCTGGACGGAGAAGGGTGGGCACTGCGGGGGGGGTAGGGAGTCCAAAACCGGCGACCCCCGCCCCCCAACAGTCGGGGGGCCTCGGCGTTGGAGGCCGCCCCGCCCGCCTGGCCGCCGGGCGCACCCGGGACCCCGGCCGCAGCCCGGGTGGGGCCGCGAGCGCGTGAGCCCCTCCGGACCCCCGCGGCCGGGCGGGTGGCCGAGCCCGCGGGCCTCGGGGGGGCGCCCCGGCCGGGAGGGGCCCGCGGGGGCGCGGGCCGGGGCGGGCGCCGGGTGCCGCGGCCCGGGCGGCTTTGTCTGCGGAGCCCGGCCCTGGGCAGGCGCCAGCCCGGGTACAAGATGGCGGGGAAGGGGGGATCCGCGGCTCGCCACGCGGAGCGCCCGCTCGGCCCGCACTGCAGCAGGGGGGGCGGGGCGCTGCGACACGGCGCCCCCGCCCCGGCCGCCCCCCCGCCCGCCCGGCCGCCCCCGCCCGCCCGCCTCCCCTCCCGGCCGAGCGCGGCGCGGCAGCTGCAGAAAATGGCTGCCAAGCGGCGCCAGCCGCCACGCTGCCCCCGGCGGCCCCGCGCGCCCGCACCCCCGGGCCCCCCGGCCCCCCCGGCCCCGCCGGGACTCGCCCGGCCAAGGCGACCCCAGCGCGCGGCGGGGGCGGGCGGCGCGGGGCCGGGGCGGGGGCGCGCGGGCGGGGCGGGCGGCGGGGCCCGGCCCGCGGGCGCCCCCCCGCCGCCCGAGCCCTCCGCGGGGCGCCGCCGGGTGGGGGGAGCCCGTGGGGCGCGGACCTGCGTGACCGCGCGCCGCCCGCCCCGCCCCCGCAGCGGCCCCCACGCCGGGGGGGGGGGAGAGCGGGGCGGGAGGAAGGTGCGCGCGGAGGGCGGGCGCCCCGGCCCGGCCCGGCCCGGCCCGGCACCGCGAGACGCTCCGGGACGACCCTCCGGGCCGGAACCGCGGCCGCGGCTGCCCCAGCGCAGGTGCCGCCCGCCCGCCCCCCCGGAGCCGCTCGCGGCCCCCGCCGCGCCCTCGCCCTGGCCGCACGCGCTTCGGGGCGCCCAGGGGAGCCCCAGGCGCTGGAGAGGGCGCCCAGGGCGCGTGGAGCCCCCGGGGCGCGAGCTCAGGACACGGCTTGGGGGGGCTCCGGAGGGAGCATTGCCCGGGGACCCCGGCACCGCGTGGCCGAGGAATAAACGAAAAGCGCCGACGCGGGACCTGCGGGCGGCGGGCTCCGCGGTCTGGACCCCCGCAAGCCCCGCGGGTGCGCGCGCCCCTCCCCGCAGCGGAGGGCCCGGCGTGTCTCCAAGTGGGGGGCTGATGTCCCCCTCGCTGCAAGCCTCTCCCCCACCCCTCCCGGCAGCCTGTCCTCGCTCGGGCGACTTCACCACCCCGGGCTGGAAATGGCAAATTCGGGGAACCAGGGGCAGAGCCGGGCGCCCGCGGGTCGGGGGCGGGAGTCCAGGGTCCAGCCGCCCCCGCCCCTGGGGCAGGGAAGAGGCCACTGCAGGAAGCACGTCCCGGCGCGGGAAGGGCGCGGGCATGCGGGTGTGCATCGCCCCCCAAGGCGCGCCCCAAGTCCGCGGCGACGGGCGAGGGGTCACTGAACTGCCCCCGGCGGGCACGGGGAGGCTGCGCCCGGGCAGCGCGGGTGTGCGGGGCTTGGAGACGTCTCCACCGCAAGGTCCGGCGCACGCGGCAGAGGCGCGCGAACCCTGCACCCCGAGGGCACCCCCAGCCCTTGCGCGGGAGGGAACCCGTTTTCCGCGAGGCAAAACGCCGCCGCCGCGCCCCGCGGCCAGGGCCAGGGCCTGGAGGAGCGCGGGGGGCGCGCGCGGGGGGCGGGGGGGGGCGCGGCCGGGGCTCCTCCCGCGGCGCGCGGGGCGGGCCGGCTCCGGCCGCAGCGCCCTCCCCGTTCTCGCGCGCGCGGCCTGGCCCTGGCAGTGCCCGCTCGCCCGCCCCGCGCCGAGTCCGCCGCCGCCGGCGCCCACGGAGGCCGCGCGCCGCCCCCTCCTCCCGCCGCGGACGTGGCCGGCGCCCGGCAGGGGGCACCGCTGCGCGCCCCGCGAGGCCGCGGCCCGGAGGCGACCCCCCGCCCGCCCGGGGCGCCCATTGTCTCAACGGCCCCCTTGGGCGCACTCGGGGGGCGCGGCCTGGGGGTGGCTGCCCCCCCCCCGCGTCACCGGGAGGCCCGGCTCCCCGGAACCGCGGCCGCGGGGGGCAGCGAGCACCTGCGCGTGCGCGCCTCTGCGCGTGGGGCGGGGGCGCCCCTGGGCCCGCGCCGTCGTTTCCGCCCGAGTTTGACGCGCGCGGGCGCCGCACCCCACGGGGGCCGCACCCCACGGGGCAGCGAGGTGCGCCCCCGCGCCAGCTCCCGGCCGGGCCCGAGCGCCCCTCCCCGCGCGGCCCCCCGCACGCGGGGTCCCCCGCGCGACTGGCAGGTTTTTAGGGCGACCTGCAGCCGAGACGCCGACTCGTCATGACGCGGCCGCACGCGCAGCCCCCCAGCCCCCCAGCCCCCCAGGCGCGCTCCGCCGCGGCCGGCCGCTCGGCCCACCTCCGGGGCGGGGCGCGGGGAGCCCCCGCCGCTGGGGAGCCCCAGCCCGCGCCCGCACCCGGGCCTTCCCGCCGCCGCCCGCGGGGCGCGGGGCGCGGGGCCCGGGGGGCGGCGCCGGCGACGGGGGCGGGCGGCGCGGGGAGGGAGCCCGGGGAGCGGCCGCGGGCGGGCGGGCGGGGCGGGGGCGCC